>NC_030683.2:40925357-42125357 GCF_000004195.4 Xenopus tropicalis | reverse complement strand
GGTGGCTGCTAATAAGTTTTGCTACCAAATATGAATAGCCATAAATGCCACAAAACAGATTTGTCCGAATTATCTTCTGTGGTCAGTCACTATTTTGAGACAAAAAACACAAACAAGGTTTGTCTGTTACAATAAAATAACATTTTTAAGACATGCCAGTGTGGCCCTTAAAAGGCAGATGCCCAAGTTTATGTTCTAAATCTACCCCAACAACTTGCTGAGCCTTTTGCAACTACAGTGGTGATCAATGCAGCATATGCGGCCATCTAAAACAGGCTGCCTAACTTGTTTTTCCTATCCATTAGTCACACAAGCATGGAAAATGTTCCTGGGGTTGTCAAAAAAAGTGGCATCTGGTAGCCCCATGGGGACTGCTTGCCTGCAGGAGGCTGTGTTTGGAGTAAATCTGTTGTGTCTTTAAACTTCCTCAACTTACTATCAAGCCAGGAATTTAAAAATGGCCACCTACTTTGAGGCCATTAGGAACAGCATGAACAGGGCTGGAAAGCAACATGTGGCACACAACCCACCGTTTAGGGACCACTGATCTAACTAACGTCCAACCAACAGTTTTGCGGTTCTGAATAACCTTTTCTGTATAATCGATTTAGAGATAATAAATCACATGCCAATAAATCCAGAAGACATTTCTCTGCCACCAGGCTAAATAACAGCCACAGATAATAACAATGTTCTTCTGCTATTAGGTGTTTGTTTGCAACCAAATCCTGCACATTGGCACATGTACGATATATACTAATGCAAGATTTTACCATTTTTATGCCTTAAAACCCTCCACCAAATAATCAGTTAAAGGTGCAATATATAATTTGCTTCTCTATATGTGAAGTCTGCATGAATGCCAGTAAACTTGTTAATGGCTAGCAGTGCCCATTTAAGGAACAATATATGCTTAGGGTGACAGCTATACGAGTCCCCTTACTGCCCCTCCTTTATTATGCAACTGCCTGTTGGGACTGTTATGCGAGTATAAGAAGAGTAGGCTGTGTGTGTGTGTGTGTGTATAGGCCCAGCTGCAAGTCATCTCTCACAGAGGGAAGGCATGGAGTTTGGCTAGGAGCTGGGCACATGGGCACGGATCACATGCTTGTATCCAAACAGCACGGTGCCCGCAGAAACACTGTCATTTTGCCAAATGCATGCTGGTATTTGCACACGAAACGCAAACTTTGGTACTCCACGTTCTTCTGAACTGCAACTCCCAGCATCCTCTAGGCAACCCTGGCTTGCAGTTGTAGTTCTGCACCAGCTGGATTGTTAAAAGGTTGGGCGAGAAGACTTCCAAGCAGCTGCTGCATTCCATGAAATAATCAATGTAACACTGAGTTTGCGTGCAGCCCGATACATAAACAGAGGAAGGCAAGGCACCTCCTAGCGTGTAGGACATGTGCCCCAGCCGCCATATTGTGAGCACATATGTTTAACCCACCTTGCAGAGCAAGGATGGCGGAAGGGAGCAGAGGGGCGGCTAACAGGCCGCATCCTAGCAGCCCAACTTACCTCCAGGGGTGGTGGAGAAGAGGGTGCCCCCGGGGGTGGTGCAATAGTCATGAGGTAGCTGAGAGGAGTCGCTGATGGGGATGGTCCTAGTGGGGATGGCCCGGCTCTGGCTGTGCTGGTGTCCGGCTGACATGTTCCTGGCCTGGGACAGTGTGTGGTGTGGGTGCTAGAGGGGGAGGGAGAGAGAAAGAAAGCCGAGCAGGGACTGGGCGGAGCCGGCTGAGGCAAGGGGGAGGATTGGCTGGTGTGCCCTTTTCTTTTTCCCTTCCTTCTCTCTCCCTGTTCCTATCTCCTCCGCCCTCCAAGCTCACTCCCTGTACCGGGAAACAGGACTGGGCGGCGGAGGGAGCGGGGCCAGGAAATGAAGTCACAAGGCGCCTGCTCTTAACCATTCAGCGGCCGCCGTGGGCTGAGGCAATAAACAGCTCGGCTTGGAGCGGAGGGGCGGCATCGTGCTCTCTGACAGGCATGGCAGGAAGGGGATGGCTCTTTCTGGGCCTGTTTTACCATAGCCCTGACAGAGCGTTTGGCTCTTTTGTTTTGGCTCCACCGTGAAAGTGTAACTAAAGCATGAAACGCAGGACACTAATAATTAACATTGGTTATTTTACAATGTAAGTAGGATAGGTAAGAATAACATGTGCGGCTCTCAACCTCAAGTTCAACCCCCATTAGCCCACAAATGACCGCCAGAGGGATGCTGGGAACTAGATGCAATTTTATTTTTCAGTGCACATCACACTTCCTGTCACTAAGGAGCATGCTGCTGCAGTGTTCCAGTCTAAACTTGGCACAGAAAAGCACTATGCAGCTAATATTTTACCATTAAATTGTAAATCCTATAAAATTATATAGATTGTAAGCTCTACGGGGCAGGGACCTCCTTCCTCTTGTGTCCTCGACTCTTAACTTATTGCAGCTGTATTTATCTGTATTTATTGTTATACTTTGTATTCTTTTCATGATAGCTGAGTTCAACCATATTTTGATGTGGATTGACACCCCTAAGTGCCCCCAGCCTCTGCCGCAGATTTTCATAGGGGGGGTTGGTGGTCACAGGCTTGCGGAAGCGATTAGTCGCTGTGTGTGTGAAGTCTCGGGCACATGTGTGATGTTTAGGTCCAGTGCCTAAATATATCTGCCCTCAGCGCCCTGTGTCAATATATATATGTATGTATGTATGTATAACTTTATTTATAAAGCGCCACAAGGGTACGCAGCGCTGTACAGTCTTACAGAATACAAAATTACACGCAGGGAGGACAAGTGATATAATAAATAAATACAATAAATACATATATGTATATATATATAAGTGCCATGTGGTATGAGACACAGTAGGAAGGAGGTCCCTGCCCCATAGAGCTTACAATCTGAGTGCAGCACACTTGTGCCGAAAGTATAGGGTACAAACATCACTCACTCACTGATCACTAGAAATGACACCAGCGAACACTGGAAATGGTGTTATGCAGACGCATATATTTTTTGTGAATATATCAGAACAGAGGTAGTCATAGTGAAATTGCATCAAGAGCCTGGAAAAACCTTGGCAATTGCACTTAAGATTGCACTTTGCAAGTCACTATAAGGTGCTGGTAGGTAAGGATGCAAGGATGGCCTGTATTTTACTGGCCTGACCAGTATAAATTCTGCTTACTTAAGCAGAAAAAAATATAGGAAGACCCATATTTTTTAGAAAAAGTGGCAGCCCTTCTTGTGGGTCACTTATCAATTGAACCTGCTCAGCCTTTGGCACAGAAAAAATTATATGGGCTTAATAACTCACGCGGTCCTTTAGGTTTCAGCAGAAAGGAGCCATTATTGACTTTTCATCAGTACAAGTTATATAAAGAAAAGCATCATTACCCCAGCCAGACTCAGCTTATGAACCACTGCTTTAGAAAATGTGACCCTTTTAAAATGCTGGTTTCTGCAGAAACTGCAGTTCATGTCAGTGAAGTAGCATTACCAAATCAAATTACAGCAGAAAGCATTTCTCAAGTGTGCACTTTCCCTTTGCTGAATGGCTTGGTAGAGCCTTGATTTAGTATGTTTTTTTTCTGATGGCAGTCCCAAGTGGCTTCTCTGTTTCCACAGCTCTGAAGTTTAATGTTTTTTTTTTGTTTTGTTTTTTTTAAATGTTCTGAACTTGTAATTTGTGGACTTTCCAGGCTAATTCTGTGTGTTTCTGTTGAATTGTAGAAATATAGGGTTCAGAATTTGTTATACAAGTAGAAGCAGGTCTGTTGAAGAATTTTCAATGTATTACTCTTAGTCACTTAGTTACTATTAGTCACTGAACTAAGCATTACTAAGCGACAACCATGTCTGCATTGTGTTGACACACTGAGATGAATCAGCATGTATTAAGCAGGTACATGTATGGGGCCTTCAATAAGATTAATTATATCTTATTATTTCTTATTATTAATTATATTTTATATCACTTACCTGATTCCCCAGGCTGGTGCACTGCCCTGGGGTACATGCGAGTGAGAGATCCTCATCCTGCACCTTTCTTTGCACAGGGTGCACATTATGCAGTAGTGAGAAAAGCCAAACTTTCACAAAAAAAAAAAATCGTCTTTTTCACTCTACTGTGCATGCACCTGGATTATGAAGGAAGAAGAAGGGAAGACGAGGATCACTCGCATGTAATCCGGATTGGTGCAGTTTTCCACTAACAGGAGCACCAGCCCAAGGTATCAGGTAAGTGATGACAATCACTGGGGGGTGCATAACATTTGGCACTCCCCAGTGATTAAACCTTTCCTTGTTTAAGGCATGGTGTGTCAGATTACTGAAGAAAAAAAAAACAGGTACCCAAGCATTTTGGGTAAAAGATCGGATAGCTGTATCATATTTAGTCTTTACTGTGCATTTACTTTGCATATCTTGCTATCTCAGCATTTGGCCAAATATCCAGCTTAGAGCCATGACATTTTCTATTCAGATTCAGTTGGAAGCACCATTCTTACGAAAATGTAATTGAGTTGATCACACAAATGTATCCTGTGATCCAGTTTTCTATATAAGCAGTACTTTTACATAACATATTTTTTATTTATTTAGATTAAGGAGGCATAATATAATAAATGTTATGAAGCCAAGTTCACTTGGGTGCCGTATGTTAAGCTATGTTTTTTGCCTGGATCAGCATTTGCCAGTCCCTAGGTAGACTTACACTAGAATAACATTTTCACATTTTACTCTATTTTACTCTATATTATTAAATTTAGCTAATGCGCCTGACGTGCGTTTCGCCCATATTGGGCTTTGACAAAGACCAATATGGGTAAAATGTGCATCAGGTGCATTAACTAATCAGAATAATTTAGTAATGGGGAAATAGGCGTTTGGGAAGGAATTGTGAAGGTGCGGGTGGTATGGACGGTGTGGGTAGTAGCAGGGCGATTGGTGCGGGCAGCCAAAGAGATACCCAAAATCTGAAGGGTTAAATGTGGGCAGGCGGGAAATACGCAATCGTCCTCAATAGCAATGATCTAACAGGAGCCACTCAGATGTATGCGACTAGTATTTATTCACCTTGACATCACCGATCCTGTAGTACAATACCACCTAGACCCTGTGTGTTTTACAATTGGGGCACATTTATCAAAGTACAATTGTTTCCAAATACAAAAAATTGGTATTTTTTCTGTTTTCGTACTGTGCGTATTATCTGCGTTTTTTTCATTAATTTGCACGTCTTTTTTGTACTTTGCGACAAATTTTAAGCAACAACATCGTATTTGTCGCAACAAGTACAAAAGTTTTGTATTCATTCAAGCTTCATTATCGTGACTTTCCTTGGGCCAGGTTGGAGCTGCAGAGTGCCATTGAGTCTTATGGGAAGCTTCCAAAAACATGCACAGAAGGCTCAAAGTCAGAAAGGTTTTCCCGCCGGTTACGATCGTTTGGATACGAAAATTTTGTGACTTTCGGATGGCCAATATGATATTATCGTGACTATTATGAATTTCTCGTAAGCATTTTTGTGACATTTCCAATCATCAGAAATTATCGTATCTAATCTAAATTTTATCCATTTAGGGATTCAAACTCGTACTTTGATGAATCTGCCCCATTGTGTTTTAATTGCTTTTATTGAATGGGTGACAGGTATACAGTAGTTTTTTTTAACAGTTTGCTATAAGTTTTAACTTAATAAGAGCACAGTCAGCTCACAATGGAATAAAAAACAAATATACCGACTGCCTCATACAACTCTAGCTACGGAACTGCCATAGTGACCACATAGAGAGCAGTACGGTCTAATTTCTCTACTTTGGATCCCTGTTTGTGGTCTTCGGGAGAAGATCTGCTCGTTTGGTGATCTTGCCAAATGAGCAGATCTCAATGTGTATGGCCACCTTAAGCCCATGATTGGATCACAGTGGAAGCCTGTACTGTGCAGTCAAACAATGATTGGATACATGATCCTATGTGGTCCTTGGTTGGCTAGATCTTTTGCTCAACTTGATCGATATCTGGCTTAGTCTAAATTGATGCAAATAAGAAAACAATCCTCTCAAGAATTGTCTATATGAAAGAAGGACTAAACCCTAAAAATGAATATGGTTAAAAAATATATTTAATATACTAAATTTATTGCACCTGCCTAAAGGTACCACATCTCTATAGTAGCATTGATCCAGGCCTTCCAACTTGTCACAGGAGCTCTCCATTTTGTATTTTGTTAGAAGTATCAGTGATACTGCTCATGCTCATATTAGCAGATTAAATTCTGATGCTAATTGCACTGGTTTTAGGGCTGCCACATACTAATAAACTGTATTATTTATTAATCAGTCTTATATTGTGACATTTCTATTTTATATATACAGTATAGTATGCATCAGTACCTAAGCTCAGGTAAATGTCAGCGGCACAGAGCTGACAGGGAGCTACTGGAGACACAGAGCTTCACTGCTAAAGGGCTGTGTTGCCTTGGGCTTGAACAGTAGCCCAAAACATAATGTACAACATTTCTGCCCTCTTTCTTTCATTAAGCTTTAGTTCTCCTTAAATATCAACCCCTCTATGGCATCTGTGTGTACACTGCAAATATTTGAAGCAATACTTTCAATACATTCAATACTTTTTGAATGGGACTTTTTACTCAGCCTCCTTACAAACCCTTTAGTAAGGATTGCCATAGCGCTGCTCTGTATAATTGAGAAATGTGCAAACCTCACTTAAAGCTTATTATTTATATAAATAAAAATAATTAGGGTAAATTTGTCCATCTGGAGAAAACACTTAATAAGTTGTCCTTAAATGTTGTAGCAGGGTAAAAATCAAAAAAGCGTAAATTACAGTGTATGGTAGTTATAGTAACATGTCCCAAATAGACTTTACTTTCCCACACCCCAATTATATTCTTGTTACAGCATGCACACAATAATAGCTGTTTCAGAGAATCCAATAATACTGTGTGGACAACTTATCTTTTCTTCCCGTGCTATTAATCTTGGAATATTCATCTTGTATTCGAAAAAGAAAAGTGGGAATCTCCCTATATGTAAAACTGATTGTACCTGTACAACACAATAAGGTGGATAATTTATGAGATATAATACCAAACATTCCCACTTTTATCTTATACTATAATCTATTACATTTAATATTTTAGTTAAAATGTTTATTTTTAACATAAATTATATTTAAAATCTTCACTCTATACCTAATTTTTTACTCAGTGCACATCCCTGTGGTCAACTTTTCCAGACCATAATATAGATTTACACAGCGTTTCTACTTAAAAGGCCTTTTTATCATCCAACCCAGACTAAGGGATGTGACACACGGGGGATTAGTCGCAGCACGATGATTTACATTCTAGCCGGTGGGATGGCATTTCGGGGAGATTAGTCACCCGCGACAAGGGAGATTTGTCGCGCGGCGACTAATCTCCCCGTGTGTCACAGCCCTTAAAAAAGGCTGCAACGGGCCTAAAATGCCTCTCTCATTATCTAACCCAGTATGTGATGCAATAAAGACACCACTAACACAAACAAAAAGTAAAATGTGGGCAGTAGAGGTATTATAGTGCAGTTAATGTACTAAATTTGTTTTGTGCTTGTTAAGGCAATCTGCCAAAGGGCCAACTTTGAGCCTTGCAAAGCATATGGTACTTGTTTGCCCACTGTGGACCCTGTCTGTCCTAGATCTACAAATCTCTCAGTTTATCAAAAATCAATATCTTTTTTAAATTTGGAAAAAAATGCGCAAAACTTGAGTGTGTGCTTATTTATTAAAAATCTAGAATCACTTTTCACTGCCCTGTCGCTAATACAGAAATCTAAAGGTAACTAATTCCCTGAAATAACATTTCCTCTATTGATTTCTTATATGGCATGGGACTGCTTTAACACTTTTCATGACTAGCAGCCTAATTCATCCTTTCAACCCAAACTGCATTTTCAGTATTGTTGTTTGGCAAGGTCATCAAAAGAGTGAATCTTTCCACTGATATACCCACCTAAGTTGGGCGATATTGTGCTAAGCTGATTGTTTGGCCCTAGATTCAAATAAATGAATAAAAATGACGGGAATATGAGCTATTGGGCAAGGACCACATTAATGAGCCAGTGCGGTTCTCCAGGGCCGGAACTAGGGGTAGGCAGAAGAGGCACCTGCCCAGATTGCAACAGGCACTAGGCAGGTACCTCTCCTATCTACCCCTAGTCCTGGCTATCATGCCCCTGCTGCAGACACTTGTCCCTGTGCAGTCCTTCCCGGCCCTGCCTCCCTCCCGCAGTGTCACTTTGCAATAAGCGTGTTCCTTTGGTTGCATGCATGGGGGGGGGGGGGTGTATGTGTTCGTTTGGGGCAGGTTTGGGATGAGGTAAGCAGCCGATTTGGACTGACCCTGTGGTCCTTGATCCAATGGGAAAATCAAACCTGCCCAATCAACATCTGGCCAGCCATTGGAGGGCCCCATACACAGGCAGATAAGCTGCCAAATCAGTATGAAGGACCGGATTTGGCAGCTTAAATCTATATTAATGATTATTTGAGGTTTTCAGTTTAACCTGACATTATTGTAGACCATTGTAACTGCTATAAGCAGGAAAGCACCTGCTCTTAGTGCACTGCTTTTGTTAGGGTCACCACCCAAAACTATCATGGTTTACCTAAATCACTGATAACAGTTTATCAAATGGTATATTAGGGCTCTGGCACACGGGGAGATTAGTTGCCCGCGACAAATCTCCCTTGTCACGGGCGACTAATCTCCCCGAACTACCATCCCACCGGCGAACATGTAAGTCGCTGGTGGGATGGTACACGCTGCGCGGGCGATTTCGGCAAATCGCCAAAGTTGCCTCGCGAGGCATTTTCGGCGATTTGCCGAAATTGCGCCGCCGCGTGTGCCATCCCACCAGCGACTTACATTTTCGCCAGTGGGATGGCAACTGATGGGAACTCGGGGAGATTAGTCGCCCGCGAACAGGGAGATTTGTCGCGGGCAACTAATCTCCCCGTGTGCCAGAGCCCTTAAAGGGTGAAGAAACACGGAGCTACTAGTAGCAGTTACTTGTCACGGCTACAAAAATAGACAATGCTGATCATTTAATGATAATTGTCTCTACGTGGCAGAGGCATTTCTCAGTATTTTTTGCTGTTTAGTAGCTACTACTAAGTAGCTCAGTGTGTCTTCACCCTAAAACTAAACCCTGACTATAATTATTTTCTTTATATTTTTTTCTATTACCGTATATACTCGAGTATAAGCCGATCCGAATATAAGCCGAGGTACCTAATTTTACCTAAGAAAACTGGAAAAACCTATTGACTCGAGTATAAGCCTAGGGTGTCACCAGTAGGGCTGGTGCGAGCGAGCCAGAACACGAAGCACAAGAAGTACAGCAGGATAATCTTGTTACACGATATTGCTTGAGAACTGATAATAGATAACTGACATAGATCTCCCCATTCTCAGCAGAAAGCATATTGACATTAACCTATTGCTGCTGTCTATATACCCGAGTTTTCACAAAGTCAACACTTAAATAGAGATGACCCAGTTGTTACCATATACTCAAAAGTCCAGTCCAACCCTGGAACTCATTTGCACTTTATATAAACTATATATAGATATAAATCCTTATGGCAAGTACCTTGTTTGGAACATGCTGTGTGCCTGCTACTATTTACAGTTATTATCCTTAATAATAGGGCAGCTATTATTTATATTATTATTATTTATATTTCCATTTACAGCCCTGACTCTTTGGATATACAAACCCCAAAGATGCAGCCTCCTCCTGATACCATATCTGCTTGTTTGCGACCTCACCAAATGAGCGGATCACACTGTGGTTAGCTCTTGCTTAATGGCCATCTTTGCTAGGCTAGGCACTATGAGCTATGCTCCTGGAGTTGACAGAAAAGAGTAGAGCTTTGACGGGGGGCACAAGCGTGAAATGAGCACTAAGGGGCGCGGTCTTGTGCTCCATCGCACTCTTGCACTTGCAACCCGGGAAAATGTAAATGACCCCTTTAAATACTTGGTAATTTGGTAACAGAAAAAATGGCTAAAATTATGTGTAATCTCGATTTAGTAGTCGAAGTGGAGCTTTGGTACCAAAAACTCAGAGTGAAAAAAGTTAATTTGTTTTTAGTAGATCTACTAAACAAAAAAAAAAAAAATAATTCACTTTTATAA
The DNA here is from genome assembly GCF_000004195.4 of Xenopus tropicalis. NCBI lineage: Eukaryota > Metazoa > Chordata > Amphibia > Anura > Pipidae > Xenopus > Xenopus tropicalis. The sequence goes on along the minus strand of NC_030683.2, from coordinate 42,115,159 downwards.
AAGTCCTGTGAATGCCTTGTTTTTTTGCTACTGCACACTCTAGCACACTCTATCTATCTATCTATCTATCTATCTATCTATCTATTTGTCTAGCTATACTGTGTATATATATATATATATATACAGTATATACATCTGGTGACTGTATTTGTATAGCGTGAAATTACAGCTCAGCACAGAAAAAATCACCCACTTTCTACTCATTCCTATAACATTTTTAGAAAAGTATTTATCAATGGGCAAAAGTTAGAGTTAACCATTGGATAAATATGCTTCTAATAATCCCATAGTAATGAACAAAAAGTAGGTGAATTTTTTGTGGTGAGCTCTAACTTTGAGAAATGTGCTCTATTAATAGTATTTACCTAACAGAACCATAAGTTATTTACCTTTGCTGTTTTGTCTCTCTTTTGGCATTTATGTTTTTGTAAGAATTCTGAGATAATGTGGTATTTATGGTATGCCTTAGTCCAGGGATCCCCAACCTTTTTTACCCATGAGCAACATTAAAATGTAAAAAGATTTGGGGAGCAACACAAGCATGAAAAAGGTACCTGGAGGTGCCAAATAAGGGCTGTGATTGGCTATTTGGTAGCCCCTATGTGAGCTGGCAGCCTATAGAAGGCTCTGTTTGGCTTTACTTTGGGTTTTATTCAACCAAAACTTGCCCCCAAGTCAGGAATTCAAAAATAACTACCTGGTTTGGGGGCACTGAGAGCAACATCCAAGGGGTTGGGGAGCAACATGTTGCCCCCGAGCCACTGGTTGGGGATCACTGCCTTAGTAAACCAGTTTCTGCATGTAAAATAACAATTAGGCACTATTTAAATGAATGGTAAGGAAAGTATATTCCATAGCTGATAATTGCAAATAGCAGTTATTAGTTATTTATTCAATTTATTATTAAATTAATTAATTTATTGCAAAACAGTCTAAATAAAGATTGTCTTAATTTAGTTTTAGGTGTGCTGTAAACAGTGTATTCACTTTAATGCACGGATTATTATTAGACATTGAAGCACCACCTACAGATTGAACCCAAAAATGAAATCAGTGTTGGTGAACAAAACGTAGCTCTAACATAACTGCTGGGTAATTGTAACAACTATTGTGTTTCAATATTGCAGTATATTTATTATAAAGCTTGCAAGTAAATAAGCAACCAATCATACAGATTTGTCATTTTCAAACAGATAGAATGGGCACTGGTTTACATTTGGAGTTCCTAAATAAATATTTTTAATAGTTGCTCCAACACACAGACCTAGTTGGGTGGATTACTATACAATGAGCCTGCTTATGTGACTGTATCCTCATTTCTGTCAGAAAGCAGGAGGCCTGGCATAATAAATGTCTGCAGCTAACAAAGGGGTAAGAGCTTTGTAAATGGGTATGGGATTCCATTATCTTCAAAACAAAGTGTAGCAAATGATGAAAATAAGCACAAACAATAGTTTTTTTCTGCATTAAACCCAAACATGACAATTCACATAAGGTGTTGCTTGTCTGGCAAAAAAACGCACTCACGGAAATTGTAACATACTGCTTTATACTTATACATACTTAAGCCACAATTCTAGACATATCTATTACTGACTTAAATATATCTTATACCTTTAGTGGTGATGCAGAGGGAAAGACTCTTGTTACAACATTATTTGCAAGATATATTTCATAATAGTAACAATATCAAGACGTACTGCTGTCCTTTCTCAGGTAAGAGCCAAGTTATCTATCAGAGCAGTAATTAAATTAGATTTTTTTTTTTTAAGTTTTATATCACAAAATCTTACCATGAGTGGTCAGTGCACATGTTGCATTTAACCTTTGTAAACATATTGTATAGCACTGGTTCTCAGGGTATCAAAATGATCAAATGATCATACATTGGGTTGGCATGTAGCCAGATAAAGGAAATCAGGGCATCATACTAAGTTATTAGGCCCCCTCAGGATACCCTAATTATTAAGGCCTATTGGTCACCTGTGCCATGCCAACAAGTAGAATGGGGTCCCAGTGGAAAAAAATGCTACACATACACATAGGGGCACATACTGAACTCCGATAAAGCATTTATGAGAACATTTATAGAACATTTCTTAATGTATGCGAAAATTTCATTAAAATTACTATGAACATTTTGGAATTGATTAAAGCTTTGGTTAAAACGTCATTGAGTCATTGCCATTGAGTCTATGGAAGGCTTTCAAAACCAGACATTGAAGGCTTCAAAGCCAGAAATGTTTGCGTGGTTTAAAGATCTTTTCGGTACGAAAATATTGTGATTTTCGGAACGCGATTACGATATTTTCATACAACCGTTAAAAGCATTTTCAAGACATTTTAGAACATCAGAAATTATCGTGGTGACTCCGAATTTTTACTATATTGTGTTTTAAGCCCCCCAGATATTAGTAAATGTGCCCCATAGTCATGCCCCATTATGACATAAAAAATGTATATGTACCCCATACATTTTACGTCTGTGTCTATTGGGGCCCCCTTCTTTCATGATACTCCTGAGTAGTATACCCCCTATTCACCTCTGATGGTGACCCTGACCAGAAAACTGCACTGCCTGGGGTATATGTGAGTGAGTGATCCTCTTCTGTTCTTCTTTCTTTTATTGTCACCCCTGATGGTGACTCTGACCAGATAAGTGTCTTGGGCGACTAATCTCCCTGATGGCGAGATTTGCGGAAGTCGGCGAAGTTTCCTCTCAAGGCGACTTTGGCAAATCGCTCCACCGCGTATGCCATCCCACCGGCGATTTACATTCTAGACGGTGGGATGGCATTTCAGGGAGATTAGTTGCCCGCGACAAGCGAGATTTGTTGCGGCGTGACTAATCTCTCCGTGTAACACAGCCCTTACAATCTGTTCCTTTCTACTTTGTGTAGCCTATTTTTATCTTATCTTAATGTAAAGCAACTTCATAAATTAAAAAAATAATAAAAGTCAAATGGCAATGTAATAAAATTTGTAAACAGAAAATATTGCAAACAAATAAGAATTAAAACTCACATTTCACAATGTAATATTTTTCAATAAACTGTTATTGACTGAAGAATGGCACAAGCTAAAAAATTTGCAATTGCTAAACGACTGTAGCATGAAAGGCAAAGGTTTTGCAAAAGTTATTTTACATTTGTGCAAAATTGTTCTCAGTGTGAATTTTTTGTCCCATTGTGAGCATTTTTTTTGTTAGTGACCGATATTACATTCCCTCATAAGCCATATAAGAACTATAAAGTAGTCATACAAGTCATAAAAGTCACATAATAACTAAGTCATAAAAGTCATATAAGAAGTCAAATAATTAATAAGTCATTGAGGTTATAAAAGTTATACTGTAGAAGTCATATAAAAAGTCACAGAAGTCATAGAAGTCACAAAAGGCATGACCTGAGTTGGGTGAGCTGCTTAATGGGCATTATGATAGGTACTGCATACTGGCATTCTGTGCGTTATAAACTGAGGAGAAATTGGTATTGGAACACCAAAGCAATATATACAACACGAGAAGTAGAAGGGACAGGACCCTCAAGCCTTTCCCCACCTCCAAAAGAACTAGATGCTATTTAACCAGCAGCAGGGAGAATGCCCTGTTTCCTTCCTGCAGGCTAGAGAGCACAATGCTGTCAGATAATGAAGGAATTGTTTCATCAGTATCTCTGCTACTTCAACATGGCTGTGGGAACACAAGAATGCACATTATATGTATGAACGGGGCTAGATTTAACATTTTTGCTTCCCTAGGCCACCACAGTCACTCATCCCCCCCCACTCCCGCCCCTCCCTCCACCACTTCCTCCGCTCAGCCACGCTCACCCTCTCTCGCCTGTTGGCTGCTCGCAGCTTCTTCCAGCTCTGTTTTAGTGCAGTTGCTTCAACTGGGGACTGTGCAGGTGGGAAATTCAAACTCCTGTCAAAAACTCCTGCCCACTCCTCAGTAGAGATGTAGGCAGTGGGTGGCATGCTGCCCCCCGATCTATGCCACCCTAGGCCCCAGGCCTTTGTGGCCTGCACACAAATTTGATCTTTTGTATGAATCAAATTTGCATCATTCTACTAACCTGTATTTTTTTTTACTTTATTTTCTTATCTTGTTCTCTTGCTTTCCTCCAGTGTTTCTATGTCTTTTTTTTTCATTTCCTCCAGGATTCTTCCCATCTCAGATAACATTTTCATCATGTTCTTAACTATGTTTTTTAATACTTCTCTACCTCTCACCATTTTATAAATGAAAATATATCATAGTAACAAAGCTGTGCAGCAGCTGATGTAATTGCTTTTTATGAGCTGCCCCGATGAATTGGATTAGTTCATTATTGCATGTTGTCATCTTTATGGCAAGTATGAGCGTTCACCAGGCAGCCTGGACCCATCCATCCATTGAACCTACCACAAGACTAATTGTCACAGTGGGTTTAGGCTAATGCCACACGTAGGGGCTGATTCATCAAAGTACGAGTTCGAATCCCGAAATTGGTAAAATTCGGATTAGATACGATAATTTCCAATGATCGTAAATGTCCCGAAAATGCTTACGGATAAATCGTATTAGTCAAGACAATGGGGTTGATTCACTAAAGTGCGATACATTTTATCGCACTTTTTTTGCGTTAAAATACACGCGAAAATTAGCGTGCGATTCACTACAGTATTACCGCGCATCGCATGCGTTATTTTTCGCGCAACCGCATGCGTTAGTTTTAACACAGGCATTAAATAGCTCACTGAAAAGAATACTAACAAATGATTCACAATCACTTAGGCGCGCTAAATATCGCATTAGGCTATTCGAAAAATAACACCTACTTCAGGCAGGCGATAATTATAGAAAAGTACAGTAAATGAGCTTTTGGCAATAAAATATGGACTTTGCGGTGCTAAATTTAAGTATGTGTTGGCCCTAGAGTGATGCAGCCTCCAGTTTGCAGGGAAATGGTCATTTTTAATACAGTAATTTTACGAAAGTATTGGCATGTATGGCTAACATGGCGTGCGTTTATTCGCGTGACTATTTATATGCGGCTACAATTGATGAAATGTTTCGCCAGACATGGATTCGTGGCGAATTTTTGGACGTGCGGCGAATTTTTCCACTGCAAATTTTTTCATGCGTTTCGCAAAACAATCCGCCAATGGCAAAATGGCTGAAAAAATTTGCCGCGGAAAAATTCGCTGCACGTCCAAAAATTCGCCGCAAATCCATGCCTGCCAAAACATTTCATCAATTGTAGCAGCATATAAATAGTCGCGGGCAACAATTGTTTTGGCCGCACGACATTGCAAATTTTTTGCTAAAGATAAACGGAACAGATTCGCTCATCACTAGCAGTTACTATTTATAAGCAGCTACTAATTACTGTATATGCTACCATTTATATGCTATCATATATATGTGGCGACAATTCATATGTGGCTACTATCTATTTGCGGCGACTAAACGAGGGCGTTAATTAGCGCATGTACCGTCAAATACCGAACGAAAATAGTTGTTGCGAGTTAAATAACGCATGCAATATCGCAAGTAATTTAGCGCAAGTATGCTTATAGTGGATCGTGCGATAAGTCACGAAAATTTAGACGTGATAACATTTTTAACGCATGCTATAAATAGCGCACGTTTTATCGCACTTTAGTGAATCAGCCCTAATATCGTATTGGCGATCCGAAAGTCACAAAATTTTCATATCCGAATGATCGTAACCAGTGGGAAAACCTTTCTGACTTTGATCCTTATGTGCAGGATTTTGGAAGCCTCCCATAGGACCAAGGAAAGTCACGATACCGAAGCTTGAATGAATCCGAAACTTTTGTACTCGGCACGACAAATACGATTTGTTGCACAAATTGTTGCGCTTTTTGTCGCAAAGTACAAAAAAGTTGCGCAAATTAACAAAAAGAGGCACAAAATACAAACTGCACGAAAAAATATGATTTTTTTGTATTCAGAAGCGATCGTACTTTGATAAATGGGCCCCATAGTTATGGTAAATATTTTCGGCAAGCCGAAAAATGTTTCATGAGAATACACACCATACGCTTCGTGTGGCATTAGCCTTAGATCAGGGCTAACCTGTGGCACTGCAGCTGTTGGATGATGCTGGCAATTGCAGTTCTGCAGAAGCTAGTGGGCCACATAGAAGTCATCCATTATGCACATTTTACAAACGGTCCAGCAGGGGGCAATAACACTTAAATGTAAAGGTGCCCATACATGTGAAGATTCGCTCACTTGGTGAGGTCGCCAAGCGAGCGGATCTTCACCCGATATCCCCACCTACAGGTGGGCGATATCAGGGAACATGTAGGCTAATTCGAATCAGATGTACTATTAAAATGACTGCCATTTCCAACCAGATAGCAATCCACACATTTTCTTTTCTTTTTCTAACTAGACTAGGGCCAGAATAAGTGGTAGGAAGAAGAGACTAGTGCAGTGGCATTACTAGCCCACGTGGGGCCCCCCTGCCATTAAATCTTTGGAGAGGCCTGCGCATGGTCTGGACCCCCCCTTCAACTAGGGGGGGTCTGCTTCATCATTAATTACACCACTGGACTTGTGACTTAGATGCGGTTTAAGAGAGCAATTCAATTGACAGCGAGATTCAGGGGTGCTCATTGGTTTTTAGCAGCTGGGCCAGTAAAATAAATAGGTGAATGGGTTGTTAGGGATTTGCATTAGTGGCAGTTGCCTTAATAGTGCCCTTCCCAGAATGGCAAAGTGGATTAAGTAATATCAATAAATAAGCCCCCACAGCAATGTCATGCAGTGTAGCCAAACCTACAACTGTAGCCAAATCTGATCCTTGAACTCACCCCAATAGCTCAATAAGGCTTGCTCATTTTTCCAGAATACATTGACATTACCCAGAGTGAGAGTCAGAGTGAGTCAGAGAGAGTCAGAGAGAGTCAGAGTGAATCTGTCCTGTTTCGCTTTGCTGAAAAATCAGCGAAACTACATAAAAATGTGCAAAATGGCAAAAGATTTGCCAAACACACTTTTTTTTTCCTGCGCAAGACTTTTTTTGCAACGACCCGGCACGGCCAGGACTTTTTTTTCACAGAAAATTGGCAAAATGCTGAATTTTGCTTCAAATCCATGCCTGCCGAAAAAATTCAATCATCGCTAATTGGCATCAAGTAAGATGGGGCTATAAACCTCCCATCACTCCCAACTCTCTACCATGAACAAGCAGTTGACCCCTTGTCTGCTGTACAAAAAACTTAAAAGTAAGGCAGGTGGTAAGAACAGGGCTGGGATGTTCTTCCTGACACTGCACTTTGCAGGGAGCAGCAGATTTTCGATTCCACGCTCCCAGCAAAGGGCTGCAATCCCCTGGGTGGAAGTTCTATTAGAATGAGCACTTGTTCTTCTGTCCATTAGAAATCCTGCACTTGTGCCCAGGGCCTTAGAAAATGAGACCTACTGTCCTCAGCCCTTGCACAGTTTTATTTCAGTACATGTTGCTACTGTATGTAACTATGTAACTGTATGTTGGTGGTACCATACTGCCACCAGGTGTTATACCCAGGATCCATATCCTGCAGATTTCTAGCACTCTATACACCTGACTAATATCTGTGTGCATTCCATGTTCTTGGGCCTGGTGCTGAAAAGCATAAACATATGTCTTCCTTCTGTCTGGTTGCTGCAGACACATCCACAGATTGGCCTGAAGGGGAGGGCGGGGAGGAGGGACAGTTCTTACTGGGCCCTCTAAAAAGATTTTTCTGCAAGGTGCCCGGCGTGACCAAGTTATGTCACTGGAGTTAGGATAGAGCTTGCAGCTATTCAATACCAGAATTCAGAGAAGGTAGAATATTTAATTCCATTAAATGGAGCAGCAAGTTAGTTGTGACCCATTTCTTGGACCTGCTTGGACCCACTACCCAACCAGCAACTAGAAACAGGAAGTTTCATTGCATAAAAACTACACATTACTTTCCTAGCCACAGTGCTCTTGAGCCTTCTACATGTCTTTGGCACATTATTCAACAATCATGTTATTATGTTATATTATGATAACATAACAAATGTATGATGCTCATTAAAATGGCATTGAGGGCCACATATGTCAGATATGATTCCATTCAGCAGACAATATACAACTGGGTATACAACAACTAGAAAGGGAAGTTTGAGAACAAACATGTTGGTGTTGAAAATGTGTATGTGAATGAAATCTGATCTGTTGTTGGCTCTGCCCAGTTTTTTCTAACCTTGGACAACAGTTATATAGTTAAAACCACTGTGCAAAGTTTGGGGACCCTGGTTTTAAAAGTGTCTGAATGGCAACAATTTTAATTTCCCCACTGAAAGTCACAAAGCGACATCTGATTGGTGGTTGGTGGCTCTGCCCACTTTTTCTAACCTGGAACTGCAGTTACCCAGTGACTAACGCTGCAAAGTTTAGGGACCCTAGAATTAATAGTTAAAGAACGGCAGAAGGTAAATTGTGATTGGTGGGTGTGCCCACTTTTTCTAACCTTGAGCCAAAGTCACCCAGTGACAAACAGTGGGCACCCTGGCATAAATAGTGTGAGAATGGCAGCATTTGAAATTTAAACCAATAAAATTCAATGGATGAAATCTGATTGGCTGTTAGTGGCCCAACCCATATTTCCTATTTTTGAACTGCAGTTTCCCAGTGACCAACTTTGCAAATTTTGGGGGCATAAAAATTGTGGGACAGCATTTTACACTTCACCATTGAAAGTAAATAGAGAGGGAAATGTGATTGTGATTAGCTGTTGGTGGTTCCGCCCACTTTCTCTGAACTTAGGAAAGTTTGGGAACCCTGACATAAAGAGAAAGGCAGCATTTTAAATTTCAACCATAAAAATTCAATAGGTGAAGTCTGATTGTCACCCAGTGACAAACTGTTGGAGAGAGAGTCGGAATGTACCATTTTGTTAAAGGGGGGTAGGACCATACCATTTTGTTGGAGGGGGGGGTCGGACCGTACCATTTTGTTGGGGGGGTTGGACAGTACCATTTTGTTGGGGTGGGTCCAGGCCATGATTTTTCTTCCCATCTCAGATAACTTTTTCATCTTGTTCTTAACTATGTTTTTTAATACTCTCACCATTTTCTGTGATTATCCCACACACAGATACTTTTCCTTGTCCCATTATCTACAGCACTTTGTAATCTCTCTTCCTTCCACTTCTCTTATTCTATCCTTTTTTTTGTTTTTCATTTTCTTACACCTTCTTCTTAGGGCTGTGGCACACGCTGAGATTAGTCGCCTGCAACAAATCTCCCTTGTCGCGGGTGGCTAATCTCCCCGATATGACATCCCACGGGCTAGAATGTAAATCGCCGGTGGGATGGCATACGCGGCGCTGGCGATGTGCCGAAATCACCGAAGTTGCCTTGAGAGGCAACTTCCGCGATCACGGTGCCGCGTATGCCATCCCACTGGCGATTTACATTCTAGCCGGTGGGATGTCATATCGGGGAGATTAGTCACGGGCAACTAATCTTAGCGTGTGCTACAGCCCTTAGCTCAGGATTTCTTTTTATGCCATCCTTTTCCACTCTCCTCACCCTCTTACCTTATGATTCAGTATCAGTAGCAATAATGGGCAAATTTGCCCCCGGCAGTAACACTTCGCAATCAATCAGTGATTAGGTTTTTTTTTTTTTTAGCCAACTACAGCTAGAGCAATAAAATATTGGTTGCCATGGGTTAATACCAGTGAAAATTAGCCTACCGTTGATAAATAAGCCCCCTTTTTATTTATTTGGGCAAAAAAAGCTGTTTTTAACCCTTAACTCTTCATAAACTCATAAGGAAAGTCATGTTGTAAAGATGGAATAATGTAATATGTACATTTTGATACCCGAAAACACATTTAAACACATTTTCTTTTCTTAATAGAAAGGTAGTGCATTATAGAATAATATTCAGGGAGTTAACCATTATTTCACTGTTGAAAAGGTTCAATTCAGCAGAAACAATTTGCAGCCTGCAATTCCTGCACAGCAAGGGGATTATCCATCGGTCAGTATAGATTTCTTTATCTCTATAACATTCTATAGCAAGGGCCACACAGGTTGCATTACAGATCAGCAGCCCTTGTCTTTTTTATGTAACTCCTTTATTCTCTATATTACAGAGACATAAAACCCGGCAACATTCTGCTGGATCAGGAAGGCCATGTCAGGATTGCAGACTTCAGCCTGGCTAAACAAAACATCTTCCATGACGACACCATCACTGGCTGGGCTGGAACCATGGGATACATGGCCCTGGAGGTAAGACATTAGTATATTTACAGTAGAAACCAAGTATAGGCATGAAGCATCAGTGAATATGAGATATGGGCATATATTCAATATATTTATATAAAAGTAGCTGATGGCTTTCAAGGACATATACATACATTCATATATATATAATAGAAAGAGTGCCGCACACACAGGGACTTGATTCAAAAGAAAAAGTGTTTTTATTGAAAAAATTCCAACATTTAGTGCATATAAACGCCCATTAAACTTTTTATCCGTTACCTGGTTACCAGGATAAAAACTTATGAAACCTGTTTTGTTTGTTTTGTTTTGTTCTTTCTTGCTTTTTTTACTTGTATCACCTTAGTTCTCTGTTTGTCTGGGTTGCCTAGCAACAACATTGGCGCCCTTTTGGGCTTAAAACAGTTTGTATCTCACTGTGGTGTGGTATCCCTGACGAAAGTTTCTGTGTGGAACTGAAACGTTGGTCATAATAAAACCTCTGATCATTTTGTATCTCTGCGACTCTTGTGAAATCCTGTGTGTGCCGTCACTCCATGCCTATATATATATATAAATTAAAGGACATGTCAACCCAAAAAATTATTTTTGCCTAATAAAAGAAAACATAATTCCAAGTAACTTTCCAATTTAGTGCTTTAAAAGTTATTTGTAAATGTAATTACTAAAGAAAGCAGCATTTGCTGAACTCCCAGTTGTTACTTTTTAAACAATGTTGCAAAGGTCAGTCTCCTCCTGCAAGACAGGTCTGTCAGTCTGCTGCCTTGTGTTACATTGTTTTAAATGCCAGAACCACCAGGGCAGGGAATAGAAATGACTGGCAAACACTACTTCTAATAGCAATTGCATATACAAATAAGTCAAAAACCATTGCAAAATTTGTAATGGATGTATATTGCAAAGTTGCCTAGAATTATGTTTTCTTTCATTAGGTAAAAATGTACATTTAGGTTTGACTTGTCCTTTAATGCCAATGTTGTGCTAGGCATCATCTATATGTGACAATTGAAGTTTTCTTATTTGTCTCTATTCATACAGCTCTTATTGGGTCACATGTATTTCTCACTGCCATTTTTCACATAAGAGATTTTTTTTTCCTTTCAAGATTCTACAGGGAAAGTCATACAATGCAGCAGTTGACTGGTGGCCATTTGGCATCATCATCTGCCAGATGGCCACGGGAAAGACCCCCTTTAAAAACAGTGACAGAGAGGAGCTCGGCCAATTAATCATTTCGTATGAGCCTGAAATACCTAACTGGCTCAATCTAATACATCTTATGAAAAAGTTGGATAGAGTAGAGGGGAACAGTATTGTAACACAAGTATGCCCCATAAAATATTTTTATGCCTGTCCTGGACTGAATGACTAGTGTCATGTTAATTTCAACAAACCTATTAAAATGTGAATATCTAACCTGCAAAACTATGATCTTAGCAATGTTTGCACATCATTTGCAATTATGTTATTGGTTGGTATAAAAGTAAGTATAAAATCTGTGGCATTAAATAAGTCCTTTGATCTTTTAGCTCCTTGATGTGAATCCAGAACAGTGACTTGGTATGAAAGGAGACATTAGGCACCACCCATTATACAAATCTATCAATTGGGTGGCGCTGGAAGAAAAAGGAACCCAACTCCTTTACCAGGCGGGAGCTGTAAGTACATGACTTGTGAATCCAATTAGAATTGATTCTAATCCTGGGTAAATAACACCAGGGGTGGACCAAGCTGAAGGGGTGCCCTGGGCTACCTGAGCGGCCACCTCACCCCTGCACCCTCCCACCCACTGCGTGCACGCATATGCTCAGTGATTTCACAAGGGGGGGGGCGCCACACGTGTCAGAGGCAAGGGAGTGGGGACTATGGGTAGGCAGGAGAGTTACCTGCCTGGCACCCCCCCCCCCATTGTTATGCCTCTTCTGCCTATCCCTAGTTCTAGCCCTGAATAACACTGACTAATGAAACAGAAAGGTTAAGTTTGTGGAAATTTTATTTTAGCATTAAACAAACTCCATACTCACATAGCCGTGGAAGCCTATGCAAAATCTATACACATAAGGAAGAAAACTATATGGTACTTCCTTTTCTAAAGGTTTTATATTTCCATTGTAATCTTTATTGAATAATGATGTGAAATACACGGCAAACTGAAACACCAACTGTTACAGAATTTAAACCCCTTGAGATGGACCTCTAAAAGCAAATACATTACCTATTTCCTTGCTTATAATAGATATTTTGTATCATCTTGACTAAAATATTTTTTTCCCTTTCATGCAGCCATCGCCTGAGTTATTTAGGCCATATAATGGAGAGCCACCATTGACATATCTTATGCCTGAGAAGGCAAAAAGTTACATCAGGAAACGTTTTATGTTCCTCCTGGCTGTGTGATTATGTAATCCAGCCACTAATAACAACATGTTTCTTCTAGCATAGGTATATAAGATCAGAGGACAGCGGCATATCTGGGGACTTTAAGACCATCTACACCTGTTGCACAAAGGCCAGATCATTTTTTGCAATTCCTGGTCACACCATCAGCTTCACCTTTACCTGGAACACCATCTTCCAGAGCATGACTTCTTGGTACCATCAGGTTCTGGTATCCTCAGGGGCAGTCACTTATCTGGGCTCATGGTAAGTAAAGGGTAAGTATTATATGTGGAGGGAATGGTGCGTGACTGTGTGAGAGAATGTGTAATACGAAAGGCCAAGGGTGTAACTAGAAGGCAACATTGCAGCTTGCTTTGCCTTCATGTACATCTTCTCTATAGAACCCATACCCTGTTAGATATGTGTATAGGTTTATAGTTAGGTAGTTTTTCCAGCTGAAGGGTTTTTTCCCCTTATTTTAGGCTAATTGGCAGCAGCTTCAGATGGGTTTCTTACCATCTGCTGAAAGTTTAGTTGAAATTAAATAAGCAAATAGGGGGACTTCATAGACACGTGCAGTTTAAGCCTATTTTGTGTTGTATTTTTTTTTTACATTTGTCTTGTTTTGTGTTACATGTGAGATGACACAAATTATTCACATTGGATCTCCCCTGAGGCGTTACACCCGGCGTGAATGGTGTGTGAATGCTACTATTTTCTACTATTCAAGATAGGTTCAAGATCTCCATTCAATTTGGAAAAGCAAAAGATAAAACAGAATATAATGTAATACCCTTTATTAAAAATAGTCCTGCTGCAGTACAGGCTACTTACATAGTATCTGGATAGGAACAAAACATATCACAAACAGCTCTACGCGTTTCACGTGTCTGACACGCTTCATCAGGAGCAATAAAAATGTGATATAAAATCATCATCTTATATTGGCAAATCACATGCATAAAATGGTGAAACAGCTGACCCAAAGAGCATAGGTGCACCTTAAACATAAATCAATGGGGAAGAAGACATGAACCAATGGGTAAAGGGAGGAGGGAGTGATGCCATGAACCCATATAATTGTGATCCACCCATCATATTGAGGAGCTGCATACAAATCCCATGAATCCCTCCTGGCCAGATTTTTCTTTTCTTTTTTTTCCTCTCTCTTTCCCATTTATTCCTTTTACTTCCTTTTACCTTTTCTCCTTCCACCCCTTTCCTTCTTATAACATAAAATATCAGGAGGTAGACCTACGTTGGGCAATGAACACAGGGCAGTAAGCGCTTAAAATATTTGAATTTGGCGCCAAAATGACGGGATGCGAAAGAATGCGTGTGCGGATGCACGTGTGTCAAAGGGCGTGCATGCAGGTTAAAAGGAGGACGGATGCACGCGCTCCTAACAGAAGATGGTGGGCGTCCCCGCTGTCCCACTAGACCACTAGGTATTGTTACAGTATGGCACACAGGCAGGGTAGGGCAGGCAGAGTATGGCACACAGGCAGCATAGGGCAGGCAGAGTATGGCACACACAGGCAGGGTAGGGCAGGCAGAGTATGGCACACACAGGCAGCATAGGGCAGGCAGAGTATGGCACACACAGGCAGCAGAGGGCAGGCAGAGTATGGCACACACAGGCAGGGTAGGGCAGGCAGAGTATAGCACACACAGGCAGCATAGGGCAGGCAGAGTATGGCACACAGGCTGGGTAGGGCAGGCAGAGTCCTACCCTGCCTGTGTGTGCCATACTCTGCCTGCGCTAACCTACCTGTGTGTGTGCCATACTCTTCCAGCCCTATGCTGCCTGTGTGTGCCATACAGGTGCTTACAGTCTGAGCCTGAGGTGTGAACAAAGCAGGGATGAACAATGCAGGGACTAAAAGGTGTGACCAGTACAGGGGATTACAGGTTTAAACAATATGGGTTTATTGGGTCTATTGGGTTTATACAATTTTTTAATGACTTTTCAGCATTCTTCTTCTGAATGATAGTTAATATACCTGTATATATATATTTTTTCATGTGCTAGATTTTTAGTTGACACTGTAGTGGTATTCCAATAGGATGGTGAGGTGTAGGAGTTAATGGACTAGTTCTGCCAAACTTTCAGCAATAAGGGGTACATACACAGAAGAAAGAAAGAAATGTATTAATTATAGATGAGTATAAAAAGATTGCATACATTTGCACTATGGTTACTGAACACAAGGTGGTGCTAAAATAATATTTAAAAGGAAGTGCATGGTATATTTAATTGCACAAACCCTTTATCTACAAAATATGAATTGGAAGTGTTACCCTATGTAAATTATAGGAGTTAATTTACAGAGATACTGACACCAGAATTTAAATGTTTTTTTTACATCTATCATAACATTGTCTTTGTGTGTTTATAATTTTGACTTAAAAGTATTTATCCAATGCTTTTATGTTACCTATTTGACCCCCCTATGTTAACCTATATGGGGCTGCCACAATTGTTCAGCAGTAATCTATTAGCATTAGAAGCTATAGCTGACAGGCTGAGAAGGGACAGTCAGGATTGCAAAACAGTCATGTTTAGGGACTTCAAGTAACAATTAATTAAAGAAGCAGCCCTTTAAGCGAAAAATTATCAACATGACCTGTAGACAACTTTTAATGTACATTCATATTTTGAAGAGTCATTTTTAAGTGTGATTATGACTTTAATAACAAAAAGAACAAGCATTACTATGTCTCATTCACAAAGTAAGGGACACATTGCCCTGCATTTAGTATCCTAGAATGGAGTGCAGAGATCTGCACTTTCTTCGTGAATGCAGTGCTGTTTGGGTTCAGCAGCACTGTATTCATAAGAAGGTTCCTGACCACAGTTTAAAAAAATGCTAAAAGCCAAAAAAGGCAAGATGACCAAACTTTCAGCCATAACCTATACTTTGTGGATATCTTTAAAACAAGAATTACTTGGATAAATAAGTGGAGCTGTGTATTTTAAAAAATATATATACTTTGTGGGGGAGTATTTTACAGTTAAGGGTGCATATACACCAAAAAGTTGTCCACTTAGCACCCAGCGCTAAAATATTCAACTTGCATTATGTACCCTATCCCACTAAAGGGTGTTTGGTTATGGTATCTCTATGTGCATTTTTTTCCTTACATTTTCTTATATTAAGGTGGCCATCCACTGAAAGATCTGCTCGTTTGGTGAGGTTGCCAAATGAGGATCTTTCCCTGATTTGCCCATATTGACATGGGCAATATTGGACTGATCTGATTGTTTTGCCCTTGGAATAGCCAGGATTGAGGCCATTGGAATGAGGATCGCATCAACGTGCTGAAGCGCTCCTCACCCTGACAGGACTTTTAAACCTGCTCGATGAACATTTGCCCAGGTTTCGGCCAGATATTGGCCAGGTAGGCCTGTCTAATGACCCGATACACAGACCGATAAATTGGTGACCGTTTGATTGGCCTGTGTATGTCCACCTTTTAACCAATTAATTTATAATTTTTAAATCATTTTTTCAACAAAATTCAACAAAAATATTGCCTAAAGCCCAAAAGAATTAAAAACATTTTGTGTCCTGTAACACTTGTTACCTGGCTAGTAGCGTAGTGTAGAGCATGTGTTACATGCTACCCTTAATACTTAGGCATGGGCCTCCGCTAAGTGGGAGATTTACTATGGAGCAAGGGTGTAGTTGAACTACAACTAGCTGAGGTTGTGTGGTGCAAATATAAATGGACGCCAGAGGATTCTTATGGTAAACTATAATACAGATTTATTGGTCCAAGACACAGGTGTTATGCAGGTTTTTATATACTCACAAGCAGTTGATATAGAATGTCACAGTGGTAAATAGCAGTTGTGACCTTTAGAAACAGTATAGCCCACAATGGAGATATGCAGAGGTAGTAGCTGGGAGCCCAAGATGGATGCCCTTTACTGGAACGGATCCCTACAGCCAACGGTGGTTCAGGGGTAAGTACTAGCCTGAATCCTGTCTTAACTGTGGTCCCTACAGCAAGGCATACAGAGCCTGGGGTAGGCTAAACCCTTAGTATCTCCTTTGGTGGGCTAATGGCTGCCCTTTCTAGCTAAGGCTGACTATGCTCACTTCTCCTAGAGAGTGGTATGAAATATTCTGCTGTGCTTACTTGTCCTCATTCACGGGGGCCCTGTCCCCGACTTCTTCAGATGGTAAAGTGTTCTTTGAATTACTGGGGCCTGTTTCTGCACCCAGGCTCAGAGGGAGCTGTGCTTAGGAAGCAGACAGGCAGCCAAAGAGGAAGCCATTCCTCCGTGCTAGACACTATATCAGTCTGCAGGGGGAGTGGTCAACCTGACTAAACCTATAAGGAATAATTACATAACTGAAACCTGAGTAGGGCTCTGCCCAATAACAGTACAGATTGTGAAGAGATAGGGGTAAAGCCATAGGGAGCTTAACCCTATGGGTCCCTACAGTATATTAAGTAAGAGAAAAGAGGTTGTGTAGCTGGTAATTTAATAAGCAAAATAAACAGCATAGCAGTATCTATTCCTATGAATAAATGCAAGTAAACATTAAATTCAGGTCAATGAACAAATGTGTATTTGTGTAGGCCATACATGTTCAGATTTTAGTCTTCTTCCAACGAATGTTCAGATATATTCAGTCGTACGTTTAAATGCAACGATCTGAAACACTCAGACTAAAATTGTAGGATAAAGCCCTAAAAATACAAATCGGATGATGTTCTGAACATTAAATAGTTGGCAGACACCAATCTTAAGAAAGTGACTTCCATTGTAGGTCCCCCAAGGATATTGCACAATACACAATACATGCGCTGATTTTTTCATCAGCCATCCACATTTTTCTAACCTGGCCAATCGACTAAATGACCAATCGCCATGGTACGAAAATTTTTGGGACGATAATTCAGAGCCCACACACAGTCCGAAAATCGTACGAAACTAGGTACGTATGATTTTATCGGAACGTGTATAGCCAGCTTTATTCAACATTTACAAATGAGTAACTTCCTACTAGTGATAGCTATGAAAATGAAGTTTTTTTGCAGTAAGCGACCCCATGCGCATACCAAGCTAAAGCTGGGACACTATGAAAGCTATTTTTTTTTCCCCTAGAAATTCACATTTCTCATTTTGCTACAGGTATATAGTGGACTACTGTTGCACACACAAGTGCTAATGCCACACGGGAAGTCCCTATGCTTAAAAAAATCTGATTGTTGTGCCTGCATCCGGAGCCATTGCCTGGGTGCGGGCACATGAAGTAGACCAAGAATCTGCCCCTTGTGGCATTAGCCTTACACTCAATAGTCCATGATCTCCCAGACTGCAGCACGTTTATCTATGTCAGGGGTTCTAACCTTTTTTACCCGTTGTTATGTATTTGCATAAACTGTGTTATGTTTTATAAAGATGATTTTGAAGGATGTTAGAATGTTGCATCCGTTGGAAATAGTGGGAGGAGACTGGGAAGCTAGTCTCTGTGTGTAAGAAATAAAGATGGTCAACTGCTAACAACCTGCCTGCATTACTGAACTGCATCACTGATATAACACCTGTGAGCCACATTCAAATGTAAAAAAAGTTGGGCAGCAACAAAAGCATGATAAATGTTCCTGGGGGTACCAAAATAGGGCTTTTATTGGCTATTTGGTAGCCTTTGTGTAGACTGGCAGCCTACAGGAGGGTCTGTTTGGCAGTACACCGAGTATTCGGGGGGGGGGGGGTAATCTGGGTGCAAAATGACAGTGTCCTGCTCCCTTAAAATCTCTGCTTAACTTTTGATTAGTTGAAGTTAAAACAGAGAGGTAATACCTGCTAAATGACTCAGTAGGGCTCATGAACGTCTGCAAGTGCAGTCAAGGTCCTCCTCAATTTTGGTTGTGCATAAAACCTCTTTCATTAAAGGTACTTGCGTCAAAATGTGCTACTTGCACTTCCGTATAGTTGGGTTTGACACTGCCTAGTCCTTTCTGCCAGGGCTGGTTTAACAAATGGGCAAAGGGGACATTTACTCAGGGCCCACCAGAATAGGGGGCCACTAGCACGTGTTTCATCCGGGATAATCCTGCAGATATGGCCAACCCTGTAATTTTACTTTACAATATGCTTATTAATTTAGCTCTACAATATGGTTATTAATTTAATTTTTATAAATTAAAGGCATGTGCTCGCATATGACTTCACTTTCAGTCTTCTGCGTGCCACCACATCACTCGATCAATGTATGTCCCATGTTGACAGCTCTGCTTACTATATTGAACTTGCGGGATATTCTATCACAAATTTCTTGACACAGTCGGAGCCACCAATTAAAATTTGCCCAGGGCCCACTGGTAACCTAAAGCAGCCCATCTTCCTGCGTCCCATTCCAAATCGATTGACTCAAGGAAAACCTGGAGCTACCACTACCTACTGACCAGACAGTAGCTGTGGCCAGTTTCATTAGGCACCGCACACTTGCACAGTGTCGGACTGGCACACCAGGATACCAGGAAAACTCCCGGTGGGCCCATGGGGTCGGTGGGCTCTCTTGCTTCTACTTTGCCAATTGCATGGTCATTCCCTATTTCTATATGAGAAAAAGAGATGGAAGGATAGAGCAGAGGCTTGGATAATAAAGAGGTTGAGGGAGGATAGGAGGAATAATAGTTTAGAAAGTGGGCCTATGGTACAAGGTTTTCTAGTGGGCCCCTGGTATCTCAGTCTAACACTGCACTTGCACCAAAACGATGGCACCGATGTCACTCACATGCTAAACACCAGAAATTATGCCACACTTCTGCACAACTGCATCCAACCTGCAGCGAATGCACTTGCAGTTGTAGTAATTTTGGCAATTCAGACAATTACAGTAGGTACACTAGAACTGTGCCAAGGGCGTCAACCTCTTGTGAACAGGACACTGAAATTCACACACAAAATGCTGCACTGTAGGGAGAAAAAATGGCAATTGAGCTAAAAATGTAACTTTGTTCGCTGTGCCTTTGTAAGTTTAACTGAAATACAAGCTGAAATACAGGGGCTTTAGGGATGATGTTGCAGGGAGAGAATATGGCAGGCCAGAGGCAGTATGCTGCAGCAGGAACCAATCAGGAAGTAGGGCGCAGAATGGAGGAATCAGGGAGCAGAATAGAGAAAGTATGATGCAGCCCTGAGCACTTGCTTACACCTAGGGAGCAGGTAGGCACACAGTAACCAGGGGGCAGAATGGAAGGAGATGGGCAGAGATAGTAGCAGGCGTGAGGGAAGGATGAGGGGGGTGGAGCAGTTCAGGGGGGGTGGGACGAGGGAGCAGAGAGCACAGAAAGCACGCTGCATCCCGGAACAGTCACTTACACAGAGTGCCATTACTCTGTTTAATGGAGGAGGCAAAATATGTCAGTTTTAGTAAAATCGAGATTTTAGATTAGGGAGGGAGCAGGACGCACAGTCATTTTGCGCACAAATGTCCTAAAAATGGACACCGTAGGGGCATTGTCCCTCCCAATAAGGCCAGCTTCGGGAGTGGCCTCTCAGGATTGGCTGGGGAAATGGCCCTGAGAGCGGCAGCTGCTCCTGCTCATTCAGTCTTGCAGTGGATGTGAGCTGAGGGTGTGCTGATACCGGTAAGGCAATGACAGGAGCGGCCGGTGTCGTGTGGCAGCCATTGTGCAGGTTCTCTTTAAGCTATCTGCTCTGCCAACAAGATCTCTCTGCTCTGCTACCAAGATCAGTATTGCGAGCTTGTATTTTAGCAGAGTCACTGAGGGATGGGGAATGGGACTGACTGGCATACTGGTACCAGCCCGATTCCAACGTAAACTAAGAGGTGCCTGTAGCAAATGTCATGTGGGGAGCCTGGGTATCCTTCAAACTCTAACCAAGTTCTATTAAGTTTAACCCTATTATCACAAACAGCCGTACTAGGCTTTGTTATAATATAAGGGTTTGTGATATAAGTGCTGTATATAGACAGAGCATGTGAATGGTTTAACTGCACATTGAGGAAAGTGATAAAAAGTGCAGTATCCTTAAATGGTCTAGTAACCAATAACAACCATGTTGCTGTTACTAGTCAGATGTTTTAAAAGATATTGGTTGCTATGGGTTACTAGGGGTTACTAGACATGCGGTCACTATTATATTACCCTAAAAATGTTATGTTTTTTTTTATTAATGTCCAGCTTCTGGCCCTTCAGTTTTTTGGCTGCAGGTTGCTATTAAAGAAAAAAATGTGCATTTTTTTAAAAAAGTTTTTTCAGTCTAGATAATATCAATCTGTATTTGGATTGCAGCCACAATATATGTAGAACAATTAGTCAACTAAGCAGATGCAGGAATAGTGGGGTTGCGTTGCTTTCTTTTTCTCCCTTTCTGGTCCTTTCCTTTCTTCAGATTCTCCACATATAGTTAATGGCAAAGAAAAGAATACACAAGTGTTGTGTCATGTAATAAACTTGATACAAACTAAATTGTACTTACAGGGCAGTTGAGAGTTGTCATTCAGCACAGTGACAGTGGCTGTAGTTGCAGTCTTAAAACACTTCTGGGTAGAGAGTGCAGTTGAGAGTTGTAGTTCCATGTGATTACAGCAGTCATTATTACAGTTTCTAAAGTTGTTCCTGTCTTCTTCACTATGACCCTAATAAGGAAAGAGAGCTGCAGATCCTATAATGCCCCCTACACTTATTTTTTCTATATGGTTTTACTCACCAAGTATTTAGGGCAAAAGGGTGTTTTACCCATCGTAGGTGAAAGCTTGCTCCTTACGTCTCCAGCTGTTCTTATTTGCTTTAGCCTCTTGGTTGTTCATCTTGGCAGGATTGTTGCATTCAACCAGTTAATCCCAGAATCACTTGTCTTTGCTTAAGAAAAGTGAAATTACATTTTATTTAATATTTTTAAGTCATAAACCTGTGCATTTGCTATCCCTGCCGACACTTCCTCAGGGTTAGTTAAAAAGAACGACACTACAATTAAGTAAATTACAAATGAGTTTCTAAAAATCAAAGTTTCAAACAGTGTAAAAAAATATGGATTTAGGGCAGTGGCATACAGGGAGACTCCCCAACATGCTATCCCACCGGCAAGAATGTAAATCGCCAATGGACTGTATACACATGGCTTCGGTCTCCCGAACTTGCCTCTAAAGGAAACTTTGGGTGACTTTGGAAAACCGAAGGGATGCGCATACCATCCCACCGGCGATTTACATTCTTGCCAGTGGGATGGGGAGATTAGTCGCGGGCGACTGTGCCACTGCTTCTAAAAGGTGTTTAAGAATAATTCTTTGCATACAATTGAGGTACTTTGTCACATTTGCAAATTACTGTAAAACACATTTAAGCAGTACCTTAAGATGATGAAACACTAGTAAATTAATCTCCTGCAGACTTCCAACCAGCAGCACTTCATTTTTCTGAAGTTGCCTCTCGAGGAAACTTTGGTGTCTTTGGAAATACAAAGCGGCATGAATGTTTTCCCACTTGCGATTTACAGTATTGCTGGTGGGAAAGCATTTATTGTCCTCAGTAGCGCAGATTTATCGTGGGTGAGAAACTTCCCAGTGGGCCATGGCCCTAACAAGCCTTTTATTGTTTTATTCCAGTCCTTTTAGACACTGGGTGTAACAAGTACAATATGACATTTAGGGTAAAACGTATGGTAATTACAAGTATTATTAAGGTGTTGGCTGGGTGTATAACCAGATACTTGTAATTGCTTGAGAAACCAGCTTGACTTGTGATGGCATTTGGCAATGCAGTAATGCTGCACTGATAACTATTTTAAGATTTTGTAGGTCTGGCATTTCCAAACTGCAGAGCTCTGTCTGTTGTTCAACTTAATTCTTAGTTATGAATTGTAGTACAAAGCAACTGAGAGCCATTATAGATGGCTGGTATACTAGAATTTTCATGATTCAGCTTGGAAAAAAAGAGATTAATAAGAAATTAAGATCATAAAGAATTGGTTGCACCACTATAATGTGCACAATTAATGCAGTGTGACATTTACAGCTTCTTCCTTCTAGTCCTTGAGTTGTCTTCTGGTGACTCTACATCAAGGAGGACTATACCCCCAGAATGAATACTTAACCAACAGATAGTTTATATTATATTAAGTGACGTTTTAAAGAATCTTTCATATATATATCAGTAAATTTTGCACATTTACATCCTTTCCCTTGATCCGCCATTTAGTGATGGTCTGGGTGCTCCCTCAGAGATCACATGACCAGAAATAATGCAGCTCTAACTGTAACAGGAAGAAGTGTGGAAGCAACAGACAGAACTCTGTCCATTCATTGGCTGATGGGACCTAGCGTGTATGTGTACCTTGGCTTGTTTGTGTGCACTGTGAATCCTATGATCCCAGGAGGCGGCTGAATGTCAATTTTCTATTTACAATTACCCAAAAGCACATACTACTAAAAAAGTACATTTTTATGAAAAGGGCTTATTTAGATGAAGCAGGGTTTTACATAGCTTATTTACACAATATATTTTTATAGAGACCTAGATTGTTTGGGGGTATAGTTTTCCTTTAAATTCTGAGAGTATATAATATGGCAATAAGAAACTTGCTGGTCACTAAAAACCATATTTCTGATTGTAGCCTTGGAGGTTTGTATAGATGTTTCAGGATCTGTGATAAACTAGTTTTTTAGATTTTTCAAATAATACCAGTTAAATCTGTCCTTCTTTCCTAATATAGTGTTTAGAACTTTTCCATGTGTTGTAAATATTATGTTTGCTACTTTGAAGATTAGAAGTATATTAAGTATTGCAGTGACTATTCTGACTTATGGGCTATTAGTATATCTCATCATTGTTGTATTACTGCTTATATTTTTAAGATTAACTCATGTTGAACAAGAGCAAATGTTTCCCCTTTAAGACTGTGTGCCACAACACCCACACATAATGCATAAGAGTGTATCACACTAAGAGGTACCGGTATCGGATCCCTTATCTGGAAACCCATTATCCAAAAAGCCACGAATTATTGGAAGGCCATTTTCTATAGACTCAATTTTTAGCAAATAATTCTAATTTCCCTTTTTTCTGTAATAATAAAACAGTAGCTTGCATTTTATGATAACCAATCTGCATTAATCCATATTGGTGGTAAAACAATCCTATTGGGTTTATTTAATGTTTAAATATTTTTTAGCAGTTTAAGGTATGGAGATCCAAATTCCAGAAAAATCTTCCCTTTGATGCAAAAGCTCTGGTTATTGTTTGGTGTGTGTTTGGAATCAGCTTAGCTGTGTACAACTATTTTTTACCTGTTGTATAATCTGTTGTTTGATTTCTTGTTTTTCTGGGTCTTTAATATAGTGCTAAGTGATGTATCTGTATAATATTAATTGCAGCATTTAATTGACTCTAACTATTCTGCCTTGACTTAAATACCTACACATTATTACTAATGCCAGAATCCTGTTTTCATCCTAAAGTTTAGTAAAAAAACCAAAGATATGTGGAGCAATTGACTCAATAAATATATAATGTGACGTGCTGTAGTGTCTTTTATCTGGGGGAATAAGGGATAACCTACCTATATATATTTATACACACATACTTCTATGAGATCTACTGGTATGGTATCCCTTATCTGGAAAACCATTATCCGATAGACTCCTTTTTAAGAAAATAATTCTAATTTATAAAAATATGTTTTCCCTTTTGTCTGTAATACTAAAACAGTACCTTGTACTTAATGATAACAAAGCCACATGAATCTAAACAATCCTATTGAGTTTATTTTATTCAAATTATGTAAAAATTCCTTATTTGGAAAACCCCAGGTCCCAAGTTTAATGGATAATAGATCCCATACCCATAACCCAATAAATGTTATCATGAACTATTTGTTCTTGCATTGATCTGCAAGTCTTCATCAACGACACACAAGATGAACTGATTCCCCTAGAGCTGCAGTGACCCCAAAATGAGTTACTTGTTTGTTTGCCCTGTGGGGGGATTATGCTAGAATAGATTAACCACAAAAAAAAGGTTGTTATATGGGGTCATCTAGTAGCCTGAATTATAATGGGGCTTTTTTTCTCTGTTGTCAGTCATTTGGACCATTGTTTAGATCAGTAATTGTTGTTGTATTTGAAATAATATTTATTATTATTATTTATAAGATTTATTGTTCTTGAGGTCAGAAAATGTTATTTTGTTGAATACTTGGGCAACTGAGTGACAGTTCTGCCCTATATTGCTCCCACTAACATGCTGCAGGAAGCTCACTCCCATTGTCAGTAATGCAGGAAGATTCCTTCCACCTCCCACTGGCTGCAGTAAGTTCCCTTCCACCTCCCATTGGCTAAAGGAACTTCCCTTCTCCCTCCTGCTGGCTGCTGGAAGCTTCCCTCTGCCTCGTACTGGCTGCAGGAAGTTCCCTTCTATCTTCAGCTAACTACAGGAAGCTCTCTTCTTTTCCCTACTGGCTCCAGGAAGAATTCTTCCTATGGCTGCTGCCAGCATGCTTTGTTAGAGAAGCCATCAGTTACCTAAGGCAGATTAGGAGCATGGTTGAGTAATGGGGTAATGTCATAAAGGGTGCAAATTTTGCTACTGGTCTAGAAACTCATAGCAATAGGTCAGCACTCACTGGTCAGCTGTTCGAAACAAACACCTGTTTGGTTGTTATGGGCATCTTTCATTACATTACTCTGCAAGAGAAGCATTTTGAATTGCTACTTTCAGTGTAATATGTGTGCCTGTGTCTCTACATGCTAGTCATTTGTTACTGAGATTTGTTGCTGAGATTTTTCAGAGTGGTTTCAACACTCATGTCTTCTGTGCCACTGTCATGGAAGCTTGGCTTTACTTTCGAAAATGGAATTAAAAGGCATTTATCCCTGTTATAAAATATATATATATATAATTACTTTCTCTAAGTGGTCATTGTAAATCTAAAAGAAGAGCGTATATTTTTTTTGAAAAATGTATTGTTGTGAAATATGCAGATTTAATTATTGTTGTTTACCAGATTCAGAAGCTTAGAAGAGCTCTTTAACAGGCCTTTTTTATTTAAAACTAAAAAATGGAGCTGCTATTTCAGAGGTTTAGGAGGTCCATTCCCTGCACTTAAGTCTTCTTGGAGGAGCTTGACTGTAACTAGCATTGCTGCATGGCCTCATCTATAGGGTCATAACATTTGCTGCTATTCAATAATCGTTGGCACTACTCACATGGCAGCTCTAACCCATTGTTGGCATTTAGAAGAAGAAGGAACAAACTTCCCTGGGGTGTGAGCAGCTGGTGGGTCTTGCCATCACAATGTGATAGCCCTATAACTGACTCGAATAGTTTGTTACTGACCAGCTTTCACCTCCTCCACACTGTACACAGGCACGGTACACATTCTCAGCCCACTTCTACCACTGCAGATAGGTAGGTGACAGGATGAAAGTAGGAATGACTTAACATTGTAATTGATTTCCAAGCAGAAAATACTTGCACTGTTGAAGCAATAAAGGCAGCAAGTGGAAAATAATTAGAAGTGAATTTCTATAAAGCTTGACTAATGATGCTTTATATGGTGTTTCATATGTAAATACACAGCACAAAATGTTGCTTTAATCACGTAGGATTAAGGCGGCATTGCTAGTAAACTGGGTATTGCTACAAAGCACTTGCTTATTCAGATACTGTATCTATTTATCAGAAACAAATATTTCCAACAGCAAAGTAAACAGGATTTTCTGTAAAGGGCATATGCGTTTGCTTTTGCACAAAGCACCTTGGTAAAAAGCACATATCCCCCCTGTGTTGTAAGGAGATTGTATACTAAATATAGTACATTCTGGTGTGGTGCTTCGTCATTCTCACAAACTGGCATATGTCCTGGCATCTTGCACTATGAGAACGGCATTTATTTCGCTTGATTATGTTATTAGCTGGGGACATTTGAGTCCCAATTATGGGACTATGTTTCATTCCAAACTGGTTCTGTTCCTCATCTGATTCTTATTTAGAAAATGAATAAAAATCATCATGAATACACATTTGTTTCAAGCTCAAAACAATGTCCGTATTCTATAAAACTGCTAGCTCAGTGTCCTGTTAGCCTGTAGTATGTACTCTGGAACCAAAAGATCCTTTTTTTTTTGTTATTACTGTTATTTATTTTTTTCCCATACAGTATTGTCAGAACACTTAATTCTACTATTCATGTCAAGGCAAAATCTATCTGAAGTGCTGATAAAGTGCATGTTTATCAAGCTAGTGTAGAAAGTGTTATTAAATAAATGGCATATTTTTAAATACAGTGTATTTCTCATGGAATCTTGCAAGCATGCATTAAAGAAAGAACTAGTTACAATATTTATAAAAGTTTATTGAAGGGAGATGTTAATTCCTGTTTTCAAAACCAAAAATTGACACTGGGCTACACAATTGCCTAAAATACATCCATGGCTTGATAAATATACTAGCTTTTATGTGGCAATAAGTAATGGTGACCGTATCCCAGTTCACCATACCCGTTTTGTCTCTGACATCACCAGTTGCGGCAGACAGGGTCATTGAGTGGCTGGGGGCAATTGGTTGGGTTGAACCTGCCAGTCCTGACTTGTGGCAGTGCCTGGCATTTACAGCAACGTGTGGTGCATTTGATTGGTTGTATTTGATTTTTTTTTTTACATGACTTGATAAATAGGTCATGTTTTATGTTTTGTTTAGTTTTATGTTTAGAAGTCTGATTCTTATAAAGTGACACTTTTGAGATGGGTAAACTAATAAAAGTGAGGTAAGGGTGATAGCTTTGCTAGATAAGATGATACACAGTGCCAGCAAGTGATGAGTCTAACCTTCTTTTGTTTGTAGCACCACTGGCAGAGGGTTAGCTTGTATATAAATCACCTAAGAAAGGGAAAAAGAGGACTGCACTGTTTGGTTCTCGATCCATTTGGTTCCATCAGTAGTACCCCATTACAGCGCAAAGCACTGTAAATCGCCACCCCTCCAGAAATAGCGAATAAAAATTGAAAGAAACCTCATGTCATGCAATATCCATCTGGGTTAAATGAGATAAATGAGTGGGCAAAATGCAACCTTGCTATCACCTCTAATGATTGTTAAATGGAAATTAGAGGGCAATGACAGCCCCAATATACATACAATAATAATACATGTGCCTTAAACTGTGCACTCCCCTTTGAAAACTATATACGTATGATCAACCGAAAATCCAAAGCATCTTCCCTGACTGGCTGTGTGTTAGAGCTCTCATGGCACACAAAGGGAATTTGGACTTAAACTCAGTCTCTCAGACGTTTATTTTTGCCACAAACCCATTGAAATATGTTCTGTAGTAGAAAATCTATGTAAAACACATCATTTCATTTTAGTGTGCCTTCTAAACAGAACAAAAAGGGTTTTGTTGCTGCTCTCTTTGCATTTTGCAGAGTTGTAGTTTGTGTATATGGACGTTTTGCTGAGCTCACAAACAGTTGCTGTTTTCTTTGTTTAAAATAAGCTGAGGTAATAAATGTGATTGGCCAGTGCAGACAGAGTTCATACTTATTTTATTAAAGGAATACTATCACGGTAAAGGATGTTTTTCAAAACACATCAGTTAATAGAGCTTCTCCAGCAGAATCCTGCATTGATATCTGTTTTTCAAAAACACAAACAGATTATATTTTTGAAATTTTGAAATTTCACATGGGGCTAGCCCCCTTCATTTCCCAGGGTGCCACAGCCATGTGACCTGTGCTCTGATAAACTTTACTGCTGAGCTGCAAGTTGGAGTGATATCACTCCCCTCCCAGCAGCCGATCAGCAGAACAATGGGAAGGGAGCAAGACAGCAGCTTCCAGTAGATATCAGAATAGCACTCAATAGTAAGAAATCCAAGTCCGGCTTGGGACTCCTCCAGTTACATGGGAGTAGGAGAAACAATTGGTTACCTGAAAGCAGTTCTAATGTGTAGCACGGGCTCCTTATGAAAGCTCAGACTCAGGCACAATGCACTGATATGGCAACAACACACCAATATTACAACTAAAAAAAACTACATTTGTTGGTGTAAGAATAACATTTTAAATGGTGGAGTGAATTATTTGCTATGTATGATGTAGGCATTGATATTCTAAGACAATTTGCAATTGGTCTTCATTTGTACTTTTTTATGGTGTTTTAAGTTGATTAGCTTTTTGTTCAGCAGCCCTGGTTTGGTATTTCAGCAGCTATCTGGTTGCTAGGGTTTCTATTTACCCAAGTAACCAGGCAGTGGTTTGAACAATAGGTTGGAAGGTAAATAGAAGAGTGCCTGCATAGAAAGATAAGGAATAAAAAGTATCAGTAACAGTAAAATTGTAACCTCAAGAACCTTAATTTGGCTGCTGTGGTCAGTGACCCCTATTCGAAAGTTGGAAAGGTTCAGAAGAGGAAGGCACACACAGTTAACAAAAACTATTAAAAAAATGAAAACCAATAGCAAAGTTTCCAGGAATAGGGCATTCTATAACATACTAAAAGGTACCTTAAATGTGAGCCAGTCCCCCTATTGTTAAATCAGTAGCGGTACATCATAGATGGACATGGCCTTAGTAACATCTTAGTAGGAAAAAACATTTTGAACAAATACCCTGCACATCTGGCAACTTTTAAAGGACATGTAAAACCTACATTTTTCTACCATGTATGTAACTTGGGCACATCTCCTATTCAAACCACACCATTTGTACTGCATAAATCCCCCCTGTTTGCCAGCACCATCACATTTTCCTTAAACAGGTAGCAGCTTTTACGCAGCGGCCATGTTTCCTCCGAAATTTACATCTGCAAACAACACAAGTTCGTGCAGTGAATAATGCAGGCTTACAAAGAATTTACTTTGATAAAAAGTTCACTGCTTGGATGAGCACTGTATTGGTTAAGCTGAGCTCAGGAGAGGAGGTTAGGAGAAATATATGTTTCTCCAGCACAGCTGCAGTGAAATTTCTCTGAAAACCAGCAGTGCCACCTCTTCATCGGCTGCCAGACAGGATAGCATGTTTAGTAACCTGAGTTGAGAAGAACTGAGCATGCTCGGTTAGCCAAAGTAAATGGAGGGGTTTGAGCGAATTACAGGAGGAAAAGGAATACTAAGTAATTAAAGGGGAAATCCACCTAAACAACTTTAAGTGATACTGACATTAAAAAACTACTCTTCAAAATATTAAAGTACTTTAAAAATTACTTTAAAGGTCACATTGATCATTTTTAATTAAAATTGCTACTTGAAGTTCCTAAACCTGACTGTCCCTTCTCAACCTGTCAGTTATAGCTTCTAATGCAACAACTGCACAAATTTATCAGCCCCTCATAAAGAAACACAGGGCATCAGATAGGTAAGGTAAAAGCATCGGACAAATACTTTTAAGGCAAAATTATAAATAGCATGCAAAGACAATGCTATGATAGATGTATAATTTTTATAGAAGCTTTTTTTTCAAACAACTTTGCAATATTCATCAGTTAATAAATATGCAGCCTTTTCATGATTTTTTATATAATATGGTTTGGAATCCTCATTCTTTGAGATTCAGGGCTCTGGAATTTGCAGTGTTGCAAGGAGAGCACAGGCACTGGGTAATTTAAGTTCACTCTATATGTCTGTAAAACATTAAATAAAGAACCTACACACCTTTTAGGCTGATGCCACACAGGGGTGATTCTTAGCCTGCGGATAACCGCAGGCCGAGAATCAGCCCTACATTGGCATTAGCCTTTCCCTGTGCCTGTACCCAGAGCCATTGCTTCAGCCCAGGTACGGGCACACAGAGTGGATTTCAGCACTGAAACACGAAAGTATGCATTTTGGTGCAAAAATCTGCTCCCTGTGCCTATAGCTGGGCCGAAATTCGAAGGAGACACTGGTCACTGGTTAGAGATAATTTGCTATATATAAAAGAGTTCAAGAGGCCCCCAGTCATTGCTTACAAGAAAGGGAGGAGTGTGGGTAACTATTTAGTAAGATCAGATTTGGGAACAAACAGTGTACAAAGAGATGATATGAGAAGGAAACAAGGCACATTTCCATGTTACAATTGCAATTGCTGCTCAAATGTACAAGTAGGAGAGGTGATATATCACCCTAGAAAAGGTAATGCAATCAGGTTACGTGGGAGATTCTCGTGTTGCTCAACCTACGTAGTATATGTCATCAAATGCCCGTGTGGGCTAGCGTATGTTGGGCAAACGACGAGAATGTTTCGCAAACGGATAAGAGAACATAAGTCAGCAATTAACACAGGAAAAATAGATCAGGCTGTTGCAGGCCATTTTATTGAATGCGGACACAGAGTGAATCAGCTTAAATTTCAAGTTGTTGAAATAGTTGAGCCAAAAAGGAGAGGAGGAAATAGATTAAAAGAATTACTATATAGAGAGGCTTACTGGATACGTAAACTGGAAACGTTAAGTCCTTTAGGGCTGAATAAAGAATATCACTTAAGACCAATCTTTACATAAAAAAATCTTTTCTCTCTTTCTCCCTTATTCTCCTCTTGTCCTGGTCTTTGTTTTTAATTTCCTTTTTATGTTTTTTAAAATTTATAAGGGTATTGTGTTGCAGTTTAACTAACACTTGAAGATACACATTGATCACTTTATTGTAACACATGAGTGTCTACTTAGCTACACTGCTGTTTGATACATTGTTGTAATATAGGAACATCTCCACTAGATGGTGCACAGGGGATAAAAGGTGCTGTGTGTAATTGCCAATTAGCTTGATAAAAGGTCTTATGTGACCTGAAACGTTGCTGCTGGTGTTGTTTGCCCCAAAAAACTTTGCAATAAAGGCATTTTAATCTACAAAGACAAGAGGTGCTGTTCCTGTTCTTCTGTACCTATAGCCGGGCCAACACAGTGGCTGATGCCAGCTTAGGGGCTTTAGATATACAGGTATAGGACCTGTTATCCTGAATGCTCGGGACTTGGGGCTTTCCAGATAAGGGGTCTTTCTGTAATTTGGATCTCCATGCTTTAAAACTTATAAAAAATAATTTAAACATTAAATAACCCCAATAGGATTGTTTTACCTTTAATAAGGATTAATTATATCTCTAATTATCTTTAATTATATCTCTAACAAAGTACTGTTTTATTATTACAGAGACAAAAGGAAATTATTCTTTTAAAATGTTATTTAATTAAAATGGATTCTGTGAAAGATGGCCTTTCCGTAATTCTGGATTTTGGAGTTTTCTGGATAACAGGTTTTCGGATAACAGGTTTTCAGATAACAGATCCTACATCTGTACTGCTTTATTACAGAAATAAATGAAATCATTTTAATTATTTGATTAAATTATTTGATTGGTTTGAATATTTAATTAAAATGGAGTCTGTAGGAGATGATTTCCAGATAACAGATCCCATACGCTTACATAGTTTCTATAGAGGTGAGGTTAAAGGTTTTATTAACCTTGATCATCTTAGAAGGCAAAGAAACCCTAATTCACTTGGGTGGCAATATGTTTGGAAGACCCCAGGGAAGTTTTCCTCCCACTGGTGCTTCTCCCTGGAAAAACTGTATTCTTCTGTAGCAGTGCATTCATTTTTTGTTCAGCAGCTTTCCATTTGGGAATTTCAGAAGCTATTTGGTTGCAAGGCTAAAATGACCCTAGCAACCAAGCAGTGGTTTAAATAAGAGACTTGAATATGAAAATTGTGGCCTCACACAGCAATAGTTTTTTGCTTTCCAGGGTCAGTAAATACATAAGAAAACAAATAAAATCCCATACATCGTAAAACTCTCCACTTGGAACAATGGGCCCCAGATCTCCAGCTAAGCAGAGTAACTACTTATATCTTGATTTTTCTTTTTTCCAGGGTCAGTGACCCCCATTTGCTAGAAGGAGGGAGAAGTAGCCAAAAAAATGAAAACCAACTGAAAAGTTGCTAAGAACTGGTCATTCTATAACATATTAAAAGTAAACTTAAAGGTGAACCTACCTCTTTAACTAGTGTTCAGGCTGTTCCCACAGCAAGTGTTACAGGGTCCCCCATAGGGACCAACAACACAGTTTGGAGTTTCACTGCATTTTAGCAGCGTGCCAACATTTGCTCATTTGCCGGCTATAAGATTACATTTCATGCAGCAGGGTTATGCTGCAATGTAACACCGTAATGGACTTGGCAAAGTAAATTTATGTCAATGGGTACAAAAAGCCACCTGTTTCTATGCCACTGTGAAATCAGAGTGGCATCTGCATGGATGGATCTGTAGTTGCCTGATGGATCTGTACAGGGACAGCCTGAACGTTCTTTTACCATACAAATATAAAACAATAAATTATCCTGTTAGAGGTTAAAGGAACAGTAAACCAAAAAAATGAATATATTTTGTACTGCTGATCTGCACTGGTAAAAGTTGTGTGTTTGCTTCAGAAACACTGCTATAGCTTAAAAAACAAAGCTGCTGTGTAGCCCTGGGGGTAGCTGTTCAAATTGAAATAGGGCTCTTTGGCACAGATAACATACCGGTAGCTATTAACAGATGAGCTGCATAGATTCTCATTTCACAGAGCTTATCTGTTATCTGCTATGTAACCTGTGCCTTTTCTCCTTTTTCCAGTGTGAATGGCTACCCCCATGGCTACACAGCAGCTTATATGTATAAACTAAAGTAGTGTCTCTGAAGCAAACTTTTGCCAGTGCAGGGCAACACTACATTATATTTTAATTACTGTAAAACATTTTTGGTGTCACTGTTACTTTAAGAAAGCAGACACAACACTACATTTCACTTTATGAAAGCAGAAAAAGTGAATATAAATGAGTGCGCACACTCATGCAACCCAGTGTTTTTGTTAAACTTCCACAGTTTGTAATCTCTGTAAATTCTGAAGGAAGATGTTACAAGAGAGATGTATGCTTTCCTCCTGTCCCCTTTATTACCTCTTCCAGTTATGCAGTCAATAATGACATATACTTATCTGCACTAGGTGTTATTTTTCAAGAAACTGTTCTGCCATTCACTCACCATCAATATGACAATATTATTTAGGACTAGGTTGAAAATTTTTTTTTTATGATTTATGTAGTTGTTCAGGAAAATGCCACTAGATGGCAACAAAGTCCAATAATCCCTTTTATTTTTTGCAAATAAGACTATTGTTCAGTTTGTGAAGGTTTAAGAGGTGAAATGCCAACCTAGGCATTCATTATGGAGATCAAAGCTAACAATTATCAATGTCCTCCCATACGAGCGCCACAGGCAGATGACAGCGCAGCTCTGTCACTAAAGATTTTAATAGCTGCTCAATAGTTGTTTTTTTTTAGATCTGTGAATGCAATTACATTTCATTGTATATACTAAGATGTTTTATGCACAGTTGGGCAACATTTGCCTTCTAGCAGATTTGTTGTTACTGGATTCAAGAGGTGAAATTATTTGCATCTAGTGAAAAGTGTGAAATATTAGACTGTTGCACCATATTTCTGAATAATAAATGAAAATAAAAATCCTTGCTGAGGGTACAATTGAATGGAAAACTGAGGGTACACCTTTGTAAAATTACATATTTAGTTAATATTGCAATTGAGAAGCAGAAAACAACTGCTGCAGGAATCAGTGAGTTTAAAAACAACATAACTGCAAATGTTAATGCACATTTATATTTTATTTCACCAAAATTAAAACAAAGGCACAAAGAAAGTAGAAATAGTGACACATGCAAAATTGTGGACACCCTAGAACAGTGATCCCCAACCAGTGGCTCAGGGGCAACATGTTGCTCACCAACCTCTTGGATGTTACTCCCAGTGTCCCCAAAATGGGTAGTTAATTTTGAATTCCTGGCTTGGTGCCAAGTTTTGGTTGAATAAAAACAAGATTTAGTACCAAATAAAGCCCCTGTAAGCTGATAGTGTGCATAGAGACCCCTAATAGCCAATCTTATCCCTTATTTGGCACCTCCATGAACTTTTATTATGCTTGTGTTGCTCCCCAAGTCTTTTTACATTTGACTATGGCTCACAAGTAAGAAAGGTTGGGACCCTTGCCCTAGAGTGTGCCACTTGGTCCAACCTGCCTACTGTTATGAATTAAGTGGATTATGTCTATTGATGTTGGGGAACGTTTGAGCTAGGTTTGAACAGAGGTGGGCCAAGCTGACTGGGCCCCCTAGACAATAGACTATGGGTAGTCTTTTCTGCCTACCCTAGTTCCGGCCCTGTCTTGAAAGGTGGTGGTAACACTAATCTATGCCCTTATCCTTTCCCGCTTAGATTACTGCAATCTCCTACTAACCGGCCTCCCAGACTCCCACCTCTCTCCCCTGCAATCAATCTTAAACTCTGCTGCCAGGATCCTCCTGATCTCTCCTAAGAGGGATCCTGCTCAGCCTCAATTAAGCTCACTAGCATGGCTGCCTGTCAAGCAAAGGATAGCTTACAAAATCCTTCTGCTGACATTCAAAGCCCTTCACTCCTCTGCTCCTTACTACATTTCTTCACTGGTCTCCCTACATGTTCCTGGTCGTCTCCTCCGCTCCTCTCAGAGCCTCCGTCTCTTTACACCATCCACACCCACTGCGCTCTCTCGTCTTAAACCTTTCTATCTCGCTGCTCCTTACCTCTGGAACTCTATCCCTGAATCCCTCCGTATGGAACACTCACTAACTCTCTTTAAGAAAAAGCTCAGCTGTTACCTTCTGGAGCACTAAGACATTATTTTGCCCAGTCCTGCGCTTAAGGGCAAATGCCCATACCTGATGCACTCTTACCTTCCAGTTTGTGCCTGTATGTTACCCAAACACTTAGATAGTAAGCTCTACGGGGCAGGGACCTCCTTCCTACTGTGTCTCATACCACATGGCACTTATATATATATATATATACATATATGTATTTATTGTATTTATTTATTATATCACTCGTCCTCCCTGTGTGTAATTTTGTATTCTGTAAGACTGTACAGCGCTGCTTACCCTTGTGGCGCTTTATAAATAAAGTTATACATACATACATACTCCAGGGTTCCCATGGCTCCTTGCGTCCCCCAAGCACACCATTCAACTGCTACTGTATGAATTTTTAATCATCAAGCACACATTGTTCCTGGCAACCACAATTATGCTGGAATTATGGTGAAAACACTACACTGTGGCGATTGCATGAGAAATTAGGGCTGATACACTAAAGTGCGTTAATTTTTATTGCACGCTTTTTTGCGTTAAAATAGACGCGAAAATTAACGCGTGATTCACTACAGTATTACCGTGTGTGTTAAGTCGCACATCGTATGCGTTAAATTTTGTGCTAACGCATACGTTCATTCTAACGCATGCATTAATTTGCACGCCAAAATAACACTAACGCATGATTCACAAACACTTAGACGCGCTAAATATCGCATTAGTCTATGCGAAAATTAACACCTACTTGAGGCAGGCGGTAATTATAGAAAAGTACAGTTAATGAGCTTTTGGCAATACAATATGGACTTTGCAGTGTTATTTATTCAAGTCTGTGTTGGCCCTAGAGTGATGCAGCCTCCAGTTTGCAGGGAAATGGTCATTTTCAGTACAGTAATTTTCCGTAAGTATTGGCATGTATGGCTAACATGGCGTGCGTTTTTTCACACGCGGCAACTATTTATACTCGGTGCATGGATTAGCACTCGTTCCGTCAAATACCGCACGAAAATAGTCTTCGCAACTAAAATAACGCAAGCAGTATCGCGCGTAAATTACCGCAAGTATTCTTTTAGTGAATTGTGCGTTGACGCGAACAATTAGACGCGATAAAAAATTTAACGCATGCTATAAATAAAGCATGTTTTAACGCACTTTAATGAATCAGCCCTATTGTATTTTGCACACTGCACTTGTGGTTAGTAAATTATCATATATAAGAGAAACCAATTAACTGAAATGCCAACATTTATATTCTCAGTACATTACTTGTTTGGGAAGGAGGTTAAAGTGCTTTAATTCAAAAAGGTATAGAAAAGGAAATATATATAAGGGTTGATGGCCCTCTAATTGTTTAACTAGTTCAAATGTATCTGAACCATACCATTAACTAAAAATGAGAACTTAGCGGATAGAAAGTAAAGCATTCTGTGAAATTGCTGGATAGTAGACAAAGTAATGAGCGATATTGTGAAACAGGCACATACTGATAGCCCCAAAGTTTGTTACCTAGAAATAGTAAATTTAATACAGATTTTATTAAGCCTAATTTAGTAAAAAAAAAAACTTTTTTTAAAAAAAATTGCTTGAAATAACTTTAAACTGAGCAAAATAAATGCCTTTATGTACCCTTTTCATTGCAGTTTTTATAAAACCTTTTTTTTTCCTCATATTTTTTAGCAGTGTTTTGAAATTTATGAGAGAGATGAAAATAAAAGACAATGAAACCTGTTAACTGGGATGACTATATATTGTGATGAAGATAAACAGATCGTCTTCCCAACATTTTCCCAAGGCTATACTTTTCAAGTATGGGATCTGTTATCCAGAAAGCTTGGGACCTGGGGTTTTTCATATCTGCTAAAATTCTTTTAAATGTTAAACCCAATAGGATTGTTTTGCCACCAATATGTATTTAAGCAAATTAGTTACCGTCAAGTACAAGCTACAGTTTTATTATTACAGAGAAAATGAAATCATTTTTATAATTTATAAATGGACTCTATAGGAAATGGCCTTTTTGTAATCTGGATGTCAGTTTCTAGATATGGGATCCCATACACATACATATGCATGTGAGTTACTGTTATTGGCTGTAGTATTTGAACACAATGGGAAGCATTATCTACATTCTTGTTATAAACAAGGGCGAGTGCTTATTTCATGAAAGGGAGAAAAGATAGCATGCTGCTGACTAAAATGGTACTTTGCCACTGATTTTGTTTTTGTGGGTGGAGTATCCTATGGGAAACCAACGTTGTACTGTTAATACTGCCAGTAGTTTTAAGTATTTTTGTTTCAATTATTTCAATTTTACATTAACACACTGTTTATTCACAAACTGCAGGCCTGAGGAGAAAAGAAAGGGTTTAAAGGGCAAAAATCCCCACTTTAACATTTCCACAGCTTTCTGCTGTTACCCCCACCCTTTATGAACAAAAATGTAGGAAACATGTAAGGGCATATTGTCAGCAATTTTAGCGATATTGAAAAATGAGGAGAAATGTTTGATAGCCTAATGCCATGTTCCATGGTTTTGCCAACAGTTTGGATACGAACTGGAAGAACAGGAGCTTCGTCTCAATGCAAAGAGAATGGCTGAAGCTGTAGCCCAAGTAGCCAGGAGAGTGAATGAGGTGGTAGAAAGTGGAGGGAACCATCTTGGTAAGTTATTACATGTAGATTTTTTTTATTTTGACAATGTAGAAATGTATCATAACTCACATTGCTCAAATGTGTATGAATAATGTGCAAAAACCCAGAAACCATTTACAAACAAAAAAGCTGTATGCATGTACACAGTCATTTATCTTTATATTCAAGAGCAAAACTATTAGCACACATGGCAATTACTTAGTTTAAATGCAGATCAAGCACACTTTATATCAATACAGAGTCACATCAGATCCCACAGTGCCAGTCTCCAAATGCTTGTCTTAAAATACAAGGTGCCATCTTTATACACCCAAATTCCAAATTCATGTTTCTTCACCAAGGACTACATCCATACTGCAATTCTAATATTGATGTCTAAAAGTAAGGCACACCTCTATGCTCACAATTTAAATGGAAGTTAAAATGTAAGGTATTGTTCCCAATGGACCACCATCTTAGAACACTAAACGTTTATTCTTTAATAATATAACAGTCCTCCAAATCAGTTCTTTCATCCATTGAAGTTTTAACAATTATAATAGGTATCAGGAGAGATGAAGAAAAGCCTCAAGAATGGTTTCTAGAACCAGTAGGTAGGACAGCACCGCATTTTTTTTATTGGTAACAGTCGATGAATGTATACCAGTAAGGCTATATATGAGTAGACCAGATGACTTGGTCCAATGTGGAAAATTCTGCTAGTTACTCGGTAAGAATGATTATATATGTTCCAAACAGTATCCAAATGGGTAGAATCATAGTAAGAAACAGATATCTTAAACGGAGAACCTTTCTTTGTGTGGGGGATAAATTAAATCTCACAATGTGATGCAGTAATAAAAATAATATATCAGAACTTCATTATAAGAAATATGTTGCTTGCAGCTCCTCATTCATGCCTAAATTTCAGTTTACCTTAAAGGAGAAGGAAAGGCTAAGTCACTTGGGGCTGCCAAAATGTTAGGCACCCCCAAGTGACTTAGATCGCTTACCTTGTACCCTGGGCTGGTGCCCCTATTAGGAGAAAAAAGCACCAGCCCAGGGTACCTGCAGCAAGCGCTTCCTCTTTCTTCTGCCGGCGAAATCCGTCGTCCGGCGCATGCGCAGTAGAGTAAAAAGCCAACTTTGTTGTTTAAGTTCGGCTTTTCACTCTACTGCGCATGCGTGCACAAGCGAATAGGAAGTAGGAAGCGCTCGCTGCTACCCCGGGCTGGTGCTGTTCTCTCCGTACAGGGGCACCAGCCCAGGGTAAAAGGTAAGCAATCTAAGTCACTTGGGGGTGCCTAACATTTTGGCACCCCCAAGTGACTTAACCTTTCCTTCTCCTTTAACTAGGAAACTTGTACCTTAGATGAAAAAAAAGTCACTTGTGACCCTAGTGTAGGAACTTTTTTTAAAGCCCCCAAACCCCCAAAATCTAATCAGCACCATGTTGATTATAATAGTGACGCTATGAGAGCAAGTATTTTTTGCTTTTTTCTGGCTTTCAGTTTCTTTATATTGTCAGTTCTGTTTGATGTGGCACGTGTGATGTCACTCGTACAGAAGTGACATCACACGCACATGGTGTCACTTCTGCAATCTGGGGGCATATTTAGGTCCAGTGCCTAGGGTGCCTAACTTCATTGAGACTGGTGGAGCACAGCGGATGCGGATTGCAGAGTGAGCACCACATCACGTCACGTCTGATTTTTGCAGCCAACCGAAGGCTGCTTGTGAAGGTGGCCACACACGAGGCGATTTGTTCAATCCGCCACTAACGTTCAGGGCTTAAACGCAGATAAGGAGGTAGAAACAATAGGATTTCTACCTCTTTCCGCCGATTCAGCGCTGAAGGCAGATTTTGCTCAGGTGCCTTCTATGGCGCCCGATCAAAATCTTTTAACCCGCCCGATCGGCGAGTCAACCGGTATCAGCAGCCTCCTGCAATATCGGTCGACTCGGCATACACGCACCGAATATCGTACGAAACAAGGTTTTGTACAATATTATCTGTGCGTGTATGGCCAGCTTTAGGAGAATAATAGCAAAGGAATGGCTACTCCACCACTCTTCAGTCAGTACAGAGTGTGGGAAGGGGACTTTTTTTAGGGTATTTCAAGCTGAAAGTTAAAGCAAAGGGATGAATCCTGGCAAGCAATGAAGGGGAGGAGGGCTTAAGGCTGGCCTGCTTGCATGAACACCCCCCCCAGTCCCCACACTGGAGGCCTGCAGGTTGGATGTGGCCCTCCAAAGGATTTTAATGGCTGCCAGTCTAATAATAGCAGAAGACTAAATAATTGCAAGCTGCCACCACAGTCAAAGAAATATTATTTCACATATAACCGCTAGTTTTAGTAATACAAATGTAATTATAATTAATAACACATTCAATAATATTAAAGTTATTTGGAAATATAATTGCTACTGAAAACAGCTCCTGTCTGTGCTTTACTATTCTCTGCACTACTGTTTTTGACAACATGTACAATGGAAACAATGTAGCAATAGCCTACATGCTTCCATCCAAGACTCTAGTTTCCACTATGCCAACAAAATTCAGCTTGCTTTAAAATATTCATTTCATGCCAAAAGTACATTTGAACAGATCCCTGTAAAATATGTGGAATACCTTGTATGATTATGTTGGCCCTATATGAACAAACTATTATTTATTAATGTGTAAACCTGCATGCTTCCTTACACGCAAAGCCCTGCAGCTTTGTTATGTTTCTTGGCTTTTTTACTTGCCTGCTTTCACTTCAGTCATGAATAATTAGGGCAAATATACACAATTAATGACCTAGGTTCCGTTTCAGGTGCCTGGGAATGTGCAGTAGACATGCTAAGGTTATACTGTGCAGGAGCTTAATATTATTGTTTGTTCATATGAATGGAATTGCCTTGGTTCCTAGTTCAAGTTTAGTTATATTTCATCAGTCTTGCAGTGTACATATTTCATCAAATTATTACAGAACTAAAACGCCAACACAAAATATAAAAGGGAAAGTGTGGGGCAAGAGAAGTGAATTCTTAGAGTGCCTGAAGCTGTGTCAGTTTATTCTGATGAATGATCCTTATGCAAGCAGTGCCATTCACTGGCCAAAACATAATGAAAATGCATGCATGGCATTAGCAAACAGTAATTCTGAACTCATGGGGGAGTATTTGTACAAAAAAATATTGTTTTCTAAATGCATAATTGATGAAATTAATACTGTGTTAAACTTTCTATTACTCACTAAAGTTATTTTCATAATTCACTTCAGACAGATTATTAAATGGGCACTGACACCTTAATTACCCTGATTAATTGTCTACTGTTAAAGGTACACTCTGGAACATTAAGAGCGCTGTGACCAAATGCTATTTCTATGTATAAGTTATTCAAGATGCTGAAGTGAGTAAAAATGTGAAGGTCGGCGTATAAACACACAGATATTTATATTTATCATCCTTATACTGTACCTCTCATGCCCCATCTGCCCTTCAGAGAAACCTGTCAGATTCCCCGCAGTTTGTATCTTTTATATTAGTAAACCAATGCACAACAAATGCCATGGAGGGATATCACCACAGTTAGGGAACCATTGCCATGTGGTCAACAGATGCTGATGCAGGTACTGGATGGGAAGAGAGTAGTTTTTGAATAACTTAAGTAAGTAACTTTGATGGTTTGCCAGAGGTCAGAAGCAGGGCCCTGAGCTCTTAACATTTGACAGTCATAACATTATACTAACATAACAATAACTAGTCAGTATTATTTCATTAAAATAGTAAAAATAATGAATGTGCTAATAAGTCAGTAATTGTGGGGTCAGTGACGTAAGTTGTTTTAAAATAACGTACGTTTTTGCATAAGTTATGTAAATTGCGACGCGTAGGGGGTCTCAATGATGTTGCTGTGAGGCCCAATAACCAGTCATTCCCCTGTTGCAAAGTTAATGTAGAAGATACTGATATAATTTAGTAAATGGATCCCAATATAAACAGCTGGTGTTACTCTATACTAAGTAGTTCATATAAATAGTTAAAATGAATAATTTATGTATTAATAAGTCAAGTTAATGTATCAATCAGTTCATTGGGGGCAGTG
Organism: Xenopus tropicalis; assembly: GCF_000004195.4. NCBI lineage: Eukaryota > Metazoa > Chordata > Amphibia > Anura > Pipidae > Xenopus > Xenopus tropicalis. The sequence continues at coordinate 42,073,149 of NC_030683.2, read as the reverse complement.
AAATTTACCTTAAGTTTTTTAATTCATTGGTGGTCAGTGGAGTTTGTCCCTGCAAAGCTTGTCTGCATTGTCTTTTGCTTGATACCTGGGGTCATGTAAACTACATACAAAATATTGATTTAGAGACCAGGACCAGACTGGTTGGGGCAGTTTGGACCTCTATGTCAGGGCCTGTTTTGAATCACAGGGCCTGGAGACCACTATACTATATGTTCTCTTCCAGCTACAGTCTGACCTGTTAAGATATTGGAGGTCATCTCTATATCTCTGCTGTAGCTAATGCTACATGTTATAGTAAGACAGAAGCCTATGCACTTACATGAAGGCTACCATTATTTACTTTACCCTGACCTTGTAACAATTGCAGGCCAAAGCCAATCCACTGTTGAAGCAAAGGACATCTGCTAAACTTTGACAGAGGATAGAACTTAGAACTGTAGGGGCATACAATTTAAGCTACTACAGTTATTCTGTTAATAAGGTAGTGATTTGGGTTGTGGTTATGAAGACCAAGTGATGGATGTATAACGCAGGCTTCTTTATATACTACTATGTAACATCCTAAAATATTATGGACTTGGAAAGGAAAATGTTGGGAGATCTGCAATGGAACTTGTCCTTCTGTAAACACGTTTACATATTATGTAATAGCATTTACCTCAAGGTGCTGAAGATATTTAGATCTCCAAAATAGTGAGGACATTTTAAGGGTGGGTTTGGCTGGTGGTACTGCAGGCAGCAGCTATGTAGTTGCTTGTTGGACCTCCCTTGCTCAGGCTTCCTTTTCTCCATTCCCAGGGACTCTTATCTCTGTAACCTGTGTTGTGCAATATACATACAAAATATTGATATAGGGACCACTGTACTATCACATGTTCTCTTCCTGAAAATAAGAACCCCTTGCAACAACCCCTCATATTTATAGTAGTGTCTTTCATGCATATAAGCTTGAGAATCTTCTTGACATGCCATATAATGCATATTTGCAAAGGAACAGTAGGCTACTTTTCTGAAGGCCTCTCTGCACTGTGGTCTGAAAACGGTTAAGTTAACATTAAATAGCTATAAAATTGATATGTTGGGTTATGTACACCAGGGAGGATTAAAAAGTTGTCTCTGCTATGATGTTTTCTTCTTACTGGGATAAACGTTGGCACTGAACAATATACATTTTTCATTGTTTTCTCTGTAATGTTTGGAATGAGAGGGTTATCTTAACATAGACATTCCCCCTGCATATTTAATCTTCTTTTTTTAAAAGTAAAAGTTTGGCATCTCATCACTCATAATTAATGGAAACTCTAACAAGATGCCTCTGACTTAATCAGTTTTGCCATGGCAAAAAGAACACAATGAAACCTCCTAATTAGCCTGATTCATAATTAAGAGATAATAGTAAAAATCCAATAATTACCTCTTCATTTACTGTAAAGAAATGAACAGAAAGTCACAAAGTTCTATAGGTTATTATAATTGTGTATCATTTGTGCAGGTTCCTGCTGATTAGAAAATAAATGAGCGAATGGCTTGGATTTTACCTTGTATAAAGTGCATCATTGCAGAGGTAATATAATGACCAATGTTCCTGTTCTTCAGAGGTTCTAAGATAAATCTCTGTAGCTTTAGATATTTTGCAAGCTATTAACTAGATATCAGCTAGCATTTTAAAGCACATCTTAGATAGTGATAATGAGCAGGGGTGATTGTTTTGCTGTTTTATAGGCCAGTAAAGAGATAATACTATCAATATTCCTTCTTTTAATTTCATTCCATATTTTGCACTCATTTTCTGTTTATTATATCAGCTGAGTTATTCAGAAACATGCACTGTTTGCCCTTCTCCTGTAATACATAGTTAGTTGAATATTTGCTCTCATTTTTGTTTCTGCACAAAATTAGTTGAAGCTTTCTGCTAAATGGTTGGAGTAGGTTACAGGTCTAGGGTAAATTTTACCCTTGTTTCTTTTAATCCACGAGGCCAGTACCTGCCTGAATGGGTAATACAGACTGCAATATTTGCTGCAGGAATGGTCTGGGACTGTTTCATGGTGAGAGCTAGAGTCTCTGGTTCTACTTGTTTTTGTGGCATTAGGGGAAGGTCCTTTTCTTATTTCAGGGCAATAATTTTACAAAAAGTGAACAGAACTGGCTTGCTAAAATGGATATAGAAGAACTTGACCCGGAGCTACAGGAGTAAAGGAAGAGCAGCAACCCCACACAAACTAGCTAAACAAGAACCATTCCAGCACATGGGAAAATTGCAAAAGTGAATAAATCTCTGTTTTTAATTGTTCCAAGCCAAACGTTGAAATTTTGTACTGTTTGGCTGTGGGGGTAACTCCCATCTGCTATGTGACAACCCCTATGTTGGGCCTAAAAATCATTGGGCCCTCCCCAAAGCTATTATACCATTCTTCCCCCACCCCCATGTTGGCCCAATCTTTAGCCCATAATAATTACAATACAAGTAACAGTCTGCAAGTGTTGCACTTGCTATAGATTGTCTCTGTGGGACCTCTCCCTTTGAATGGCAAGTTCCCTTGATTCTGAAGCTATGATTTTGAGCTTCTTTCTCATCTGCTAGGGCTCATGACACATATTAAGGCCAGGCCCGGACTGGGATTCAAAATAGGCCCTGGCATTTCTGGCACACAGAGGAGCCAACGGCCCCTCTACCAGACCACTAAATAGTCACTGTCTATGGCATCTTACAGCAGCCCCTCTGGCATTTGCCAGAACCACAGATTGCCAGTCTAGGACTGGGCAAGGCATTCTTTTATATTCCGTAATTCCCACAGCTATGTAAATTGTGCTCTAATATTCTTTCATCTAATTGCACATGGAGCTGGAGAAAAGCTGATGTTTTCTCATGTCCGTGCACTGACAGGGATGGCATCGGCCTGTGTGCAGAATCATGGACAGGATGTCGGCGAAAAAAAGGCATAGTTGTGCAACAATCTCTACTCCATGTTTCTGCACAAGGCCAATACAGGTGCCATTAGCCTTAGGATTAGTATTGTCGCCTGCAGGAAATTATGCTCCCCTGAATAATAAAGCACCTAAAATACAGTGGAGTTGTGTCATATGCGAATTGCACAGGCAAAATAACTTCTTCTGTAATCATGAAAAAAGGCATTTTTGCACAATTACGCTAGAAGTCAGTTATACCCACAGCAAATAAAATAGGGTGCAATTCAAAGGAATATTTGGGCACTTCATTGCCGGTGTATGGTACAATTTGCCATATGCCATTGCTATAAGGGCTACAGCACATGGGATGATGAGATGGTTAGACTAGTTGTGCTGTAAGGGAAAACCAGTAGATTATAATGGCCCTTTCTGCTTTTCTTATTAGCCCTTGACAGAACCCTTGGAGCCACAATAATATTTGCAGTTTTAACATTTCCAGCGGTTTGTTGTTACTAATAGTTACTGTACACATGATACTAAGAACATTGGTTTTTTTTAAAGGGGAACTCTGGCTTCCAAATCAAAATGATCTAAAGCGGCCCCACACAACACAGATACCCCTAATACACCTATCACTGTAATCTGTTCCTGGCAGGGGAGAAGGAACTAAAATAGTGATGTTACAAATTGTAATAAGGCATGGAGTTCCCCTTTAATATTTCTGTAATTTGTAGAATAAATACCGACTAGGTTGACATCAGAAGAAATTGGATAGGCAGGATTTCTTTTAATCTATAAATCTACTGCTCTGGAAAGAGTGATACTTCTGGCTGTAAATTTTCGATAGTAGTAATGCCTTGCATATACACGTACGCTAATTACCACAGTTAGTCCCCTGATGCCTTTAGTTCATTTTTATCTTGTAGTACAATCCAACAAATTAAATAAGTGCCTGGCATTTTGTAAGGGACACAAAACCTGGTCATGTATGTAACCTTGTCTTCTATACTGAGAAGATGCTTTGCACCATAGAAAGATATTTTTTCTTTGTATAAATGGGATCAAAATTATTGTCTTCACATTTGTTTCTCCAGATATTTTGCCTGATTATCCAAATAAGCAGTTTGGTATATCTCATGTTGTAAATGTGCCTTAATCCCATATCACCAGAAAAGGTTAAATACTGATATTTGAAGGGTGCTTTGGGGTCCAGTCACTTACACCACGTTACACCACGTACACCAAGTTACACCACGGACATATATTTTATATTGGCAGCAGTAAAAAAGGGAACACAGATGTGAATCTGCTGCTGAGTTACAGCACTGCTCTGTTGGCTAGTGAGCCCATCCCCTTACCCTTGTGCATGCCTGCACTACCTACGCACTTGGGATGGCACAGGTGTTTCACACCAGGGGTCAGTGTGGGCCCTCAGTAAACTGCATAATTTTCCTGTCAGTATCAGCCTTATGTTTTTATAATACACGGACTGTAAAGGTAATTTTGGTCGGAACTTTATTTGTCATACATATAAATTAACAATTTCAATTAATAAAAGTCACTGTCTTATTGTATAATTGAGCTTTTCCCAGTAAGGAATAGTTCTGCTAATCTATCACTACCTAATACCGTCAAAAGGCAGAAGGTATAATTGCTATCCAAGTCCTGACTGTCTGCTGCTTCCTTAAATTACATTTGATTGCTTCTTCTTTCAGCACTGAGCTAAAGGGCCCATCATTCCTTCCTCTCTTCAATTATAAACCAGTATCCACTGACCGTAGCTCATGATTCAGGAAAGCAAATGGGCAATATGAGAAATGCAGGTGATGAAAATTTTACAGCTGTAGAATAGTATCAATTCCACCTTCATTCACTGACACATAATATTATTTTTTAGGGCAATTTTTTATATAACATTGCCATATAGAAATTATCAGAGAAGCTACTTAATTAAACATAATGTCTTATTCTAATGTGTATACAGAGATGTATATGCTTACATTTGTATACATAAACGGGTATACACGCATGCTCACTCGCTTAAGAACAAAAGTTTAATCAGATGCCCTGTGATTTATTTTAGGGATGCACCGAATACAGGATTCGGTTCACGATTTGGCAGAGATTCTGCCTTTTCCAGCAGGATTCAGATTTGGCCAAATTCATGTACCTGGCCAGACTGAATCCAGATCCTTAAAATCAGGTGACTTTTTATCATATAAACACAGAAGTTGACATTTTTTTCATCGCTCACTGCATGCATGGTTCTCTTCCGTCGCCAAATTCGCATATTTACATTAGGATTATGATTCGGTTCAGTATTTGGCCGAGTCTTTCTCAAGTATTCAGGGTTTGGCCGAATACCAAAATAGTGGATTCAGTGCATCCTTAATTTTTTTGCCTTTCTATTCTGCCTCTACCCTACCCTGTAACTAGAAGATTCCTGGTCCCCAGATGCATAAACAAATTCAGACACATTTCAGACACAGTGGGGACATGTTTGGGCGTAGTTGGGGTGGAATTGGAGGGGCATAGCCTGAATTTTCCAGTTGTCAACTTACCAATTATCTCTCAGCCACTGTGCCGGGGCTTTTTGGAAAGCGTGGCTGAGTGGAATTGGGTTTGGCCTGCATTGGCTATTAATTTCATTACTGCTGTTGCCCAATTTATATGTTTGCTTTTGTTTTCTGACTGTTTAAATTTAATTGCTGTTTGGTTACTTTAGGCACCATCACTAGTGTTATTTATCTTCGGTGTTAGAAAACCAGCCCTGTTTGCCCAGTAAACTAAAACAACCAATCAGATTTGTTTTCAAACAGCTGACTAGTAAATGCAAGCTGCAAGTTGGTTGCTAAGGGTTACTAGGCTATAAGCAAACTTTGAACATTTTGTTACATTCACCTGTCTATGTCATATATGTGAGATAAGGGTATTGGTCATGCCTCAGTAACTCAGAGGCTTTGTGGTCTGGGGAGGAGATATATCTGTGACTGACAAGGCCAGAACAGTTATTTGGGATCTAGTAACCCATAGCAACCAACTTGCAGTTTGCATTTACTAGTCAGCTGGTTGAAACAAGCAGGACTGGTTTACTAACACAGGAGATAAACATCACTAGTGGTGTTGTGTAAGGGCAAAGGCTAAAGCCCCATGGAAAGATAAGATAAATCTCTGCTACCAAAGGCTCTGAAATGCCTTTCCACTGGCACCAAAGGGAATTGCCGGTGTAAAAGCCTTCGCATCACTTCTGCTTTCTGAAGTCACAAGTAGTTGCCTGCAGGAGGAAACTTCGAGCCGTTATGGAAAGCTGAAGCAATGCATGGGCCTTTCCACTGGCGATTCATTGTTTTACCTTGCCTGCACTTGTGTTGGCGGATATCGGCAAAGAAATGACTGAGTTCAAGTTTCAGCCTAAGCAATCATACAACAATTAGATTGAAAAATAACTGCAATACTTGATCGCTGCTGCCATTACATTTTTTATAGTGTTTTTTAGATTTACATAAAAAAATAATAGCATGTAACACCAGGTCTAACATTGCCTAAAGTTAGTTCTACAGAAGGCAGAAATGCTAAGGTTACTAGATCATGTGAGAAAAAAGGGATGCTGTATGTAAAGGTAAAGGTTTGTCTGTTTGGGGCTATGTTCTTTATGTGCTGGGGCATGGCATTAACATAAGCAAAAAGACTTCTTAGAGACCATATCCAGTAGAAGAACAACAACTGCTATTGGTTAAAAAAAACACATGGTTTTAGACTGCATCTGCTCTGTACATCAGAGGCCTCAACTTGCACTGTTATTTCATGGGACCACTTTCATTTGGACAAATGATCAAATTCAGTGAAACCTCAGTCCCCAAATCCAACCCAACAATCTATACAGCCATACAGATTTTGGCATTTCATAGGCTACCTTAAAATGCAGCAAACACATACCTAGGGATTTTCAAAGGTGTGAAACCTTAGTCTGACCCCAAAATCACACACCTTGCCATCTGACCAATTAGACTGCAGTTCCATAATATCAGAGAAGCACATAGCAGCGCACTGTGGCAAATACAAAACCTGTTCTGGTGTTTTCATGGATGCCGAGCTTGGTTATGTGATTAAAGCTGGCCATACATGTACCAATTTTCAGACCGCGTGTGGACTCCAGGTTTTTGCTCTGATAATTTTCGTACCATGGCTATCGGCCAGGTTAGAAAATTTTGGTCTGCTACTGAAAAAATCTGCGCATGTATTTTGTATTGGACAATATACTTGGCGGACTTAAAATGGAAGTCATTTTTGTAAGATTGGTGTTTGCCAACTATGTCATGTTCAGAATATCCTCCGATTTGTATTTTAAGGGCTTTATCCTACAATTTTAATCTGAATGTTTCAGATTGTTACATTTAAATGTATAACCGATATCCAAACATTTGTCAGAAGACTAAAATCTGAACATGTGTGGCCAGCGTAATTTGCCTGCAAACCTGATTGGCTTTCAAGGCAATGCTGGGTACCTACCTGCCTACCTAGCTAACCAAAGACATTGTAGATATTCATAGTAAACACAAAATTAAAAATGCAACCAATTGATTAATTATGTACTTATATACTAAGTAGTTTACCTTTAAGTATGTTATAGAATAGCATAATCGTAATGAATAATAAAAAAAGAAGACCGGTTGCAAATTGTCTCAGAATCCAACACTCTACATTATAATAAAAGTTAATTTACGTGAACTACCCCTTTAAATACAGTTTATTTCTATTAATGTTTTCTTTTTTGACCATGCTAATTAAAAAATATTTTTCCAAACTTTGTTGCTGTATAACACCTTATTGCTAAGCATAACATGTTATTTTATTTCAGCTGCATTAGAAAACATTAGTAATTAAGTTTATTGGGTATTACAGTAGAGGCTTAAGCATGGCTTGCTTAATTTTTCCTGAATTTGCTAACCAAAAAGGGAGGATAAATTAATTACATTCAGATGGGGATTTGTTTCTAAAAGTAAAATGTATAAGTCATCTCCTGCACATAACAGTAGACCTTGGGATTACATAATTTATTAAGAGTTGCTAGCATTATTCCTTAGGAATAGCAATGAGAACTGGTGTGACCAGGGACTCCAGTGTTCTTCACAGTAGCACCAGATAAATAATAATTAGAGTTTTTTTTTCTTAATCAGAGGGATTTAGTTCTCGCTGAGCTTATTTAAAGTGAATTTATAACAGAATTGTGCCTAACCTAATCCTTCCAAATCCTTTTGCTTGTAATTCAGGGGGACTTCTTCATAATTACCCTTGATCTGAATGTGGACATAATAGTGCCTGCTTAGTGTTAAAGTTTGATCAAGGCACCATCAGTTGCTGCGTGAGGCAGAAATAAGTCTTTTGAAATAAAGGGCATAAGTCAGTATATCTGAACTATCGAAATTGATTGCGTCTGGTTGTTGTTTGTAAATAGCAGAAGCTTCAGGGTTCCTGTCAGGAACTCCCTGGTCTTAAACCTGGGACCTGTTATGTACTGGTCACTGCTCCTCCTGCTTGAGCCACAGGAGGCAGTGAGATTTGAGACTGGTTGATAATCATGATGACTCTTCCCCCCTGTTAGTTTTCCATTTGGCCACACCCCTAATCCAGTTTCTTTCTTGCTATACCCTGTTGCTGGGTCATTGGCCATTCTGCCTAGTTTAAGCCTTGTGATACTGAGTTTCTGTTTTTCCAGTTCCTGTCCTAATTCCGAGTTCCTGTCCTGAGAATCCTGCCCTGTAAGTTTTTGTCCTGCCCTGTCCTTGTTCCCTCCGATTTGACCTTGGCCTGTTACCTGGACCCTTGTTGTCTGCCTCCCACCCCTGACTCTCTGCCTGGTTATACCGACCAGCCCTGATCCTTTCCCTGTTTCATTGGTTTGCCTATTCCATATTTTTCATTTTCTTTGTTATTAAATTTTGTTAAAACCTGCAGTTCTTGTAAGCAGTTTGTTAACTTAGCACATAGGCTCCTTACAAACCAGCAACACAGCTAGATAAGTGCCTTTAATTAATGGGATTTCATAACTGACTGGAGGCAATTTGGCGGCCGTGCATCTGCTCTTGCAGTCATTAACAACCCCTGTAATCATTAATTGTACATGGAGAAAAGACAAGAATAAAACTAAACCCAACTATTTTGGTAGGAATCAATGAGAAATCAATGGTTTTGCCTTAAAAGCAATTTATACCATATAATTCAAAGTGAAATATATGTTCTGAGATAATTAAATAGTGCTAGATCAACATTATATTGATAAAACAATGTTATAGGTAGTGGGCCAGTAAGACTTGGGTTATTCAGACTTTAAGATCACATTACTCATCAGGTATCCAGAGGCAAAGTGAAAAAGGGTGCAATGCACCATTGAATGAATGCAATGCACTTTGCATCCTGCCTTCCTACTTGCTACAAAATACAGCAATAAATAGGTATTTAATGCTGTAATTTTATGCATTGTTTTCCATCTGTCCACTAAATAGAGGCAAAATGTATGGGACCCATTATCCAGAAACCCATTATCCAGAAAGCTCCAAATTATGGGAAAACCATCTCCTGTAGACTCCATTATAATCAAATAATGTAAAATTTTAAAAATGGTTTCCTTTTTTTCTGTAATAATAAAACAGTACCTTGTACTTGATCCCAACTAAGATATAATTAATCCTTACTGGAATCCTATTGGGTTTATTTAGTGTTTATATTATTTTTAGTTAACTCAAGTATGATTATTTAAATGACAAAAGACCCCTTTTTTCGGAAAACAGGTCCCGATCATGTTGGATAACAGGTCTCATACCTGTAGTACTGACAAAGGCCAGAAAGTTATTCTTTCTTTGCAAACCAATTTATTGAAGACAGCAGATTACTTGAGGTTCAGGGGGCAGTTTTGATCAAGACTTTATCACAGCTTATTTGATGGCTCATATGTGTCTTTAACTAGAGTCATTATTGTGGGCTTCCATTCAGTTTCACGTTCTTTTTTCTTTCCAACCAGTCACTCTACAGCTGTCTGCTACTAAAATCACCAACTGTGTAGATTGCCAGTGGAAGACTATTGTGTATTGACAAAACTAGCAATTATTTTCTGCCTCTCAGCAAGTGTTGATAACTGATTAAGCTTTCGATATTCAGGCAGGACAAATTACCTACCAATTTTGAACAATAGCTTCTGGCTTCCTTGCTCTTCCGTTTCCTCAGTCTGTTCTATACACGTTTTCATTAAAAATCATTTTTAAAGTAAGCATAAAACTCTGATACATAATTTTTAATGTCTTACTAAAAAAATGTAGTTTGGATAACATATAAAAATATATTTGTAGTGCAGTTTTTTCTGCAGTCGCTAGACCATTGTTGTCATTTTATTTATGTCTTGTCTCTGTGTAATATGTTTACAGGTTTAAAAAGTAAGTTTGTCTGTTTTATATATATATATATATATATATATATATATATATATATAGGGGGAGAGAGAGATAAAGAGACAGAGTACCGCACACTCTGGGACTTAATATACTGCACAGAAAAAAGTTTTATTACAAAAAATCCATCGCTTCGAGCACAAACAGTGCTCTTCCTCAGGGACAAACCAACAGACTGAAAAGCAGCACAAACATTTTAACCCTAACCAAAGAAAATCGGAACTAAAAAACAGTACTAGGTAACCATGGAAACCAATGTAAAACAGGTGCAGTGATCAGGTAGTGAAAAAAAAGGGAGAATAGTGAAATATACAGAATTAGGTGGCGATAAACATGACCTGATGTGCAGAATGTAAAATATAGACATAGATCATAAGTAAACAAATACATAAAGGGTCCCATTTATAAATGTACGATTGGTTATGATAAGAAAAAATTCTGATTTTTTCTAACTTTTAGAACTGTGCGTATTTTCTGAAATTTTTTACTTAATTTCCGTGACATTTTCGACTTTTTTGCGACAAATTGTGCTACAAAATCGTATTTGTCTCAACAAGTACGAAAGTTTTGAAATTCATTCAAGCTTCGGTATTGTGACTTTCCTTGGGCCAGGTTGGAGCTGCAGAGTGCCATTGAGTCCTATGGGAGACTTTCCTTGGGCCAGGTTGGAGCTGCAGAGTGCCATTGAGTCCTATGGGAGACTTTCCTTGGGCCGGGTTGGAGCTGCAGAGTGCCATTGAGCCCTATGGGAGACTTTCCTTGGGCCAGGTTGGAGCTGCAGAGTGCCATTGAGTCCTATGGGAGGCTTTCCTTGGGCCAGGTTGGAGCTGCAGAGTGCCATTGAGCCCTATGGGAGGCTTTCCTTGGGCCAGGTTGGAGCTGCAGAGTGCCATTGAGCCCTATGGGAGACTTTCCTTGGGCCGGGTTGGAGCTGCAGAGTGCCATTGAGCCCTATGGGAGACTTTCCTTGGGCCGGGTTGGAGCTGCAGAGTGCCATTGAGCCCTATGGGAGACTTTCCTTGGGCCGGGTTGGAGCTGCAGAGTGCCATTGAGCCCTATGGGAGACTTTCCTTGGGCCAGGTTGGAGCTGCAGAGTGCCATTGAGCCCTATGGGAGACTTTCCTTGGGCCAGGTTGGAGCTGCACAGTGCCATTGAGTCCTATGGAAAGCTTCAAAAAGCATGCATTGAAGTTTTAAAGTCAAAAAGGGTTTCACGCCGTTAATGATTGTTGGGATACAAAAATTTTGCGACGTTCAGATTGCCAATACGTTTACGATCGTTTCAATATTTCATACTTACGATCCAAAATTTTCGTATTGGAACGAAAAGAATTTTTGTGACATTTTCGATCATCAGAAATTATCGTTTTTCGAGATTCAGATTCGTACATTGATGAATGGACCCCAAAGTTTTGCAAACAAGTCGCAAAATTATTAGGCTGAAAAGAAACGAGGCAACAGCATTCAGTATAAGTGTACTAATACTAGATAGGCAAAGTGAGTAAAGCTCTGGGTCATTAGGTGAACACACCCAGAAGTGTACCTGCATAAGACCACAATTCGCCCCCAAAGCACCCGTCTCCCATAGTTACACACTTGCTTGCTCATTGTATAGAAAGCGGAAATGACATGCCCAATCACCGTGGAGACAAGATATCTCCACATCGCGTATATACGGAAGCCGGAATTTTCTGCCTTTTGCTTCCACACTTCTTCCTGTTACAGTTAGAGCTGCATTATTTCTGGTCATGTGATCTCTGAGGGAGCACCCAGCCCATCATAGGTCATTTAACATAGTTTATATTATCTGTTATATTATATCTGTTGGTTAAGTATTCACTCTGGTGATATAGTTAGATTCATAGAATCTCACTGAACAATCATTGACACAAAAATTCAAATGCCATAAGTAGTACTGAATATTAAATGAATCTAGAAATAAATACTGTTCAATTAATCCACAACTCATGACCTGATTTAAGAAGCCCAAATGCAGCTCTAAGTTTGTTTAGATCCATATATATATATATATATATATAAAGTCCAGAATGGGAAGCACACCAAAAACAAAGTTACTATACCTTGGTGCTAGAGCAAGGAAATCTTTAAATGGAAAAAGTGTCAGCACTCTTAGGGTTTTCATACGAGGTCAAAGAAGTCATCAAGGCTATTATGATGCAAACGGTGAGTGTTTATTTCCAACATTTCAGTCCTCACTTGGGACTTTCGTCAGGGAATACAGAAAAAAAGCATACACATCGGCTTTTTAAGAAGGAAATGGCGCCAAGAGATAGTGTTGCTAAGCAATAGAACGTAAACAACATAGCAGGACCTTAGATCGTGTCAACAGAAAACAAAATAAGTAGCAGAAAGTAACCGACATAGCAGGAAACTTAGATCGTGTCAGAAGAAATCAGAATGAGTAAATAAAGTGACAGAGATAGGAGGTGTGTGTTTATTTGATCGCTCTGACCTTATAGCCCCTCTGCCGTAACTGGAAAAAAAAGGGGAGATGCTTACAGCCGATCGTAAAAAAGATGCCAGACAGCAAACCACTCCTTCTGGAGCAGGAGGTCATAAATTGTGCACGGAGATGGCAGTGGGAGTGAGGCCAGTAGAGACGCCGTATTTCGGCGTTGCTATGCGAGTGAGGCGATTGGAAACACCGTGTTGCGACATGGTCATGCTCCTCCTCCTGGGCGAAACGCATATTATAATGGCCCCAGGATATAGCGCTACCACCGCGCACAGTGCAGGGACAACGGGGGATCCAGCCACTCAGTGATAACCAAGTAGCGGAAGCCAGATCCAAGTCCACATAGCGGGGTTAATTCGTAGGGGGATAGCCTCCTCTTAAACAATGCGTACCTGGCTAGTTTGTTGCCCCACGCGGGGCACGTGCCGTTCCATGAACTGCACATCTCGTAAGTGTAAGTGCCCCCCCGCGGGGTGTATCCAATATAGGGTTGCTGTCCCGGCTCGGAGCCTCATACGCATGAGGTGCTAACAATGGGTAATACAAGGAAACGGCTGCCCCCTATGTGACCAATGGTGCAGGGGGATATATTCGGCTAATGGGAGACAGGAACACGGAACACACACCATGAAACAGAAAGGGAGAATACAGATAGATGTTTTAAGGACACAGATATAAGGATACAGTGTTAGTTATGAAGTTAAAGAGCATAGTATCCATTAGATCTTTACAATAAAATTGCAGTACCAGGGTAATCTGATATGGAAAAAAGAGAATAGAAGAAAGAAAAAAAGGGAAAGAAAAGGTGATCACACAATTCAATACGGGCAGGGTAAACATACAGCTCTGTCCTAGTAGCATGAGAGGGCAGAGCAATCACAATGTGTCCTACATACAATGTAGCTAAATTAAGTAGCTTAAGGTAAGACCACAACTGTTACACAGGGAAACAGTAGTCTCATGAGGCAATCAAAATTGTAATGAGGGAAAGGAAGAGTCACAAAATGGCTGGAATCTCATGGGGATGTTCAGATAAAACATCCAAGTGGCAGTGTTTCATTAAGGCCCTTCGGGGATACACAGTCCAATCTGTGGATCCACCTGGATTCTCTTTGCAGTAGAGCCTGGTTCCTGTTTCCCCCTCTTGATAAGGGGGGCTGAAAGTCAATAGCCATGCATCTGAAGGTGGGTAGAGGATGCCTCATAATCAGGAAATGTCTTGCGACCGGCTGGTCTGCCTTACCCTCTTTCAGTGCCCTGCTCACTGCAGAGCGATGGTTTGCAATGCGGTTACGCAGGGTGGTGATGGTTTTACCCACGTAGTACATACCACATGGGCAGGTAATAATATAAATCACATAAGTAGAAGTGCAAGTCAGTCTGTAGTTGATTCTAAGTCTTTTACCCGTGAGGGGGTGAGGAAAGGTAGGGCCAGTAAGTAAAATCTGCATGTGGTGCAGTCAGGACATTTATAACAGCCCAGTTTCTTCTGTTTGGAGAGCCAATCCATCTGAGTTTTTTGGGGTCCCTTGAAGTCAGTTTTGACTAGTAAGTCTCTCAAGCTGCTGCTTCTTCTGTATCCCAGCATTGGCTGGTTGGAGTGGTGCAGGGATAAAGTCTCATCCTGATTAACCATTGCCCAATTTCTCCGGATGCTTTTGGATAGAGATGATGATGTTGCACTATATATAGTGGTAAAAATCAAGGGGGGGGTTTGGGACACCTCTGGCTTTTTCTTGGAGATTAACTCATCCTGCGTATGTGTAAGCGCCCTTTGCAACTGAGGTTGCAGCTGGGTATCCGAGTAGCCTCTTTCAAGGAACCTATTGTACATTTCGTCAAGTTGGATTTTAGCTGTGTCAGGTGAGCTGTTATTTCTAATGACCCGTAAAAACTGGGAATAGGGGATACCCCTGATGGTGGCAGGAGGATGGTGGCTGGTGGCATGTAGTGTAGAGTTACGGTCAGTGGATTTTCGGAAGAGTCTGGTCCCAAGCCCCGATGCAGTCTTGTAAATGTTTAAATCTAAAAAGTCGACATTATCCTCATGGTAATTCAAAGTGAGTTTAATGGGGTTGTCTAGAGAATTTAATTCCAGATGGAACTGTAGTAGGCTAAATCTAAATCTTCCTTCCAGATAAGGAAGAGATCGTCAATATAACGGAAATAAGTGAGAATGGAGTTACCCAACAGAGGGAGGATGTACATCTCCTCGAAGTGGTGCATGTACAAGTTGGCATAGGATGGTGCCAGGGCACTGCCCATCGCGGTACCTGACATCTGGAGATAAAAGGAGCTTTCAAAACGAAAGTAGTTCCTAGTCAAAGTCAGTTCCAGAAGTTGTAGAAGAAACTCTATAGGTGTGTTCACAGGGGGATTATGCAACAGAGCTTTACGGGTTGCCCATATTCCTTGATCATGGGGTATCACTGTGTATAGGCTCTTTACATCCATGGTGACTAGGAGACTGTTGTCAGGGATGTCACTGAGGTCCTTGAGCCTTTGTATCACATGTGTAGAGTCCCTAGTGTATGATTGCATGGACTTGACTAGAGGTTGCAGAAACGAGTCAATGTAGGTGGCGACAGACTGGTATAGTGAGCCCACTGCCGAGATGATGGGTCGGCCTGGGGGTGCTGAGAGGGATTTGTGTATCTTAGGTAACGTATAAATTATAGGTATACGTGGGTATTCAGTGTTCATATATTGGGCAGTATCCAAGTCAACCCACCCTGCAAAAAGGGCCGAGGAGATGAGTGAGTCCAGTTCCTTTTTAAACTTACTGGTAGGGTCCCCAGGGAGAAGTTTATATGTGGCAGAGTCTCTTAGTTGTCCTAGTAATTCATCCCTATAGTAACCATAATCCAAAAGTACAATAGACCCGCCCTTGTCTGCGGGCCTAATTACCAAATTTGTGTCCTCCTGTAGGGATTTAATCGCCCGTCTTTCTGATATTGACAGATTGGGATAGGACAGTGCCGTTTTGGCCGTAGCATTGGCTTCTAGGTTAAGGATTTTACCAAAAGTGCGCGCTGCCGCTGGGGTGTTAGGAGGTTCAAAGTGGCTTTTGGCCCTGAAGGGGGGCTGTATGTCCCTAGGTGTATTTCTAAAGTGTTCTTTTAGCCTAAGCTTCCTCTGAAACTTATATATGTCTACTAAGGTATCAAATGTATTAGGTATAGTGCTGGGTACAAAGGAGAGACCCTTGCAAAGTAGTGTGATCTCACCCGGTGTGAGGATATGTCTACTCAGGTTGAAAACTATGTTTTCCTCCCCCTTGGTGGTTTCCCCCTTACGTTTGTGGCCCCCTCTCCTGGTGGGTCTCCTACTTCTTTCCTTGATCTTGTGGTCACCCCTAAAAAAGGCTTATTGCCAGGGTTGTCAGTGTTCACAGTATCTGAATCAGTAGACTGGTCTGAACTGTCCACAGTTGTTAAGGATCTGGGGAGTCTTTTACGTCTAATAGGTCTCCTTCCTTGGTCACCTGGTCTTAGACCCAGTAGCCACCCGTATACCCTCTTATGTTTATAGTCATCTGCCACTTTGTGTAATTTTTTTTGTTTGAAATTAGTTAAATCTTGTTTGTATTTATCGATATTTGTCTGTAGTTTGTGTATCCAGTCAGATGTAGTATCTGCCCTAAGGGATTCCAGGTGTTGTAGCTCTAGTGTGTTAATGTCTGCCCGTATAGAAAACAGTTCCTTCCCAACTTGTTCCACCACTAACAGTAACAGGTCAAATGAACAATGGTTCAGTATACCACACCACTTACTGCAGAATTCTGGATTACTGCGACCTATAGTGGGGATATTGCTGATCCTAAACCCCCGTGGGATAAGTCTTCGTCTATGATAGTTAGAAAGATAGATACCATGTAGCTGAAGGTCTAACTCCTTTTTCTTCAGGTTTAACAGCTCATGGTATATGTCGATATCGGGTTTGTTGGTAGCAAGATCCAGTGGAGTTTCAGTAAACAGTATTTTGTCTGCATCCTGTGGAGTGAAGGTGAAGTCCGTATTTGTATCAACTTCAAATGTTAGTTGCGAGCTGCTGCCTTCCATTAACCAGCGTGTAGTAGGGAAAAGCGGGGTAGGGAGCAATCAGTATTATCCGAAAGAACTGCGAGTTGTAGGCTCTTGTCGTTCTAGTATCGTGGTATCACCGTAAAATAAGCAAATGAAAAGGTCAAACGATCTTCCAAAATTGCGTGTAGATGGCTCAAACTGAGGCCGTTAAGTCCCCTTTGAAATAGGAGGGAATAGGGTTGGGTGCTTACCCTCAGAAAGTTGAAAACAACCATCTAATTATGCAAAGTCCAGAATCCATCTCCGTGCACAATTTATGACCTCCTGCTCCAGAAGGAGTGGTTTGCTGTCTGGCATCTTTTTTACAATCGGCTGTAAGCATCTCCCTTTTTTTTTCCAGTTACAGCAGAGGGGCTATAAGGTCAGAGCGATCAAATAAACACACACCTCCTATCTCTGTCACTTTATTTACTCATTCTGATTTCTTCTGACACGATCTAAGTTTCCTGCTATGTCGGTTACTTTCTGCTACTTATTTTGTTTTCTGTTGACACGATCTAAGGTCCTGCTATGTTGTTTACGTTCTATTGCTTAGCAACACTATCTCTTGGCGCCATTTCCTTCTTAAAAAGCCGATGTGTATGCTTTTTTCTGTATTCCCTGACGAAAGTCCCAAGTGAGGACTGAAACGTTGGAAATAAACACTCACTGTTTGCATCATAATAGCCTTGATGACTTCTTTGACCTCGTATGAAAACCCTAAGAGTGCTGACACTTTTTCCATTTATATATATATATATATATATATATATATATATACAGAAACAGAGAGGAGCACACCCTTCAAGCAAACAAATGCCCTCGGTGCTGGTCAAAAAAAATTAATAGGCAAACAGAGTACCGCACACATAGGGACTTTATGAAAAAACAAAAAAGGTTTATTGAAAGAGATCCGACGTTTCGAGCACCAAACTGTGCTCTTCCTCAGGGACAAACCATACAGGTAAAGGCTGTCTCCCATAGACCCACTGTATGTAAAAAGTTGGACAGAACTGATCTAGATGTAATGTATGTAACTTATTATAACTTGTGAATATTACTAGAAGCAAACATTTCAGGAGGCTTAATGATGCCTTTGCTGGTCCTTTTAAATGAAGCAGTGCTTGCAAAGTTACAGGAGTCATATAATAGTAAAAAAAGTGAGTTTATGCCAAAGACCCCTTTGGCTCTGCCATCTGCTTTAAGTTTAATTTGTTAACTGTATAATTTCCTGTAGGTCCCAGCTCATGTTTGACCAAATCTAGGCCCTATTTTGTGTTGGTTTATAGTAACGTATGGTACGAATGCTAATTTTCTGGTCTACTTTCTAAAGACTGTGTTTCTGATGGCATAATTGTTAAGATATGAGAGTAGAGCAGATCCTGAGACTACTGGGGATGCTGTAAGCCTTTATAGACCATGACTGAGAACCTGTTTCAGTCACACATGGAAAATAGATGCAGAAGCACCTAGTGACTCTCTAAACACTTTAAAAGCAGAAATCCATCCTATTTTTTCCATGTTTACATTTGATTCAACTCTATATTTGCATAATATAAATCCTATACCATATTTATATCCCCAATAGACAAACAGAATGTGTCCCTCTGCTCAGTGCTAAACAGCTTAGAAAAGTGTAAGCAGTCTTTTTTATGTTATTCCAGGAATCCCATAAAGATCAGAGCCTAAAATGCTGTTGGTTCTCAGTGCTCATAAAATATTATATTTGTTGATTGCTTAATTCATAGATAAGCATTTTTAAATTTCTGATCTCAACTGGATAGCAAAGAACTGATTAAATATCCCAAAATATACATATAGAAAATCCAGCAATAAGCATTCTGTATAGGAAAGAGATACTGCTGCAGTACATTAATCTTTTAATCATCCATTAACCTTAGGTAAAGTGGTAGGTACCATACATTTCTGTATTTAAAGGGTTAGTGTTAATTGAACCCACATAACACCAGCTTTATCAACATTGTCACTGATGTCTGGAATGTTATAAGGATCTTTGGCCAGTAATGCTCCAGAAAATTCTTTGAATAAGATCCTAATTAACTATATATATATGCTCTATAAGGGGCCTGTTTATTATGGTGTGTAAAATAAAATTAGCAGAAAAAAATGGTGTAAAAAGCTGTGCGAAATAAAAGTCAAATTTATCTAGGTGGGTTTTATGTTATACCATCCGAACGCCAAATGTAATGCTTTTATTTTATTCTGCTTCAAACCTTGTGTTAGGATGTTGCGGTAGAAGCTGCTCCAAGAAAAAACGTGTAAAAAAATTTACACCATTTTTTTTTTTTTTTTTTTTTTTTTTTTTGTAGCTGTATTTTACACCGCATAATAATTATGCCCTTTAGTGTTTCCTCATCCTTGAAGTAGAACTAAAGCTTAATACTGAGCTAGTCTAGAAATGCAGCAAGTTATGATTTGGGGTTTTGAATCAGGCCAAGGCAACCACAGCCTTATAGAATTGAAGGCCTGTGCCTCAGAATATACCACTAAAAGCTCCCCATATACTTTTTTAGTACATGCACATGCTCTGGGCTGCTGTCAGTTTCCTGAAATTAGAGTGACAAATTGGAATATACTGTATATATAGAATATACCAGTCAAAATACAAGATGGATTAATAATTCATATTCTCATGGCAGCTCAGGAACCAGTTCATTTTGCATCAGCTTGTTTGATATATGAGCCTCTTTTCCTTTGTAATGATTTTCCATCATTCCTAAGCTTAGCTACTCAACAGCTGCCCATAGCACACTGATCATGTATGTGTCAACTAACAAAATACAAGCGGGTGATCCCCTAGTTGCAACTTTGAAGGCTTGGGTCATTACTGTTATGGAGAGGCTATAAGGCATGTGCAGTAAGTTGAATATATATAATATATTGCATTTCTAGCTGTATTACTTAGGCTTTTACAGGTTTGAAAAATTGACAGCCATGAGTAGCTGTTTCCAAGCATTAGGAGTTGTAGGGGGTCTGTGCATACAGTAGATAAGTGACAAGGATAACATTGACTTTATACATGTTGGAGGCAGGGACCCATGGAGTTCTGGGAAAGAGCTGTATGAGGGTAGGCCAGTGAGGGATGAGAAGTAAGTGGACTGTTTGCAAAGACAGCACAGGTCAATGTGTTGCTAAAAATTAATATAATATAGATTAAGAAAGAGAATCTGTAAGTTGTATCCCACTGATAGGTCCTGAGTCAGTATATAAACAAGCAATAACATATTTAAGGGAAATAAACAACCATTTATTGGCTCACAATTAAACCGAAAATTCAAAAAAAGCAAACATATTATACATACTATACCAAACAATGGATAGGTGCATCCCTAACGCATTTCGCACCATTGGGTGCTTCATCAGAGGAAGTGTGGCATGTTCATGTCCATGTCATTTCTTTTATATACCCCCAACATATACATACAGTGTACAGGGTTACCATTAACCCTATAATAGGTTTATAATATATCAAAAAGTTGAATTATACATTCTCAAGGGCCTTAAAAACAGCCCTGCACTCTGCATAGATCATATAAAAAGTGAAAAAACCACAGAAAAACAGAAAAAAAAAATACAAATAATTTACCCATTTCAATAACTTGTACTTTAAAGACATTTAAATACATTTAAAGTGCATATAGATTTCATAATACATACCTAAAGTACATAACAGTGCAAAAAAGAATTATATTAACTGTTTAGATAATATTATTTAAATGATGTTATTGCACCCTGGAAATACCAAAATCCATTCAAAGTGCATAAAGGCAATTGTGTGACCATTACATATTGATATTCAAATATTTCCAAAGTGCATCTAAATATCATTATATACCTAAAGTGCATAACAGTGCAAAGAAAACACACATGTGTTGTTAAAATGTGTTGCTAAAACACTGCCATTAACTTTTTTTAAAATATCATTTAAGAAATATTGCAAGGCTTATTCAAACAATCAATTTTTTATCCAGTGCTCAGCTTTCCCACACAACCATGTTCTCCAGCCCCACAGAGGTACCAGAGATGATAATATGTACTTTTTGGGAATCTGTCCATCTGTTGGTCAGTTATTAAAGAAGTTGTTTACCTTTAAATTAACTTCCAGTAAGTTGTAGAGCAGGGATCCCCAACCTTTTTTACTCATGAGCAACACTCTAAAAAGGTGAGACACAAAAGCAGAAAAAAAGTTCTTTGGAGATTGCAAAGTAGTTGTGAGTGTTCCCTTGCCCCAGGTTTGATCATTTTTAAGATTTAAAGGAATACTGTCATGGGAAAACTTTTTTTAATCCAAATCAAAAACAACAGATTTCTTTTATATTTAATTTTACAATTTCACATGGGGCTAGCCATATTCCATACATTTCTGGGGGTTTTGGGGTCGCTTTATGTGTTATTACAGTTTTTCTAAAATGGTAAAATTGCCCTATAAACTGCAAGTCTCAGTTCCCCCAAGAGAACTTTTTATTAGTTACAATTGTATCTAAGTGCAGGTATAGCTTGTTAAGTTTTTGGGCCCTCTGCCAAAAGCTACTTTTTAATTAAGTTTGTATCTTTTTTAACGTTCAGTGCATGAGATCAAAGGGAAATGAGGGACTTTTCAGCAAGAATCTGGGACTGCGGGTTGAGCTGTTAAAAGAGGGACTGTTGGGAGGTATAATATTCTTCATATTTTTCTGGGTGCCACAGCCATGTGACCTGTGCTCTGATAAACTTCAGTCACACTTTACTGCTGCACTGCAAGTCGGAGTGATATCACCCCCTCCCAGCAGCCGATCAGCAGAACAATGGGAAGGGAGCAAGATAGCAGCTCCCAGTAGATATCAGAATAGCACTCAATAGTAAGAAATCCAAGTCCGGCTTGGGACTCCTCCAGTTATATGGGAGTAGGAGAAACAAAAGGTTACCTGAAAGCAGTTTTAATGTGTAGCGTTGGCTCAAGAATAAAATTTTAAATGGTAGATGGAGTGAATTATTTGCTATGTAAACAGTGCAACAATTCCATATTTTGCTTTCAAAATAAGAAAAAATTAGGCATAAGAAAAAATTGTCATGTGTAATAAAATTTGTCGCCTATTTACTTCAATGCATTTTGCTAATTTTGCTGTTTCGTGAATTGTTCAGCAATTATGCAAATTTTTTGCCAAGGTAAAACAGGACAGATTTGCTCATCAGTAAAAATCAACTATTCAGGTTTTCAAAAAAATTTCTCAAGCATATTTATGTTTTCTCGCTAAATACCACATTCTTAAATATTGACAGATCTTCCCCATAAAGTAGGAGTTAGAAATACTTTTTCAGTATATTGAAACTTTATAATACAATACAGAAAACATCATCAAACTATGCAACTTTTGTGCCCATTTGCTCCCATTAAGTGTTGCATTCCAGTGCTTTAAATTATTTGTGATTTGTTTACTGTTTATATGCACCACTTTTCTATATTTAAAATGTTGTACTTATGGAAAGTAAGCATTATTATTATATTTTTTTTTTAAAAGTGATGGTTACCCCAACTTTATATAAAGCTGTTATGATAGAAAATAATTAAGGGCCGGTACAGCAGAAATGGCTTGTCACTAAAGCTGTTCACTTCCTTCATCCGTCAGTCTTGTCAATATGTCTTTGGGAATCTCTTCAGAAACGGGTGCTCATTACTGATGGATGGCAGGTGCCGCAAACCAAGTGTCCTAAGAATTTATAAAGGCCACTTTCTAAACTTCAATAAATGCAATGGGGTTTTGATCTTGAAGTTTCATCTAGACATGTCTCTGCATTGGAGACCCTGGATCTTGCTTTACTGACGAATATTTTATACTGCTAAATGCACAATACACAAGTTTAATTAAGCTACACTTACCGTATTTTTTGCTGTATTTTTCGCTCCGGAATATAAGACAATTTTAAAGGAGGAAAATCTAGAAAAAAAAGATTCTGAACCAAATACTGTAGTAAAATATTTTAATCTTTTCAAACACTGTTTAGAAAAAAAACGCTGACTTGGACAAAAAAAAAAATCCCATAATGCAGCTCTCCTTCAGCAAAAGCAAGACAACAACTCTACTATGGGAAGCAGTGATGGCATTAATCAGGAGAAAGCTACATCAAGCATTAAACGGTACCTTTACAAGCCCTTCCCATGAACTCGGTTCCCACGATGCCCCATGCAAAAAAAAGCTGCTTCAATGGAGAAACACCCTCTCCCTGTCACCATGTGGACTTGCATACATCCCCCCCCCCCGTGTACCAGCTATTTACATTACCCCC
This sequence comes from Xenopus tropicalis, assembly GCF_000004195.4. Classification (NCBI taxonomy): domain Eukaryota; kingdom Metazoa; phylum Chordata; class Amphibia; order Anura; family Pipidae; genus Xenopus; species Xenopus tropicalis. The sequence goes on along the minus strand of NC_030683.2, from coordinate 42,049,972 downwards.
CTTCCAGAGGTCCAAATATATAAGCCCCCTGAATGATTTCTCAGGCGAATGGCTCTTTAATAATGAAAGGAGGGAGCATCAGGACACTGGCTCTGCTGTCTCCCAGTGACAGTGATGCAGAACAGAGCAGTGACATGTGCCGCAGCTCTGTATTTGGGCTGCACGCTGGACGTGGTATGTGTACCACAAGGCTCATTAGGCACCTCGCGTGCACGCACTTCCCGTGCAACTTGCGCGCTTGCTCGGGCGACGCACGGGGGGGGGGTTGGGTTGGCGCGGTATTTGTCGTATAAGACGCACCAACTTTCCCCCCCCAGTTTTGGGGAAGAAAAAGTGCGTCTTATACGGCGAAAAATACGGTAACTTTGCTTATTTATCTGTAGAACTGCTTTGCAGGCTAGAAACTGTAACGTAATAAATACAGTATATAGTACCCTGTGCTTAAAAACTTCAAAGGACAGTGACTTGTTATTATTAGTGCTGCGTTCAAGCAACTGCATGACAGGGTTACCTGCTCTTCAACCTCTTTATTAATCCCCCCTTTGAGGGTGGGTGCCCTGCTCCTAAATGATCTGACAGCAGTGATCTGACCTAATCATACCTCGTGTATGGCCAGCTTAACTCAGGCAGTGCCCAATTCAATGCACGTTCTGAAGATCTCTGTGCTCCTAAGCCTACAGCTGTTTGAACAATGCCCCACGCAGAGGACAAAGTGCAAACAATGTCTGATTGTGGGATTTTTTTCCACTTTGCACACTGCGTGGGGCATTATAAATTAGGCCTCTTGTGTTGGTATTATTCTCCAAATAATTTGTCTGATCAAATTTGGTGTTATTGCACCCAAAATAAATGATGATGAATGACTTTGTGTTTGCTTATTTGTGTTTATAATTTCACTGTATTTTTCTGCACTTTATATTTATAAGCTTTGAATATGCATAAACAACACACAAACAAACTGTAATCATTTTACTCTATTCAGTCATTTACAGCTCATTTCAAAATTGTGCATGATTTGCTAAAATAATGTGGCAGAGTTTAATCAATTCAATATGCTTTCTTAAGAAATATTTTGGGTTTTTTCTTCTAGGCAATAAACAGGAAATTATGTACTGTACAATATAACATTATTTAAAGTAACCAGGGAGTTCAGTGACCATATAAAGGCACAAGGCCAAGTCATGGAAACCTTGGATGGCTTCTTATATCCTCATTTTTACAGCAGTTATTTTTATTACACAAGTTAGTGAGTCACATGACACAATGGAATTGCTAAGCACTGTTTATAAGGATATATTTTACAGATTAATCATGGCTGTTGTACATTAAAACAAGGTATTAAAGGGGAACTGCTGGTAGAAAAAAATCCATTAAACAGTTGTATTTATGTATATATTTATAAAGCGCTACTTATGTATGCAGCGCTGTACAGTAGAATAAATTAATACAACAGGGGGCTGTAACTGACAGGCTGAGAAGGGACAGTCAGGTTGGCAAAACAGTCAGGTTTGGGAATTTCAAGTAACAATTACTTACAAAAACAGCCCTGTCGGCGAAAACCGATCAAAATGACCTATAGGTAACATTTTATGTAAATTAACATTTTAAAAAGTAGTTTTTTCATGTCAGTATCACTTTACTATGGTTAGAGAAGGAGAGAGGAGTCAAAGATCACCCTCAAACAACGTGCCGAGTCAGCAGGGTTGATGAGCATGCCATCAGGAGTGAGTTGTCAGCCGTATCAAACGCAGCTGATAGATCGAGGAGGATTAGTATAGAAAAGTGACCTTTGGCTTTGGCAACTTGAAGATCATTTGTAACTCTGCACTCTGTAGAGTGTGCGGGCCGAAACCAGATTGCAGCGGTTCCAATAGATTATGGGCGTTACGAAAGTTAGTAATATGGGAGAAGGCAATACGTTCTAAGAGACAGGGCGGTAATTAGAGAGCCTTGACTGGTCCAGCATGACCTTTTTAAGAATAGGCTTGACACAGGCCTGTTTGAATAAAGAAGGGAAAATTCCAGAAGCCAGAGAAGAATTGAAAATGTGTGAGTAAGAGCTGGAGTAAATTCAGCAGCACATTGTTTTAGCAGAGAAGAAGGCATAGGGTCAAGAGAGCAAGTGGTGAGCAAAGCTGACAAGAGAAGCTGGGAGACTTTGGAGTAAAAGAGCTAAGACATGCAAAAAGGGGCTGAGGAAGGAGGAGCTGGTTTGTATTAGTAGAGGAGGGAATCTGATTGCAGATGGACTCCACTCCACTGTTCTTGAAGAAATCAGCAGTCCTGAGGAGAGTGCATAAAGTTAAGTAATTGAGTTGATGAGGGATGCAGGAGGGTATTGAATATAGAAAACAGGCATCGCAAGTTGGATTTATTATTGTTTATAAGGGTATTGTAGTACTCTTGTTTAGCCTTTGACAAGACAGAGTTGATGCAAGCCAATAGGAATTTATAATGGATAAAATCTGCTTGCTTACGGGATTTCCTCCACATACGTTCTGCAGACTTTGCACATGAGCGTAAGAAATTTGTTTGCCAATTCAGCCAGGGGTGTTGGTTTTAGGCTTAAGGGGTGCAAATGAGTAACTGGTGGAGGCTAGTATGCGGTTGTACTCGCTTACCAGGGTATCAGGGTCAGACATCTTGTTAAAGGAGGAGAGACTTGACCTGAATGCGTGAACTAAGGCTGGGCGGTCTTTGTCACATGTATTTCCAATTAATACAGTTGGGGAAGAAGCAGGTTGGGAAGAAAAGTATGAGACAGAAAATATAACCAGTTAATGTTCAGAGAGGGGGAAGGGGACACTGTTAAAATCAGAAAGGGACAGATTTTTGGTAAAGACTAAATCCAGAAAGTGGCCATCTTTATGAGTATTTGTACACTGCTGGAGTTCAAAGGAGGAGGTTAGGTGGAGAAAACGTGAGGGCCAAGGTTGCGAGAGATCATCAATGTGGGAGTTGAAATCCCCAAGGATGATTGCAGGGCCATCAGTACAGAGGAAAAAAAGAGAGCCAGGTTTCAGAAAGTCAGAAAGGAAGGTAGCAGAGGAGGAGGCTGATGGATGCCACCTGTACCAAGAGGGGATGGAAGATTTGAAGGGCATGCACCTCAAAGGAGTTAAATGAAAAAGATGGAGAAATAAGAATAGGCACAAACCGACATCGGGAGGAGAGCAGAATTCCAACTCTCCCACCTCGTCCAGTGGTCCGGGGGGTCTGGGAGAATGAGAGACTACCATGAGAGAGCACAGCCTCAGTGGCAGTATCATTCTGCAAAAGCCAGGTTTCTGTTAGTGCAAGGAGATTAAATGATTTAGTGCAGGACAGACCATGGATGAATGTGGCTTTGTTAGTTAGGAGCGGACATTAAGATGCGCACAAGAAAACGGAAGGCAGGAAGAAGTAAGAATGGGAATCTGAATAAGGTTAGAAACAGCAGAGGAACGAAAGCCTTTAAGCATCGGGGCAGAAGGACTAGGATGAATATAAGTAGGTATGGAGCAGGGCCCGGGGTTTGGAGTGACATCCCCTGCAGCCAGTAACAGTAGGAAAAAGAGTGAGGAGATCTGAGAGGAGGATTTAAAATAACTCCACCTAAGTGTATGGGCAGTAACTGGGGACAAAGATGTTGCAAGTTGTTTTAAAGCGCAAAAGAGCTGGAGTATGTAGATGGGAGCAGGGAGGCAGATATGTGAATGGAATATGGGGGTTAAAGGAAGAAACTACCTTAGGTAGCACCATGCATACAATCAATAGAAATTAAGTGAGTTTGCCATTAGCAAGTAGGTTATAGTGCTTTAGCTTCAGAGAATGGCAGTAGCTTGTGGGTAGGTTCCTCAGTGCATCAGTGAATCTTTCTGAATTATACACAATTCACAAGTTTCAATAAGCAGTCTGTTCTACTTGTAGTTCTCCTAGTTGAACTCCTTGTTAAACTCGTTCAGATCATGTGGAACGCATTACCCTTGCAAATGCTTTCCCCCCCGCAGCAAATCTTAATACAGAGGGAGAGAAAAAGCTGGGCAGTACTGCACACAGCTTCCAATATCAATTATATTTATTAATAATTTATGTATATTGGGATGTTGCTTAAAATGACATTTTTCATATAACATGTTTTTAATTGGTGGACAGCTGCTGGACTAAGTCTGAACATTGGTCTTTTTCACTATATTTAAACCAATTAGTATATTTATTTTTGGTATATTTATTTTATCTCATTCATTTTTAGAGATATATCAATCTGTCCATCTAATAGGGATTGGCCTGGTGAAATTCAGCAGTTTGACAGTAGAGTACATCACTTTTAATACAGCTTTTAACTCGCTAATCCTGATTTAGCTGTTTTAGTCAATCACATCAACTTTTCTGCTTTACTTATCCACTCAGAAAGCTGCTGCTTATTACTGCTTGAGGAAAGCTGATGCCACAAAAAAATAGGAATGCTATGTAAAGTGGTGTTATTGCACTGCCACAGAGGTCAATGGAGCTCCATCCAGAAATATTCCTGCAGTTCAGCTCTAGCTGAATAATGCAGTTCATGTTCTAAAAGGATATATAATATGGGATCTTTGTATCGATAACGTTTCTAATTATGGGAATTGAGTCTGTTTACGCACCAAGGTACTCACTTTTGCAATGCCTCTTGTCTCCCTACTATTGATGTTCCCAAAGTAGTTTTGAGCGGCAGAATAATTTTATACTAGCCACATGTGACGGTACTCCACTTTTATACTTGCATGTTAGGGATTCTCTCTGTTAAGGAATTTCTGATGATTCAGTTGAATTGCCACAAAAGGAATTTATTTTACAAGTTACATATAGACTAATAATTATTTTTGTTTCAAGGGCATTTTCTCCCTCCTGAATATTTATGTTGAGGACTGGAGGTTGTGGAGAATGCTCTGTAGGAAAAAGACTGACTGTAATGGCTGTATACCATACAGTAATGGTCACAGGCGGTGGTTAGATAATATTCAGACAGATAAAAGGAATTATTCCAAGGAAAGTAATTTCAACTGTAGGATTTTAGAAAATTTCTTTAAAGAGTAGGGCAATGTAGAAGGAGTTATTAAAGAAGCCAAACTAGTTGTAGATGGAATAGATAGAAAAGATATGCTAAGAGAGAGTAAAAGTAAAGAGTAAACATCGGCATATCCTTAACTCTTTTACTGCCAACGACGTATGGCATACGTCGTGGCAGTAAAAGGGCTTAAATGCCAACGACGTGTCCCATGCGTCGTTGGCATTTAACGCAGCTCTCTGCAGCGGCGGAGAGCTTCTATCCATGACAGCCCCCCTGGGCAACGTGCCAGGGGGGGCTGTCATGAGGGTCCTGCGAGACGATCGCTCGCAGGACCCTCCAGGAAGCAGGAGACGCGATCGCATCGCGTCTGCTGCTTCCTCCTTCCCCCAGGAGCGCCGGCCCACTGAAGAGGAGGCGATCGGTCTTCAGGACAGGTAAGGACTTTTTTTTTTTTTTTTTTTTTGCATTTACACACTTACACACACACTTACATACATTTATACACACTTGCATACATTTACACACACTTACAGCACATATTTTAGCAGTTTTTCATTTTTCACACTTTTATACACTTATTTACACTCATATACACACTATAACAACTTTTACACATGTACACACATGTATACACAAACACTTTGGTTTTTTTTGTTTTGTTTTTTTTTTATTTTGCCACTTTGTTTTTAGTTTCTTTTACCTAAAAACTGTTTATTTTGACAGCGTGACTATTGGATCAGATATTCTGACCACTAATTACACTGTCATGTGACTTATTTTGTTGTTTCACTGATTTGCACAATTTTTGTGGTTTTATCGCATTTTATCCCTGTATAAGTGTTCCTAATCTGTTCTTAGCGTAGCTTTGCCAGGTGTAACTTTGGTGTACAAAAATAACTTTGCCTATTTTGAATTCATCAGAATGTGTACTTTCCAAAAATATATGGTTTTGTGGGGGTCTCTGTATAGTTAGGGGGCTTATGGCACATAATACGTTGTCAGGGGGCTCTGTGTGCAAAAGCTTGAGTTGGCAGGCGAGAAATCCTTATGCGCTATTTTCATTTTGGGGTCAGTACATACCGCAGACTTTGGTATATCTATGCATATTGGGCATCAAACTGTTCAGTAGACCTCTGGTGTTCCTATTTGGGGTGACTTGCCTTTGTATGCAAGAAATTGTGTGAGATAAATGCAGCAAATTGCAACATTTTTAGGCGATTTTCTGAAATGTCATAAAAACCAATAACTTTAGGAAAGCTTTGCAGATTGGTACTTTGGTGTAGAAAGGACTCTTAACCCTTGTTCGATTTGTCAGAATGTGTACTTTCCAAAAATATATGGTTTTGTGGGGGTCTCTGTATAGTTAGGGGAAGTTTCGGCACATAATACACTGACAGGGGGCACTGTGTGCAAAAGCTGAGCTGGCAGGCGAGAAATCCTTATGCGCTATTTTCATTTTGGGGTCAGTACATACCGCAGACTTTGGTATATCTATGCATATTGGGCATCAAACTGTTCAGTAGACCATAGGTGTTCCTATTTGGGGTGATTTGCCTTTATCTGCTCTTTATCAAGAAATTGTGAGAGATAAATGCGGCAAATTGTAACATTTTTATGCGATTTTCTAAATGTCATATAAATCTGCAAACTTAGGAAAGCTTTACAGCTTGGTACTTTGGAGCAAAAAGAAATGTTTACCCATTATAGATTCGGGGGGATGTGTACTTTCCAAAAATATATGGCTTTCTGGGGTGAGTGTACTTTTTTTGTAGCATTATCCCACATAAAGGATGTAAATGTGTTGATTTTGCAGGAGCTGAAATGATACGGGGGTATGTTCCCATTGGGGCCCCTACATGCCACATACTTAGGTAAACCTATACATATTGGGCATCAAACTGTTCAGTGGACCCCTGGCGTTCAAATTTAGGGTGTTTTATCTTGGTACCTAACACTATGTAGGAGATAAGATGCTGCGAAGTGGAAGCTTTGAGGGGATTTTTGGAAATGTCATCAAAATTGCTAACTTTAGAAAAGCTGTGTGGCTTGGTACTTTGGAGTAGAAAGACTGAGCTGAGCTGGCAGGCGAGAAATCCTTATGCGCTATTTTCATTCTTAGGGTGTTTTATCTTGGTACGTAATGCTATGTGGGAGATAAGATTCTGCAAAGTGGAAGCTTTCAGGGGATTTTTGGAAATGTCATCAAAATTGCTAACTTTAGAAAAGCTGTGCGGCTTGGTACTTTGGAGTAGAAAGACATGGGTACCCATTTTAGATTCGGGAGAATGTGTACTTTCCAAAAATATATGACTTTCTGGGGTGAGCATACTTTTTACTAGTTTTATCCCACATAAATGATGTAAATGTGTTGATTTTGCTGGAGCTGAAATAACAGAAATGATTGATCATATGGGGGTATGTTCACATTGGGGCCCCTACATGCCACATACTTAGGTAAACCTATACATATTGCGCATCAAACTGTTCAGTGGACCCCTGGCGTTTGGTTACTTTATGACCTGTAGGAGATAAGATACTATAGACTGGAAGCTTTGAAGCAATTTTTTTAAAAAATCACAAATTTTGGTAAAAACCAATAACTTTAGGAAAGCATTGCGACTTGATATTTTGGAGTAGACAGACAGTTGTGCCTATTCTGGATTCCCCAGAATCTGTTCTTTCCAAAAATGTACAATTTTCTGGGATAAACCTTCTGTTAGTGGAAATTTTGTCCTTGAAATCTAAAGTATGCAGCTTTCTGGAGCAGTGCTTTGGAAATTTGGTAGTGCACTGCTGGGAGTTTTTGACCTATACAAGTGACAAATCTCCATAAAACCATATATATTTGGTATTGGCACGTTCAGGAGACATGGGACTTTCCAAATCAGTTGTATATTCCTGCATAAAATAATTTTAGTTTCTAGTATGTGTGTTTATATTATGGAAAATTAGATTTTTTTTGCATTTTTAGACATTTAGAAGCCTATATCTTGTTACAGAATTGGAATTACACAAAAAGTCTACCATATTTTGAAAGCTTAGGTTGTTCTGAAAAAAACGATATATTGTTTTCCTGGGTAAACTAAAAGTCCCCCCGAGGAAAGGCCCCTAAAGTGAAACAGTGCAAAATGTTCAAAAACTGTCTGGCATTACAAGTTCCGCTTTGACCAAAACAGCTGGCAGTAAAAGGGTTAAACTGGAAAAAATAACTTGGGGTGCTCCCTAAGATAATACTGACTGTGCCAAGTACTGCTAATGCTACTATTCCTGGTATCCTTTAAACTGGAAGACATAACTTTTGGTTTTGGCTCACGCTGTGATCTGTAGGAGATGGGCAGCAGTGAGGAAGTAGGAGGGAAGTGTGCGGTTGTGCAGATTCTGGGTAGCATATGAAAGTGGCGTTGCAGGTAACAGTACTGGCCAGTACCTTGGGAATGTCCATATGAGAGAGACTAGAGGCATTCTTTTGGCAACGCTAAAGTGAATACCTTAATGCTTGAATCGTTCTTACAAAATTTCGAGTTTACATTTTCGAGCTGAAAGTATTGTTAAAACAAATAAAAAATTCAAGTTTAAACTTAAAAGTAAAAAAATATCGACTTTTTCTGAAAATTGCTTCGTAAATGTGCCCCTTAATTGTGTGATTTCTCTCCCATTGGTGGTCCTTTAAATCACCTTGAGCAACTGAATTGAGGAGTGCCAGGATAACGTGGGAGCAAAGATTAACTGCGTGATTTTCTATAAATACTGACTGTGCCAAGTACTGCTAACGCTACTATCCCTAGTATTGGACTGCTCACAAACTTTGTGTTAAATGTTTGAGACCATGCTTTTTTCTTTTGTTTGGATTTTTATTACTCGTGACCTTGTGTTAAACCAGCGCACATTTAAATAATTTAGTTTAAGTTAATGTAATTAAGTGCAGATTTACAATTTTATTTTTGTATATATATTTCCTTTTTTATAGAATAATCATTTTCTACAGTATAGAGAAAGTATTGAAAAACAGAGAAAATATAAATCTTTACATAAGGCAGGTTCAAGCCGGCCATACACTCCATACATACATACCATCAATATTATGGTACAAAACTTTTTTTATACGCTATTCGAAGAGGCGACTGATATCGGTTGTCTAATCGATCGGCCAGGTTAAAATATTTTGATCGGGCGCCATTAAATGCGCCCAAGCAAAATCTACGTTTAGGACTGAATCAGCAGGTGGAAGTAGAATTTCTATTGTTTCTACCTCCATTTGTGACGATTCAGCCCTGAACGTCAGTGGAGGGTGGGAAGGAACTTTTGTGCGAAAGATCGTTATTGCTACCTGTAAGGTCAATGTCAACCATCTGAACATGTGTTAAATTGAGTTATATAAAACATATCACTTAAGTTGCAGTTGTCCAGTATTTCTCAAAAGGCTAATCTGAGATGGGGACTTTCATTGCAGAAGGCCAGAATATTTATATTATCTTTTTTTTTATGAAAGCCTGCCTTCACTTGTGGTAAAATTCAGTTGTGTTGAAAAATTCTAAGGTAAAATAGGAGAAACCAGACATCTCAAAAATAAAGTAAAGAGAAGTAAAGAGAGGTTAAAGAGTCACACAGCCAATCCTGCTTTACTGATGGGGTTTATATAAAAATCGCAAGAACGCACTTAGTAATGTGTACATATGTTATATATTAAGTAGCACTCCTAGTCCACTATTTGTTATTTACATTTACATTTACCCATGATGACCATGTTCATACAAATATTTCTTGTTTCCCCTGTGCACCATTTAATAGTTCCTCCATGCAAGATTTAAACATTTTTATTAAGCAAGATCAATACTCTGTGTATGGAAAATATCTGCCCAGACTGCAACAGCAATTGCTTATGTAGATTGGCATCATTGTATGTGTAATTGAATCTTGCTCAACGATTAATGTTAAGATGTAACAATGGAACTGTCTTGTAAATATAAGATTAAAAGCATTCAAAGGAAACAAAAAGTGCTTAGCCTGAAGTATCAGATTATACATGCAATGTGTTGAAAATCTTTGAAATTCCTAGTTATATTTCTGCTATGTTTTATTTAAAAAATTAATGATATCTTCTCTTTGAAGCCTTTAGTTAGGCTCCCACTTTTCAGTAAGCATTCTTACTGGCCCTCTGCTTTTGGTCTTCTAGGGACCCCTGCAGTTTCCTTTGGGACCCTGCTGCTAACACATGTTCATTGCTTTCAGTATTAGATTTCTTGAATCTAATATCTTTCAACTTAAAGATTCAGTTCAAAGGACATTTCTAGCTATGGGGATATCTTTAGGGATTTGCGGCTATGTCCCTTTTTGTGTCCTCCTCAGTTATTTGGTTTGAAAGTTCACACTCCTTTTAACTGATATTTTCTTAAAGACTGTTGCTTTTTTCTAGTATCAGTAAATTACCATATATCTCCAGTTAGGAGTGGATAAAATAAAGACAGAAGGCATATTGTTCTCTGGAATAAAACGTTGTATACCAAATTCATGTGATGAAAGGACCAGACACCTCACTTGTCATCTCTACAATTTTTATGAATTCTAATACGATTGCAGTGGTATGCTGGCTTAGATACAGGATTTACCAGTTTATAATTACTCTTTTTGCATATCTGTATAATACTTAGGGGCTGATTTACTTACCCACGAACGGGTCGAAATGAGTCCGATTGCGTTTTTTTCGTAATGATCGGTATTTTGCGATTTTTTCGTATGTTTTGCGATTTTTTCGGATTCTTTACGAATTTTTCGTTACCAATACGATTTTTGCGTAAAAACGCGAGTTTTTCGTATCCATTACGAAAGTTGCGTAAAAAGTTGCACATTTTTCGTAGCGTTAAAACTTACGCGAAAAATGCGCAACTTTTCGCGTAAGTTTTAACGCTACAAAAAATGCGCAACTTTTCGCGTAAGTTTTAACGCTACGAAAAATGCGCAACTTTTTACGCAACTTTCGTAATGGATACGAAAAACTCGCGTTTTTACGCAAAAATCGTATTGGTAACGAAAAATTCGTAAAGAATCCGAAAAAATCGCAAAACATACGAAAAAATCGCAAAATGTTCGTTTTCAAGTCGGAACTTTTCCAATTCGGGTCGGATTCGTGGGTTAGTAAATCAGCCCCTTAGTATACTGACTGTTCTGTGAACACCACCCAGCATGGTTTTTTTGTGTGCATAGTTAAACAATTGTAACTCCATGCAACTTTATTTAATAATGTCAGTTTTTAGTGATTTTCTCTGTAATCACTCCTGATTGTGACACTTGAAACAGCATTGCTGAAGTCAGTTCTCCTGTCGCTCTATTAATCAGCACACTCCTGCTTCATTGTAGGTAGCACATTATAAATAACTTTAAACGAATATGTTTGTTGTGTGTATGAAAGTTGCTTAGAATTACAATATCAGATATTTCCTTGCAGACAATTTAAATAATCAACAGATTTAATTAATCTATTCTGTATTTGATCCTGCCTTTCTCCATATCACCATAATATTCTGTCTTGTTGATGCAGCCCTTAAGGCCCACTGACAAAATCAGTGCAAACCAGATATTTATTTGAAGAAGAAGAATCACTAGATATGAAGGTAATTAGGTTGACAAGATTGTGAACCTGATTAAAGTCAAAAGCTTTGTTCGGAGGGTCGCTGTTATTAGCAGTGTCACTTTATCTGTTGTCACTGGCAGATACCTTCAGTCGACTGGAATAGCTATGACTTTTTCTGGAGAGAAGCCAGTGTGCACAGGCAGTGACTAAAGCATACATTATAAGCCATGGCAACATTCATGAACCTCTCGGATATAGTTGCATGGGATAAAATATAATGGAACTGATACAAACTTCTTATGTGTAAACTACATGAAAGGATTGCTATCCAACACAACACACCTGTGAGACGGGAACGCTGCGTGCTTCATCTTCATCCAACGAGATAAAATCTGATGGAGTCTGACAGACTTTTTTTTCTTATTGAAAAACATTGACTGTAGATTCAGAGACTAAAGACTCCATACAACATACATTACAGCATATGGAGATCAGCTTTTGTTGGATCCTACAAAAGTTGCGTGCTGTTACATGACAAGATCAGATAAAATCTGACTCGCAAAATCTCCCGTGGAGTTTAGCCCTACGCCACAAGTAACCAAGCACAAGCACAGCCCAGCACATGTTCAAGATTTTTTTAGGAGCACATGAAGTTCCTACCATGTATTGTCCCACTTTTCAGTCCTGCCACAAGATGTCACTGTTGACATTCTCCCACATAGGTATAAACGTTCCACCAGGGTTGCAGGACAAAATAATTTTTGCTCCACAAAATAAAATAAAACCTGAACTCTGAGAAATCGTGTACATGTTTAATACCAGTTCTTATATACGTGTTGGGTGTTATTCTCATTCACATGATCCAAATCCGTATAAAGGAAAGTTACGTAACTGAAAGATCTTTTTTACCCCATTGTTCCACTCATCCTTCCCATTCAGCATCTGTTGCTGCTAGTCTGTTAGTCAGGTATGTCATTAATTGTGGAAATTCTTACAAATAATACATAAATGGGGTTTATCCATGCAGTACCTCATCAGCAATCAGATTTGGTCAACTGCACATAGAAGTGGGAGTAAATGTCTCATTGGTTGCTATGGGTAAGCACTAGAGCAAATTGCCCAGTTATATCAAATAGGGATGCACCAAATCCAGGATTCGGTTCGGTATTCGCTCAGAATTCGGCTTTTTCAGCAGGGTTCAGATTTGGCCGAATCCACAGTCCTGGCCGAACCGAAACCTAATTAGCATTAATTGGCATATGTTAATTAGGACTTGGAAGGGTTAAATGTTAGGGGGGAAAAAATTCTTAATGCACGCTGTGCGCACGCCTATTTTCACCCCTTCCTAATCCTAATTAGCATATGCTAATTCGGTTCGGTATTTGGCCGTATCCATTAGGATGGATTTGGGGGTCAGCCGAACCCCAAAAACTGTGTTCCGTGCATCCCTAATATCAAATAAGCCAACACACACAACAAATTGAGGTGCACACAAAGAATTTAGTGTGGAAACACTTGATTTTTTCTTTAAAGGAGAAGGAAAGCCTTGGCACCCCCAAGTGACTTTAATTGCTTACCTTTTACCCTGGGCTGGTGCCCCTGTAAGGATAGAACCGCACCAGCCCGGGGTCGCTGCAGTGAGCGTCTTCTCTTCCTTGGTGAACATTACCAAAAAGTTGGCTTTTCACTCTACTGGTGCGCCGGCCCAGGGATTCCGTAGACAGAAGATATACGGAAGAGGAAATACTTGCTACTGCTACCCCGGGCTGGTGCAGTTTTCTCCCTAACAGGGGCACCAACCCGGGGTAAAAGGTAAGCGATTAAATTCACTTGGGGGTGCCTAACATTTTGGCCTTTTCTTCTCCTTTAAAATGACCTGAGCTTGCAGTTTTTAAAAATGCGCACACAAGTTTAAAACGTGTGCACAAAAGAAATTTCTTGCACATTTGGCTGAAATGGAATTTGAGGGAACATTGGATAAGGATCCTTTGTGCCATGCTGGGCGCATTATAGCACGTTGAGTCTAGTTGCATGTGTCATAGTGCTTTTTTGTGTGCACCTGGCTGGCCTCATCTGCCTGTACGTCTGTGATTACGCTTGAATAAGTTTAGAATCAGGACATGGTCATGTCAGTATGTTGGCACCAAATCCTTGCCTTTGTTAGGACACCAAAGGAAAGTGAATGGTGTTTAGTTACCCTACTTCCTGATCCTGTGTATTTGCTGCTGATTGACTCCCTGCATCTTTAAACTCTTGGTGTGTCTCTTTCGCCTGAGCCTGCTATAATGAATTACGCACAAGTGCACCTATTGAAACAAGGGAACCATGGACTTACCATCAGTCTGGACCTGCCAGTAATTCAGTGTTGCCATCTGCATCCAAAGCCACAACTGATTTGTGCCAAGTGAAAAGTGAAGTGGACACTAATCTCTTTATTAACACTGCGCTGCATTCCAGTCATAATTAACATACTGTACCAATTTTTCAAGGACTTCTGTTTGCACTTTGAACTTAATCGCGACTTTTGCATAGCCATTACGACTTTCGCGAATTGTCGCAACTTTTTCGTATTGAGCACTCGAAAAATTTGTGACAATTCGCGAAAGTCGCAAAATACCGATCATTACAAAAAAAAACGCATTCGGACGCTTTTCGGACGTTCGTGGATTAGTAAATGTGCCCCAAAGTGTTAAGCTGTCTATTCTTAGTGCTGATCATAATGTTAATTAACAACTATTCTGTTCTAAGCCATATTGTGGCACTGGCTGGATTATAATTTTTACCTCAGTCTAGATAAAGTTGCCAACTAATCAGTTTAATTTCTGATCCTGGTTAAAAATGCAGTATGTAGGGTTGTGTTGAAGCATATACTTCTAAGCATTATATGGATATTTTAGAATTGTCAGAACATAAAGGCATGGTTGTTAGGGGTGTTACAGAGATGGCAAAACCACCATTTGGTTGCTACAATATCTATAAGCAACATTATTGGTGATTCCCCATTCCTTTGTCCCTGGTTATTTACTAGAGGCTGCTTATGTACCATATTTTATTATAATAATAATAATAATATGTATTTATAAAATACAAAGCATATACATACCCTGAAGTTAACCAGCTATTTTCTGACCTCCCTTTTGATATGCATTGTGATCAGATAAGACACTAAAGCACGCCATACAGTCTGATTCTAAGCTGTTTATTAGACTGTTTATCGGGCCGAACTGACTGCCAGTCTGACCAACATCTGGCTGAGGATCACCTGGATATCCACTGAAGAAATATAAGGCTAGTGCACCACAGGGCTCAGAAAAATGTAGGCTGAGAATCAGCCTCTATACTGGCATCAACCTGCAACCTTGCCTGCATCTGCCTGTACCCAGAGGGAGACAATGCTTTTGGGTGCTGGCAAGGTTGCAGGCTGGTATATTTTACTTAAATAAGGGCTTGCACTCACAGGCACAATGGTAGTATTAAAAAGTGTCTTTTATATATGGTATACAAAAGGATTAACAAAAAAATTACACTAATCCATTTTAATCAATACAATACAGTCAATTTCAAAGTATTCTATAAGAAAAATGTTCATACGTAATGAAAAAGGACACACAGGTAAGCGGATACACTTGCCAAAGATGAGAATTACCCCAATGTTTCGGCACAGAAAGCCTTCAAGGGGAATCCTTAAAATAATGTGGAAGATATAGATATAGATTGCTCAGGGGCTGATTCTCAGCCTACAATCACACTGGGCGAGTACTACCTCAGCTTGTTGATGTGGTCCTGTGCTATCATGCCTTTAGATGTCCTTGTTACAATGGCATGACAATTACAACTCAGAAGCTGGTACCAGGAGCATGGAGGACCCAGGGGTATAATTTCAGGGGGTCCAGGCTCCCCCAGTTACACAATGAGAAAAGGTTTATAAAAGCCAGCTTTAAAGGGGAACTATCATGAATTACATGTTACTTATTATAGTCTGAGTTTTTGTTGTAATCAGTTGATTTTGCCAGATCAGTACAGTGCCAGGAACAGTGCTCTGGGCTTTGAAAGAGGTATTACACAGGCTAGGCAGCAGCTTATGGGAAAAGAAGAATGCAGCTGTTACAGAGGAGATAAACATCAGTGTCTTAATAACTAATGTTTTGATTGTAATTAAAAGAACTCTATTTGCACAATACCATCTAAGAGCTGAGTTCATGGTTATTCACCCGAAAAAGCATACAGTCAGTCATCCTGGGGGAGATTTAGTATGTTCTTTGCATGCTTGCCAGCAAGAAACAGTAGCCATGTGTGGCTTTATGGTTGGAATTCTTGTTATATAATCAGAACAACAGTTTTATCAGTGATCCTTTATTTCAAAGGTCTAGAGTTGTATTGCTTTCCCTTGCAGCACTACAAGGAAAAACAAGCCTGTAGAGACCTCAATACATTTTAATAAGACAACTTAAAAATATAAGGTCATTAGAAGTCACAGAGAAGATACATAACCATATAAAACCGCAAGGCTGTAGTCAGAGTGCTTTTCTACAGGATATGGCCCTCTGAGGTGCCCTCTAATATCCATATATTTTACAAGAGGTGGTGCAATATTTGTAATATTACACAAGTTTCAATACCATGTAACTCAAATGACATCACTGAGCACTAACTTTGAGTCTCTTGTGTATAATAGTACACAAGCCATTAATAGTCTGTAAAGTATACCCTTATAATTAGTGCTTAGTAATGTAATTTCTGTCACACAACTTGTGAATTATAATAATGATGTACCCTCTGTAGGATATAAAATGTCACTTTAGATATCATCTGTGACAATGGCCCACTGGTAATCTCTGCTACTGCGGGTGACTAATCTCCCCGCAATAGCCTTCCCCAGGAGATGAAGTGAATTGCTGGTGGAAAGGCATAGGCGTTTTCAAAGTTATGCAAAGCTTTCTGCAGGAGGAAACTTTGGGGCGACTTCAGAAAACTAAGAAACGCATATGCCTTTCCAAAGCTGATTGACTTTGTTGCCGGTGTTAATTCCGGGAGATTAGTCACCCACAGTAGCCAACATTTAATCACGGGTGAATAATCTCTGCGTGGGCCAATACTTCAATACTTCAGTAACTCAATAAATAATACTTTTTTTTTTTTTTTTTCTCGAATATCTGCTATGTTTTACTATACTCTGCAATACTGCAAATAGTGCTAAATTATCACTGGGTTCTTTCAGGATAACCAGTTGTATGAATAAATATCACAAGCTCATTTCACATATACAAAATTAACATTTCTGTTTCTCAGCAAGGGATATTGTTTTTTCCTACATAGCTTTTTATTTATTATTTTTATATTTATTTTAATTTGTTGTGTTGTTTAACTCTTTCAGTTGAAAAACATTGCACCAATCTCTAATAATATCTGCCCTTGTTTAACCTTACCCTTTCAGTATCTGGCAAATGCAGCCTCCTTTTCTGCTGATAGTGATAACAATTAATTACCCAAAGAACACAGCAAGTACAAATTCAGATATATTAAATGCTTTTACTATGTCATAACTTTTATCTATCTGGGAATGTTAAAAAACAGATTTGTAGTGAGTAGAGTTTGTCTTGTAAGGTAACAACTTTTTTTTAAAAATGCTCACATTAATTGGCTCCAGTGGTTATGTTGGAATGGAGAAACAGAATTTGACGAACAAGCAGGCTCTTGGCAGATTGCTAGAGCAAGACATTTTCCTTTGAGTGGGTGCTTTGGCTGAACAGAATACTGCCACAGGGAAATATGGTCCTTGTTGACACTGCTGATAAGATAAAAGAATAGATATTGGATGAGCAAAAAATAGCCTCAGTATCAAACTGGGAAGAGATCTAGCAGAATAGAATGACTTGAGAACAGGGAATGGGTAGAAGAAAAGTACTAGAAAGTAGGTTGGGTTAGTTAAAGTATGGTCAGATCAGAGAAGCAGGTAGAACAATGGCACTGGGGCCTCAGGGGTGGCAAAGTATTTATGTAAGTATCTATCTGCATTAGATAGTCAGTGTGACAGATTTTACTGTGTTTTCCATGTAATTAGCTTATAAATTAGTTTATATTTTATTTAAATGGGAGCTAAATCTACTTTAGTAGACATCCATCTCCAGTCATAAATAGGAGTGTTATGGCATTGCAGGTTAATGCAAATGATAAAAAGTCAGATTCTCTAAACAATGGTGTATGACTGTGTGGCCAAATAGCTTTTTGCAAGAAGGCCCGAAAATCAGATTTACAAATAATAAATTAAAAAGTGGGCCCAATGGATAGCCAGGGCAAGAGTGCAATAAAAAAAATAATTGAAACAACAAAAGTAAAAGACATTGTTTATGGTGCAAGAAGAAAAGTAACCTTCAATTTTCTTCCAATAGGTTTTATTTTTTTTGTGCTTCATCAGCCTATTTTTTTCATTTTTATATATAACAAATAACCCATCCATGCTGTGTGTCATTAGTGCATTGCAGACAGATTTAATGGATGTTAATGACAATTTAGTGTATTTTTTTCATGAATAAAAATGCTTCCCCCTATAAGGAAATGAAAAAAATATGACAATAAAAAAAGGTATTATTATGAAGTTTATCAGGACTGTAGCAGGCTTGTTTTGTAATAAGGAGGGTGTTGGGTCTGCAGTAAGAAGTGTAGCATGTCAGTCAGAGCTGTCAACCTGACATCGAAGCTTGCCGGGCAAACTGCAGAATATTTCCCCCAGACCTGGAAAGGATGTCACAGACATCACACCGGAAGTGACATCACTTGCATGCGCAAAATCGCAGATGAAGCCGAAAATTTCCCCAGGCATGCGCAAATTCATCAAATAACATCACTTACTACACACGCGTACCCGAAATTCACTGCAGGACTTTGTGAGACTTCAGCAAAATCTGGATAACGCTGCTGGGGGGTAGGAGAATGGGGGAGAGCCTTTGAAATCGGGTAACTCCCAAAGAAATAGGGGAGTTGACAGCTCTGGTCAATGCATTGCAGCAGTTTTGTGCATGTTGTAAGGGGCATGGTGTACAGCTGTAAAGGTGGACTATGTGTTGACAATGGAGGGAAACAATATGTTTGTATGGAAGGGGGAGAAATATTTCTTTGAAGCAACAAGAAATTGGAATGAGTATGAAAGTATAATGTATGGCATAAAATACAGTATTATATAAATGTGTGTGTGTTTGTGTGATCTTTACATATGATATGACTCAATGCAACAAACCATCTCGGTAACAATCCTTTAATCCATGTGGGTTCCATCAGGTACTTTTGGCTAAAACATGTGTCCCTTCATGTCCCATTTTATTTTGAATGCTACAAAACTTTTTAGGGACCACCCTCACATTCACGAAAAGGTCAGAAAAAAGTATTTGTAAACTTCTGCAAACCCACAATGGCTCTACTTTCTTTCTGAGCAATTTGATCTCAGCATGCCATAGGGCAGTGATCCCCAACCAGTGGCTTGTGGGGAACATGTTGCTCACCAATCTTGGATGGTCCCCTCAAAACAAGATTTAGTACCAAATAAAGCCTCCTGTAAGCTGATAGTGTGCATAAAGGCTACCTACTAGCCAATCTTAGCCCTTATTTGGCTCCTCCATGATCCTTATACCCCTAATCAAAACCCAAAACCTGCCATATGATTAATCAGAATGCTCTGCTCCATAGTATTGCAGAATTGCTGTGCAGCTCATTGTGGAAAAGGGCAAATAAATGTCCCTAGAGGTGCTGAGCTTAATTCTGCCATCCGTTCACACCAAATATCACACACCTTCCCATCAGACCAATCTGATTCCTTTGTATCTGGAAACTACTCACCTGGACATTATGGCAGAGGACAAATTATTCACCTAGGGGTTTTCAAAGAGACTGAATAATAGAAGAAGATACTGCATGACCCAGAAATCAATAGAAATAGCAAAATGAAAATTGGTATTAATTGTTAGTCATTCTCTCTTTCCCCGTCTTTCTGTCTTCTCTGTGTAGCCTTATAAACAACAAGAATGCACAAATAAAATAATTACGCCATTTTGCTTAATTACAGTGACAGTGGTTTAGATGTTCTAAGTTCAGCAGTAATATGGCTGGTTGTATCTCAGTTTAACCTTTTTTTCTTTTTTAAATACTTTGAACAAAACATCTTCCTTTATGTTTAAACTATACAATTTGACCCTTCAATCTTTACTTTGAGCACAATTGCAGCATTCTAAAATCTGTATATCTTTTTAAACCACTCATCTGTTAGCAGCTTGAATAAAGGCAAAGACACAAGGACAGAGCTTTTTGAAGTAAATATTTGAAGATTTGAATAGCATTATACAGTATCCATTGTACTTCTGATACAGTATTCATATCTGCCAGTCTCGGTTACCATGCCCAAGGTAATCTGTGGAATCTGAATAAATATTTGGACACAATGAGGTATATTGGATACTGCAGAAATTAGATTTTCAACAATTTGGATTCATAATATAACACAGTATCATTATTTGAATAAATACATAACCAACAGATAGCCTATTAAAGAATCTTACCAAACTGGAATATATAAATCAGTAAATATTGTCCTTTTACATCTTTTCCCTTGAGCCACCATTTAGTGATGGACTGTGATCTGCCTCAGAGATCACCTGACAGAAAATAATGCAGCTCTAACTGGAAAGAGTGAAAGACAGAACTCTGTCTCCTTATTGGCTGATGTGGCCCATACTAAAAAAGTATATTTTTATGAAAATGGTTTATTGTACAGTGGTGTGAAAAACTATTTGCCCCCTTCCTGATTTCTTATTCTTTTGCATGTTTGTCACACAAAATGTTTCTAATCATCAAACACATTTGACTATTAGTCAAAGATAACACAAGTAAACACAAAATGCAGTTTTTAAATGAGGGTTTTTATTATTTAGGGAGAAAAAAAATCCAAACCTACATGGCCCTGTGTGAAAAAGTAATTGCCCCCTGAACCTAATAACTGGTTGGGCCACCCTAAGCAGCAATAACTGCAATCAAGCGTTTGCGATAACTTGCAATGAGTCTTTTACAGCGCTCTGGAGGAATTTTGGCCCACTCATCTTTGCAGAATTGTTGTAATTCAGCTTTATTTGAGGGTTTTCTAGCTTGAACCGCCTTTTTAAGGTCATGCCACAACATCTCAATAGGATTCAGGTCAGGACTTTGACTAGGCCACTCCAAAGTCTTCATTTTGTTTTTCTTCAGCCATTTTGAGGTGGATTTGCTGGTGTGTTTTGGGTCATTGTCCTGCTGCAGCACCCAAGATCGCTTCAGCTTGAGTTGACGAACAGATGGCCGGACATTCTCCTTCAGGATTTTTTGGTAGACAGTAGAATTCATGGTTCCATCTATCACAGCAAGCCTTCCAGGTCCTGAAGCAGCAAAACAACCCCAGACCATCACACTACCGCCACCATATTTTACTGTTGGTATGATGTTCTTTTTCTGAAATGCTGTGTTACTTTTACGCCAGATGTAACGGGACACGCACCTTCCAAAAAGTTCAACTTTTGTCTCGTCGGTCCACAAGGTATTTTCCCAAAAGTTTTGGCAATCATTGAGATGTTTTTTAGCAAAATTGAGACGAGCCATAATGTTCTTTTTGCTTAAAAGTGGTTTGCGCCTTGCTGGCCATTTTTGCCCAGTCTCTTTCTTATGGTGGAGTCGTGAACACTGACCTTAATTGAGGCAAGTGAGGCCTGCAGTTCTTTAGATGTTGTTCTGAGGTCTTTTGTGGCCTCTCGGATGAGTTGTCTCTGCGCTGTTGGGGTAATTTTGGTCGGCCGGCCACTCCTGGGAAGGTTCACCACTGTTCCATGTTTTTGCCATTTGTGGATAATGGCTCTCACTGTGGTTCGCTGGAGTCCCAAAGCTTTAGAAATGGCTTTATAACCTTTACCAGACTGATAGATCTCAATTACTTTTGTTCTCATTTGTTCCTGAATTTCTTTGGATCTTGGCATGATGTTTAGCTTTTGAGGTGCTTTTGGTCTACTTCTCTGTGTCAGGTAGCTCCTATTTAAGTGATTTCTTGATTGAAACAGGTGTGGCAGTAATCAGGCCTGGGGGTGACTACAGAAATTGATATTGAAATTGAAAATTGAAATTGATAAACCACAGTTAAGTTATTTTTTAACAAGGGGGGCAATCACTTTTTCACACAGGGCCATGTAGATTTGGAGTTTTTTTTCTCCCTTAATAACGTAAACCTTCATTTAAAAACTGCATTTTGTGTTCAATTATGTTATCTTTGACTAATAGTCAACGGTTTTTGATGAGCAGAAACATTTAAGTGTGACAAACATGCAAAAGAATAAGAAATCAGGAAGGGGGCAAATAGTTTTTCACACCACTGTATGAACTGTTACTCAGAAATAACTACATCTCCTTGCATACTCTACATCCCCTGGCATTGTTGTTCTACTGGGATTACTGACATAAGGGCTCATTTTGGTTTACTAGGGGCAGAACTAGTTGGCAACATATTTACTGAATTGTGACCATCAAGTGCCATCCGTTTTTTTTACTTTTTCATATGTGTGATATACATGTACTGCTTTCCCTATAAAGCCTGCTTTGATGGATGCAGTGCATCCCTGTCTTTTGTACCTCTCTTGAACAAGCAGTAAGTTAAGGGCTTCTTTTGTGTGTTGTGGCAGTAGGTGCTCCCAGTTGCACCAAATGAGTAACATGCAAACCACGTTTATGGAGCTGATTGCTCCAGAACACCTAATTATATGCCAATGCAACTTATTCCTCATTTTCATTGCAGACTCAATTTTTGTGCCAAGATTAACACTTAGAGGAAGATTTACCATCCATGGCCGGACAACAGATTGATAGTTTAGTGGTCTCATTTGGTTTTGCAATGGATTGCTTTGGCTTGCTGTAGAATGATGCAAAGTTTTTTCCCCCCTTGAGCAGGTTATTGACAAAAATGAGTCTCCAGGTCCTTGCTAGCATATAGCTTAATGCAGTAGCTGTCACCCCCCCCCCCCAGAACAATCAAAAGAATAGTTTTGACTTTTGAACTATTTTAAGTCTAATAAAGCAAGTGCAAAAGCACAGAATTCATATGTAAAGCTATTTGTTATGTATCATTTACAGTATTTTAGAAGCACATGTACAGTGTTGTGGTCCACTCGTAAGAACCACTGCAGTACACGTGCGTAATACAAATGCATTTGTGTTTAAGACAGGTAATACATACTTTATTTGGTATAGCCACACTCTAAGGCAGTGATCCCCAACCAGTGGCTCAGGAGCAACATGGTGGTCACCAACCCCTTGGATGTTGCTCTCAGTGCCCCCAAACCAGGTAGTTATTTTTGAATTCCGGACTTGGTGGCAAGTTTTGGTTGAATAAAAACAAGAGTTACTACCAAATAAACCCCCATGTAAGCTGATGCTTAGAGGTTACCTAACAGCCAATTTTATCTTTTTTTTGGCACCTCCATGAACTCTTATGATGCTTGTGTTGCTCTCCAAGTCTTTTACATTTGACTATGACTAACAAGTAAGAAAGTTGGGGATCCCTGCTCTACGGTCTCACCAGACCATTTGAATAGACTGAAGCTGAAATGTGTGATCTGTTTCAGAAGATATACATAGATACACCCACACACCCATGGTCATACAGGTAATGTGAGGACATTCTCTATACTTGATTTCATTTTTTTCTTCTTTCTTGTACAAAACCATCTAACAGATAGAAGCAACACAGAAGCAGTATTTGATTAAAGTGCCACGCAGTGTTTGCTGTTTTTTTATTCTTGAAGTATTGTTTCAAAAGCATACATATTTTAGAACTTGAAAATATTTTTTCTTTTTAAATATTAAGTCAGAAATGCAGTGTATTTTGTTTGCTTTCCATCAGAGTAATCCCTGAGGCAATGTGATTTGCATTCAGTTTAATGCTACAGCAGAGCCATTTATTTACTTTTGAGTTTATCTTTGTACCATCTGTTATAATGTATTTTGTCTATTATTTATTGAGTCAGACTCAGAGCTGTTCCTTTAATGTCTGTTTTCAGGGAATGGCCCCCAGCATTTGCCAAGATATTTTTTGTTTTACTGGAATGTCGATCTCAGTGCCCTTCTCAACCCAATATTTATTAATAGCCTTTGGTGTGGATTAAAAAATCAATCTGTAATGTTTTTGAATGCTATAACTGCCTCTGATGCTGTAGAAGAAAAAAATAAATTAATGTTTTGTCGATGTAAGGTACAGAAGTGAGAGCATTTCATCCACAAATGCATAAAATGTGTTTGCAGTACAAATATTGTTGGAACTGAAAGGCAAATTTTTATGTTTTTTGTATTCTTTGATAGAGGTTTATTAAAATCCTTGCATTTATACATTTTTACATAGATACATTTATGGTTCACAGTGCTGTTCAACTTCTGTGGTACCAAGGGCCCGGCATTTTTCTGGCCTACATGGTGGAGGAATGGAAGCGAGTGTTGTCCATGACCAGTTTTTAAATCACACCAATTTAAAGCTATGCCCATGTTCCCGCACCCACCTTTAAGACCAAACTGCAAGAGACTGATTGGCCAGCATTAAATGGCACAGTAACATCCTGCATCAAATGGCACCAACAGGCCAACATTAAATGGCACAGTTACACCCAGCATCACAGGTTCTAACCGCTTCAACCTATTTTTTTTTACTAACAAAAATGTCCCCTCTCCCACTGTACATTCCCCTCATTCCTGCTCTGCTCCTGGCCAGAGTTCTCACCTATAAGACTGACTTAATGTCACCCGTGGCACGCTGACCTCTTTAAAAGTCTTAGAATTTCACAGTGCGCTTCTCCTTGCTTCTTATAAAAATTGCCATGTGCTCCTCTTAATGTCTCCTTGCTCCACTGATTATGTCTGATGTCAGATGTAATTAATGGAGTGCAATACACATTATTACAGGAGTTCATGGAAATTGTTAAGCACTTGAGCGGAGGAATGCAATGAGACATTTTAGGACTTTTTTTATGCCACTTAGTGGCATAGCACTTTATCCTGGGGATAAATAAATGATTCCTGTTGCTTAAAAAGATACTGACACCAGAAATGAAACCTTTTCACATCTGTCATATCATTTGCCATAAAAATATTTGCCCGATGCTTTTACGTTAAGGAATTTCAAGTGACAATTACTTACGAAAGCAGCCCTATCAATGAAAACATGAGCTATAGGTAACTTTTTATGTAGATTCATATTTTAAAAAGTAGTTTTTTCGTGTCATTATCACTTTGAGATTTTTTGTGAAATGTTAAACTTAAAATGTTGACCCTGGAGTTGGGGACAGGGGTGGGGGACATGGGCTACGGGGTCAGCTTCCTCTACAGCAACTTTTGGGCACCCGCTCACATGCAAGTGGACATGGAAGTGGAGACATGGAAGTGGAGGACATGGAGAGCACATCGATTGTAGTGCGTGCCTTCCGAAGACTCTTTGCTGGAGGGCCCTGTGCCACTTTGTTATGCCGCTGGTTGATAGATAATATATGTTATTTACATAGAAAAAAAATATCTGCCATTGCTGATATGTGAATTTGTTATTTGCAGATCTGTCAGACTGTTCCCTGAATGCCTTCCCAATTGGCCTGTATGTAGTTTTGAAGCCAGTTGCACAGAACATTCATTCCATCAATCTGGCCAACAATGAAATCAAGGCTTTAACAAGCAAATTCTTCAACACGTTCACTTATGTTAAAGGTTTGTGTAATCCATTTTTTTTATAACATATTGGACAATTGAAATGAAAGGGTATATAGCCAATCTGTACAAATACATCCATGTAGAGTGTAAGGAATTGTCAAGGGCACTTTTATTCCCAAGTAATTGTGTCAGGGGTAAACAAGTACTGATGGAGAAAGCATTAAGTGGTGAATTTTTCACGTTTAAATTTAGTGACGCTATTTTGTGACAATTTTCAATTGGCCTTTTAATTTTATGGTTTGGAATTATGTAGAATTTTTTTCAGCGTCTCTCTGATTTAATTTTTTTTAGCTACCTGGTTGTTAGGGTCCATTTTACCCTAGCAGCCAGGTATTGGCTTGGATGAAATAATAAAAGATGAACAGGAGAGAGTCTGGATATAAGGATAAGTAATAAAAAGTAGCAATAACATTGTAGCATAAAAGAGCTAAAGTGTTCGGGTTGCTGGGGTCAGTGCGCCCTGCTTAAAAGCTGCAAAGAGAAGATAACTATAAAAACTATTTAGGTAGAAACAAAAACTATACAAAATTAAGACCAATTAAAGAGTTGGATAGAATAGGCCATTCTGTGATATACTAAATGAACTGACAGGTGCTATAAGTAACTGTGGAACATCACATCAAACCAAATATTTGCACCCTTTCAGACCTTTAATTTTTTTACAGTAAATAGCACTGCCTCTTATAAAGCTACGAACATTTGATTGAATTCAATATGAAATGTATTTTTTTAAAAAAAATATATATTTTTTTTTGTTTGGTGTTATATACATCTTAACTATCTCATATTTATCTTTCTGCTTTATTGAGATAAAACTTTATTCAAACTGAATGACTCACTTTATTAACCATGCACATTTCTACCGTATCTGATATGAAATATCAAAATGTTCCTAACCTTGACCAAACATCCCAATCCATATTTTCCAGACAACAAAGACATCTCAGTTTTGTTTCCTATCTCTGTACCCAATCACAGATAAACTAATAGAAAAGCTTGTACACTTGAACACAATATCCAAGAAATTGCTGTGAAATCACATCTCAGACATTCCTCATTGAATTTAACCCCATTCCTTTTCATTGTAGCTTTGCCAAATAAACTGACAGATTCTCATCTTTTTTTCAACCTCTCCATGAATGGCAGTCTTCTCCTATTCTCTCATACTTTGCAAGTTTCTTTCATGAATTTTAATTACCTGTTATCCAGTAAGCTCCAAATTACAGGACGGCCATCTCCTATAGACTTTATTTTAATCAAATAATTTGCATTTTTAAAAATTATTTCTTTTTAATCTGTAATAATAGAACATTGTGTACTTGATCCTCACTAAGATATATTTAATCCTTATTGTTGACAAAACAATTCTATTGGATTTATTTAAAGTTTATATGTTTTTTGAGTAGACTTACAGTGTTGTGATCCAAATTACAGCAATATTCCTTATCCAGAAAACCATATAACAGGCAGGGCCGGAACTAGGGGTAGGCAGAAGAGGCAGCTGCTTAGGGCGCAACAATTAGGGGGCATCAGGCAGGAGCCTCTTCTGCCTCCCCCTAGACCTCCTCCTTTGTCATTGCCCCCGCCGCTTGTCATTAGCGGTGGGGGAAATGACCCATCGCATCACACCCAACCCGAACCCGAACCAAAGCATGGGGGGAAAGGGGGGGGGGCTTGGCCCACCCCTGATAACAGGTCTTATTCCTGAACCTACTAGTTTTGAAATGGCCCTTAAATAGGGAAGTTAACTCTAAAGTTACCATTTAGCATTTCATAGAATGTCCTATTCTCATCTTTACTAGTGTTAATTTGATCCTAGCAAACAGCTGAGATTACAAACTGGAGAGATACTGAACAAGATGCTAATCAAATTAAAAATATAGATTTGCAAAATGTCTAAGTATAGGACCATAATGAATGTTAATTTAAATAGGACACTAAAAGGCAGATTTAAGTGTGAAATTAGTGCACATCACAGTAACATTCACCCATTCTCTAGTCATTCCTATGGCGTTTTTTAGAGGAATATTTAACAAATTGTGAACTCTATCTTTCACTCATTGATAAATAAGCCTTTAAAAATGCCATAGACAAGAGAGTGGGGAATTTTATTGTGGTGAGCTCTAAATTCACACTTTGATAAATCTGCCCTGTAATGCTTCTCTCTGTCTAATTTCACTATTAATATGTAACTGTATTTCTAATAATATTATAATGATAATTTCGATTGCAGTGCTTTTTTTTTAGTTTATATATAGGTGATGCAGGAGATGAACTTGAGCGTTGATCACTTTATAATCTAATTAGAGTAATTTTGTAAAGTAAGTTTGTTTTTTTAAACCGGGTGTTGAGAAATTGAAGGTATATATTAAAGCTTGAACAGTTTAAAAGCTTAGTACCCGGTTATTTCACAGTCTACATTATAGCATTCAGCTTTATGGGCTATTATCAAGAAAATTAAACTTTAAAATAAGATTTATCTTATGAAAGTAAGAAAGTTTCTGAATATAGTCCTTTTAATCAAGTTTCTTTTCACTAACCCCCTATAGGCAATCTGTCTCCAGTTCTGACAGTTCGCTTTAATACATCATCTAGACACATAAAGGGAATACATAGCAAGATGTGTTTGACCTAAAAAAAATCTGATACCAACTTCTGCATGAAAGAATAATCTGATATCTCTTATAAAAAATAATTGTAATTGATAATATTTAGAACATTTCTTATTTCCATGTGACAATGAAGCTCATATTAGCTTTTCATTTTCAGGATAGTTCCTCTTTCATTCTAAGGTAAAGAAAATGTTTAGGTTGCTAATTTATCCTAGACCCAGATATGTGCATTGTTGGGCTTCACATCATTTCTTGAACTGTGAAATTGTAAGATTTACTAAAGCATCTCAGATTTGCTTCAATCATGGTGTGACATGTGTAATCCCTAATGCAAGCGGTTAGTGTTTGACAAAAGGTTAAGGGAACTATCAATGTAATCCAAAGAATCCATGCAATTCATTACAAACCTTTAGCCACAGATGTAATAAAGAGATACAGCTGAAACAAGAAATAGAAATATTCACTTTTTGAATTATTTGATAGTATCAGGCACAGTATAACGGAATGCAACAGAGTATCTCAGAGACTATTCTCCAATCCATGGAGAGGGCAGCTGCTACCTTTTGTTTAAAAAAATGGCCTTCTGGTCCAGGCCCCTTATCTGAAGTGTTATTTTATGCAGCCATTTTGACCATCCTCTCAACTGTAAGGATGTCAGTATGAGGCGAAACTTTTGTACCTTTCCTTTTAAAAAAATATTGGTTCTCTACCTAAAACATCCTTGCAATCTATCTGACCAGTCAGATTTCAGCTTTCCAAAGGGTGAAATGCAACAATACAATGATTTCTCTCCATCAATACACCCACTAATGATATTTCATTATTCTATAGTATGCAATATCTCCAGAGGATTGTAGCAGCCCATTGCAGCAAAGAGAAAACATGCACCAAGGGTTTTACGATTGGTAATGCTTTCCATTTGTCTGTGCTAAACCAAAGCCAACTAATGACATTGTCGCATTCCATACCAGGGTGTATAGAATAACAGTGCACAACTTCAATATAAATTGATTGGTGTGCTTGCTTTATGACCCTGAACTCACAATCTTGACTGGCAGTGCCACAATAGAAGATGTATTCATACCACTGATACCTATGTTTGCTATGGATATGCATGTGCAATAGTTTCAATTTCCAGTGGAGGTAATGTTTTTCCAAATTATGCTTGTTTCTTAAACACAATCCATTGTCAAGAATATTACAAATGCTGCTGTGGATGCCCGATCTTAGAAGTTTCATTGTCCTCCCCTTAGACAAGGGGTCAAGAGGTACCTCAGCTAATATGTCTATATTTAAATGCAATATAGTTTAAAAATGTCAATGTTCCCTATCATTCTGACACAATATGGCTTATCCAATATTGATGTTTTACAAATCATCATTTCCGACTGTCACAGTGTGCATGGTCCATGTCAGTCTCCACAGACCTCAACAGAACTGCACTATTTGAGATATTGATAATGAGGAAAATAAATGACGCCTGCTGTATTAGCTACTTGCCAGAAGTAAATTACATTTTATGACCTAACAATAAATAAGGCTTATTTTCCTTTAGGAAAAGAAGGTTTCTCAGCTGTTGCTAATATTAAATAACATAGTTTTGCTGCTAACTTTTAGTGTACTTTTTAACATTATCGTACATAAGTGCAATTAAAATCAGCCTTTCTTTATTTCCATATATATAATTGAATCTTTTATGGTATTTCTGCCATCTTCCTCTTCATTCAGGCAGTTCAGCATGAAAACATTGTTTGAAATAATGAAAGCATCATTATGGGATGCTGGTTCAGTAATTACTAACCTCTTCCCTTTATACCACACAGTTCTGTGTGGGTAGATCAAAAACACAGAGCAACCTTGATTAACAAACCCAATTGTACCTAAAGTTTATCTGGTTAGAAAGTGGGTGTTTAGTGACAGAGGCTGTATGCTGTATACATGCTGGTCATGCAGTAGAGGAATAAAAAGTTCACAGAAAGTTATGTATGTGTGTATATGCTATTTTCTTTTGTTACCGTATATTGGAAGGCAGTTCCCAATAAAGTGATATCTATTGCAGCCACCATTTGAGGGGCATTGTACACCCCTTTAGAAACATGATTCCCATTTCAACAATCTGGTTCATATACGCTGCCTAAAACATTCCAATCCACTGAGAAGCCCCCTGTATAAACCAACCACTCTTTTCTCCTAGCTGCAGCCTTTGTTAGGCTATGAGATAAGACGCATCTTATTATATTATTATTATATAGCAATTGAGTAACAAAAAACATAGATTTTTCTTTCACCTATTATTTTATTTATGTTCAGCACAAGCATTGTTAATTAAACTAATGTTGGAAAAGGCTGGAATCAGTTTGCTGGACCAGGAAAATAACAATTTGACAATCTCTTTGACCTAAATGTTTTACCTAGGTAGAGACAGACTGTTGCTGTTATGGAGAAACACTTTCACTTTGATTGCTAATCTAAAATTCTACTTAACTCTTTTGAACACTTTCTTATAAATTCACTCCGTACCCCCAACCTGCCTTTAGTATCTAGTTATGCTCTCAATTTACTATAATGCTGAAATGGCTAACTACAATTTATCCTTGTATCCTTACTTTGTGCTCATCAGAAATAATATCTCTTTGTCTTGTTAATATGTAGTTGACAATGAGAGAATACTGATGCATCATTCTGTACATGAGGTCCCAGGGAAATTGATCTGTCACTTTATTCTGTAGATTTGCAACAACATATACTGACTTCTAGTTAGAATTGCAGAAATTGATGGTGTCCTGCCAACAGGTTATTTCTTATTTCATGGGTCACTGTACATATAAATGAACTGCTGGAGTCTTTTCAGTCTCTTTAGACCCCTTAATTTTAAAAATGAAAATATTTTGTTATTCACTTGCTGAAGGGATTGTTTGCAACTGCTTAGCATTTTAACAAGAGGGTAAGAGGATAAATAAACATGTAAAAAACATTTTGGGGGTCACATATTGAGTAGGGTCCGCTTCTCTCCAACTGCTTTTTGTAGGCAGGTAAAGAAAAGTGGATCTGCTCTCATTAGCATTGACCTGAGTGCAGCAAGAGAGAGTGTAGATTGGTCCGGAAATGCAGATCTTCTCAATAGGTTTTAGTCACTTTTTTTAATGTCCTGAACTGTTAAATGCCAACATTTGTGCCTTCCTGTTCTATTGTAGAGAACCATAAACAGTTTCATACTGCTCACGACACCCCTCACCCATGTATAAAATCCCTGCTCCCTCGCCGCTCTCCTACCTGAGAGCCAAGAGGGGCGCAGGAATGTATATGCAATAATAGAGGAAGCAGTGGTCTGAGCCCCTACTTGACCGTGGAGTCAGCTTCCTCTACTGTTATGCTACTGCAAATCACCCTGTTGGGAACGTTGTTGGCATGCTATGTTTAATATCTTTTTGCTAATAAATTTAAACGAAAGTAAAAGGTAAAGCAATACAGCAAATCCGACCAAGAGGAAAACAAATATACAGAAAGTTCCTGTTTGCCTAGATTGTCAGAAAATTGTATGTAGGGATGCACCGAACCCAGCATGACGGATTCGGCCTAATGCCAAACTGAATCCGAATCAGGAAGGGTTAAAAAAAAAAATCCCCTTAACATTTAACCCTTCCGTATGCTAATTAGCATTTGGTTCGGCCAGTCACAATACTGAAGCTTGAATGAATAACGAAAGTTTTGTACTCGTTACGACAAATACGATTTTGTCAATTAGCGCACTATCCTAACATCAAATAACTATTTCTGTAGATTTGTGTAGCTTGTTTGGTACAAGTTTTTACTGATGTCTATTTATGAGATCAGTGCTGTCCAACTTCTGTGGCACCGGCATACTTGGTAGAGGGACGATAATGCAAGCCTGTTTTGCCACTCCCCTTTATTAAACTACACCTACTTCACACCATACCCATGTTATCACAAGAGCTTTTAAGACCATGCCCACATTTATGGTGGTAGCACACCAAAAAATTCCAAATAATTGGTGCTCACTGCAGGGATGTCACTCTTCACTCATATGTGAAAAAGGTTAATATTGTCATATTAAGCCACACCCATAAATCCATATGCCTCCTTCTTCAATGTGGATAGCATAGCAACCCTAAGCACATAATTTCACACCTTAAGGACCCCCTAACAACTGTTTCCAAATGCTGACAAACTACCAAAACAACCCTCCGCCAGGTTCACCTCCAACAGGTAGCATAGGGCAGGCAGAGTATGGCACACACAAGCAGCATAGGGCAGGCCCAGTATGACACATACAGGCAGCATAGGTCAGGCAGAATATGCAAAAGGAAGGAGAGAGGGAAACCTTTCATGTCTATGTAAGTAACTGATAATGACCACTCCAAGATGAACAGTATGTACTGCAGTGCATACAGTGACACAATCTGAGGGTACAAGTTAATCTCAGTACTGATACCATTTAAAGCTTCCACAAAGGTAAGCAGTCACAAATGGGGGCCATAGATCATTCGGAGCAAATGCTCTGAAGCTTTTATGTGGTTCCTTGAACAGAGTTGGCCACTGTCCTATTTTTGTTAAAGTCTCTTCTTTCCTTGCTGTATGGAACTTTTTTCTCTGAGAAATCTTCTGTTGATCCCCTTAAACAGTTTGCTTGTATCCCAAGATATCCCTCTCTTAGGTGTTTAGGGCACCTTTACCTGCTCAGCATGTGGTATATGAGAAAGATGCTAACCACAAAGTTCCCTCTCACATGCATGCAAAAGCTTGTTAAAATACATTTAGAAACGTTTTTAGACTTACACTGTATATTAAATTCCATTTCAAATGCTGTGGGACAAATCCCCTCTGTTTGCTTCCCTCTCCCCTGCTACCACCTACAGGTTTTAGTAGGTGTGATTTAGGTATTGAAGACATGAGTACCTTGAGACTTAACTTGTATGTGACTACATGTTCAATATGGTGCTAAGTGTCCCATGTCTATATATTACATTGATATTTCAAATGTTATTTTGCTTGAGCGCAGGCTTGTTCTTATGAAACCTTTGTGAAGACAATCCCTCAAGACAAACTGTGTGCATCTTACCCCTGCCAGTACTGCTGTAATGATTTCTACTGAGTGCATAGAGGCGTTGTATATTAAATCTCTAGAGTGCTGCTGCAGCTGCCTTTAAATCACTGAGAAAGGAAAAGTAGCATTGAACCTACTCAACCAGGTGGTAACTAAAATCCATAGGTGCTGTTCATAGGCTTTATGATTGACAGGCCTGATAGAAAATGCCTTCTGTAAATATATGCATTAAAGCATTCCATCATAGAGACTCACTCTAATGGCACGCTATGGGTTAGACTTACTTAAGGTTGAGTTTTTTTTCTCCTGCTCAGTTTCAAATACAAACGGCATATACATTTTTGTCCACATTTATGGAAAGTTGAGTGAACTTTCTGAAGCGTTTTCCTTGACACTTTTTTTAAGCAGGTCTAAGATGCAAGAAAACATCATAACCTGTGCACACATTAGTTGCAACTTGGAAAAAAATATAAGCTGATCAACATGAAAAGACACAAGAAAATCTCAACTTGTGGTTAATAAATTGGCACAATTTGTGTGAATATAAACACATAGATAGTGGTAGAAGTGGTTATATCAGTGATGTTGTTGAATACAAGTTGACTCTTGATGGAATGCTGAGTTTTAGATCATAATTCCCACCATATTTTCCTTTAATTTTTCCCTCCAACCTGGCAATCTGCAAGCTACTGGAAACCTATGCTCTATTAATCAGTTAGGTCCCCCTCCATTATGTTCTTGGGTTTGAAAGACTAAGGTGCAACTCTGCTCTTTTGTTGCTTGCCATGTCCAGGCCCTATTCCTCACCTTTTACATGTTTTTGTTTTGTTCCAACTTTCTTTGCTTTTTAATTTACCTGCCTTGTTGATTTTTTTTCTTCTACCTTGTTGCCATGCAATACTGCTTTGTTCAGCTTCATAGATAGACATTTCCTTGCCTTTTCATAAGGTTTCTTTTTCACCTTCATCACATAATTTTGCCTACTGGATTTTCCAGTTCAATCCTAATGACAACTCATTTTATCAAATGGCTTAGCTGGAAGGAACAAGGTATCTGTTATAGGTAGAAGACCGCATCAACATAGCGATTGGTAATGTTTTCCCTTTTTCAAAATATGATATCACTGATTTACTAGTGCCTCTACTGGTACCCACTGCTTACAGGAAAACAAAACAGTAACACCAAAAAATGAAAGTGTATAAAAGTAACTAAAATATAATGTGCTGCTGCCCTGCACTGGTAAAAGTTGTGTGTTTACTTCAGAAAGTCTACTATAATTTATATAAATAAGCTGCTATGTAGTCATGGAGGCAGCCATTCAAAGGAGAAAAGGCACAGGCACATAGCAGATAACAGATAAAACACTATTGTATTCCACAGAGCTTATCTGTTATCTGCTATGAACCCGGTGCCTTTTCTCCTTTTTTCCAGCTTGAATGGCTGCCCCCGTGGCTACACAGCAGCTTATTATATAAACCAGTGCTGTCCAACTTCTGTGGTACCGAGGGCCGGAATTTTTCCGACCTACGTGGTAGAGGGCCGATAATGGAAGCCAGTTTTTACCACTCCCCTTTTTGAAACTGCACCCACTTGAAACCACGCCCATGTTATCACATGACCATACCCATATTAATGGTTGTAGTACAGCAAATACCTGCCATACTCTGCCTTCCCTACCCTGCCTCTGTGTGCCATACTCTGCCTTCCCTACCCTGCCTGTGTGTGCCATACTCTGCCTTCCCTACCCTGCCTGTGTGTGCCATACTCTGACTGCCCTACCCTGCCTGCGTGTGCCATACTCTGCCTTCCCTACCCTGCCTGTGTGTGCCATACTCTGCCTGCCCTACCCTGTCTGCATCTGCCATACTCTGCCTTCCCTACCCTGCCTGTGTGTGCCATACTCTGCCTGCCCTACCCTGCCTGTGTGTGCCATACTCTGCCTGCCCTACCCTGCCTGCGTGTGCCATACTCTGCCTTCCCTACCCTGCCTGTGTGTGCCATACTCTGCCTGCCCTACCCTGCCTGCATCTGCCATACTCTGCCTTCTCTACCCTGCCTGTGTGTGCCATACTCTGCCTGCCCTACCCTGTCTGTGTGTGCCATACTCTGCCTGCCCTACCCTGCCTGCATCTGCCATACTCTGCCTGCCCTACCCTGCCTGCGTGTGCCATACTCTGCCTGCCCTACCCTGCCTGCGTGTGCCATACTCTGCCTGCCCTACCCTGCCTGCGTGTGCCATACTCTGCCTGCCCTACCCTGCCTGTGTGTGCCATACTCTGCCTGCCCTACCCTGCCTGCGTGTGCCATACTCTGCCTGCCCTACCCTGCCTGCGTGTGCCATACTCTGCCTGCCCTACCTTGCCTGCGTGTGCCATACTCTGCCTGCCCTACCCTGCCTGCGTGTGCCATACTCTGCCTGCCCTACCCTGCCTGCGTGTGCCATACTCTCTCTGCCCTGTATGGCACACACAGGCAGCATACAGTGACACAATGCTGGCACTGCTCCTACAGTCTGCACAATAACTATATATTAAAAAAAAACGTTTTAATTGCAGTACCACCTCAGTATATGTTCTTTTTGTAGTGTGTAGGGTTTGAAGTGTGAACAGGTAAACAATGTGGGTGATTACAATCTGAGCCTGAGGTGTGAACACTGCAGGGGGGGAACAATGCAGAGATTAAAAGGTGTGAACAGTAAAGGGGATTACATATTTAAACAATACAGAGGGATTACAGCCTGAATCTGAGGTGAGAACCATGCAGGGGGGCAGTTAATCACAGTACTGATACCATTTAAAGCTTACACAAGAGTAAGCCATCAAAGCAGCCAGACAGGTGGAGGGCCACACAGAGGGGGGTCGCGGGCCGCCAGTTGGACAGCACTGATATAAACTATAGTAGTGTTACTGTAGCAAACAAACCAGTTTTACCAGTGCAGGGCAACAGTGCATTATATTTTTATTACTTTAAAGCTCTTTCATTTTTTAGTGTTACTGTTCCTTTAACAAAGAATCAGGCTAAAAGTGCTGCATATTTCCTTTAGAAATTAGAGGATACCCAGTGGGAGCTCAATCATTCAAATGATGGGAAACACAGATAATACTCTGGTGAGCAGATGCTTTCATTTTTAGGTCATTTATGTACTTAAAATAATTTATTAAAAAAAGAAAATAAAAATGGTAGCAGAAAACAGAATAAAAAATATTCATAATCACCGTTTTGCCGTTCACTTTGTAAATTAGTACCACTGCTGAATTGTGCAAGTGCAATAGATTTTGCTATTGATAAATGGCGAGTATGTGTTTTCAATACTTTTCACATTAATAAAACCTGTGATCCTGGATGTAATTCATGTGTTTATCAGCGAGATCAATGTTCACTTAGAGGAAACAGAGTCTTTACATTTGACCCACAAGGATTATTAGCTTGGGATATAATACCTGTAAGAAGGTCATCCTGATATATGGCTCTGATGTTATTGAATATAGAACAAAACCATGATATGTTTCTAGGTTATATATATGAGAAAAAGATAAATAAGAAAGATGAAAATTCTTCCTTCTGTAAAACTTGCTGAAGATCAAGATGTGATCATTAGCTGTGATTTCAGTGATAGATTAGTCCCACACATACACCTGTACCTGCTGTCTCTTTGCTCTTTAATCTCATTCTATAAAAAGTTCAATGTGTACTTTTTGTTTTCCTTTAAATAAGCATACATTGAACATAGCAGAAGAACCACAGTATTTTACATTTACCAACTTCTGAGAAGAGTTTAATTCATAGTGAAGCAGCATAGATCAATTTGTAATTTGTTTTTATTCCCTCTATGATGAAAAGGTGCATATTTTCAAAATTCCAAATTGTGTTGAGCAACACAGTTTGATTCACTGATTCATGCCATCTGACCTTCAAGCATACTGTGCAGTGGAAGTTTTCTATTTATCTTTAGAAGCCTGGAATGAACGTGGATGATGTATGTGATAAAACTGTAGCATCAGTTTAGTAGGTTATTGCCTCCTGATGTTAGCCTCAAACTACAAGTAAGGAAGTATTACATATAAAGAAGGACTGCATCAACCAGTGTAGTATGCCACTGGACTGCAAGTTGGACTGCACCAACCAGTGTAGTATGCCTCTCCCATACCCCCCAACTGTCCCACTTTTCGCGGGGCGCAACCTTATAAAAGGGCCTGTCGCCGCTGTAGAAGGAGCCGCATAAGGAGCAGGAGCCACAAGAAGCAGTGTCTATGGGGGGCACTGTGTATGGGGGGCATTTACTATTGGAGGTACTCTCTATGGGGCAATTGGGGGCTACTGTGTATGGGGGGCACTGTGTATGGGGGCATTGTGTATGGGGGGCTACTGTGTACGGGGGGCACCTGTGTATGGGGGGCTACTGTGTATGGGGGCTACTTTTTATGGGGGGCACTGTGTAAGGAGGGGCACTGTGTATGGGGGGACTGTGTATGGAGGTAATTGGGGGCACTTTCTATGGGGACATTGTGTATGGAGGGTACTTTCTATGGGGGCATTTAAAAATGAATTTAACAAATGGGGTGTGGTAATTGGGGCGTGGCCACAAAGTTGGCGTGGTCAAAAATTTGCCACATTCATTTTACAAATGTTGGGAAGTATGCTCTCCTGACAGAAATATAAATGCATTTTCTTCTGAAATGACAGGTCTCGAATACCAGTGTAACTACAGAATCAACAATATAGAGCAAAGTACACACTTCCACATCTTACCAGTGCACCCTTCCTCTGCCTTGAAGAATACTAAACTAAAATTACTACACTGGGGTAAGAAAAAAGGGACCTGGAAAATCTGCATAAGGGGTTTACAGTTATACAGTATGAGAATATGTTTTAATCAGTTAATCTAAAATGCATTTTTTTCTCGTGGAGCAATTATTTTATCATTTTTTACTGGCTGATAAAAACATTATT
The DNA here is from genome assembly GCF_000004195.4 of Xenopus tropicalis. NCBI lineage: Eukaryota > Metazoa > Chordata > Amphibia > Anura > Pipidae > Xenopus > Xenopus tropicalis. The sequence goes on along the minus strand of NC_030683.2, from coordinate 42,012,008 downwards.
AACTAAGCGGTTAAAAGTTTAGGTACAGAGAGAAACCTACTTTTTAACCCCCTTAGTCCACCTATTCACAAAAAGACAGGGGACGTGTCCTGCCAGCTGAGGGCACTGATTTTATTTGGGGGCAACGACACCTACAAACTCCTGTAATAAACCTCTGCTCTCACCCATATCAATATATTTAGGACATTAAGACATTTTGTGCACCAGCTATTGCAGTATACTTAAGCAGTACCTGCAACTTGCCTGTTTATTGGCAACTACTGGGAGGACAAAGCACAAACTGTGGTAGTTCTGGGCACAGGAAGAATCATGGACTAATCCTGAGTTCAGCTGTAGTAAATTTAAGAACTGACTGTCAGCTTTGCTATGGGCACTGCCTGGAAAACATAAAACCATAAAACAAAACTTTCTATCCATTTACAACTTATTTTGGTGAGCGTCTTATGAAGCTGCCCCTCCAGCACTCATTCTCTGTTCACTTTTAAAAGAACATTTTTTCTGACCTTACTATAGCTTGTAAGCGCTCACAAGTAATAATTTAACATAGTAACTTATTAAAAGGTAGTTTCAGTGAAGTTGTTGCCGTGTGGTTTTCTGATCCCCAGGTAAAACTGTTATAGAAAAAAAATTATATTTCTAGTTTCAAGATTGAAACCCCAGATGATGTTATTAAGTTTGAAAAACATTCTTATATTCATTGCTGTTTAATCATACTGCAGGAAAGCTGGGAGTTCAAGGGAATAAGTGGGTGGTAAGGCATAATGTTAAGTTCCAATAAAGAGACTTATTTTCTATATTATATTATCAGTCTTGTTTAGCATTATGTTGGCATATAATATGATGTGAATTAAAGAAAATTGTTCAGTTCAGAGTTTATTGTCATATGCACAACGTACAATGTACACAGTGCAATACAAACCTTACTTGAATGCTTTCTTCACAGACTAAGCACTTAACTCTCAATACAACATGACAATAATCACTATAAAATTCTATTTACTTAAAAAAGTGTGGTACTTACCAACAGCGCCGGACTGGGCCGCCAGGGCACCGGGAAAAAACTCAGTGGGCCCCGGCAGCCCAGACCGAACCCCGCCCCCAGGGCGCTCCTGCGATCCTCAGGTCTCTCTCCCCCGACGCACCGCAGATGAGTTTCATTTAGACATGCCCCTGAGTCCGACCCTGCTTACCAAGCTTAACATTTGCAATGACTATTCCATATACTATTATCAACCATCCATAAATGTGAATGTAAATTAGCTTGGCAAACTTGACATTTCCAGTGTCTATTAGCAATATTACATACCTCCCAACATTTTGAAAATGGAAAGAGGGACAAAAAGAAATGGCGCGCAGTGGAATTTTTTTGACTATGCCCATTTTTTGCAACCACAACCCCTATACCACTCCGATTTGACTAAATTTGGCAGATTATTTAAAGTTTGAAAACATTTCTGGGGGGTTTTTGGTCTTTTTTTATGTGTTATTACAGTTTTGTTAAAAAAGCTGAAATTGCCCTTTAGGCTGCAAGTCTTAGTTCCCTCAAGAGACCAGTTTAGCTTATTAGTTACAATTGTATCTCAGTGAAGGTGTAGCTTGTTAACTTTCTGGGCTCTCTGCCAAAAGCTACTTATTTAATTAAATGTGAGAAACAATGTTTCTTAATGCAGGTGAAGCTCGTTAAGATTTCTGGGCTTTCTGCCAAAAGATACTTTTTAATTAAATGTGAGAAACATTTGTATCTAATTGCAGGTGAACCTTGTTTAACTTTCTGGGCTCTCTGCCAAAAGCTACTTTTTAATGAAGTTTATATCTTTTTTTATCTTCAGTGCAGGAGATCAAAAGGAAATGAGGGACTTTTCAGTAAGAATCCGGGACTGTGGTTGAGCTGTCAAAAGGGACTGTCCCTTTAAAATCAGGACAGTTGGGAGTTATGATATTATATGTATGCTCAAAGGGATGCAATAAGCAAGCAGGCTAGATATAATGTGTAATTGTTAATGTTTTTAGCTTTTGGGGCTTTGATCTCTGTTTTAAAGAATAACTTTTTCACTGTAATTTATCTCTAATAAGGAGAGAAGACCAACATAATACCTATCACAGTCTATTAATGGGCTGACTGAATATTTAGCTGTGCTGGCTGCATCCGTATGAAATAAAAGTGCTACTGCCTTTTTATTTTCTTCAGTTTTACTTTACTTTTATTTTACTTCTGTTTGTGTAGTGGAATCTATTAAACGTGACCATTTTATTTCTCTTTATATGGCAAGGATTCCAGAAATGGGGGCTTTCCCTTTGTAAAATGTTTAATGAAACTGTAGAATACTTAATTAATTAGACAAAAGTGAGTAGGACTGTCCAGAAAAGGGATCCAAAACATATGGTTTACATTTCTTATCAATGTATATCCATATTTAAGCTAAATGGAGAATCATTTTCATTAATCATATTACTGTACTGATTACTATTAAACAGCAGAAACATATTGGCAACACATTTTAATGGTATTTGGAGATCATATGTCCTGTGAATCAGATTAGTACAATCCAGTGCCCTGGAGCCTTCCCCAGGGTAAGTGAATCCTGTTTCTTTGTAATTCTCTCTCCTGGGGTTTTTTCTTCTGATAATCTTTATTGGTCTCTTCACCATGTTGTGTCATATGGGAATGGGTATGGGTGGGTACAGTATGACATGGGTCTGGGGGAAAGGAGATGAAACTGGATATCTGCAAGAAAGAAGAAAAGAATTTGGGAAAGGATCAGAGAATGGTATATTGGATATGGTCAAATTGGTACATGCGAAAATTAGAGTGATAACGGACAAACTGGAACATGGGGAATGACAAAAAAGGGAATGGCACATAGTAAGGGGTAAAGGTAGGAAAGGAATAAAAGAAGAGATCGTAAAAAAAAACAGAGATTGGTAAAGGTTATGTGTTAGTAGCACTCCCTGCTATTGCATTGTTGCACGTTATAAGCTTGTGCTGCCTCGAGACACATGGTTGCTTCCCAGTTCAATAAATAGTCCAAGGAAACAAAAGACATTGATCTATTGCTTTAAATAGTGATTTTATTAAGCCAGTTTTGCCACAATAAATAGAGCATGCATGGGGTTTACACTTCTCTTTGTCATATTATCTGACTTCCTGATAATGTTTTTTTGGAAATATGCATTGGCCTTGTTTATTTCTTGCACTAAGCAAGGCAAAATCTGAAATTGAAAATAAATTCACATTTTTACTTTCTGTCTTGATGAACAAGGTAAAAAAACAAATCAGCAATTTACGGAGAATCCCTCTGTATAAACAGACCCCTCTTTTCCCTAGCTTTAGGCTGTTAGACTGTGTGATAAGGAGCAATTCATTATACAGAAAGCATCTCAGGGGACTATTGTTTTTTTCTTGAGTTTGCACAAAACACAAAATGTGACTTTAGTGCAATAAATAACAAAACAATAGGCTAAAAGTATATTCGACACAAGCCCTATTCATTTTTAAAAAAGAGGGTATATTGTCCCTTTAAGTCCTGGATGTACAAGTGTTATTTGATAAAATACATGCTGCCTCAATTTGTCTGTATTGAATTCTGCTTGTTTGTTTTGGAAAACAAATAAAATAGTTGAAAAAGGAATTAAAAAAAAAAAAGCAATTTTTTTGAATTATTCATGAATGAATTATTTTTGTTATGTAGGTTAAAGTTTATTACTCTCAATAGAACAAACATGATTATCTTGTGAGACTTCTCCTGTTTCTCCTCATGTGTAGTCAGAGAAGGACCTCAACTTTTATCACAAAATCCAAATTACAAATGCATTAAGAACGTGTTCTACGATAAATCACATGCTAAACCAGTTCATGCAAGAGATGTTCTATTCATGGCGTGGGTAGAAATAGACTTTATTGATACATAAGCTGTAAATCCATTTTCTTCCAGTAGATATTATGTCAGGAGCATTTCTTTGCTTTGATAAACTGGTTTATAAAAATGCAGGGATCCGTTTGTACTTTCAGTGTAGCATTCAAGCTGAATAAAAACATCAAAAGATGAGGAGTAGAGATCTTCTTCCACTGGGGATCAGTTTTAATGTAATGGGCAATGAATGTTTCATAGTGTGGGTGTAGCTACATACTGGTTGAAAATGACCACTCTTCAGTCCAAATAATTCTTGGAATAATTTTGTTCTGGTTGGAGAATATTTTATAACAAGGATGTTTTATAAAGAATGCCTGGATAAGGATTCTGGAAGTAGTCATTAAGCCCAGCTTGCAAAAGAATGGTCAGCTAGCTACCTGTTGAAAGGGTATTTCTTCCCCATGGAATTAATGTTGATGCTGTGTGTGTGTGTGTTATATAGTAAAACTATTCATTTTTTATGTGCTGATATAATATATAAATGATGATATATTATTATATAAGATATAATTATAATATATATTATTATATGACATATATTATATAAGATATAATGTGAGTAATACAGATATGGTATCTTTTAGCCAGAAACTCTTATGTCCAGAAAGCTCCAAATTACAGGAAGACCATCTCCCATAAATATATTTAAATCAAATTAAATTCTGTTTTTTAAAAATAATGTTCTTTTTCTCTGTATTAATAAAATTGTACATTCAACTTGATCCTAATTCATATTGGTTGCAAAACAAACCTTTTGGGTTTATTTAATGTTTAAATAATTTTTAGCAGGCTAAATGTATGGTGAACCAAATTACAGAAAAAGATTAATACATGCTATACCTGTGTTTTAAATACTGCATTTACTGACCTCAGTGCAGAGGTTTGGTAGCCCTATGACAGTAATAATATAGGCCTTCAATGTTGTCCTGAGCAGCTTGCCATCTTTTGCATGCCAAGGGTTTTGCACGTGTTCATTGTGCTTCTAACTGCTATTGAAAAGCTAAACTAAAGAAGTACCAAAAGATTGTATAGATGAATTTGTGGTTTTCAGGTCCTCTATTATTTAATATTTATTTATAATATTTATTTGCTGGGTTCAGATGATTAAAAAACATTATGACTAAACCTAAAAATTTCAGCTGTCATTCAACAGCTATAGGCTCCTCTAAGCAACTGAGTGAGGATCTAAAAATTAAGCTAATTGATGCCTACAGAGCTGAGGACGGCTATAAAAAGATTGTAATGCCTTTAGCTCACTGTCCATAATGTCATCAAGATATAGCAATTAAGGGGAACTGTGGAACCTGGAAAACCAAGAAATCTTACAGAGAGAATTGCTTGTATGCTGGCCAGAAAGGCAAAGGCAGTATATGACATTTATGACCGCAAAAGCTGCAAAAAGGTTTGCCAGCACAAGCTTGCACATACATGATCTGCATGGAAAAGTCACCACGACGAAGCCTCACCTGCACCTTCACCACAAATGTCAATGTCTGAGGTATGCAAACAGCAGCTAGGCAAGCCAGAGGCCTTTGGAGACAACTGCTGTGGGAATGATGAAGTAAACACTAAAGTCTTTGACCACAATCACCAAATGTTTGTTTGGAGAAAAAGAAGAAGCCAAATTTTGATGAAAAACACCTTGTCAACTATTAACCATGGGGGTGGATCCATTTTAACTTTGGCCTGTGGCACAGGAACCACTGTACGTGTAGAGGGAAGAATGGATTCCACTAAATATCAGCAAGGTCTGGAAGCCAAGAAACTGAAAAGCGATTTTACTCCTACAACAAGACATGATCCTAAATATACTTTAAAAGGCAAGAAGAAACACATGCCTAAAGATTTTGTAATGGTCCTCACAGTCTCCTGATTAAAAACATTATTAGAATTATGTGGGTCGATCATGATCATGCAAGATGCAGAAGATCTTGAAATTAAAAGTGACCTGTAAGGGAGAATTGGAAAACAATACTTACAAAAAGGCATTTATAGGCTGTGGTCTGTCCCAAAGGAGGTGTAATGCTGACTTACTAGGGTGCCCAAACTTTTACAGGCCACAATTACTATTTTTTTTTTTTTTGTTCTTGTGTTTTAAAGTTCATGAAATAAAAAGTAAATGTGTATAAACATTGTAAATTTTAACACTGATTCCTGCAGTACTTAAAAGGGGTGGTTCACCTTTAAGTTAACTTGTATTATGTCATAAAATGGCCAATTTTAAGCAACTTTTTAATTGGTCTTCATTATTTATTTTTTTTGGTTTTTAATGATTTACCTTTCTCTTCTGACCCCGGCAGCCAGAAACTGTTGCTCTGTAAGGCTACCGTTTTATTGTTATTGTTACTTTTTATTACTTTTTTTCTAGGTCCTCTCCTATAAATATATCAGTCTCTCATTCAAACCAATACCTGGTTGCTAAGATAAATTGTACCCTAGCTACCAGATAGCTGCTAAAGTTCCAAACTGGAAAGCTGTGGAATAAAAAGTAAAATAATTACATAACTAGAAACAATAAGAAATGAAGACCAATTGCAAATTGTCTCAGAATAGCTCTCTCTACATCATATTAAAAGTTAACTCAAAGGTAAACACCCTCTTTAACTCCTAGATGCAGAAGTAGGGGTGACAAAACTTTTACTTTTTACCAAATATGTGCCATTTTTTTTACCAAAATGTTTTCTTCTAAAAACTGCAAATAAGCAGAAATTACTTCACTGAGCTTTTCTTCAATTTAATGACAATATGCTTATATCCTGTAGCAAATTTTTACATCAGAGTTGATGGCTTAGGGTTGATTTCTCATACAAGATATGGCTTCTCCATCCAAAATACATCCTGCATAAGCTGGCTTTTGCCCCTTGACTGCTGTGTCCCTGTGCTAGTTTTCTGGAGGGTCAGCGATCTGACCTGGGGGGGGTCAGTTATACTGGCAATAATATATTCAGCAAACCAATAGGAGGTGTTTGTGAGATTATAGAAACTAGAATGTGTGTCAGCTTTGTAAGTATAGGGTAGCCTTTTGATGCTCCCTTAACATGTTGCTAAGAGCTGACAACTGTTGAAGCCTACAAAAAAAAAAACAAACAGGCAAAAAATAGCAGTAACTTTACTGCAGATTGAAATAAATTGGAGAAACTGAATTTGAAGCTTGCAGCAATTACAGAACAGAGTTCATTGTGTTAGCACAGTGCTTTGCATGCAAGTAAACCCTGTACATAATGCCCAAGGGAAGCATTAAGCATAGGATTCCAGATCTGGCTTGTCTCTTCATGCTCCAAACAGTGCAAGAAAAGGCCATTAAAGGAACACCAATTTGTGCCTGATGGTGTGGCATTCACAATAATGTTACATTCCTGCACCTGACCATGCTGGGTACAAAAAGTTGGGCGTCATGGACTGTTTTGCATTTCTTGATTATCTTGTATTCACAGTATAACATTATTTTTTCATGGGTGATTCATTTTGATGTATTACAGGATAAAGGGTTAAATTATTTGTGATAAGTATAGTAAACCTGCTACAAGCCTTAGAGTCACTTGTGCCATTCTAACACCTCATTCCATTCAATATGGAATCTAACACATTTCAATATGGGAGCTTCATCCCCTGCTGTTAATATTTCCTGCCCATACCTTGTCTAATTCTTCACACCTACAGGGCAGAAAGTTTATTAGACAAAGGAATTATTTCATAACCTATTTCTGCGGGAAGGGATGTGGAAATGCAAAGGATAGGTTAGGGACCATGAGTGCAAAACTGGGAGTATAGGAGCATAAGAAAAAAGGGGGAGGTGATTTTTGGGTGTCAGTGGACAAGTAACCACCTGGCACAATGGGTCTAACTCAATTTTATGATTGGAAACCTCCCTAAGGAAAATTAAATCTTTTGCTACCCCTTTTGAATCTGGAGTTCACTTGGAAGGGTTGAACTCGATAGACTTTAGTCTTTTTTCAACCCAACTATGTAACTATATAAAGGGCCAGTGAGTCCCAAACAAATAGGGACAGATTTATAAAAATGTGAGTTTAGATCTTAATACATAAAAACGTACCCACGTTCTATTCATTCCTATAGGACTTGTAGAAGCATATTTATCGAATTCTAACTTTTACCTATTGATAAATACGCTTCTAAAAATCCCATAGGAAAGAATAGAAAACGAGTATTTATGTGTTGTAATTAAAGGCGTGATGCTCGAAATGTGCTAGACCCATGTCTGCAGCCTTTCCATATTATAGTTTTTCGTAGCTTTTTACCCCGGAGTACTGCTCATCAATCTTTCTCTAAATTCACACTTTGATAAATTTGCCCCATAATGGCTTTTTTCAGTATATCTTGCATTCTCCTATTTCCTACTTTGAAAGAACTGCTGAGAGGTTGAGGCATGTGTCACTTATTAGAATATAGGGTAGTGTTTTCTTGCATTACCATTAATTTGTGAATATTAGCATTAGAAACTGCAAATAGAAATGCATTGCTTACAAATTATAAATCAGACTGTAAAGATATTGTTTCATAGAATGTGCCTACAATATGAACACAGGATATTACCATTGATAAGACTTGTAGACCCCCGAGGCTTGCCATTAAAAATAAGTGACCCATAACATTTTATAGTTTCTGTCTCTGGAAACATAGAATCCAAAAACATTTCACCCACAGAGCTTGAACGAAAACATATTATCAAGGTCTTCCCATTCATACAGAGAATGAGAATTCAATAAAAGAGTGCCCACTATGCCTCCTGCATGTCTGAACTTTCTCGCTAATACATTGTAAACATAGAAGTTTTAAAACTTTATGAAATAGATTATTGTGCGTTTGAAAATCTGGTCTTTCAGAAATGTTCTTGACATCAAAAGACTTTAAATTCCAGAACTGCAGTTTTTTTTGTTTTTTTTTTAAATTGGTCTTCATTATTTATTTTTTTTGGTTTTTAATGATTTACCTTTCTCTTCTGACCCCGGCAGCCAGAAACTGTTGCTCTGTAAGGCTACCGTTTTATTGTTATTGTTACTTTTTATTACTTTTTTTCTAGGTCCTCTCCTATAAATATATCAGTCTCTCATTCAAACCAATACCAGGTCGCTAAGATAATTTGTACCCTAGCTACCAGATAGCTGCTAAAGTTCCAAACTGGAAAGCTGTGGAATAAAAAGTAAAATAATTACATAACTAGAAACAATAAGAAATGAAGACCAATTGCAAATTGTCTCAGAATAGCTCTCTCTACATCATATTAAAAGTTAACTCAAAGGTAAACACCCTCTTTAACTCCTAGATGCAGAAGTAGGGGTGACAAAACTATGCCTCCTGCATGTCTGAACTTTCTCGCTAATACATTGTAAACATAGAAGTTTTAAAACTTTATGAAATAGATTATTGTGCGTTTGAAAATCTGGTCTTTCAGAAATGTTCTTGACATCAAAAGACTTTAAATTCCAGAACTGCAGTTTTTTTTGTTTTTTTTTTTAAATAGGTTTGTTAAATAATTCATAATGTTTTTGTGTAGCAAGGTTTTCTGTGGAAAGATTTTTGGGGAGGAAAGGCTAGAAGGCTGCTCTTGTTGTGCTGTGGCTGGCGAAATTACTTTTCATTTGGCACCATATTCAAGGTGAATTTGCCTGCGTTGTCCTCATTTTGCCTTAAAAAACTATTCGCTTTGGCTATATAAATTTTTAGGGTGATAAATATGAATATCATGGATGGAGAAATGAAGACATGAAAAGCACTAAGTGTGATATGTACAACCATTGGTGTTCAGTTAAAAAGTTAGCTGTTCGGTTTTGCAAAGGGACAATTTTCTAAATGGGTGTATTTATTAAGCTGGGGTGTAAGTGCTCACGTTCAGCTTCCCTATTTGGCATGAATTGTAATGCGTTGGCACTGGGTACAGTATTTGTAAAAAAAAAAACCCATATGCCCTCACTTAAACTTCATGGAAAATCTGCGGATACACTGAAGGTATTAGACATGGAAACCTAGAAATCTTCTATAAGTTTAGAAACTGTTTGAATTTAAGAGAATTAGAATTCAGATTCATGCGAACACAAGGAAATTCAAAACTGTTGTATAAAATATAAACAGATATGGCACCTGTTATCCACAATTCTCAGAACTTTTTTGGATAAGGGGTTTTTCAGTAATTTGAATCTTCATGGATCTTAAGTCTGCTTAAAAGTCATTTACACATTAAATAAACCCATCAGGCTTCTTTTTACTTCAGTAAGGATTAATTATATCGTAGTTGGGACCAAGTAGAAGGTACTGTTTTATTATTACAGAAAACAAGAAAATTAGAATTATTTGATTAAAATGCAGTCTATGGGAGATGGCCTTTCTGTAATTTGGAGCTTTCTGGATCACAGGTTTCCAGATAATGGATCCCATGCCTGTATATATATATATATATATATATATATATATATATATTCACCGTGCGTGAATGAATAAATAGAAGAATTGCTGTGAAATGGTGTGCTGGTCCTGTTTATAGGTATTTACATATTTTTACTTCAGCACCCATTTGTTAAACTGCTTAGAGTGCCGACACACAGCTTGACTATATAATATATATATAATATATAATATAGCTATGGCAAAATAGAAGGTACTGCCCTCACAGGGCTTATAGCAGATCTGTGACAAAAAGAAAAATACAGCTGGTGTGCCACAAATTGTGAAATTCAGTGAGGAGGTGTAGGTTTCGCCAGGTCTACTAATAGGTACAATGTAAAAATAAAAAAATCCACTGGAGAGCCAAATGCGTTCTGTGTTTTTTATTAGTTTAGAGATGCATAGCACGCACTACATGTTTCGGACAGCAGATCAAAGCAGCCTTCTCTGTAGCAGCCGAAACGTTAGATGTATTTTTATTAAACGTTTTTGATCTGCTATAAGCCCTGTGAGTGTGGTACCTTCTGTTTTGCCATAGCTCTACATTTTTGTTTGGTCTGCACCTAGGCATTATCTAATTACTTTTTACGCGAGTGCCTGTATATATACTGTATATATATATATATATATTATGGGTACATTTTTATACACAAAGACATATCCCGAAATAGAATGCCAAGTGAGGATTATATGGGCATTAAATGCTATTAAGTAATGCAATGAGTTTCATATATATTCTTTCCTTTGGAGACCTTGTTGCTTTGATTTTATTACCATCACTCCTTGAAAATTAAATAGTTTATATTATATCCATGAGGCTGTCAGTTTTTCATGATGCTGAACTGGCTTGCTGAAGCACATGCCTAATACATTTTGTTGGCCTGTGTATTAAATGTTTAATAAAGTAGGAGTCTGTTCTACTATTACTGTACTGTGCTGAGATCCATCCACCTGAGCACTGACATGAAGCAACATAAGAGCTATATAAACACAATAATGCTAATAGAAATATCTTGAATTCAGCTTTCATCAGATAATGCGTTAGTGAGTTGTACTTGGCAGAGAACATTGTTTACCCATCTGTTGCACCGGTATGTTAAAAATCATCTGTTTAAATTAAGTGGATTTGTTTTTTTACTATGGCTTGTCATCAGTGTAATTCTCTCGAACAAGTTTTTTCTATTTCATTGAATCACTGAAGATGAATTCAGATGCGCTAGTCACCAAAATAGGATTCAAGATAAGGGGTAGAAGGTAGAATGCTGTAGGTCAAGGATAAAGTAAGATAGCAAATGTTTTTCTTTTATTCTCCCCTTCAGGCTCTTTCTTTCTAAAGACCTTGGCGCTTTGATTTTATTGCACTGACTCTTTTGAAAATAAATAGGTTACATTAAAATCTATAAGGCTGTTCAGAACAACTGAAACACTAATAATTAAAGGACAAGGAAAGGTGAAACAGAAGTAAAAGCTATTGCAAAGACCACAGGGAATATTATAAAAAGCACTTCTTTTTCATTTCAACTCCCACCCTTAGGGGCAGATTTATCAAAGTGTGAAATTAGAGCTCACCACAGTAAAATTCCCCCACTTTCTGTTCATTCCTATGGGATTTTTAGGGGCATATTTATCAATGGGTAAAAGAGTTCACAATAAAAAACAGGAGACTCTATTAGTGGGTAGAGAAAAATGATGCAACACAACTTTGCCATATACATTGTTATGAGCTATATATAGGTTTGAGTGGGAAAAATAAGTTAGGTTAAATGGGAAAGAAATAAAATAGTTTCTTAATGTCAGATACAATTTTCATTGATTACTATGTATATTCACCATTCCCTCCTAGGAACTACATATATTGTCAGGGAAAGCAATGCAGTTTCCTAAACCTGTTTACTTTACTTTATTCTGAGTGCTGAATCATACTGGTATAAAGTAAAGTTTGCTTTTGTTTCCAAAAGTAATGAAAAAAAGTCACCCATCAAGCATGCGCTCCAAAGTGCCTACTATTTTTGTTCCTCTTTGGAGTGGATAGAATGTTTTATTCTGACTGTCAACCAACTTCCTCCTTCTAAGCTGCTTCTTTCTAAAAAGTCTGTCTGTTTCTGAGTCTGAAACCACAAGGTGGCTTTTCATGTTTGCTGATGCAGGCATTTAGGAAGATTCTTTAAACTCTCTGCAATATTTTGTCAGCTCAGTGGCATGTTTATGGAATCTAGAAAGTTTCTTTTGCCATATCTAAAAAGCTCAATTGTATTATTTGCATATTTTTGAATGATGCATTCTGTGTATGAAAGGCTCATATATATGTCCGCAAGTGCAGTAAAAGAAATGTAATTTCAAGCACAATTGCCATTTTTCCCAAATTGCAGCATTTATCCCAGAATTGCAGCCTCATTGTGGACAAAAACAGGTGATTCTTATGATGCATTTGCACTGTGCCTACCGCCATGAAGCGTGCATTTCGTCACAAATCCAGGGAAATTGCGCCCTGGTGTCTGGTGTCATTTCCAATGTTTGCTGTTGTTGTTTATGCTGTTAACATTCAAGTGGCCTGTGTACCCTATTCTTTTGGCACAACGGCACAGGAAGTGCTAGAGCTGCTGTCTGCTCCAGAGGTGGCAGTAGCTCCAGTATTTCCCTGTGTCGATAAGCACAGCAGTGCATGATTCGGAACAGATAGAGCGGATCAAGTAGCACATTTTGAGCAAGTACCCTTAATAAAAGTGGTTTTATGTGCAATTGCCTCCAGGGAAATGTGCAAGTTACCCATTGTCATTGTGGATATAAATGAGCCTTCCAGCGTTTCTCAAGGATGGATTTAAATTGTAGTAATATACAGCAGTTGACAGAGCCTTATTGAGATGGGAGGTGGCCAAGCCCCACTAAAAGTTTAATTCCTTTTTTAGGGGGCTTGGCGTGGAGGAAATATGTTTAAAAGGTTATACAAACATGCTGGCCGGGTTTATGGCAGTGTTATATATTTCATAATGTGGTAAGATGGCCTGCTGAGGTTAGCAGAGGATGGTCAGTCATATAAAAAGTGTACAAGTTATTATTTAATGAACTTTAAGTTGTACTTTGATTTAATAAAACAAGCTGCAACCTTACACCACCTCACTCATTGTCTCTGTCTAGTTATTGTGTGTCTAAATTAGTATGGTTAATGCGAGCTAACTAACCCCATGTAACAAAGCACAATCACCTACATAAGAGGCAAATTTATCTAAGTGCGAGATTAGAGCTCACCATAGAAAAAGTCACAACATTTTAGAAGTGTATGTATCAAATGGTAAAACTTTCACTGATAAATATGCTTCTAAAAATCCAATAGCAATGATTAGAAAGTGGGTGACGAGCTGTGTGGTGAGCTCTAACTCACATTATGATAAATCTGCTCCTAGTATCAAATTGTGATAAAATACATAATAAAATACCTCATGTCTTAATTTCTGCCCCCTCCATTAATAATTTTTAAAAAAAATATTAATTCAAATTAATTCAAGTTTTAAAGTTTTCAGTTATTCATGTAAAAAAGTCAGACAGTTACACAGTCTTTAACAATAACATTTCCTCTTGTCAGTTTATTGTTTTTGGAAAAAAAGTTCAATATAATAAATCAACAATAAAACAAAATGCCAGTAGACCTAGGGGCAGATTTATCAACATTCAAATTTAATTTTTTACTTTGATTCATCTTTTTTGTGGCAAGAATTGTGAAATGGAATTTGAGTTCCCAAAAGCTGGAGAGTTTATGGAGAAGTCAGTGGGAGTTGTATTTTCAGATTTTAAACCAAAAGGTTCTTAAAATTCATTTGAGATTTGGCAGGCTCATGTGATTGCAAAAATAAACTCAAAATGTCCAATATTGCTATAAATAGCATAAAATCCTTGTGGGAATCTTTACAAGAATTTTGAAATTGTACCTATAATGATCTGTGCCAAGAAGCAGAAATAATATAATTTGGGAAAAAATACTTTTTTAGCTGCTCAGAATGGAAAATGTGCTTAAAGTGATACTGACAGCCAGTAGGGCGGCAGCCCTTTGAAGCAGGCAGGTAATGGAAAGATTAAGCCTGCCTGCTATCTAGTTCACAATGCAAGGAGCGAGGGAGGGAGGGGGAACTCTTTGAAGCAAGCTGAATCCTCCCAGTTTATGACGTAGTCCTTTTGACAGATTGAGAAGCTACAGTCGGGCTGCCAGACAGTCGGGCTCAGGATCTTCCTTAGGATTTATGTAGAGAAACAGGACCTATAGGTAGGTTTGGAAGTAGTTTCATATTTTTAAAAGAAATTTTTTGGTGTCAGTATCACTTTAAAGGATAAATAAGCCTTTTATCATAAAAGCCCCTAAAAGACTATACAGCCCAGAGAATAACATACCTGTCTTCATCCATTCAGTTTTGTGTTGTTTCTACAGCACAAGCAGCTCAAGTGCAGATCATTTTAGCTACTTCCTTGTCTAGCCTAAAGCTCCGTCCTGTTCCTGAGCTCTTTTTCACTCTTTAAATGTGAAGACAAAGACGTGTCTGCTGTGCATGGTTTGGCTTCCTGCTCCAATGGAAATAATGGCAGCAAACACCTCTTTGACCACCTTCACAGTCCAGGACAGATGGAAGGCTCAGAAATGAAAAAGGGAGCGGAGCTTCACGGAAAATTTGGAAGTGGCTTAAATGAGCTGCTTGTGCTGTAGAAATGACATGAGACTGAATGCAGGGAGAAAGGTATTTAAAAAAAAAACCTTTACAGATACGCATAAACTATTGTTATATACTTCATATAAACCTTTTAGTCATAATTAATCTTCACTTTTTTTTATTCTCAAACACTTTGTTGTCTGAGTACCCTGAACACTAGTGATCAGCAATTTTTTTTGGCAGGCATGGATTCTCAACGAAATTCGGCATTTGTCTATTGGCAAATTGTTTCTCAAAACTTCAGCGAAATTTCCCAGCAAAAATTTGCGGTCACGGCAAAAAAAGTTGTGGTCGTGTAAAAAAGGGTGCGGTTGCGTCAAAATAGGCGCGCCAGCATAAAACGGGCACGGTCACGAAAATATTTTACACATCAAACAAGTCACAAGGGACCTGCGTGAATTTCTCCATAGTTTTGTGAATTTTTTGCCAAAGCAAAATGGGACAGATTACTGTATATACTCGAGTATAAGCCTAGTTGTTCAGCACCCAAAATGTGCTGAAAAAGTCACCCTCGGCTTATACTCGAGTCGGGTGCCATGGGTCCCTCCAGACTAGCACCCTCTGTCCTTTGTGTGCAAATTAGGCCACCAGCAACCAGACCCTCCAGTGCCCTGGCCCACTCCCAGCTGCAATACTTATTTCCCCTTACGTGTCCTCCGGGACCGGGTCTACAATGAACGTGGGGTAGTACTCATATTGTTTTTGTTGACCACCTTCTCTACTTTGAGTAGAACTAGTTTACTGTTTTTCTTTGAAATAAATATTTAAAAACATATACCCCACTGATGCCTCAATTAATGTAATTGTATTGGTATTTATTTTGATTATTGAAACTTAGCAGTAGCTGCTGCATTTCCCACCCCAGGCTTATACTCGAGTCAATAAGTTTTTCCAGATTTCTTAGGTAGAATTAGGTACCTCGGCTTATATTTGGATCGGCTTATACGGTATATACGGTATCTCATCACTACTGAACACATTAACTAAAGCCCAGTTTATCATAATTAAGACAATGTTAAAAACTAGGCACCAAGAATAAATCGGGAAAATCGAATTTACCAGAAACTTTAGGAATTTATCTTTCTTTTAAATATAGCTTTGTCTTTTTTTTGTAATGCATAAAAGCAATATATTACATTCTCATTCTTAATGATGCAGTTTCATCTCCTAGGGAGGCATAATGTTACAAACATAATAAACTGGTGACTATTTAATTTACTTTCAATTCTGTACAGTATATTACTTCCTTAACCTACCAGCAGAGAATATTATACCCTGCTTGCAAATTCTAACCTTGAGATCTATAAGCCTAAGTACAAGAGAAAAGAAAACTTTTTATCTCTTCCATTCTGTCTTCTTTGGTAAACTAAGTGGTCTTGTTCATACATTGAAAATCTTATTGCCCAAGGTTTTCCCATGAGTTTACTTCTGTTTAAAATGTTTAGTATATTAACTGTTTCTAACATATTTTTATGTATTACAAATGACTAATAATAGTGCTATTTATCTTGACTTTTGTTTTTTTTTCTTTATTTAAAATCTGTTTTTACCTTTTCATAGTCTGAATGACCTCAACAGGGAAGAGACGAGAAAAAAAGTTAGCTAATTATTGTTTATTCCAAAACTCTTGCCAAGCACCCGCGTGTTTCATGATGGCAGATATTTCCCTTTGTGAAATTGTATAGCTACAAAGTGAAAGTATTGGAAGCATGTTAGTAGCACTTACAGTTGGTTAAACTGTACTTGAAATGTATGTATGATGCAATAGCCTTGGATTTTATGCTTGTTTAAATGATCATCCAAGCCTCTCTTAAAGGCTTTCTTAGATGCTACCAACACAATATTACCCAGCAAGGCATTCCACATACTCGCTGCCTGCACCGTGAAGAACCACCTAAGCTGCTGCAAATAAGCTGCTTCTCTTATCTAAAGGAGTGGCTTTAGTTTGTTGATATTTTAAAGAAAAATGATCCTCCTCATCTCCCTCCCTTATCAGCTGGACTGAGATCAGGCTTTGACAGTGCCATTTTAGGACCTACACATTGCTTGTTCTTAAACCACTTGAACATTACCTTGGTCTTGTTTCTGGGATCATTGTCCTGAACTTTCTCTGAAATATGTCATACTGGAAAAAAATAATTTCAAGTGCTTAGAAAAAAAAAAAAGAAGAAAGGAACCGCAAATACTTTTTCTTAAATGTAAATACATATGTGGGGCCATTTAATTCCAAGGTTAATCTATGTATCCAGGTTATTTATAGATATGTGTGTATAATAAAATTAATGCCACTAAACCAGTACAGATATAAAAATAATTATTAATAAATAATTAGAATGCAGGGCTGCAAATTGGTGTCCAACTACAGGTTTGTGCAATTAACCAATTGCCAGAAAACCATTTCCTAGTTATTGCTGATTTCGAGGACATTACAATTTACCTTGGCAGAACAACAGATTGCGCTAACCCCTCACTGAGCAATTTACGAGTGATAGTTGCCGCACAAAATTGATAAAAAGTGTGTTTCAAATTGCAGAAATAGGCTATGGGTACACCTGTCCAACAGAGATTATGGAGAAGAAAAAAACATACACGTTAACTACAAGGCAGAAATGCAATTCTAATGGAAAACACTTTACACAGAAGTCTAAAGATTTGTTATATGCTGGGAACTGATTGAGGTACAAAATGTCTCAAAGTAAAAATAGCATTGTCTGGCAAAGATAAACCTCATGCAGCCTTGGGCATTTCAGGACTGAAAGCATATTTCATTCCAATTTATTTTAGACAACTTGGTAGTTTTTCAAAATGTCATCTGCCATAGGTATTTGTCACTGTGTTTCTCATGCTGCATTTACATATGTATTTACATTTAAGAAAAAGTATTTGCGGTTGCTTTCAAAAGCATTCAGACCCTTGCCAAGTCCTCTTATAGACTGGATAGCAAATTACATTTTTCTCTGAGATATCTTTTTTTTTTTTAAGCACTTGAAATTATTTTTTTCCAGTATGACATATTTCAGAGAAAGTTCAGGACAATGATCCCAGAAACAAGACCAAGGTAATGTTCAAGTGGTTTAAGAACAAGCAATGTGTAGGTCCTAAAATGGCACTGTCAAAGCCTGATCTCAGTCCAGCTGATAAGCAGTGGCATTATTTTAAAATTGCTGCACACAAGTGTCATCTGACTAGCCTGAACAACCAAGAATAAATCTGCCCCGAAAAATGAGCCAAACTTTGTACATGTCCAACAGACCTAAATGACAAGGAGACCAAATTTCACTGGGATGCCTGGGACTTGATTTGCTACTAGACCTGACAGGCATGCAAGAGACAGGCATGCAAGAGACAGGCATTTAAAAAAAGAAAAAAACAGCACCACATAGCAGTACAGGAGAGGAGTTTTCTGATAAATTGTCTTACCTTGCTTTACTAGTAGTCCAGTTTACGTAAACGTAAGGAAAAACCTTGACCATTTGATGCAGTGGTGTTTGTCAGGGGCATGCTTGCAAAAGCATTTCTGTCTCTAGCACATTAATATAAATAATCAAGAGGCAACTCTAGAATAAGTTAAAAAGAAACCATGTAAACACAAATGAGCTTGTGATAGGCTTATATATATATAGCAATATATATAAGCAAATCTAATGTTATTTCTCTTCGTGAATGCAAATAAACAACTCATAGGGTGATCATGATCAGAGAGCACCTTACTTCCGCAGAAAATGAGGTCAGGCTTCAGTTAGACACTTTAAATTGTTAACTAACAAGGGTTTTATTGAACTTGGTGTAAAAAAAAAAAAATAGAGCCAGTTAATATCCCTTTAAGGAACAATAAACAGAATTATGTCACTTATGTCTTAAGTGAGAATAGGGTGGTGGAGTTCCTCGAAATGCATCAGGGTATAATGATGCCACTGGCCGCTGTCTACTTTTAATGAAAATGTGAATAATATCTTGCTTTTTAAATTATTCTGGAGTTGCTGCTCAATTGCTTTTATAAATTTGGAGTTCTTGCCTAGTAAACTGAGATTATATACCATGGCCTGAGAAAATATATATTCTATTGAAGCCTCTTATAAAATAAAAAGTATATTTCAGTAACATATAGTACAGCAAAGACTCACCAATAAGTTATATAACTTAAGTTAATTAGATCATACAAAATCTAAATGAAATCTCTGTGGGCCTGAGAATAGGTTTCCACAATTATTATGCATTGATATAGGCCGGTTCACATATAAAATAAGTAAAAACAATGATATCTCATTATTATTTTTGATGTAAGGCACGTGGCTCCAATCTAGACACTTACCATAAACTGTGGCCTACACTCTGCACTTTTTAGCATCTGCTTACGTTGAAGGTTATTCTCCAGTCCCATGGAATGTGAATTTATTTGTTTTTAATATTTACCTTTGGGTGTCTTGCTTGGGTCTGTAAGTTTTAGTGGCCAAAACAGAGTAGCCACAAATTGTCTGAGAAGAATATTCGTAAATCCATTCCAACATACAGTGGTGTGAAAAACTATTTGCCCCCTTCCTGATTTCGTATTCTTTTGCATGTTTGTCACAACACAAATGTTTCTGCTCATCAAAAACCGTTAACTATTAGTCAAAGATAACATAATTGAACACAAAATGCAGTTTTTAAATGAAGGTTTACGTTATTAAGGGAGAAAAAAAAGTCCAAATCTACATGGCCCTGTGTGAAAAAGTGATTGCCCCCCTTGTTAAAAAATAACTTAACTGTGGTTTATCAATTTCAATTTTCAATTTCAATATAAATTTCTGTAGTCACCCCCAGGCCTGATTACTGCCACACCTGTTTCAATCAAGAAATCACTTAAATAGGAGCTACCTGACACAGAGAAGTAGACCAAAAGCACCTCAAAAGCAAGACATCATGCCAAGATCCAAAGAAATTCAGGAACAAATGAGAACAAAAGTAACTGAGATCTATCAGTCTGGTAAAGGTTATAAAGCCATTTCTAAAGCTTTGGGACTCCAGCGAACCACAGTGAGAGCCATTATCCACAAATGGCAAAAACATGGAACAGTGGTGAACCTTCCCAGGAGTGGCTGGCCGACCAAAATTACCCCAAGAGCGCAGAGACAACTCATCCGAGAGGCCACAAAAGACCCCAGGACAACATCTAAAGAACTGCAGGCCTCACTTGCCTCAATTAAGGTCAGTGTTCACGACTCCACCATAAGAAAGAGACTGGGCAAAAACGGCCTGCATGGCAGATTTCCAAGGCGCAAACCACTTTTAAGCAAAAAGAACATTAAGGCTCGTCTCAATTTTGCTAAAAAACATCTCAATGATTGCCAAGACTTTTGGGAAAATACCTTGTGGACCGATGAGACAAAAGTTGAACATTTTGGAAGGTGCGTGTCCCGTTACATCTGGCGTAAAAGTAACACAGCATTTCAGAAAAAGAACATCATACCAACAGTAAAATATGGTGGTGGTAGTGTGATGGTCTGGGGTTGTTTTGCTGCTTCAGGACCTGGAAGACTTGCTGTGATAGATGGAACCATGAATTCTACTGTTCTACCAAAAAATCCTGAAGGAGAATGTCCGGCCATCTGTTCGTCAACTCAAGCTGAAGCGATCTTGGGTGCTGCAGCAGGACAATGACCCAAAACAAACCAGCAAATCCACCTCCGAATGGCTGAAGAAAAACAAAATGAAGACTTTGGAGTGGCCTAGTCAAAGTCCTGACCTGAATCCTATTGAGATGTTGTGGCATGACCTTAAAAAGGCGGTTCATGCTAGAAAACCCTCAAATAAAGCTGAATTACAACAATTCTGCAAAGATGAGTGGGCCAAAATTCCTCCAGAGCGCTGTAAAAGACTCGTTGCAAGTTATCGCAAACGCTTGATTGCAGTTATTGCTGCTAAGGGTGGCCCAACCAGTTATTAGGTTCAGGGGGCAATTACTTTTTCACACAGGGCCATGTAGGTTTGGATTTTTTTTCTCCCTAAATAATAAAAACCCTCATTTAAAAACTGCATTTTGTGTTTACTTGTGTTATCTTTGACTAATAGTTAAATGTGTTTGATGATCAGAAACATTTTGTGTGACAAACATGCAAAAGAATAAGAAATCAGGAAGGGGGCAAATAGTTTTTCACACCACTGTATATGTAGATACAAATGTAAATACTGTATCATTAAAACATAATTTGATATAAGCGCCGCTATTATCACACTGGGCAAGCCTGAGCTCCATGCAAATAAAGATGTGGGAATGTGTTGCTTTAATCCAGCGTTTTTCAACCGCTGTTCCGCGGCACACTAGTGTGCAGGCAGGGCCGCAATTTTTACTTTCAAAGGGGGCCCGGCGATGCTACAGTTTTTCTTAGTAGCTCAGGCCCCCTTTAATAAAATCCAGGCCCTGTCATTGGTTGCGCCCCGTGTGTACTGGTGACGTCAGTACGCACGGGGCGCAACGTTATAAAAGGGCCTGTGTGCGGTCGCGTGTAGGCAGAAGTGCAGAGGCACTGCTGCTGGGCACCAATGTACTAGGGGGGCACTGCTCTTGGCACCAATGTACTAGGGGGGCACTGCTGCTGGGCACCAATGTACTAGGGGGGCACTGCTCTTGGCACCAATGTACTAGGGGGGCACTGCTGCTGGGCACCAATGTACTAGGGGGGCACTGCTCTTGGCACCAATGTACTAGGGGGGCACTACTGCTGGGCACCAGTGTACTAGGGGGGCACTGCTCTTGGCACCAATGTACTAGGGGGGCACTGCTGCTGGGCACAGAGTTAAATTTTTTAACATTTTCTAATGGTGGTGTGCCTCGTGATTTTTTTCATGAAACAAGTGTGCCTTTGCCCAAAAAAGGTTGAAAAACACTGCTTTAATCTACACAGGCCCTAAAGGACTTGCCATGGTAGAAGAGTGCCTTATTTTCATTTTACTGATATTAAATGTATAATTTATTTTGCTCTAAATTAAGCTTAGTAGGACCAAAAATGTTTGTGCATTTACCCAGATATAGCTACGGATAGTGCTCTCAATTGGAAGAACCAGAGAGGTTAAAGATGATAAGTGTTCTCTTGACAACACATAGTCATTTTCGGACATATATCTGGCATTATGTGTGTGGACATCATTTTCTGATTGACATTTCTGTTATTAGAACTCAATCTGGCAGGAAATACCCTTCAGCGCCTCCCTGATGAAGTTAACACTCTTATCCAACTCAAGTCGATCAATCTGTCAAAAAACAAGATTCAGGATTTTCCAGGAAACTTACTAGATATCAAGACTCTTGAAATCATCAACCTGGAGGACAATCAGATCACAGGTAAGGAGGAATATGCTTCTATATCACTTTTGTAAATACACTGTTCATTTCAAGCATCCAAGAGATAAAAATGTTTTTATATAGTGAAATAAAAGGTAACCCAAAGCAACTTTAAATTATACAATTAATAATAACATTTTCAGTTGTTTTAAAGTTATTTGGAAATGTTTGGTCCTCACAAGGTGGATAAATAGATTGGCAGAGGACTGATAATCCCTCTGCATAATGGAATCCTGCTTGTTTGTCCAATGGTTATTAATTTATCTGCCTTGCAAGGACTTTTGTGCCCTTGCACTTCTGCCCAGGACAATGTAATCTCCAAAACATGCATCATTTTTTTCATATTAATTAAAAATTGAAACACAATACAACTGCTCATTGCCCATTTATTACACACATACCCTATAGGCACAGATTATTAGGCAGCTTCCCATTCAAATCTGTGTCTGTATGGCTACTTTTACTGTATGCATGTAGCGCTTTGTTATTGTGCTTTTATACTCTTGCTTATTCTGAACTGTTTGTATCACATGTGTCTGTTAAATAGCAAATACCTGCATTGTATTAGCTGTTATCATCATGTAAGTTATGATTTATGGTAGCTGTCTGAAATCACTAATGGGATATTCTATATTTCTGCATTGCTGCAGATTTATATTCATTTCTCATGGATAAAACGGAGTTGATGCTAGAACTTGTTAGTGTCTATGTAAACCAGATTGCCCCTACTGATACCTTGATATTGTCTTACAGCTAGTCCTTATGTGCAATGTTTAGATATAAGATAATTGAACTGATCTTATTTTACTAATGGCACAGTAACAAAATGATTTCAATGATCTGTACAGATCATATGGTTTACCTTCAGTAAAAGCATCTATGCACAGAAATAAACCATCTCTGCACGCTTACAGGCTAGCCACAGGCGCTAGAATGGATTTTAAAAAAAAAACTGAATCACTTTCTTTTGTTTGCCAAATAAATTCCTGTAAATTTTATAGTTAGTATAATAAGTAATGATATAAGAAGCCTGCAGGCCCCTGATTTTATATGTTTCTGGAACAAGTCAGTAAATGGCCCATTTACTGCAATGTACCCTGTGTAAAGGAGCCATAAAATTAAAATTCAGTGGTTTAAAGGAATACTGTCATGGGAAAACATGTTTTTTTTTTCAAAATGCATCAGTTAATAGAGTTTCTCCAGCAGAATCTTGCATTTAAATTTGTTTTAAAAAATGCCACATTTTCCTGTTGAGCTGCAAGCTGGAGTGACATCAAGCCCCTCCCTTTCCCACCCAACAGCCAATCAGCAGAACAATGGGAAGGTAGCAAGTTAGCATGCCTAGGCAACCCAGCTGGCTTCTTTGGCCAGACACCACTGACTACCACCCCGTGTTCGAGCATGCGTGACTGAACAAGCACACGAGGGTGCGCACACGGGGATGGCGAGGAGCGCCCGTGAGTTGCTGGCGGCCCTCAAGACAGGGGAGGTAGGTAGCCCACAGTTGGGGCAAAAGGGGATCGAAACTTGGGTAGGCAAAAGAAGAGGCATACATCCCAAATGTACAGATTTTTGCGGGAAAGTCCTGACTTTAACAGCTCAGCCTGCAGTCCCAGATTCTTACTGAAAAGTCCCTAATTTCCCTCCTGCACTAAACACCAAAAAACATACAAGGTTTCTTAACCTTAATTATATAAGTAGGCTTTTGGCAGAGAACCCAGAATCCTTAAAACCTGCACTTAGATACAATTGCAACTAATAAGCTAAACAGGTCTCTTGGAGGAACTGAGACTTGCATCTTAAAGGGCAATTTCACCTTCATTAGCAAAACTGTAATAACACATAAAACCCCCAAACCCCCAGAAATGTGTTCAAACTCTACATAACCTGCCAAATTTTGTAAAAATGTGGTCACAAAAATTGGTGTGGTCAAAAATGTTTGCCGCGCTACACACAGCATTTGAAAGAGGTATGTGCCTAGCACCCCCTCAATGTTGCACCCTAGGCACGTGCCTCTTCTGCAACCCCAAGTTTCAGCCCTTTGACAGAACCCCTTTAAGGTATTTAAGATTTGGAAAGTTAGAAGGTTTTGCAGGTTTGAACGTGGACTTCCAATAAAAATAACATTCACAAGCAACTTTAAAATACTTTTATTATTTTAAATTTTATTTATTATTATTTTGGGGCTACCAATTTTTGAGATCAAGCTATGATATCAAATCACAGACCTGTTTTCTACTTTATACAGTTTTATTGACATCGTAACATTCATTTTTGCCCCAGAAACATATGGGGACGCTTACACTGGGCAACTTAGCTCCAGTTTAGTAATCTAATAAGAAATTGAATTTTAACTGCATAGCCGCATATTAAAATGTCTATGTTGGAATTGTTATAGCATAATGGCTCTTACCCACTACCTGTCACCCTAATAAATAATTCCAATATCTTTTCTATTGTGTTTGTTAAGAAAAATTAACTTCACATTCTATATAAACAATATAAATCTTGTTTCCTTCAGTCTTGGGAATATACAATCACAGCCAGCAAGCAGCTGCCATTTTGTTGGCACTGTTATTAAGACAAGCTTTGTATCACCCCAAAATCTTGTGTATGTGCCAGAATGGGGGACGTGATACCCTTGCCCATGCACTGGCTACACAATTAGATGGTGAGAAGGTAGGGAGAATGTGAGTGTTGAAAGTTTATCTGCCTAAGGCATAGAGGCAGGGCAGGCAGTATATGATTGACAGCTAGGATTTTTAAATGCATTTATAATGGGTTTTAATGTGTTAATATAAAAATGAATTTTGGTCTCGTGTTTAATTTGAAAAGGACTTTTATTATACAGCTTTTCATGTCTGGGTTACAGGTCCACTTTAAAAGCTCCACTGCAGTAGAACACAGGAAGAAACATCCATGTGTAAGAGCCCACTAAGAACACTACTGCATAAATTGTTGTGGAAATTTACCAAATGCAAAACAATAGGTCCCGTACCTGTATTAATAAGCCAGATCTTACAGTGTATGAGCCCCCTAAGAGGTTAAATTTGCACTTATTTAAACCAAGCACTGAATCATACCATGTCCCAGGATGTGGTAACGTGCTACAACATCTTATTTCCTTACATTAGTAGTATCTATCTATCTATACAGTATACATATATAGCAAGAAAGATAGTTTTAGTCCTTCCCTATATGTCAATTAATCTTATGGGGTATTTAAGGCAAACAGTTTTGTATTTGTCATGAAGAAAGCCAGAATATTGCATTATATAGCTCTTATCAGATAGAAGGAGGATGTTTTAGTATTAAGTCCTCTGAATAAAGAACCATTTCAAGCATGTGAAAAAAGCTTCTTATAGTCATAATCTGTAGCCTTCATGAAGTGTATCTGTCTAAAGGTGGCCATACTTGGGCAGATTTAAGATGCCAATTTGAGTCCTTTAGACTGATTCGGCAGGTTATTTGCCCATGTACCGGGTCGACTGTCCTACTTGACATGTAGCTGGCCAAAAATCTGCCTGGTGTTGATTGGGCATATTTGGTTTTATAGTCTGATTGGGGACCGCATCGGCTTATTGATGTGGTCCTAGCTCTGACTGCTCCTGTCTCTGTCCATCGTTTGGCCCTAGAGCCAAACAATCAAATTATCCCGATATCACTCCCCTTAGGTGGGCTTATCGGGGAAAGATCTGCTCGTTTGTTGATCTCGCTAAACAAGCAAATCTTATAATGTATGGCCACCTTAACTCCTGGCATACCTATGATCATCTAACTGGAGGTGTGACGGGTTTATCTTAAACAATGGCGGAATTGATTTAATTTCTCTCTGATGAGATTAGGGACTGATACCCAAAGGCTCCAACACGTCTACCCCGGCCTGATTGGAAACAATAGGCAGATAATCCAGTTACCCTGGCATCTATACGTCTCCCCACCCCTGCATAGAAACAATAGGGGCTTGCTGGGAGGCGGGGTCTAATTAGGAACCTCCCCACCCCTGCATAGAAACAATAGGGGCTTGCTGGGAGAATGGGCCCACAGGGACATAAAAAGAGCCCCAAAGAGATCTTGGAAGTCAGTCTTCAGAGAGAGAGAGAGGAAAGGATTCCTGCACTTCGGATCAACTGCTTCAGTGATTCTTCGGCCATTATTTTCTTCAGACTGTGGATATACTTCTGTGGGACTTTGGAACTGCCTCTTTGCTATTTTACGATTTGTCGCTGTGTGATGTCATTGGACTTTACAAAAATAAAGTGCTGGTATGCTACACGGTTTCTCTCCAGTGGTTGAGCATACGCTTCTTAGGTCATTTTCATGACAGGAGGTACCCTCCAAGTACTAGTGCCAGTGTAGCGCACACCCATCTGGAGAATTTTCCTTTTCTGTTCATGCATAGAAACTGTGTCACTGGCAGTAGTGCATGGATCTGAATTTTCCCTTTTTTTTTTTTAGCAGTTTATCTTATTTTTTAAACTGCAGGCCACACATTCTATGTTGTATTGTGTAATCAATAATATATTGAATGTTTCACTGGGCCCTGTTTCTGTGTTTTCTGCCTCATATTAGAATAACATGATTGCTGCTTCCTACAGAATGTCATTCATAGATCTGTTGGTCTATTGAGTTTACAGTGTTGCTGTACTATAATTGCTACAAAGTAGTATCATTTCAATTGTGAATTGGACTGTTGGCTATCATTATGATCTAAGCCTTCGTGAAAACAATGTTGAGGATCACAGCTGTTTTGCATCTAAAAGGTAGCATTGGCGTCATATAAAGCTGGGTAGCTTAATTACTTTTATCTTACTAGCAGAATTCAAAGTGAGTTAGGACTAATACCACGTGTTTAAAAAAACAAACAAAAAAAACATTTTTTTTTTCATACTGTCAAGTGTTGTCGTTGTTAGTCAGCACTTAAAGGAAAACTATACCCCCAGAATGACTACTTAACCAACAGATCATTTATATTATGTTAAGTGACTTATTAAAGAATCTCACCAAACTGGAATATCATAGCTCCCAACTGTCCCGATTTTCACAGGACAGCCCCTCAAAAAAGATACAAATTTAATTAAAAAGTACCTTTTGGCAGAGAGCCCAGAAAGTTAACAAGCTACACCTGCACTTAGATACAATTGTAACTAATAAGCTGAGCTTAAAGGGCAGTTTCAGCTTTTTTAACAAAACTGTAATAACACATAAAAATAAGACCCAAAACCCCCCTGAAATGTGTTCAAACTTTAAATAATCTGCCAAATTTAGTCACATGGGAGTGGTATTTAGGGGGTGCGGTCAAAAAAATGTTGCTGCGTGGGGGCCCAATGATTTTACTGTGGGGCCCAATAACCAGTTATTCCCCTGGAAAGTTCATGTAGAAGGCACTGATATAATTCAGTAAATGTTTCCCAATATATACAGCTGACGTTTTTCTATGATAAGCAGTTCATATAAATAGTAAAAATGAATAATGAATGTACTAAAAAGTCAGTTTATTGGGGCAGTGGAATTTACCTTATGGTATCTAATATTTTGGTGGTTTGTGGAGTTTGTCCCTGCAAAGCTTCTCTGCATTATCTCTTGCTTGATACGTCTCTAGGCAAGTTACATAGTTTTTTGCTTAAGTAATGGTGTAACTTTATTTGCTTAAAGGAACAGTAACATCAAAAAATAAAGTGTTTTAAAGTAATTAAAATATAATGTGCTGTTGCTCTGCAAAAAACTGGTGTTTTTGCTACAGAAAAGCTACTATATAAATAAGCTGCTGTGTAGCCATGGGGGCAGCCATTCAAGCTGGAAAAAAGGAGAAAAGGCACAGGTTACATAGCAGATAACTAGTAGATAAGCCCCATATAATGGTGGTTTGTCTGTTATCTGCTAAGTAACCTGTGCTTTTTCTCCTTTGAATGGCTGCCCCCATGGCTACACAGCAGCTAACTTATATAAACTGTAGTAGTCTTTCTGAGGCAAACACAGTTGTAGTAATGCAGGGCAACAGTACATTATATTGTAATTACTTTTATACACTTTCATTTTTTGGTGTTACTGTTCCTTTAACTTTCACAATGTGACCCGGCCCCGCTATGGAAAAAGATTTCACGGGGCCCGGCACAATTGTACCCCCTTTCCCCCACTGATGACGGCCCTCCCTGTAGCATCAGCTTGTATGATAGGCAAACCTCATTTTCTGCTTGATAATTTGCCACCACCCCTAAGCTTAGCTTCTCAACAGCTCCCAGCGCACACTGAGCATGTGAGTGTCACTGACACTTTCCAAGATGGGGAGTTTCTGTGATAACTGTAAAGACCTAAATCATTGCTGCTATTGAGATTCTAAAACTAGGTTAGTCCAATAAGTTAAGTATATAAAATATGGCATTTTAGCCATATTCATTTTTAGGGTTTGGTTCTCCCATTAAGGGCAGCAAGCCCGAGGGCAGAAGTGATGAAAAAATCAGCACTAAGGGGGCATGCTCTTGCATCTCTTGGCATGGCAGATAAGCACAAATGTCTATCAAAAACATTAATCATCACAATAGGGATTTAAGCAAGCGCTAAGTAGTACCGTATATACTCGAGTATAAGCCGATCCGAATATAAGCCGAGGTACCTAATTTTACCTAAGTAAACTGGAAAAACTTAATGACTTGAGTATAAGCCTAGGGTGGGAAATGCAGCAGCTACTGATAAGTTTCAATAATCAAAATAAATACCAATAAAATAACATTAAATGAGGCATCAGTGAGGTATATATATGTTTTTTAAATATTTATTTCAAAGAAAAACAGTAAACTAGTCCTGAAAGTGGAGAAGAGGGTCAACAAAAACAATATGGTCTCAACAATGATACTTTAAGAGTACTACCCCCTTAGCTCAATCAACAACCAAGCTAAAATACAAAGAGTTAAAATCCTTCAAAACTATATATAGTTTATAAAGAATATAAAGTGCAATGTCTGTTGCAGAATGGGACAGGTGAGGATGGTAGATGAAGAAGAATTTGGGAGCAGGACAGGGCACTGGAGGGTCTGGTTGCGGGTGGCCTAATTTGCACACAAAGGACAGAGGGTGCTAGTCTGGAGGGACCCATGGCACCCGACTCGAGTATAAGCTGAGGGTGACTTTTTCAGCACATTTTGGATGCTGAAAAACTAGGCTTATACTCGAGTATATACAGTAAGTGCTCAGTACACACAATAAGCCTTACCCTGAAGAAAATAATAAAGGGAAACCTCACATATTATCCCATTGACATCAGACATATTCAGACTCTTTCGCTATAAATATGTATGCTGCAACATAAACTATAAAAACAATATTTTACTAATCTATCATTGAGGTCTTCCAGCCATGTATTTAATTAAATGAATTTGTAAATCCAGTTATACATGTGTTATAAA
The DNA here is from genome assembly GCF_000004195.4 of Xenopus tropicalis. Classification (NCBI taxonomy): domain Eukaryota; kingdom Metazoa; phylum Chordata; class Amphibia; order Anura; family Pipidae; genus Xenopus; species Xenopus tropicalis. The sequence goes on along the minus strand of NC_030683.2, from coordinate 41,982,280 downwards.
GTGATGCTTTTAAAAGGTATTCTACCTACAGCTGAGATGATACTTACAATGGTTTATTGCATTTCTACTTAAAGATGAAAATTATTCAGGACAGTGTCTTTCATATGTACTTTGGATTGTGCCTATAATCCCCTCCGTAGTCTCTTGTTTGGATTCAGTCATACAGTTTCCCAAATCTCTCTGATATTCTGGACTACACTGTCCTTGAGAATTAGCCATCTAATATCTCACACAGAGAAAGGAAATTCATTTTTAAGGAACTTCTTTTTAAGATATTCAGGACAAAGGTATGAATAAAAGATAAAAAAATAAACTTACCTGATAATATACTGTATCTGTGGAGACCTGAGGTTCTTTGGTAAGCATGCTTCTAGTAGTAGGCTTGATCGTCGTTTTGATTATTTTTGCAGGGTCAAAATTAAATGCAGCCAATCAAATTTTTGATTGCTTGCTGGTGTTTCTCTGCCCATTATAGGCATATGTTTTCATGAACAGTTGTGCTTAGCATACAGGAATACCCATGGGGGCATAGATGTATAGTATTTCTCCTTACAGAATATAAATAAACCAAATGGGATATTTCTGCTGATGTTGTGACTGTATAATTCTACCTCTGCCTTATTACACCCTCATTTATAACATACCACACTTATTTATAACATACCACACACACACTACACTAGGCCCTCTTCTCGGTTCTTGAAAGGATTATTAAAACCAAAGGGTTATAAAAGCTGCTTCAAAGTCTATGGCCAACCAGACCAAGATAGTTGCTGCTTAATAAGACTCCAGCATCATCTACCTGTCTTGGATGATTTCGCCATCAGAATTGTATATTCACCAATGCTTGTTATTGTATCCTGGTGTTGTGTTTCTGAATTCTTGTTGATCCTGATTTTTTTTTCCTTAGATGTTCCAGTTGACAAGTTAAGTTGTATGCCATCTCTTCAGTCTGTGAACCTTAAAGCAAATCCAATAAATAAGGACAGCCTGGAACTTTTGGGAATCAAGTTTGAGCTGCTTATCTAAGCCTGTAACGATAGGCGACGGATCAGATGCCGACGACTGCACAGCTGATTTACGCAAAATGGAATCAAATATGCACTTCTCTGGTGTTAAACAGTAGGAGTCAGACTTTCAGGAAAAAGGCCAAGCATTCAAAGAGTTAAACAGTACTCAATCTGTAGGTACCACAGAATAGAAAAGGAATGGAAAATTTGTGAGTTCTTTTACTATGTGACAAATATGAAAATATCTTGTGAGTATTTTTCCTGATTGCTTGATAACTACAGGCTTTAGCTTAATGTTCCTGCAACGGGAACTGATTGGTAATCAGTGCTGCCTAAATGTATAATTTTAAGCAGATGGGTGATACTTTCTATGCAAGATAGGTTCTAGAAAATTCTGTAATCACTGGTTTATTTGATTTTTTATTTAACTTTGGAATCATTTTTAATCAAAATAGATACAAGCATTAATAAATCATTAAACAGATGTATTTAAATATTCCTGTTGTTATTTATTACTTTCCCTGATGTACTTAATTGCTACAGGTTCTCATTTTTAGGGCTTATGCACCAAATACTAATTGGATTTTCTGCTTGCAAATGAAGAGAAATAAGGGCGTATTTCCAACTGCAGAGCACAGTTGCAATTGTGCAGAGTTTTCCGCAGTTGTTGCACAAATATACATCATTCATCAGGTACTTGTGTTTACACAATGTGTACTTGCACATAGTTGAACTCAGCCACTTCTAAATTGCACGCAGTGCACCTATAGGCATAGGTGAAACCCAGAGCTGTTGCCACCTTTGTGGTAGCTTCAGAGTTGCAACAGAAGCCTGTGCCAGTTGTGACAGCAACTTGCTCATAAAGAATTAGGCACAGTCGTCATTTTGACAGCGAACACCAGAAATAAAGACATCCATACACTAAAGATTTGCAGTGTAATTAGATCTTATTTGCATCACTGCAGAACTACACAAGTTTTCTCTTGGACACAATTATGCTGAAATTATGGGTAATTTGCTGCATTTGTGGGGTAAAAACATGGCAACTTGCAGTGAAACCTCACTTGGAACACTATGCTTTGGTTAGTACCTTACCCCTATAGTGCTAAACACTCACATACATTTAGAGGTGTATTTATAAACATCAAAGAAAATTATCACCGGTGATGTTCTCATAGCAACCAAACAGCAATCAGATTTGAATGGTCATCTACAAGTTAAAAATCAAAAGCAACGATCTGATTGGTTGCTATGGGCAACATCACTGGTGATGTTTATCTCCAATGTTAATAGATACACCAGTAATTGTATATTTGTATTTTATACTTGAATAATTACAGATCTTATTCTAATTTCATTAGAATGAAAACTAGGGGATTACCAGTATGAAAAATAGGGGAATTCACATGGGGAATCCCTGGCCCAGAGCACGAAGAGTTTTTCATAGATAAAAGTTTGTTATAGTAAAATTGCTCATCCTTTATACCACATGAAGTTATTCCCTATATGATGCACCTAACTATTGACCTCTGGTCACTGGCATGGTTGCATTTTATTGGAAATGTGTCTCCTGGCCAAAGAATTAGTCTAACAGGCTCATCCCCCACTGTAGCTTTTATAGGGGATAGGCCCAACATCCATTTTTAAGACCATCAATAAAAGGCCAACTGCAATGAGGTTTGACTTTCCTTCCTGAATAACTTTGCTAAAATTTAAAGGGGCTTCAAAAATACAAAAAACGGGGTATTGATCAATGCACATTTCCTTGTTCTGTGTTTTTTAGTAATGCCAATAACCTTATAAAGTTAAACCAAATATGCAGGCAATGGCATCTATATGTACAAATAATATATTATTAAGAGTAAAAATTATTCATTGCAACCCAGCACCCAGGGTTACTGCCCAGGGGCCCAGCATTTATGAATGAGCTCCCTAGAGTATCTTGATAAAGCCATATTAAACACTAACCTTGGCATAACAGGCATAATCATTTTTTTTAATGGGAAGTTTGCCTTTCTAGCATGCTTTTCTCGAAGCGGGAAATTATTATCCTTTGTAATATGGTTTCGCCTGCCTTCTTGATAACCTTTTGCCAAACCCCAAATAGGTTTCACACAATTTCAAAACTGGTATAACATAAGTGTCTCCAAAAATGATGAGCTGGAAATTCTGAACTGTATTCATAGTAATCTGACTAAATAAGATGAAAAAGTTATATACTTCATGAACTCCATTAAGTTTCTGATCTTTCTATCTGGGTTATTGTGTCCACTGGGTCTTATTTTTATAGCCTCTCTCTTGCTGGCTGTATGGTATTCCAGAGAGCTTTGCCATTGTTAAAGGGCTCCAGGGGTCCAATGCAGCTTTACCTCATTCATCTTGAAACAAGGTTGTTACTAAGCCCCGGAGCAACTTCTTTTGAGGGTTTCCAGCAAATACAGTATAACTCCTATTAAAGGTAGTCTCTGAGTGGTACATACAATGTTATAGGTGCCTTACTTGGCTCTCTGGGTTTCCCAGCAACCCTGAGATATAGCATTTTGTTACAAAGCATTATATCTTCTCATTACTTGCCATAGTACTTCAAATTGTACCTTATTTTGGCTAGAAATGTTAGAAAAATGGACAGCGCCCATACAGGGAATTGTAATGAAAGTCATAATGGAACAAAAAAATGTTAATAAAAGTATGTATTTTGCAGTGTAACATTGTTCATTGACTGTTATTACGTTGCAAAGTGTAATTGCCTAGTTTTTTTTTCTTTTAAACCTGCTTGAAGGTGACATGTTATTGCTCCTAATATTGCTTCTGACATGTTCTTTCTTTTTTTGTTATTCTTTAAGAAAATAACAGATAATGTGCAATCTTTTTCCCATTGGTAGGTACAGAAGGTATTACACAAAAAGGGAAAATAGTGAACTCTGGTCTCATTGCTAATATTTTTCCGTTAATGTTTATTACATTCTCCAAAGACATTTTCATGCACTGCAAAACCATATCCAAGAGAGCATGGCTGGAGTTACGAAGGTGTACAGATTATGGGTGCCATACACCTTCAGTGCCAGCTTTTAGAGCTTTTAGGATGCAGCACATAGACAAACTAACAACAGTGTGATCTCAAAAGGGGTTTTGTTATGTAGACCATATACTTCATATGTACTATAGAGGATTTAATCTTGGGTGCAACAAATTCACAGCATCACTTGCGAGTGCCTTTTAGAAAAAAAAAAAGGGTAATATACATACTTTTACCAAATAGGTTTAAGCGCTAATTTGTGCCAATCATTACTGGTTAATATTAATTATTATTCTTATATAAAGACTTCTGGGTTTATAGGATTTTTATTTGTTTTAAACACGTTATTTGAATGATTACCTTTTCTCTGTAATATGAAAAATAATGAAACAGTATCTTGTACTTTATGATAAAGCTTATATTTAATTGTCAGTGGGACAAAGACAACATATCAGATGTTGAAACTTGTTTTTTGATAAATATATATACTCATTTGAATTTTATAGCAGCAAGACATTACAAAAAAAGATAGGACAGGGGCAACAAAAGATGGGAAAAGCTGTGTAATGCTAAAAGTGCATCTCAGCATCAGTGGTTAACAACTGACATCCCATCCATAACACTAGCAAAACAAAAATTACACCAAATCTTTTATATGGACTGGTTGGAGGCAACAACCAGAAAAGAACAAAACGCCGCAAAATTCTTTAACACATGGCTTATTTACATATCCTCCCTACCCCAAACAATCAGACCCCTTATAGTTAACACATTCAGACAAACCTCATGGTATGATATGGAAACACTCAGAGAACACCCACTTGTAGTCGAAGCATCCCAATATTTCCAAAGCATACAAAATCAGGAACCTGATCAACAAAACTACGGATCCCCCAGGAGTCAACAAATAAATAGAATGTTGGCAACACATCATCAGTGAGAACCTACTCCCACAAGGCCCGGGAAAAACAAGGTATGAGCTGAAAGTTAAAGTTTTAATTTATGAAAAATGTTAAACCAGATACAATCTACTAACACCTATTGTTTACAAATGCAAATGCAAGATAAAAAAGATAGCAAACATTGTAAATGATATGTATGATGAACCAAAATAAAAACAAAGTTATAAAAAAAAAAAAGTGCATCTCAGAGAGACTGGGTCTCAGAAGTAAAGATGGGGAAGGGTACAGCACTGTGTACAACAAAACACAGGCAACACTGTAGTAAGTTTCAAAACTTTTTTGAAACATGTTGCTGGCATCAAAATGAAAATACATTTTTCCATTTTAACATTTGCTACATTGTCTTTGTACTATGTGCAATTAGATATATGGTTTAAACGATTGGCAATTTCTCCCATTGTCTCTATTTATATTTTACACAGTGTCAAGCTTGTAAATTATTTTTAATCTGAAAGGGGCTTGTAAATTATTTTTAGCAGACAAATTATGGTAATCCAAATTACAGAAAGACTCTTTATTCAGTAAACCACAGATCCCAAATAGTCCTGATAATAGATCCTATACCTGTGTTATAAATGGGGTTTACCTCGAACCACTGCAATTCTTTGATCATAAACCCTCGAAATAAACTTCTTGGTAAGTAACTCTGCTTCCACCACAAAATCAATTTGAAGAAATAATTTAGCCTTGTAGAAACCATCCATACCATATATTATTAATATTCCGTTCATGGTGGTCACTGGATGCGTCTAATGTATTATTTCTGATTACATGCTGCTTAAATAACCTTGTGTGTATCTTACTGTTATCAACTAAAGTGTAAGATCCAATGAATACTCCTAATGAAACATATGGAAAAAACAAAGATGTACAGGGTTATGAATATTATCATTAAATTGGAAGTATTTGCTTATCCCAGGTTTAAATTAATAGTAAATTGACAGTACATGGCAATGACATAAATAATAGAAGGAATGAAACCAGAGTAAACTTCCCATAATGAAAATGTATGAATTTGACAGTAAGTTGGTGCACCTTTTTCTCCATCATTTTATAAGTAATTTGATTTTAAAAAAAAAAAAAAAAGGATCAGTGAAAATAAATTTTTTACTTTAAAATGAAAAACAGTTCTGCACAGCTGACTTAAACTACAAAATAATTTCCCGGAATTACATACGGTAAGTTATATATTTTGTAAACTCAATGTTGAGAGATCATTTTAAAAACCACAACCGTTTGAAAGTGCCTTTATATGAATCCATGCTCAAGTGGCAAGCAGGTTTTGTAACAATACAACCGTGCTATATTGATGATGTACTGATTGATGTATGATGGCCAGAGCTGAAAGATGTGAATAGCAGTTTCACAATGCTAATTCATACAACAAGGCACATTCAGTTAAGCTCCCTTACTGCAGTTCTAGTACCAGAATACGGTACAGTTTTTCTCAGCTAGTTTTTTCTAACCAACATAGTTGCCAGAAGTGATAAATAGTGGACAAACCTGTTCACTCCATACTGAAGTGCTGGAGGGAAAATCATACACATTCAGTTTGAGACTTTTCATATACTTGATTGGGTTTCCATTTCTGCTATAGTCACAGGGAACTGAAATTCTTGGTGATATTGGACACTTTGCTAACTTGTGGTTTAAAAATCAAATAAAACTGTTCTTCCCCTTGTGGCACCAGTCACCCTATGTCTGTAGCCTCTGTCCATCTATGCCACTGGGGAATACCCAGGAAACAAACACTGCTGAAGAGTCCATTGCACAGGTCTGATAATAATCTAAAGTTCTGAAATATAGGAATACTGTGCATTAGCAGTACATACATAGAGAATTAGTGAATTATATTTCGTGGTAGGTTTGTCATTTTTATTTCAAATATTCATTATCGAACTTATTACAATACACATTTAGCCTAGCATTTTTGTATGCTCCTTATGCCAACTGTCAATATACTGAAGCTTACTCCTTAGATATGCTAATGCTTCAGTTAGCAAGGTCACAGAAGCTGGAGTATAATTATGGGGCCCATTTGCTTACAGTTGTATTTTCTTCATTTTAACTAATCATATTTTTTATCACTAAAAATGATGTATTACTAAACACTCAAAAGCACACATTTTTCATTATTTATCAAGCGTAAAAACCACAAAATACACTTATACAAAACTACACCATCTAAAAGCTGGCAAGGTCATATAGAAGTCATTGAGAGCTGTCCTAGGCAAATTGTAACAATCTTTATTTAATTCGAGGTTTTCATGATTTTTTTTTTTTGTACGAGCACAAAAATTCTTGTGAATTTTCTTTGTGGTTTTTATATTTGGATCTTTTACTAAATAAGTCAGCCTTCGTGCTTTTTTAATGTGTTTTTTCATGGTTAAAAAATACAAGAAAATTACGCAAATTCAAATTTTTATAAATCTGCCTCCATGTGTCTGGCATTAAGAGCATTTGAAAGACTATAATATTAGGACTCTAATGCAGAGATTTCCAACCTGTGTAAGCACAGTATTTGCGCAACTACATTTCCCAGCAGCCCTGATAGCCTTCAGCTATGTTGACACAAATGCTTAATGTGCTTAGTAAATATGAGAATGTTTTGTTTCTAAGGGAAATATGTTTTTGTGACGATATGCGCTAACCTAATAGGTATTTATAGGTGTTGAAGCCCCATAGAGAAAGATCCGGAGCCTTTATTTGATCCAGAATATATGTGTGCATTCAGTGAGTAACCTTGCATCTTCCCCCATGTCCATAAAAGGCAAACCCATATCTTAAAGGGGTCCACCGTGATTGCACAATGATGTGTAAGTGAGCAAACAGGTGTACAAAGGATGACAGGCCTGTTAGCTCTTTATAAATACAATTTTACACCTAACTAAAAGAATCTCAACTGTAATTGTGTAAACTATGTAACTGATTTATCAATGTTCGAATTTGAATTTTTTGCCATAATTTACATTTTTGGGCACTAAAATTCATGAATTAAATTTTAGTTTTTCCAAAACATGCTAGAAATGTATCAAGCAAAAATAATGTAAATCTTTAGCATCTAAAAGCTTGCAAATTCATGGAATTTGTAGGCAAAAGTTAAGTGATTTTTTTCAATTTGGGTTTTTCTAGTTTTTTTAAACTCTGATATTTTTTTGAGAGTTTGTAGACCCATTGAAAATAATTCACTTGAAAAAAATGTTATGGTTTTATTTGATTGTGTTTTACAGATTTAATAGATTAGCAAATATTTAAGTTTATTCAATTTGAAAAAAAATCTAAAATTCACAAATTCAAGTATTGATAAATAAGCCTGTGTTGTTCTGCGGTGTAGAGCGCAAGCTCTAGCATAAGTATTTGTGACTGTATTTTAACAAGGGATGGTGATAGAATTTGGAACTGGAACCAGTCCATTACCCTATGGAGGGGGCACTATTTATACAATAGCAGGAAAGAAAAATGAACAATTTATTTTTTAATACTATACAGAAATAATGTATATTTATAATGATAATATTACAACTGAGTGCAGTTGTAGCAAGTTTCATTTCAGTAATTCTGCACCAAAAAGAAAAATAATTTTCATTACAAGGCCAATATGGCCCTAACAATAAGATAATCCCAAAAAAGCATATCTTTTTTTAGAAAGTATACATTCTGACTTAAAAACCAGAGGGTTAATTTAGAAACATCTGTGCTAAATAACACAAGTGCCCAAGTGGTCCAGCCCCCAAGTCAGGAGCCTTGTCTGCCTACCCTTAATTCTGGCCCTGCATGTATTGAATCCAGTATTCCGCTGAATCTCAGCACTTTTTGCAGCTTTTAACCAAATTCTGTGCTCATGTGTCACATTAAAGTTTGGATAACTGAAGATTTTTTTTCACTCAAAACCAGGTAGTTGTTTTTGAATTCCTGACTTGGTGGCAAGTTTTGGTTGAATAAAAACAATATTTAGTACCAAATAAAGCCCCTGTAAGCTTATAGTGTGCATAGAGGCTGCCTAATAGCCAATCACAGCCCTTATTTGGCACCTCCATTAACTTTTATTATGCTTGTGTTGCTCCCCAAGTCTTTTTACATTCATTTGACTGTGACTCACGAGTAAGAACGGTTGGGGACCCCTGGTCTACATAAACTCACAAGCTTTTAGATGCTGACGTTTTACATTCAAGTTTTTTTTTTTGCACATAATATATTTTGAATATTTGGGCTTTCTCAAATAAAAAAAACATTAGGGACCTAAAAGCTGGCAAACTTGTTTTTTTTGTTTAAGAAAGCCCACTCAGGGAAAAATACCTCAGCTGACAAGGTTATTTTTTTCTCCCCACCCTTGCATGAGTTCCTTAACTTACATGGGGTTTCCTTAATGATCACTCCAACTGAAAGGCTTAGGCAATAATAAATTGCCCCCCCCATGTGGAGTACTTTTGTAACAGACAATACATAAAGATACTTTGAGAGCAATTCAAAGTGTTTTATCTCTGCAGTGATTAGTAGCTTTGTGGGTGGGACAAATGCTCAAAATTGCCTAAAAGCACAGGTTCACTTCCTTGTGGCTCAGAAATAGTGAACGCCATAGGGTCAATTACACATTTTTATATTTACAAAATGGGTGGGTGACCTTTACATTAATTTTTTTTTATCTAACCCCAGTATCCAAAAAATGTCCTGTGAGCTTTATTATTGTTATTTTAATGCTTATTTTTCTATTCAGCTCCTCTCCTATTTTATTTATATCCCAGTCTCTCATTTAAACAAGACCCTAGCAACCAGATAGCGGTTGAAATTCCAAACTGGAAAGCATCTGAACAAAAAGCTCTATATCTGAAAAACACAAAAAGTAAAAAATTAAAAATTAGTTGCAAATTGTCTCAGAATATCAATGTCTATGTCACACTGAAAGATTTAAAGGTGAACAGCCCCTTTAAACCATTTATATTTATACTATCAATTGTTTACGAAAACAGTAACTAAACACACTTTAGCTGGCATGTTCTTTTATTGCCAGGAAAATTCAAGAAAATATGGCAATTGATAATAATTTGAAAACTTGACACATTCAGTTCATTTTACACTGGCAGATGAAGCATTATGGCATTTCCCTGAGATATAAATAAATAAATACACGTTTTGTCACATAAACACGGAAGTGGAAAATGTAACCTTCCAGTTACCTAATTTGGATTGGGTTCGCTATTCGGCCGAATCCTTTACGAAGGATTTGGGATTTGGCTGAATCCAAAAAAGTGGATTTGTTGCATCCCTACTTTCTAATAAAAAGGAAAATGCTATATACATTTAAAACGTAATACCTGTATATGGAATAGTGTCATTGTGATATATAATGTATACATTGTCTATGTATCTGCTTACAATTTCTGTTTGTGAAGATAAATGTGGTCTCTATTAGTAGAACAGTGTTTTATTTCTGTATTATTTTGGCCAATTAATAAATGTCAGTATCATGGCTCTAAATCATTTTTCAGAACTTGCCAACTGCCCAAGCTTTTAATTGCAATAACTAATTAGCTTTGCACATAATAATGGAATGCACATAGTGTTTAATTAAGTTCTGTGGGCTCATAGCTCTCTTGGCTTGTTCAAACATGTAAAGATATATAAATATTTAGACATGTTTACTAAAATCAGCCATATAAAATCACTGTAATTCTCATTATGACAGTAATATTATTTGATAAGCCAAAAAAGTATATCTCCCAATGGAGCTAAGTGAAAGATACAGAAACAAGATCAATCTAATGATCTGGCAATCATTATCTCATTATGATTCCCTTCATTCCTAAATGGACCAACTGGTCCTCTTTATAAGTTCCCCCTTGGGGCAATAGAACAACAGTTTGACAGGTATGGGATTATCAGACATAATAAAGCTAGTGCTTTATAAAATAACTCTTGTTAGTCAGGCAGCAGCCTGCCAGGCTCATTTACTGCTACACGGTCGGCATGTTCCCTTAACCACACAGAAACTAGGACTGATTATTAACACTTAAATTGCACCACTGCAGTTTTTATTACTATCCAATCAGCAGCCCCTTTTTATCAGCCTGCTACAAGCTGGACAATAAAAGCACATGTTGTTCTGGGTAACAGCACTGGTGCTATTTAACGCCTAGGGGTATATTTATCATGCTGTGTAAAAAGTGGAGTGAAGCATTAACGGTGATGTTGCCCAGGGCAATTAGATTTCAACAGTTAGAAAACCAGAGCATCTGATTGGCTGTTATGAGCAAAATCACTGTTAATGTTTTTCTCCACGTTTTACGCAGCATGATAAATATACCCCTTAGATTAGTAAATCAAGACAATTGTAACATCACAGTCTTTTAGTTTTTCTATCTAGTCATTCTATCTGCTGCCGGTCAGCCATGCATATAATACCAAAAGGGCAATTAGCCCAGTGGACTAGTGATGTGTGCCAAAGTCGGTAATAAGCAACCCTACAATATTTTTTAGGTTTTATTCTCTGTTTCAGTATATTGCTATCACCATGCTGTTATGTTCCAACTAAAATTTAAAAGCAATGCAAGGAAAAGGGGTATTTATTTTTTGAAGAGGTCTTTAAAACAAGACAAGTTGCCATTTCTGGAAAAAAACACTTTCTGGTAAAAACTTTAGTAGAATAGAATTTCAACCCCCTATCCTGGTTCCAGGACCAATGCATGGCTTTGTAGGAGGAGTATATGGAGTAAGAATGTGGGGAGCCAGAGCTTGATTCCACCACAACAGAAAGAACAAGTTTGCATTTTAGGGTGCTGGAGAGAAGGCAATGTGGGTGGAATTGGCTGCACAGCAAAATGATGAATGGCAAAGTCCAGACTGGTCTAAGAAAAGCAAGTATTTACATTAGCTGTGCAGGCTCACTCAGGTGTGATTGTGGAGTTTTAATGAAATTCTTCTTGTGCACCATTAGTATCCATATACAGTGTGTTAACATCTTTGTTTTTTCTTATTAAATCCTATGAGAGTTGTTATCTTGTGGTTTCTATTACTTGAAGTTGCCCATTTAGCTTAAAAATACCTTTTCCACCTAGTAAATGCTGATATTTAGCTCTAATGCTTTAGAAAAAGACGAGAGAAGGGGAAATGGGAAACACTAAAGGGGCCATTTACTAATTGTCAGATTTTTTTTCCGATTTGGATATTTAGGGCTAATATATTTGCAAAAAAAAGTTGTGACTTTTTCGTCATTTACTATGTGTCCAAACGGCTAAAAATACAAATCCCACAATTCACCAGCTAAAAGTTGCCGAGATCTTGTAAAAGTCAATAGCAGATGTCCCTTCCCTGGAAGATTCTTCTTTTCCTTTGAAACTTTAGAAGTTTCGGATTTTTTTAAGCTATTTTTTGTGTGACAGTTTAAAAAAGTTGCAGTTTTCATGCAACAAGTTGAAAAATTTGGATTTTTTGACTTTTCAGTGACTTTTTGTGTACGGAAAGCCAAATAGCAAAATCTTCCACCAGCTGAAATGTTTTGCTTACTTTTACCTGCTGTATTGTTCTAGCATTTAATGTTGACCCTAAGTACTTAAAGTACTCATTCTGAGAATCCTAACTGTAGATGTACTCAGTTCTTCATTTTTAGTCATTTTGAAGTACAGTACCTGGTCCTTTCCAGATTTCCACATTTTTATTTCTCTTTCTAACAGAAGATACTTTTCATCTATGGCTCTTTCTAACCTCTAAATAATCATAACAGCATATGCAGCTATCTGACACGTCTTATATCCCCATCATCATTTATTTATCTCATGACTACTTTATGAACCAGATTAAACAGTAGAGCAGACCCTTGCCTTAGTGACTATTAGACACATTCCTAACAGGCTTACTATTTTTCTGGGAATTCCTAAGTTTATTAGACTGACCAGCAATTTTTCTCTATTAACTCCGTTGAAAGCTTCTTCAAGTCTACAAATAGAGAGTGCAGTGGTATGCCATATCCTGTATATTTTGTAAATGTTTGTCTCAACATATATAAGTGATCAGAGGTTGATTGCCCAGCTCAAGTCTCACATTGGCAGTAACCAAAGAAGACAATTACAGAATACTCTGGCAGTACAGCATAATAACTGCATAACAGAAATGTTGTTTTCTATTTATATAGATATATTGCATCTTATATATGTAAGGGGAAAAGCATTAGAGACATACTAATGGAAGAAACAGAATGTAGGTTTTTTTTTTATTTTTAATAAACTTCTCTTATTAAATGTTATTGTGTACTTCCATAGTAGATATTCTCTTGACTAGGCTGTGCACATTCTTGTCCCCTTGCCCTTTACAGAACTACCACTTTGGGTTAAATACCTGCTGTCATGCGGAAGAATGGGAACAAACTGCAAGCTTGTACATGGACACACTTTAGTACATTTATTATTCCAAAAGGCAGGTCAGGTACTGTCACTGTCTGCCACAGAAGCTCCAAAAGACTATCCCTTTGGTATTAGTTTGAACACTCAATTTGAATTCCAAATATTCTCTGGAAGCTAGTCCGGTCTAAGAACTATTCATTGAAACATGGTTTATTATAGGCAGCCACAAACAGCCCCACAACACCAGGTTCCACTGCAGAGGTGTAAAGGTGTAAAGGTGAATGCCATTGGAGTGTTATAGTCCCTTTAAAGCACTTCAAACAGAATTCTTAACTACAACAGAGGGTGGGAACTGGCGATGGCAATAAATATGTTGCACCATAAATATATATATATATATATATTTTTTTTTTTTTTATGGAGTTAGACCTATTGCATTAATTGTATTACCTCACGGTTTCCTATTATTTTTGTTTCCAATAAGTTATATTTTCCTGGATAAAAGATGTTTCAAAAATTTTCTTTAAAAAAAGGCCTATTTCCCAGTGCCCAGTGTTAGCTTTATTACAGTATAAACATTGTATTTTCAAATACCAGAATTACTTTTCCTCTTTTTTAAGAGCAAATCCCTAAATAACATCATGATTCAGCCTACTCTCAACAGTCCCCCCTGTGACAGCCCTATCTGTTTGTATGAAAGATGACAGTTGCGTGAAGAGCACTGGAGTGTGATGTTGAATCAGACCAGAGAAAGTAAAATATTTGGCAGAAAATAATGGAACCACTAGCAGAAATGGTTTGAAAGTTACTGTTCCAGTTTAATAGAGTTACTTCCATAGCCTGCCTACAGAGACGTTGCTTTGATTTCTTTGAGATTGCTTGTTATTATTGTGCGTTTCTGTTGTCATATTCTTTATCTTCCTTTAACATTCTCAGTGAGCGTGACTGGCACTGCCCATTTCCAACCCTGTGACATTTTCATTCCTGGTTTAATTAGCATTATTTTGTGACATTTTATGGCCTGCTGTATGAGTCTCTCTTACTGAAGTCCTCCCGCAAGTATCTCGTATTCTCTTTAACTACAGGCAGCATAAATCTCTTTGTCTCCGAAAATGCATTTGTTCACATATTTGGAATAGAAATGTTATTGCGGTGAAAGAAATTACTGTCCTATTTGAGTACTAACTGCCAGTATCATAAAAGAAACAAAAGGTTGTGCTGTTTCCAAAGTAAATAGACATTATGTTTGGCGCACACGGATAAGCTCGTGTAATTTTTGCTACTGACAATGAGCCGCTCATATTATAGGATTTGTAGTGCCTGTATATTGTTTTCTGTGAGATAGCTACTTTAAAAAATTGTGGTTTCTGTCATTTTTACCTTAACTTAAAAAACAATGGAAACTTTTAAGGTGTCTAGTTTTATTTATAGGGTTTATTTACAAAAAAAAGACAAGCACAAAATAAGAAAGCAGGTGTATTATACTGTTTCTTTTACCCACAATGCACCCTGCTACTGTTCTTTTGTTTCTGCCACTGTCAGGCATCTCTGTTATGATGGGTAAATGTGCACTTACTGTGACTATAAACGTTGTGCCATCCAGCTCATCCAGCACATTAGCAGGACTTAGTTTCCCCTTATCTGGCAACCATTTACACTACATTGGCACGCATGTGGAGTCCTGTATTTAATGCCTGCTCAAGGGCATCTTTGCACTGTGCTTTGCTCTAGATCAGGGATCCCCAACCAGAAGCTCTATAGCAACATGTTGCTCACCACCCCCTTTGGTGTTGCTCCCAGTGGCCTCAAAGTAGGTGCCGATTTTAAATCTCTGGCTTTGTGGCAAGTTTTGTAAGCACAGAAACAGGTTTGCTCCAAGCAGAACCACCTGCTAGCAGTCCACATGGGGCCACCCAAAAGCCAATCACAGTGCTTATTTGGAATCCCCAAAGAAATTTTTGACGTTTGTGTGGCTCATGAGTAAAAAAGTTTGGGGATCCCTGCTCTAGATGTACAAACAAAGGTGCACTAGTTTAAGGTTCATAATGTTCTGTACTCTGTATCCCTTATTGTACTGCATATGCAATTCCAATTCCCTCTGTTCACCAGCACCATCACATTTTCCTAAAACAAATAGCAGTTTTCACCCGGAGGCCCTCTGACATCATCAGGGTCATTTACATCTGCAAACGTCACATATGTACTGTAAAGTTCATGCAATGAATAATGCAGGCTTACACAGGAAGAACTTACTTTGATAAAACGTTCCGCTTGGATTGAGCACTGTGATTGTTAAGCTGAGCTCAGGAGCAAACAGCTAAAGCAAAGTCTCTATGGGAACCTGCAATGCAATCTCTTCATTGGCTGCTAGACTGGGGGGGGCGTGTTTGGTAACCTGAGTTTAGAAGAACTGAGCATGCTCAGTTAGCCAAGAGCCAAACTCAATTCCCAAAGCATAGGGCCGAGTTACTTAGAGCAGGAGAAGGAATCCCAAGTGATTATGCTATAAGTGGATGCTGCAGCCTTACTATTAACAACTGGAGTGGCAGGTATTCAAATATTAAAAAGAAGCTGTTCACTGATTAATTTTGTTTTTGGGGGGGGGTTACATGTCCTTTAAAATGCATGCTACTGCACTGAGGATGTTTAATATTTTAATTTTGGCACCAGCCTTCGGCATCAAAATTATGTCTAATTTAATTCTTTAATCCAGAAGGTCAAGTTAACAGTTGTTTTATGAGCTTGATTTTCTCTCAGTGAATTTGGCATTTTGCTTTTACACTTCCTCGCCCAGAAAGCCAGGCACCTTGGTGTATAATAGCATGTGGATCTGTTAATCTTATTTATCCCAAATGATATTTATGCCAATAAGGAAGCTTTGGGTGGTTTATCGAATGTAAATAAAGTTAGTTTCCTGGGTACATAATGTGCCTGCTAATATGTAAAGCGAGTAGCAGCACGACAGAGGCATCATTTGTAATTCTGAAAGGGATCTTATTTTGTGATTATTTGGCCCAAGGTCACAGCACAGAGTCAGAAAGGCATACAGCTGTCTTCAATTCCTCCATAATGAGGAAATGTGCCAGGTAAAAGGTCAAAATAGCAACTGAATAGCTTCTATATAAAGGTGCTATGTAAAGATAATTATTAAACAGATATAGGACCTGTTATCCAGAATGCTTGGGACCTGGGGTTTTCTGGATTTTTGTAATTTGGATCCCATACTTTAAGCCTACTAAAAAATAATTTAAACATTAAATTAAAACCACCAAATAGGATTGTTTAGCTGC
Source organism: Xenopus tropicalis (assembly GCF_000004195.4). NCBI lineage: Eukaryota > Metazoa > Chordata > Amphibia > Anura > Pipidae > Xenopus > Xenopus tropicalis. The sequence goes on along the minus strand of NC_030683.2, from coordinate 41,965,669 downwards.
CAATAAGGATTAATCATATCTTAGTTGGGGCCAATTAGAGGGTACTTATTACAAAGAAAAAGGGAATTATTTGATTAAAAGGAAGTCTATGGGAGATGGCCTTCCCATTATTTGGAGCTTTTTTTGAATAACGGGTATCCAGATAATGGATCTGTACCTGTGCACTACTGGGCAACATGCTGGCACTTAGGGAGAAATAGCCGAGCAGTATTTGATGGCAGATATTATCCTGTATCAAAAGGCAGACATGAAGATGTTTAGGTCTTGTGTGTGACTTAAAAAACTTGACTTAATGCATCTTACAACTGTACAATTAAGAATACAGAGCAAAGTGTACAGAGGGCAGGCAGGATTTTCATTGGACGATAAAATGGCTTTATTTTGAGAACCTTGAAGTTGCTGGGCTACAGCTGCCGGCACAGTTTAACCATTGTTAACATGTCAGAGGTTCTGGCATTTGTAGTGCGACAATATCTGGCTACAGTGTGGCTGTGCAACTGAGCCTAATGTTCTGTAGCAAAACCAAGGTGCCAGTTCCACTGTGTGAAAGCCTTACATGTTAGTGTCTGTTACCCAGAATTAACCAGGAACGGATGGCACATGGATAGCCTAAAGCAGCATAAGCATAAGACATATGCTCAGCTCAAACTAACTTTTCATTATGACAGTTCTGCTTTAACATAACATTTTTAAATAATGTATAATTCCCATTAGAATTTCTAACAGATCTGTCTGTATTCAGTTTATATTTTCTCTTTTAAACTCACTATAACTGGCTTCACACCAGTATTTGCTTATTTTATATTATCTTTAAACTCAGTTCAACATATCTTTCTTTTTTTTTAGCAGCACAATAATTGGTTTTCTGAATTTAAATTCTCATTCATCTCTGTATGGTGGACTTACTTATTGATCAGGTGGAGAGGCGGGTGTCAAATGCAAAGGTTTTTGTTGTATGTGGAGAAATGTAATTCAGCTGCATAAGGGAAGGTTTCAGTCAGGAATATATACTCGGTGCGTATGTTGTGGTTTTATGACTTTATCTGGTGGAAGTTTAGAAAATTAGGTGCAGCATGCATTGTCCAGTCTTTCATACACATACAAATAATAATAATAAGTAGTGCCAGGATAAACCTGACCAATATCCATGTATTATTGCATCCAGAACTGGGCAGCTTAGAAAACGTTATTTTTCAATGTACTATGTCAGCTATTGCATGATGCATAGGCAGATGAGGAAATAAAAAGGAGCTACAGGTCCTCTTTACTTCTTACTGTTCTATTCTTTGTGTGTACTGTTCTATTTTTTGTGTTCTATGCTTTGCACAAACAATTGGAACAAAATGGAGGTGGCCATACCATGTGCGACCCCTTGTACACTTTGTATATTTGGCCCATCGGCTGATTGGGTGGGGAGGTCAGCCAGTGTATAGCCACCCTAAATCTTGAGGGTTTCTAATTCTGTTTTGTCCTATTGTGCCTAATGAATAGTACCCAAGAAAAAGTAATTAAGGAGCAGGTCCGGTGTACAGAATGCTCTTTAAACAGCCAGTGCATCTTGATTGCAACTTGCATTATGCAGTGAAAATCTTTTTTTGCCTCCAGAATGACAAAGGTTTATGCCTAATAGCAGCAGGCAGCCCAACATATTAAATATGTCCTATAATTTATACTAAGTTATTATTAGAAAACCATATTTTTTTGTTAAAGAGTTTATAAAGGTGTGACTATAGTTTGAGGCACTTCATGTTGCAGTGCAACTGTTAATTTACAGCCATGTAAATGCATTTTTCATACTGTTATAGCAAATCCTACTCTAGCATATCCTCTGTTTCTTTAACATTGAAGCCAATGCCTTCCACTTGGTTACCAGTAATATGAGTGAGTGAAAATCTACTAAGCAAGGCAACTGCTCTAGTCTTCCTAATTCTATTCTGGATCTACAGTCTGGTCTAAGCCTTGTTGTAAACATGATCTTTAGTAAATATACATGCATTCTAAACCAGAGATATTGCGAATATTGGAGATTACTAAAATGGCAGAATAATAATTGGGTTCACATTTTAAGATCCCCAGAGCTTCGTATCTAAGGATTAAAGAGAGGCTTGTGGATATGACATACCAACAGTCTACAGGCTAGGATTTCTGATTTAAAAGCTGAACATGTATTGTGTTTCAAACAATGGAGACAAATGGGTTATGCAGTAATATTAGCAATGTTTTCTCCGTGACTATTAACCCATAGGGAGTTGGAATACAACTTTTCTCTTTAACTAATTCATATGAAGACATCAAGCTTGGCATTTCTTTTGAGCATAGGCTCTTAGAAACAACCATAGATATATCAGAAGAGAAGTTTATTAAGAAAGTACAGCTGTAGATTGCTTAATGGTGTAACCACCCTGACACTATTCTGCCTTTATAGTATTTTTTTCTATTGACAAATATTGAAAAATGGAAACTAATTAAAAAAATCAAGATTGCCTTATTTTGCCATGATTTTCTCAAACGTGATCTAGAAATTGAATACGTTTGCCCCTTAATATTGCCCAGGATAGTATTAAAGAATAATTAAAGCAATGGCCAGTTGGTTGCTGTATATTCTGTAATCCAGAAAACCCGTTATCCAGTAAGTTGAGAATTACAGGAAGGCATCTCCCCTAGACTCCATTTTAATTAAATAATTCACATTTTTAAAAATGATTTCCTTTTTCTGTGTAATAATAAAACAGTAACTATTATACAGCTATTACAGGCAAACAAGTCATATTGAGTTTATTTAATGTTTAAATTATTTCTTAGTAGACTTTAAGCATGGAGATCCAAATTACGGAAAGACCCTCAAGCATTCTGCACACAACTTTACTGCACAGAACCAATTTCTGTAAATGAGCCTAAATTAGACAATAGATAACTGTAGCTTTTGCAAATGATATTTTCCTTTTTGCTTTCCTGATACAGATGAAGCGCAGGTTTTCCCAAAACTTAACTAGTTACAAGATAACACAGACTATCCTGTTGTGTTATCTCGTGCCATCTCCCTGCTGTGTCAGGGGAAAAAAAGCCTTCTTAGGCTGTTATTCTGTTTTTAGACAGCAGGTGGTGCCTGGAAAGTAACGTTAACATGCACAGTAGGGGGTCCATTTTGACACCAGACTTCTCCAGCCTTAGCTTTTTTCTGGAATGTGGGAAGTGCTAAGAGTGATTAAGATTACCCCCTGGTAAAAGCAAATAGAGCACTAGTCTCTCCTGTGGGTAATTACACACTGGGCTGTTTCTGGGCAAATCCAGTTGGTACAACATATATCAGGCGCATAATCATATATTTTTAATACTGTAGTTTGGCATTTTTCCCTCCTCTTTTCACATTATGCAATTTTGTTTTCCTCAATCATTTAACTATTAGAGTTCCCAGATCCCTGCAAAGAATGGGCCCAGACAATAAATAAGTTCCCTTTTCTCTGTAATAATAAAACAGTACCTGTACTTGATGCCAACTAAGATATAATTACCCCTTATTGGGGCAGAACAGCCCTGTTGGGTTTATTTAATGGTTAAATGATTCCCTTTTCTCTGTAATAATAAAACAGTACCTGTACTTTATGCCAACTAAGATATAATTACCCCTTATTGGGGCAGAACAGCCCTATTGGGTTTATTTAATGGTTAAATGATTCTCTTTTCTCTGTAATAATAAAACAGTACCTGTACTTGATCCCAACTAAGATATAATTACCCCTTATTGGGGTAGAACAGCCCTATTGGGTTTATTTCATGGTTAAATGATTCTCGTTTCTCTGTAATAATAAAACAGTACCTGTAATTGATCCCAACTAAGATATAATTACCCCTTATTGGGGGCAGAACAGCCCTATTGGGTTTATTTCATGGTAAAATGATTCCCTTTTCTCTGTAATAATAAAACAGTACCTGTACTTGATCCCAACTAAGATATAATTACCCCTTATTGGGGGCAGAACAGCCCTATTGGGTTTATTTCATGGTAAAATGATTCCCTTTTCTCTGTAATAATAAAACAGTACCTGTACTTGATCCCAACTAAGATATAATTACCCCTTATTGGGGTCAGAACAGCCCTATTGGGTTTATTTCATGCTTAAATGATTCCCTTTTCTCTGTAATAATAAAATAGTACCTGTATTTTATACTGGTTTTTTTTTGTGGTTAGGATGGTTTTGAGAGAGGGCCATTTGTATAACTCAGCCTGCAGCCTTGTGCTTTATATGGGCACAGAACCCCTCAGTGACTTCTAAAATCCTTATCATTTACAGTAGGGGGTACATTATCCCTTATAATACATGAGTGATACTCAGAGTTCCCTGTATAACTCAGCCTGCAGCCTTGTGCCTTTATATGGGCACAGAACCCCTCAGTGACTTCTAATATCCTTATCATTTACAGTAGGGGGTACATTATCCCTTATCATACATGAGTGATACTCAGAGTTCCCTGTATAACTCAGCCTGCAGCCTTGTACCTTTATATGGGCACAGAACCCCTCAGTGACTTCTAATATCCTTATCATTTACAGTAGGGGGTACATTATCCCTTATAATATACGAGGCCTGCAGCTTTGTACCTTTATCACAGAATGCCTCCAATATCCCTTTTAATACATAAGAGATTATTACAGCCATGTTTTTCATTTATAGTTATTAAGGTTAAGGCCACAGGCAGTGACAGCAGCTTTGGACAAGTATAAATGATAAATAAAGCAGACATTATCAATAGTTAAGAAATATATCTTTCCACAACTTGGGACAACCTATCTGTACTGAACCCAGTGAGTTTCTTACGCCCTGTAGGCAACACTGACACCCAACACTGCACCACACCATACCTCCCAACATTTAAAAATTAAAAAGAGGGACAAAAGTATATGCCGCGCTAAGTGATGCAATATTTTTGACCACGCCCCTCTGACCACACCCACATTACAAAACACCCCCATTTTCCATGGTTGGAATGGCAGCATCAGACAGACCAAGTGCACTAGTGTTTTAACTCTTTCACTGCCAACGACGTATGGCATACGTCGTGACAGTAAAAGGGCTTAAATGCCAACGACGTGTCCCATACGTCGTTGGCATTTATGCGCAGCTCTCTGCAGCGGCGTCATGTGCCGCCGCTGCAGAGAGCTTCTATCCATGACAGCCCCCCTGGGCAACGTGCCAGGGGGGCTGTCATGAGGGTCCTGCAAGACGATCGCTCGCAGGACCCTCCAGGAAGCAGCAGACGCGATCGCATCGCGTCTGCTGCTTCCTCCTTCCCCCCTGCCGGCCGGCCCACTGAAGAGGAGGCGATCGGGTCTTCAGGACAGGTAAGAACTTTTTTTTTTTCATTTACACACTTACACACACACTTACATACATTTACACACACTTACATACATTTACACACACTTACAGCACACATTTTAGCAGTTTTTTTTTTTTCATTTTTCACACTTTTATACACTTATTTACACTCATATACACACTTACACACTATAACAAAACTTTTACACATGTACACACATGTATACATGTTTTTTTTTCATTTTGCCACTTTGTTTTTAGTTTCTTTTACCCAAAAACTGTTTATTTTGACAGCGTGACTATTGGATCAGATATTCTGACCACTAATTACACTGTCATGTGACTTATTTTGTTGTTTCACTGATTTGCACAATTTTTGTGGTTTTATCGCATTTTATCCCTGTATAAGTGTTCCTAATCTGTTTTTAGCTTAGCTTTGCCAGGTGTAACTTTGGTGTACAAAAATAACTTTGCCTATTTTGAATTCATCAGAATGTGTACTTTCCAAAAATATATGGTTTCCTGGGGCTCTCTGTATAGTTAGGGGGGGGGGGGTTACTGCACATAATACGCTGTCAGGGGGCTCTGTGTGCAAAAGCTGAGTTGGCAGGCGAGAAATCCTTATGCGCTATTTTCATTTTGGGGTCAGTACACACCGCAGACTTTGGTATATCTATGCATATTGGGCATCAAACTGTTCAGTGGGCCTCTGGTGTTCCTATTTGGGGTGACTTGCCTTTGTATGCAAGAAATTGTGTGAGATAAATGCGGCAAATTGCAACATTTTTTTAGGAAAGCTTTGCAGATTGGTACTTTGGTGTAGAAAGGACTCTTTACCCTTGTTGGATTTGTCAGAATGTGAACTTTCCAAAAATATATGGTTTTGTGGGGGTCTGTGTATAGTTAGGGGAAGTTTCGGCACATAATACACTGACAGGGGGCTCTGTGTGCAAAAGCTGAGCTGGCAGGCGAGAAATCCTTATGCGCTATTTTCATTTCGGGGTCAGTACATACCGCAGACTTTGGTATATCTATGCATATTGGGCATCAAACTGTTCAGTAGGCCTCTGGTGTTCCTATTTGGGGTGATTTGCCTTTATCTGATCTTTATCAAGAAATTGTGAGAGATAAATGCGGCAAATTGCAACATTTTTATGCGATTTTCTAAATGTCATATAAATCTGCAAACTTAGGAAAGCTTTACAGCTTGGTACTTTGGAGCAAAAAGAAATGTTTACCCATTATAGATTCGGGGGGATGTGTACTTTCCAAAAATATATGGCTTTCTGGGGTGAGCGTACTTTTTTTTGTAGCATTTTCCCACATAAAGGATGTAAATGTGTTGATTTTGCAGGAGCTGAAATGATACATCATATGGGGGTATGTTCCCATTGGGGCCCCTACATGCCACATACTTAGCTAAACCTATACATATTGGGCATCCAACTGTTCAGTGGACCCCAGGCATTCATATTTAGGGTATTTTATTTGGTTACTTTATGACCTGTAGGAGATAAGATACTATAGACTGGAAGTTTTGAAGCAATTTTTAAAAAAAATCACAAATTTTGATAAAAACCAATAACTTTAGGAAAGCATTGTGACTTGATAGTTTGGAGTAGACAGACAGTTGTGCCTATTCTGTATTCCCCAGAATCTGTTCTTTCCAAAAATGTACAATTTTCTGGGATAAACCTTCTGTTAGTGGAAATTTTGTCCTTGAAATCTAAGGTATGCCGCTTTCTGGAGCAGTGCTTTGGAAATTTGGTAATGTACTGCTGGGAGTTTTTGAGAAATCTCCATAAAACTATATATATTTGGTATTGGCACGTTCAGGAGACATGGGACTTTCCAAATCAGTTGTATATTCGTGCATAAAATAATTTTTATTTCTAGTATGTGTGTTTATATTATGGAAAATTAGATTTTTTTTGCATTTTTAGACATTTAGAAGACTATATCTTGTTACAGAATTGGAATTACACAAAAATTCTACCATATTTTGAAAGCTTAGGTTGTTCTGAAAAAAACAATATATTGTTTTCCTGGGTAAACTAAAAGTCCCCCCGAGGAAAGGCCCCTAAAGTGAAACAGTGCAAAATGTTCAAAAACTGTCTGGCAATACAAGTTCCGCTTTGACCAAAACAGCTGGCAGTAAAAGGGTTAATAGCTGGCATCATAAATCATGAGCTGCCCTTGAAAATACAAAAAGGAGGAGGCCAGGACGCGCCTGTGGCCATCAATGGTCCTTCATAGTTCAATTCCCTTGGTGCGTCTGCCTCTATCAATGGGGCTCAATGCTGATACCATTTCTGATACATGCCCTACCTAAGGCATCAGCTTTGAGACCCAAGGAAGCTCAGCTGCCAGGGCGGGACTCGAACTCCAAACCTTACGGGGTAGGAATCGAACTCCAAAGCCAACGGGGCAGGAATCGAACTCCACACCCGGCGATGTAAGGGCGTGCGCTCTACCACTTCGCTATCCTTCCTCCTCCCACTTGTAACATGTTTCTTCGTAATCTTGTCTTCTGCATATTGGCGGTTGGTGTATCCTAACCGACTGACTGAAACCCTGAGGGTTAGAGCCTGCTGCTTGCCCCAAGCCCTATATAACTAGGGGGGCTGTTATAGTAGGGGGGAATGAATCCTCCATTTATCAACATTCTCTGGGGGGAATGAATACAAGGGTATAAGTTTTACCCCTGGGGCAAGAGAGGTCCCCAAATTTGCCCCTTTGACTTATGATGGGGATTTTGGCAAATAACTAGTTTGTCGTAGACCCATGAATGAGGTGTTAAACTGTGCGGATAATTCGAGAATGGGGTGCAATGACTTTTCTGAGGGGTGGGCAGTTAATTGCCCCAGCAGGGGGCAATTATCCGCCCATAGACTTAACATTGAGACCAACTTTGACTGAGTCCCGCACCGTTTTTCGTAGACCCATGAATGAGGTGTCAAACCGTACAGCTTATTCGGGAATGGGGTGCTATGCCTTTTCTGAGGGGTGGGCGGTTAATTGCCCCAGCAGGGGGCAATTAACCACCGTTTGTCGTAGACCCATGAATGAGGTGTCAAACCGTACAGCTTATTCGGGAGTGGGGTGCTATGACTTTTCTGAGGGGCAGGCAGTTAATTGCCCCAGCAGGGGGCAATTATCCGCCCATAGACTTAACATTGAGACCAACTTTGACTGAGTCCCGCACCGTTTTTCGTAGACCCATGAATGAGGTGTCAAACCGTACAGCTTATTCGGGAATGGGGTGCTATGCCTATTCTGAGGGGTGGGCGGTTAATTGCCCCAGCAGGGGGCAATTAACCACCGTTTGTCGTAGACCCATGAATGAGGTGTCAAACCGTACAGCTTATTCGGGAGTGTTGTGCTATGACTTTTCTGAGGGGCAGGCAGTTAATTGCCCCAGCAGGGGGCAATTATCCGCCCATAGACTTAACATTGAGACCAACTTTGACTGAGTCCCGCACCGTTTTTCGTAGACCCATGAATGAGGTGTCAAACCGTACAGCTTATTCGGGAATGGGGTGCTATGCCTATTCTGAGGGGTGGGCGGTTAATTGCCCCAGAAGGGGGCAATTAACCACCGTTTGTCGTAGACCCATGAATGAGGTGTCAAACCGTGCGGCTTATTCGGGAGTGGGGTGCTATGCCTTTTCTGAGGGGTGGGCGGTTAATTGCCCCAGCAGGGGGCAATTAACCACCGTTTGTCGTAGACCCATGAATGAGGTGTCAAACCGTGCGGCTTATTCGGGAGTGGGGTGCTATGACTTTTCTGAGGGGTGGGCGGTTAATTGCCCCAGCAGGGGGCAATTATCCGCCCATAGACTTAACATTGAGACCAACTTTGACTGAGTCCCGCACCGTTTTTCGTAGACCCATGAATGAGGTGTCAAACCATGCAGCTTATTCGGGAATGGGGTGCTATGCCTTTTCTGAGGGGTGGGCGGTTAATTGCCCCAGCAGGGAGCAATTAACCACCGTTTGTCGTAGACCCATGAATGAGGTGTCAAACTGTGTGGCTTATTCGGGAATGGGGTGCTATGACTTTTCTTAGGGGTGGGAGGTTAATTGCCCCAGCAGGGGGCAATTAACCACCATTTGTCGTAGACCCATGAATGAGGTGTCAAACCGTGCGGCTTATTCGGGAATAGGGTGCTATGACTTTTGTGAGGGGTGGGCAGTTAATTGCCCCAGCAGGGGGCAATTAACCACCGTTTTTCGTAGACCCATGAATGAGGTGTCAAACTGTGCGGCTTATTTGGGAATAGGGTGCTATGACTTTTCTGAGGGGTGGGCAGTTAATTGCCCCAGCAGGGGGCAATTAACCACCGTTTTTCGTAGACCCATGAATGAGGTGTCAAACCGTGCAGCTTATTCGGGAATGGGGTGCTATGCCTTTTCTGAGGGGTGGGCGGTTAATTGCCCCAGCAGGGGGCAATTAACCACCGTTTGTTGTAGACCCATGAATGAGGTGTCAAACCGTGCGGCTTATTCGGGAGTGGGGTGCTATGACTTTTCTGAGGGGTGGGCAGTTAATTTCCCCAGCAGGGGGCAATTATCCGCCCATAGACTTAACATTGAGACCAACTTTGACTGAGTCCCGCACCGTTTTTCGTAGACCCATGAATGAGGTGTCAAACCGTGCAGCTTATTCGGGAATGGGGTGCTATGCCTTTTCTGAGGGGTGGGCGGTTAATTGCCCCAGCAGGGAGCAATTAACCACCGTTTGTCATATACCTATGAATGAGGTGTCAAACTGTGCGGCTTATTCGGGAATGGGGTGCTATGACTTTTCTGAGGGGTGGGAGGTTAATTGCCCCAGCAGGGGCACGAGTTTTGCCACGGCAAGCACCATTTTCTTCAGGACATGTACCTATCTAGTTATTATTATTGCCGTGGCAAAACTCGTGCCCCTGCTGGGGCAATTAACCGCCCACCCCTCAGAAAAGTCATAGCACCCCATTCCCGAAAAAGTCGCACGGTTTGAAACCTCATTCATGGGTCTCTACAACAAACGATGCGGGACTCAGTCAAAGTTGGTCTCAATGTTAAGTCTATGGGCGGTTTGACAGTAAGTGCCCAGCTGGTATATAATACAGGAGATATCCTCTGAGCGCTGTTACCCCCTGCTGGTATATGTGCCACACCTCTCACAACTCTGGTCATGCCCATTCCCACACGTTGTGTCTCAACCCTTTCTCCTTGTAGACTGTAAGCTCTTTTGGGCAGAACCCTCTTCACCTCTTGTATCGGTTATTGATTGCTTTATTTGTTACTCTGTATGTCCAATGTATGAAACCCACTTATTGTACAGCGCTGCGGGATATGTTGGCGCTTTATAAATAAATGTTAATAATAATAATAACAAGAGAGGTACATTTCCTGAAGAAAATGTGAGTGGTGCTTGTCGTGGCAAAACTCGTGCCCCTGCTGGGGCAATTAACCGCCCACCCCCTAGAAAAGTCATATCACCCCATTCCCAAATAAGCCGCACGGTTTGACACCTCATTCATGGGTCTACGAAAAACGGTGCGGGACTCAGTCAAAGTTGGTCTCAATGTTAAGTCTATGGGCGGATAATTGCCCACCCCTCAGAAAAGTCATAGCACCCTATTCCCGAATAAGCCGCACAGTTTGACACCTCATTCATGGGTCTACGACAAACGGTGGTTAATTGCCCCCTGTTGGGGCAATAAACCGCCCACCCCCTAGAAAGGTCATAGCACCCCATTCCCGAATAACCCACACAGTTTGACACCTCATTCATGGGTCTACGAAAAACGGTGCGGGACTCAGTCAAAGTTGGTCTCAATGTTAAGTCTATGGGCGGATAATTGCCCACCCCTCAGAAAAGTCATAGCACCCTATTCCCGAATAAGCCGCACAGTTTGACACCTCATTCATGGGTCTACGACAAACGGTGGTTTATTGCCCCCTGTCGGGGGGGTCATAGCACCCCATTCATGGGTCTACGAAAAACGGTGCGGGACTCAGTCAAAGTTGGTCTCAATGTTAAGTCTATGGGCGGATAATTGCCCCCTGCTGGGGCAATTAACTGCCCACCCCTCAGAAAAGTCATAGCACCCCATTCCCGAAGCAGCCGCACGGTTTGACACCTCATTCATGGGTCTACGAGAAATGGTGCGGGACTCAGTCAAAGTTGGTCTCAATGTTAAGTCTATGGGTGGATAATTGCCCCCTGCTGGGGCAATTAACTGCCCACCCCTCAGAAAAGTCATAGCACCCTATTACATAGTAACATAGTAACATAGTAAGTTGGGTTGAAAAAAGACATACGTCCATCAAGTTCAACCATAATGCCTATATATAACCTGCCTAACTACTAGTTGATCCAGAGGAAGGCAAAAAACCCCATCTGAAGCCTCTCTAATTTGCCGCAGAGGGGAAAAAATTCCTTCCTGACTCCAAGATGGCAATCGGACCAGTCCCTGGATCAACTAGTACTAAGAGCTATCTCCCATAACCCTGTATTCCCTCACTTGCTAAGAATCCATCCAGCCCCTTCTTAAAGCTATATAATGTATCAGCCAGCACGACTGATTCGGGGAGGGAATTCCAGAACTTCACAGCTCTCACTGTAAAAAATCCTTTCCGAATGTTTAAATGGAACCTCCCTTCTTCTAAACGAAGTGGGTGCCCTCGTGTCCGTTGGAAGGACCTACTGGTAAATAAAACATTAGAAAGGTTATTATATGATCCCTTTATATATTTATACATAGTTATCATGTCACCTCTTAAGCGCCTCTTCTCCAGTGTAAACAGACCCAACTTGGCCAGTCTTTCTTCATAACTGAGACTTTCCATACCCTTTAACAGCTTAGTTGCCCTTCTCTGGACCCTCTCTAACTCAATAATGTCCCGTTTGAGCACTGGAGACCAAAACTGAACAGCATATTTTAGATGGGGCCTTACCAGCGCTCTGTAAAGGGGAAGAATAACCCCCTCCTCCCGTGAATCTATACCCCTTTTAATACAGCTCAAAACCTTGTTTGCCCTTGCAGCTGCTGCCTGGCATTGCTTGCTACAGCCAAGTTTATTATCTACAAGGACTCCAAGGTCCTTCTCCATTAGGGATTTGCCTAGTGCAGTCCCATTAAGGGTATACGGGGCTTGCATATATTTACATCCCAGGTGCATGACCTTACATTTATCCACATTAAATCTCATCTGCCACTTAGCTGCCCGAATAAGCTGCACAGTTTGACACCTCATTCATGGGTCTACGACAAACAGTGGTTAATTGCCCCCTGCTGGGGCAATTAACTGCCCACCCCTCACAAAAGTCATAGCACCCTATTCCAGAATAAGCAGCACGGTTTGACACCTCATTCATGGGTCTACGACAAACGGTGGTTAATTGCCCCCTGCTGGGGCAATTAACTGCCCACCCCTCACAAAAGTCATAGCACCCTATTCCCGAATAAGCCGCACGGTTTGACACCTCATTCATGGGTCTACGACAAACGGTGGTTAATTGCCCCCTGCTGGGGCAATTAACTGCCCACCCCTCACAAAAGTCATAGCACCCTATTCCCGAATAAGCTGCATGGTTTGACACCTCATTCATGAGTCTACGAAAAACGGTGGTTTATTGCTCCCTGCTGGGGCAATTAACCGCCCACCCCTCAGAAAAGGCATAGCACCCCATTCCCGAATAAGCCGCACGGTTTGACACCTCATTCATGGGTCTACAAAAAACGGTGCGGGACTCAGTCAAACTTTGTCTCATTGTTAAGTCTATGGGCGGATAATTGCCCCCTGCTGGGGCAATTAACCGCCCACCCCTCAGAAAAGTCATAGCATCCTATTCCCGAATAAGCTGCACAGTTTGACCCCTCATTCATGGGTCTACGACAAATGGTGGTTAATTGCCCCTGCTGGGGCAATTACCCGCCCACCCCTCAGAAAAGGCATAGCACCCCATTCCCGAATAAGCCGCACAGTTTGACACCTCATTCATGGGTCTACGACAAACGGTGTGGGACTCAGTCAAAGTTGGTCTCAATGTTAAGTCTATGGGCGGATAATTGCCCCCATCTGGGGCAATTAACCGCCCACCCCTCACAAAAGTCATAGCACCCCATTCCCGAAGCAGCCGCACGGTTTGACACCTCATTCATGGGTCTACGAGAAACGGTGCGGGACTCAGTCAAAGTTGGTCTCAATGTTAAGTCTATAGGTGGATAATTGCCCCCTGCTGGAGCAATTATCTGCCCACCCCTCAGAAAAGTCATAGCACCCCATTCCCGAATAAGCCGCACAGTTTTACACCTCATTCATGGGTCTACGACAAACGGTGGTTAATTGCCCCCTGCTGGGGCAATTAACTGCCCACCCCTCACAAATGTCATAGCACCCTATTCCCGAATAAGCCGCACGGTTTGACACCTCATTCATGGGTCTATGACAAACGGTGGTTAATTGCCCCCAGCTGGGGCAATTAACCGCCCACCCCTCAGAAAAGGCATAGCACCCCATTCCCGAATAAGCTGCACGGTTTGACACCTCATTCATGGGTCTACGAAAAACGGTGCGGGACTCAGTCAAAGTTGGTCTCAATGTTAAGTCTATGGGCGGATATTGCCCCCTGCTGGGGCAATTAACCGCCCACCCCTCAGAAAAGTCATAGCACCCCACTCGCGAATAAGCCGCACGGTTTGACACCTCATTCATGGGTCTACGACAAACGGTAGTTAATTGCCCCCTGCTGGGGCAATTAACCGCCCACCCCTCAGAAAAGGCATAGCAACCCATTCCCGAATAAGCTGCACGGTTTGACACCTCATTCATGGGTCTACGAAAAACGGTGCGGGACTCAGTCAAAGTTGGTCTCAATGTTAAGTCTATGGGCGGATAATTGCCCCCTGCTGGGGCAATTAACCGCCCACCCCTCAGAAAAGTCATAGCACCCCACTCCTGAATAAGCCGCACGGTTTGACACCTCATTCATGGGTCTACGAAAAACGGTGGTTAATTGCCCCCTGCTGGGGCAATTAACCGCCCACCCCTCAGAAAAGGCATAGCACCCCACTCCTGAATAAGCCGCACGGTTTGACACCTCATTCATGGGTCTACGACAAACGGTGGTTAATTGCCCCCAGCTGGGGCAATTAACTGCCCACCCCTCAGAAAAGGCATAGCACCCCATTCCCGAATAAGCTGTACGGTTTGACACCTCATTCATGGGTCTACGAAAAACGGTGCGGGACTCAGTCAAAGTTGGTCTCAATGTTAAGTCTATGGGCGGATAATTGCCCCCTGCTGGGGCAATTAACCGCCCACCCCTCACAAAAGTCATAGCACCCCATTCCCGAAGCAGCCGCACGGTTTGACACCTCATTCATGGGTCTACGAGAAACGGTGCGGGACTCAGTCAAAGTTGGTCTCAATGTTAAGTCTATGGGTGGATAATTGCCCCCTGCTGGAGCAATTATCTGCCCACCCCTCAGAAAAGTCATAGCACCCCATTCCCGAATAAGCCGCACAGTTTTACACCTCATTCATGGGTCTACGACAAACGGTGGTTAATTGCCCCCTGCTGGGGCAATTAACTGCCCACCCCTCACAAATGTCATAGCACCCTATTCCCGAATAAGCCGCACGGTTTGACACCTCATTCATGGGTCTACGACAAACGGTGGTTAATTGCCCCCTGCTGGGGCAATTAACCGCCCACCCCTCAGAAAAGGCATAGCACCCCATTCCCGAATAAGCTGCACGGTTTGACACCTCATTCATGGGTCTACGAAAAACGGTGCGGGACTCAGTCAAAGTTGGTCTCAATGTTAAGTCTATGGGCGGATAATTGCCCCCTGCTGGGGCAATTAACCGCCCACCCCTCAGAAAAGTCATAGCACCCCACTCGCGAATAAGCCGCACGGTTTGACACCTCATTCATGGGTCTACGACAAACGGTAGTTAATTGCCCCCTGCTGGGGCAATTAACCGCCCACCCCTCAGAAAAGGCATAGCAACCCATTCCCGAATAAGCTGCACGGTTTGACACCTCATTCATGGGTCTACGAAAAACGGTGCGGGACTCAGTCAAAGTTGGTCTCAATGTTAAGTCTATGGGCGGATAATTGCCCCCTGCTGGGGCAATTAACCGCCCACCCCTCAGAAAAGTCATAGCACCCCACTCCTGAATAAGCCGCACGGTTTGACACCTCATTCATGGGTCTACGAAAAACGGTGGTTAATTGCCCCCTGCTGGGGCAATTAACCGCCCACCCCTCAGAAAAGGCATAGCACCCCACTCCCGAATAAGCCGCACGGTTTGACACCTCATTCATGGGTCTACGACAAACGGTGGTTAATTGCCCCCTGCTGGGGCAATTAACCGCCCACCCCTCAGAAAAGGCATAGCACCCCATTCCCGAATAAGATGTACGGTTTGACACCTCATTCATGGGTCTACGAAAAACGGTGCGGGACTCAGTCAAAGTTGGTCTCAATGTTAAGTCTATGGGCGGATAATTGCCCCCTGCTGGGGCAATTAACTGCCCACCCCTCAGAAAAGTCACAGCACCCTATTCCCGAATAAGCCGCACAGTTTGACACCTCATTCATGGGTCTACGACAAATGGTGGTTAATTGCCCCCTGCTGGGGCAATTAACCTCCCACCCCTAAGAAAAGTCATAGCACCCCATTCCCGAATAAGCCGCACAGTTTGACACCTCATTCATGGGTCTACGACAAACGGTGGTTAATTGCTCCCTGCTGGGGCAATTAACCGCCCACCCCTCAGAAAAGGCATAGCACCCCATTCCCGAATAAGCTGCATGGTTTGACACCTCATTCATGGGTCTACGAAAAACGGTGCGGGACTCAGTCAAAGTTGGTCTCAATGTTAAGTCTATGGGCGGATAATTGCCCCCTGCTGGGGCAATTAACCGCCCACCCCTCAGAAAAGGCATAGCACCCCACTCCCGAATAAGCCGCACGGTTTGACACCTCATTCATGGGTCTACGAAAAACGGTGCGGGACTCAGTCAAAGTTGGTCTCAATGTTAAGTCTATGGGCGGATAATTGCCCCCTGCTGGGGCAATTAACTGCCTGCCCCTCAGAAAAGTCATAGCACCCCACTCCCGAATAAGCTGTACGGTTTGACACCTCATTCATGGGTCTACGACAAACGGTGGTTAATTGCCCCCTGCTGGGGCAATTAACCGCCCACCCCTCAGAAAAGGCATAGCACCCCACTCCCGAATAAGCCGCACGGTTTGACACCTCATTCATGGGTCTACGAAAAACGGTGCGGGACTCAGTCAAAGTTGGTCTCAATGTTAAGTCTATGGGCGGATAATTGCCCCCTGCTGGGGCAATTAACTGCCTGCCCCTCAGAAAAGTCATAGCACCCCACTCCCGAATAAGCTGTACGGTTTGACACCTCATTCATGGGTCTACGACAAACGGTGGTTAATTGCCCCCTGCTGGGGCAATTAACAGCCCACCCCTCAGAAAAGGCATAGCACCCCATTCCCGAATAAGCTGTACGGTTTGACACCTCATTCATGGGTCTACGAAAAACGGTGCGGGACTCAGTCAAAGTTGGTCTCAATGTTAAGTCTATGGGCGGATAATTGCCCCCTGCTGGGGCAATTAACTGCCCACCCCTCAGAAAAGTCATTGCACCGCATTCTCGAATTAGCCGCACAGTTTAACACCTCATTCATGGGTCTACGACAAACTAGTTATTTGCCAAAATCCCCATCATAAGTCAATGGGGCAAATTTGGGGACCTCTCTTGCCCCAGGGGTAAAACTTATACCCTTGTATTCATTCCCCCCAGAGAATGTTGATAAATGGAGGATTCATTCCCCCCTACTATAACAGCCCCCCTAGTTATATAGGGCTTGGGGCAAGCAGCAGGCTCTAACCCTCAGGGTTTCAGTCAGTCGGTTAGGATACACCAACCGCCAATATGCAGAAGACAAGATTACGAAGAAACATGTTACAAGTGGGAGGAGGAAGGATAGCGAAGTGGTAGAGCGCACGCCCTTACATCGCCGGGTGTGGAGTTCGATTCCTGCCCCGTTGGCTTTGGAGTTCGATTCCTACCCCGTAAGGTTTGGAGTTCGAGTCCCGCCCTGGCAGCTGAGCTTCCTTGGGTCTCAAAGCTGATGCCTTAGGCAGGGCATGTATCAGAAATGGTATCAGCATTGAGCCCCATTGATAGAGGCAGACGCACCAAGGGAATTGAACTATGAAGGACCATTGATGGCCACAGGCGCGTCCTGGCCTCCTCCTTTTTGTATTTTCAAGGGCAGCTCATGATTTATGATGCCAGCTATTAACCCTTTTACTGCCAGCTGTTTTGGTCAAAGCGGAACTTGTATTGCCAGACAGTTTTTGAACATTTTGCACTGTTTCACTTTAGGGGCCTTTCCTCGGGGGGACTTTTAGTTTACCCAGGAAAACAATATATCATTTTTTTCAGAACAACCTAAGCTTTCAAAATATGGTAGAATTTTTGTGTAATTCCAATTCTGTAACAAGATATAGTCTTCTAAATGTCTAAAAATGCAAAAAAAATCTAATTTTCCATAATATAAACACACATACTAGAAACAAAAATTATTTTATGCACGAATATACAACTGATTTGGAAAGTCCCATGTCTCCTGAACGTGCCAATACCAAATATATATAGTTTTATGGAGATTTCTCAAAAACTCCCAGCAGTACATTACCAAATTTCCAAAGCACTGCTCCAGAAAGCGGCATACCTTAGATTTCAAGGACAAAATTTCCACTAACAGAAGGTTTATCCCAGAAAATTGTACATTTTTGGAAAGAACAGATTCTGGGGAATACAGAATAGGCACAACTGTCTGTCTACTCCAAACTATCAAGTCACAATGCTTTCCTAAAGTTATTGGTTTTTATCAAAATTTGTGATTTTTTTTAAAAATTGCTTCAAAACTTCCAGTCTATAGTATCTTATCTCCTACAGGTCATAAAGTAACCAAATAAAATACCCTAAATATGAATGCCTGGGGTCCACTGAACAGTTGGATGCCCAATATGTATAGGTTTAGCTAAGTATGTGGCATGTAGGGGCCCCAATGGGAACATACCCCCATATGATGTATCATTTCAGCTCCTGCAAAATCAACACATTTACATCCTTTATGTGGGATAATGCTACAAAAAAAAGTACGCTCACCCCAGAAAGCCATATATTTTTGGAAAGTACACATCCCCCCGAATCTATAATGGGTAAACATTTCTTTTTGCTCCAAAGTACCAAGCTGTAAAGCTTTCCTAAGTTTGCAGATTTATATGACATTTAGAAAATCGCATAAAAATGTTTCAATTTGCCGCATTTATCTCTCACAATTTCTTGATAAAGATCAGATAAAGGCAAATCACCCCAAATAGGAACACCAGAGGCCTACTGAACAGTTTGATGCCCAATATGCATAGATATACCAAAGTCTGCGGTATGTACTGACCCCGAAATGAAAATAGCGCATAAGGATTTCTCGCCTGCCAGCTCAGCTTTTGCACACAGAGCCCCCTGTCAGTGTATTATGTGCCGAAACTTCCCCTAACTATACACAGACCCCCACAAAACCATATATTTTTGGAAAGTACACATTCTGACAAATCCAACAAGGGTAAAGAGTCCTTTCTACACCAAAGTACCAATCTGCAAAGCTTTCCTAAAGTTATTGGTTTTTATGACATTTCAGAAAATCGCCTAAAAATGTTGCAATTTGCCGCATTTATCTCACAATTTCTTGCGTACAAAGGCAAGTCACCCCAAATAGGAACACCAGAGGCCTACTGAACAGTTTGATGCCCAATATGCATAGATATACCAAAGTCTGCGGTGTGTACTGACCCCAAAATGAAAATAGCGCATAAGGATTTCTCGCCTGCCAACTCAGCTTTTGCACACAGAGCCCCCTGACAGCGTATTATGTGCAGTAACCCCCCCCCCTAACTATACAGAGAGCCCCAGGAAACCATATATTTTTGGAAAGTACACATTCTGATGAATTCAAAATAGGCAAAGTTATTTTTGTACACCAAAGTTACACCTGGCAAAGCTAAGCTAAAAACAGATTAGGAACACTTATACAGGGATAAAATGCGATAAAACCACAAAAATTGTGCAAATCAGTGAAACAACAAAATAAGTCACATGACAGTGTAATCAGTGGTCAGAATATCTGATCCAATAGTCACGCTGTCAAAATAAACAGATTTTGGGTAACAGAAACTAAAAACAAAGTGGCAAAATGAAAAAAAAACAAAACAAAAACCAGAGTGTTTGTGTATACATGTGTGTACATGTGTAAAAGTTTTGTTATAGTGTGTAAGTGTGTATATGAGTGTAAATAAGTGTATAAAAGTGTGAAAAATGAAAAAAAAATGTGTGCTGTAAGTGTGTGTAAATGTATGTAAGTGTGTATAAATGTATGTAAGTGTGTGTGTAAGTGTTTAAATGAAAAAAAAAAAAAAGTTCTTACCTGTCCTGAAGACCCGATCGCCTCCTCTTCAGTGGGCCGGCCGGCAGGGGGGAAGGAGGAAGCAGGAGACGTGATGCGATCGCGTCTGCTGCTTCCTGGAGGGTCCTGCGAGCGAACGTCTTGCAGGACCCTCATGACAGCCCCCCTGGCACGTTGCCCAGGGGGGCTGTCATGGATAGAAGCTCTCTGCAGCGGCGGCACATGACGCCGCTGCAGAGAGCTGCGCTTAAATGCCAAGGAAGTATGGGACACGTCGTTGGCATTTAAGCCCTTTTACTGCCACGACGTATGTCATACGTCATTGGCAGTAAAAGAGTTAAAACACTAGTGCACTTGGTGTGTCTGATGCTGCCATTCCAACCATGGAAAATGGGGGTGTTTTGTAATGTGGGTGTGGTCAGAGGGGCGTGGTCAAAAATATTGCATCACTTAGCGCGGCATATACTTTTGTCACTCTTTTTAATTTTTAAACGTTGGGAGGTATGGTGTGGTGCAGTGTTGGGTGTCAGTGTTGCCTACAGGGCGTAAGAAACTCACTGGGTTCAGTACAGATAGGTTGTCCCAAGTTGTGGAAAGATATATTTCTTAACTATTGATAATGTCTGCTTTATTTATCATTTATACTTGTCCAAAGCTGCTGTCACTGCCTGTGGCCTTAACCTTAATAACTATAAATGAAAAACATGGCTGTAATAATCTCTTATGTATTAAAAGGGATATTGGAGGCATTCTGTGATAAAGGTACAAAGCTGCAGGCCTCGTTTATTATAAGGGATAATGTACCCCCTACTGTAAATGATAAGGATATTAGCAGTCACTGAGGGGCTCTGTGACCATATAAAGGCACAAGGCTGCAGGCAGAGTTATACAGGAACTCTGAGTATCACTCATGTATGATAAGGGATAATGTACCCCCTACTGTAAATGATAAGGATATTAGAAGTCACTGAGGGTTTCTGTGCCCATATAAAGGTACAAGGCTGCAGGATGAGTTATACAGGGAACTCTGATTATCACTCATGTATTATAAGGGATAATGTACCCCCTACTGTAAATGATAAGGATTTTAGAAGTCACTGAGGGGTTCTGTGCCCATATAAAGGCACAAGGCTGCAGGCTGAGTTATACAGGGAACTCTGAGCATCACTCATGTATTATAAGGGATAATGTACCCCCTACTGTAAATGATAAGGATTTTAGAAGTCACTGAGGGGTTCTGTGCCCAAATAAAGCACAAGGCTGCAGGCTGAGTTATACAAATGGCCCTCTCTCAAAACCATCCTAACCACAAAAAAAAACCAGTATAAAATACAGGTACTATTTTATTATTACAGAGAAAAGGGAATCATTTAAGCATGAAATAAACCCAATAGGGCTGTTCTGCCCCCAATAAGGGGTAATTATATCTTAGTTGGGATCAAGTACAGGTACTGTTTTATTATTACAGAGAAAAGGGAATCATTTAACCATTAAATAAACCCAATAGGGCTGTTCTGCCCCCAATAAGGGGTAATTATATCTTAGTTGGGATCAAGTACAGGTACTGTTTTATTATTACAGAGAAAAGGGAACTTATTTATTGTCTGGGCCCATTCTTTGCAGGGATCTGGGAACTCTAATAGTTAAATGATTGAGGAAAACAAAATTGCATAATGTGAAAAGAGGAGGGAAAAATGCCAAACTACAGTATTAAAATATATGATTATGCGCCTGACAGGCCTGGATTTGTGTAGAGGCCACAAAGACCCGGGCCTAGGGCGGCAGAAGTTTAGGGGCGGCACGCCGCCAGAAAAAAATTTCAATTTGGCTCCCATACGGAGCAGTCGGGACCTCTCCCCACTGCTCCATATGGGAGTTTAAAGGAGCGTTCGCGCATGCGCACTGGGGAGAGGCCGCGTTCGCGCATGCGCACGGGGGGCGCGTTTGCGCATGCGCAGAGGGGGACACCTACAGGGGTGGCCTCGGGGCGCCTCAGAAAGAAATCCGGCCCTGGCGCCTGATACACGTTGTACCAACTGGATTTGCCCAGAAACAGCCCAGTGTGTAATTACCCACAGGAGAGACTAGTGCTCTATTTGCTTTTACCAGGGGGTAATCTTAATCACTCTTAGCACTTCCCACATTCCAGAAAAAGCTAAGGCTGGAGAAGTCTGGTGTCAAAATGGACCCCCTACTGTGCATGTTAACGTTACTTTCCAGGCACCACCTGCTGTCTAAAAACAGAATAACAGCCTAAGAAGGCTTTTTTTCCCCTGACACAGCAGGGAGATGGCACGAGATAACACAACAGGATAGCCTGTGTTATCTTGTAACTAGTTAAGTTTTGGGAAAACCTGCGCTTCATCTGTATATAGGCTGTAAGTTTTGTATGTATGTATTAACTTTATTTATAAAGCGCTACAGAGATACGCAGCAATGTACAATCTTACAATATACACAATTACACATAGGAAGGACACGTGTTATAATACATACAATAAATAAGTATAAATACACAGAGATTAAATGCCATGTGTTGTGAGACACAGTAGGAAAGAGGTCTCTGCCCCGTAGAGCTTACAATCTAATTTTACAATCTAGATTTCTGGACAATGGATGCCACATGGATAGACTACACTGAGTCTGTTGTAAAGCAATGAACTCTCTCATTGTTTGATTCATAGGATTTCTCTGCAGCCATTTGTTTCAATTCTCCCTCATCCAAAGTTTTATTAACACTTTTTAAAAGCCAAAGAAATCTTTAGATGACGCCTTTTAATTTATTGAAGAAAAGTAAATAGAAAGTTGCTGTTATGATTGAAATAAAAATTATTAAGGCCTTTGTCATGATAGAACTGGGAAGCATAGTGACGGCTATTGCATGCAATGATATTAAATGCATGCGTCTTTGAACAGAATGTTTCTGTAGAGCCACAATCTACACGTAAGCAATAAGCCTTTTCAAACCCCAATTTATAACATGATATTGGAAAAACTAGCCTTAGTCCATGCACTCAAGAACAAATTGTTTATGAGAAATTGATCCAGTACTTTGTGGTGTCCTCAAATTTTATGTTTTGTTTTTCTTTTTAGAGGCTTTAGGAGACAATGGAGGGATACAAATCTATAACAATGTTAAGTTGTTTTATTACAGTCTACAAAATAAAAGGCTGGTTGTTAATTTTACATTTTAACATTGATTTCTCCAGCCAGTGCTTACTTAAGCTTTTTGCATGGTCATTCCTATTGTTATCAGTAAACATTTAAATGATTTTTACTACTTCTTTTATAATAAAGGATAATAAGCCGCCATTTGAAAAAAATATGTGGTCTGTACCTAGCCATGTTTTATATGACTCTATTCCAAATATGTAATAAAAAGTACTGTTTGCCAAGTAGCAGTAACCCATAGCAACCAATAAGATGTTTGCTTTGGTTGCTATGGGTTACTGCTCCTGGGCAAACTTAGTGCCTTTTATTACATAACCCATACTATATTTTTTTGCTTACCTCAAATATGGAGATCTATTCAATACCATGGTAAAATTACAAGCACAAATCAGGGTTTTACATGTTTGAACCCTGTGCCCTGGGATACTTAAGCTAAAATGTTGAGGGCTTCCTCACTTCTATCTTTCTGGCCTGGCCACCAGGGTGGGATGAGAGAAATGTATGGTCTATATATTACAAAAGGCCCTTTTCAAGCAATAATTTCCTTTGGAAACACTGATACTAGTGGAAATGGTGAGAAAAGGTTTTTTTTTGTTTGTACCTTATTATTATAAGCAGAATCCTCCACTTCACCTTGTTGGTAGAAACCCCACAGTATGGGGGTTCATAAAAATGTGCCTATTTATAGTGTTAGTTATTTTGTTTTAAAGGGAACTAGTAATCCTAAGAAATAATTCCAAGCTCAGCACCTTTTCAAATTCTATTGTATGCACCAGAATGGGGGACCTAATGCCCAGGCTCATGCACTGGATATACAATTATAGGCAGCAAGGAGGGCAGGGGCATGTGAGGAGGTCAGTGACATCTAGGAAGTGCAGGAAGTAAAGTGAAAGTAATTGTTGTGCCTGGGGCAAATACAAAATATGATTTACATCTGAGATTTTTAAATGAGTTTAAAAACAAGTTTGAATGGTTTAACAAAAAAAAATCATTTGGGTTTCCTGTTTAATTTGACTCTTATTTTACTGCTTTTTATGTCTGGGCCACAGGTCCCTTTTAAGAGAAAGACAAGTTTTCAAAAATGGGCATTTTAGAAATGTAGTACATCAGTTAGTTTTTATAAGCTACAAACAATATCTAATAGAAATAAATAAATAAGTCAAGAGTCTAACTGCTGGCTCCAGTATGGCAAATCTGTACTTTAACTTTATTCTGAAATGGAAAAGTCAAAGCATTTTCAGAAGACGTATCTGTCTTACTAACATTTAAACAAAAAGGTCACATCTCCGCACCATGTACTGATGAGCTTCTGCCTGTGACAAACGAATGTGGCTGAGCCTGCACATGTCAAAAAGGTACCAGCAGAAGTGGTAGAACAGAACATTAATATATATATATTATAGTATATATAGAAACCCAGCCTTTCATGTTGTTTTAACATAGGCATTGCAACCATTTAACTATCTCTGCTCTGCTGGATCCAATTTCCTTGATACATTTCAGTTTAATGTTTATTTTATTTAATGGTGGCTATTGTATCTTATAAATAAAAAGAGCATGGATTATTAACAGGTGTTAATAGGTTTTCTTAACAATTAATTGAACCATTCAGGAGAACTATGGGAGAACTATAGAGCTATTGTTTATCTTCTCTACTTGATTTGTAAAAATTAGACCACATCTAATTTTCTATCTATCTATCTATCTATCTATCTATCTATCTATCTATCTATCTATCTATTTATCTCTCTCTCTATCATATATCTATCTTTGTTTTTATCATCTATCTTTCTCTCTATCTATCTTTCTCTATCTTCTCTATCATCTATCTATCTTTCTCTCTATCATCTATCTATCTATCTATCTATCTATCTATCATCTATCTATCTATCTATCTATCTATCTATCTATCTATCTATCTTTCTATTTATCTTTCTTACAGACAGAAACTGAGCTGAGTGTTAACGACAACACCCTAGTGCATGCAGATCAAACCCAGAGGTATAAATGCCAATTTTATACTATAATATTATTTTACAGTCGCTGTACACCCTTCAGCTAATTATTGGGAAACAGGTACCAGTTTGGATGTGTGCATGGCATTATTCATTAGAATACAAGTGTTGCGCGTTATGTATATATTATCATATTGTGAGAATCATGGGGCTGAATGAGAAAACACAGACTTATATTATTAACCTTTTACATGACTAATGAAGAAAGATTTGTCTAATGTAATGTAGGAACTGGGTCAATATGCAATAAAATGCAGTTCATTGCTGTGTTTTTTTAATTAAAAGCTGTTTTTCTTCCTGCCTGTGCAATCCATCCTTCCCTCTAGCTGCCACTCCAATACTCTTGTAAGCACTGTGATAGTACTCTATGTTCCCTGTTCACACTGAGCTACAGGGAGACAAATAGTTCTGTTCACAAATAACATTCTAGAATGTTAACCTGTTTGCTTTATCCATCATAATATATTACTTACAAGCTTGTCCTACTCATACCAGTGCCACACTTAATTTACAGTGTATGCACATCTCATACAAACAGGATATATAGGAAGGTGCTTCTGCCCATAGCTCATAATAGCCCAGAAGGCTATAGGAAAATTCCCTTACTATTCACACTTAGAATAGTACATAGTTACTAACCATTTCCATTACTGATGAATTTCAATAACACAGAAAATAATTTTTAACAAGTAACTTTTTGGTAATGACTATACAGTACTTCCATGTGGAGTGCTATGTGCTTGGAATTGAGACTAGTATTTGTTTATTTGTTTGTTTTTTGGTTCTTTAGGGTGAAGACACACGGAGCTACTCAGTTGCAGCTACTGTCACGGTTACTAAAATAGACAATGCTGATCATTTACTGATAATTATCTCTATGTGTGTTTTAGCAGAGGCAATTCTCAGTATAGTCTATGGAAGGTTATTTTTTTTTGCATTTAGTAGCCATGACAAGTAGCTGCTACTAAGTACTTCTGTATGTCTTCCCCCATAAAGCAGTGTATCAGCATCACTTCACCTCCTGCTCTGTAAATCAGTCACCCTCTGCTTCATAGTCAGAACCATAAGCGCGGAGGTTATAAATAGCCGCACAAATACTATTTTCAATAGCAATTACATTTACAAGTAAAAGTTACAAATAGACTAAAACTTTATTGTTGCACAGTATTTTTTATTAACAGTTTTTATTACATTCACCCCTAAAGGTGTTTCATGTCTTGCACGTTTTGCAAGTGTGTTTAAGGTAATGGTTTTGATCTGCAGTAATCTTGTTAGTATGCTAATTTTCTGCTGTGATCTTACTGGAATGTCTGGAGTTAATATACCCATTTTACATTTCTGCATTGATGTTACTGGCAGGTTTGGTTAATGTGCACTGATCTTACTTTTGTATCTAGGTAATTATGGCTAAAGGGTGGCATAATTATGCTGACTCCATGCTAAGCTCAGTGAAATTTTTGGAGCCCTAAGCATCACTTTCACCCCTTAGGCCCCATATTTTAAGACAGATCTCCTTCTCCATGTACATAGTTGGGTGGCAGTAGTCACAATGGCGGGTGCACTAATTTGTAGGCACCTGGCTCCCCAGTCCAACACTGGGTGCAAGTGCCAGATATTCAATGACACAGCTCAATATATAGCTTCAAAATCTCTGTGAGCTGGCTTACTAACAGGCTGGTGGCTGACTGAATCAACTGCTTTTTCAATTCAACAAAAAAAAGGGATAAGTATTTTTTATTAACTTTATTCAGAATCACTGTGTTTTCTAACTGTTGGGTTTAAATTTTTTCAAAAGTATTTGCTCTTTTTGGTGCCAATTTACAAAGTTTGGTTAACTATAAGGCTTACAGCAGGTTTGCCAGAGTTACATTCCTTTGTAATTACCCTCAGTTTGAGGGGGTGGGGTTTGATTAGTTGACCTTAACAGACTGTTGAAATAGAACCACTGGCACTCCAGTGGAGCTTGCTCTGGTGGTAGGTGCTCTGTAAGTGATTGCTCTTGAAGTTGGGGCTCTATAAGTGGAGTTATAATCACAGGAGTTACAAACTAAGGGAGTTAAAACAAGGTAAAAAAAAAAAAAAAAAAAAATTTTTTTTGTTTATTTAATAGCCTTTTTTCACCAATTTTTGTTTAACTGTTTCTGTAACTGGGAGAATGAGTGGCAGCAACATTGAAGGTATGACACAGTGCACAGCCTGCCGCATGTATGCAGTTGTGGAACAACAGTTCCAAAGTGCATACCTCTGTTGTGGATGTGAGCGAGTTGCCACTTTAGAGGCTCGGGTTAGAGCACTAGAGGAACAAGTTGCAACACTGCGTTCTATTGACAATCTTGAAAGAAGTCTCTTGCTAACTGAACAAGAACTAGCGGGGTCAGATAGTATGGGGGGAGGGGAGCAAGGAAAGGATGATAGGGCAGTAAGCTGGGTGACAGTTAGAAAATCAAGTGTGGGGAAAAGAAAAAGGGAGGCTGCTCCAGGGTTTGCGCATCCCAACAGATTTGCCAGATTGTGTGAAGAAGATGGGAGTGTGAACTCTGGACTGGCGGTTCTAGATGAGGCTGATCTCTCTAACAGCCGGGAGACCAGTTTCTCTAGTAGTGGTGGGGAGGAGAGCAGAGCTAGGCCTAAACAGATGGTGGTTATAGGGGATTCAATCATTAGGAAAGTGGACAGGGTAATCTGTCGAGCGGATCGCTTCAACCGGACAGTTTGCTGTCTTCCTGGTGCCAGGGTTCGGCATGTGGTTGATCGGGTCGACACATTATTGGGAGGGGCTGGGCATGACCCGGCTGTCTTGGTACATATCGGTACTAACGACAAAATGAACGGTAGGTGGGGGACCTTAAAGAGTGAGTTCAGGGATCTAGGCTCTAAAATTAAGCAAAGGTCCTCCAATGTAATTTTTTCGGAAATTTTGCCGGTGCCGCGTGCTAGTTTAGGGAGACAGCGGGAGCTTAGGGAGCTAAATGCGTGGCTAAAGTCTTGGTGTAGGAAGGAAGGGTTTGGGTTCCTAGAGCACTGGGCTGACTTTTCTTTGGGGTACAATCTATACAGCCCTGACGGATTGCACCTCAATGGAAGGGGGTCTACTGTGCTAGGGGAGAGAATGGTTAAGAGGCTGGAGGAGTGTTTAAACTAGACAAGGGGGGGGTTGGTAAGCTAGATTCTTATGGGAGAGCTAGTGTAGATGGGGCAGTGGGACCAGTAAAGGGTTGTGGGGGAGGAGTGAGGGGGGCATATAGTTTATCAGATAAGGAGCTTCCATTGTTACAAGGGAAACAGACTAATTTTCACCTTAGCTCTAACTGTCCTTTAGCTAATGTAAGCTGTAGAGGAAGAAGTAGTAATCTCCGCTGCATGCTGGCTAATGCGCGTAGCTTGTCGGGAAAAATAGGGGAGCTGCAGGCTATTGCATGTATTGAAAATTATGACTTAATTGGTATCACTGAGACCTGGTGGGATGAAAAATGCGACTGGGCAGTGAATTTAAATGGGTATACGCTTTTTAGGAGGGACAGAGGGATTAAAAAGGGTGGAGGGGTTTGTCTTTATGTAAAGTCAGATTTAAAGCCATGTAATAAAGACATTACCAATGAAAACGTTGAATCTCTTTGGGTAGAAATTTCAGTAGGGCTGAAGGTCACAAAGAAAATGATCATTGGTGTATGCTATAAACCACCCCGTATAGATGAGGGGGATGAGGCCCAGCTACTTTTGCAAATGGAGGAGGCTTCAAAATTGGGTCAAGTTGTTATTATGGGGGACTTTAATTATCCGGACATTGACTGGAGTAATGGGGTGGCTAAGTCAGAAAAAGCTAGTAGGTTTGTAAATATGCTAAATGACAACTTTTTATTTCAGGTGGTTCAAGAACCTACTCGGAATGAGTCTATTTTGGACCTGGTAATATCTAATAATAATGAACTTATCTCTAACATTTGTGTGGGTGAGCATTTGGGGAACAGTGATCACAACATGGTCTCCTTTGAGATAATGCTACAGAGACAGCTCTATAAGGGAGTAACTAAAACACTCAATTTTAGACGTGCAGACTTTGCCAGTTTAAGGGCATCTCTGCAATGTGTCAACTGGGAAAGGCTTTTCATGGGGTTAGACACAGAAGGAAAATGGAACATCTTTAAAACATTGCTTTGCAGGTATACACAACAGTATATTCCCCTTGTAAGCAAGGAGAGGCATCGCAAAGCAAAACCCTTATGGCTGAATAAAAGAGTTAAGGTCGAGGTTGGTAATAAAAAACGTGCTTTTAAAGCATTCAAGTTAGCTGGGACAGTGGAAACTTTCATCAGGTACAAGGAAGCAAATAAAGCATGCAAAAAAGCTATCAGGCAAGCTAAAATAGAGATGGAAAGGGATATTGCAGCTAGGAGTAAAAAGAATCCAAAATTATTTTTTAATTATGTGAATAGTAAAAAAATGAAGCAAGAAGGGGTGGGAACTTTATTATCACGGGGAGGTACGTTGGTTGATGAGAACGGGGAAAAAGCTGAAATTTTGAACTCTTATTTTTCATCTGTCTATACATCTGAGGAGCCAGATAATGAAGGCTTCCCTTTTAATATACCCAGTGCTAGTAATTTAGCTACTGGCGCATGGGTCACTCAGGAGGAAATTCAAAAGAGACTTGAACATGTAAAGGTAAACAAAGGTCCAGGACCGGATGGGATTCATCCCAGGGTATTAAATGAGCTGAGCGCTGTGATTGCCAAGCCTCTTCACATAATTTTTCAGGATTCGTTGAGGTTTGGCATGGTGCCGAGAGACTGGCGGATTGCTAATGTGGTGCCGTTATTTAAAAAGGGATCTCGTTCTCAGCCTGAAAACTATAGGCCTGTTAGTCTGACATCAGTAGTAGGAAAGCTTCTGGAAGGGGTAATAAGGGATAGGATAGTTGAATACATTGCAGTTCACAATACTATTAGTTTGTGCCAGCATGGTTTTATGCGTAACAGATCTTGCCAGACTAATTTAGTTGCCTTTTATGAGGAGGTGAGCAGGAACCTTGATGCTGGAATGGCAGTTGATGTCATCTACTTAGATTTTGCTAAAGCGTTTGATACAGTACCGCACAGAAGGTTAATGATCAAATTGAGGAATATTGGCCTAGAACATAATATTTGTAATTGGATAGAAAACTGGCTGAAGGATAGAGTACAAAGAGTGGTGGTAAATGGAACATTTTCTAATTGGGCCAGTGTGGTTAGTGGAGTACCGCAGGGGTCAGTCCTTGGTCCTTTGCTTTTTAACTTGTTTATTAATGACCTGGAGGTGGGCATAGAGAGTACTGTTTCTATTTTTGCTGATGACACTAAATTGTGCAAAACTATAAGTTCCATGCAGGATGCTGCCGCTTTGCAGAGCGATTTGACAAAATTGGAAAACTGGGCAGCAAACTGGAAAATGAGGTTCAATATTGACAAGTGCAAAGTTATGCACTTTGGTAGGAATAATATAAACGCAAACTATCTACTGAATGGTAGTGTGTTGGGGGCATCCTTAATGGAGAAGGATCTAGGGGTTTTTGTAGATCACAAGTTGTCTAATTCCAGGCAGTGTCATTCTGTGGCTACTACAGCAAATAAAGTGCTGTCTTGTATAAAAAAGGGCATTGACTCAAGGGATGAGAACATATTTTTGCCGCTTTATAGGTCCCTGGTAAGGCCTCACCTTGAGTATGCAGTGCAGTTTTGGGCTCCAGTCCTTAAGAAGGATATTAATGAGCTGGAGAGAGTGCAGAGACGTGCAACTAAACTGGTAAAGGGGATGGAAGATTTAAGCTATGAGGTTAGACTGTCGAGGTTGGGGTTGTTTTCTCTGGAAAAGAGGCGCTTGCGAGGGGACATGATTACTCTGTACAAGTACATTAGAGGGGATTATAGGCAGTTGGGGGATGTTCTTTTTTCCCATAAAAACAATCAGCGCACCAGAGGTCACCCCTATAGATTAGAGGAACAGAGCTTCCATTTGAAGCAGCGTAGGTGGTTTTTCACGGTGAGGGCAGTGAGGCTGTGGAATGCCCTTCCTAGTGATGTGGTAATGGCAGACTCTGTTAATGCCTTTAAGAGGGGCCTGGATGAGTTTTTGAACAAGCAGAATATCCAAGGCTATTGTGATACTAATATCTACAGTTAGTATTACTGGTTGTATATATATAGTTTATGTGAGTGTATAGATTGGTTAGTATAGGTTGTGTGCTGGGTTTACTCGGATGGGTTGAACTTGATGGACAATGGTCTTTTTTCAACCCTATGTAACTATGTAACTATGTAACTATGTAACTGGTAAATATAACTGCAAAACTGGATATGACAGAGTAGAATGACTTATCTGTTCATTAGGATGCCTGAGATGCTATGTGTATGTCCTCACAATTATCTCTGTTGGGGGCTGTTGTGTACAATGAGAGATACAAATTGTTTTTTTTTATTTTGTAGTAATTATGTTGAAATTAGTCTTCAAAGATTAAACAGAAAGCATCATGCAAATTTGATCATTTTCTGGCCAAAATTCCATTGTCGCTTCAGGCAAATCTATTCAAATAATGACAGGCTACGCGGCCAAGTTGAACCATGGGCATTAGGCATTGGGTGAGGCAGAAAATACCTTTGTAAATCATGAGATTTAAAACCAGTTATAAAGAACTCATCAGTAAACATTAGTGTGAAAGTTAAACCAAAATTGCAAAAAGCTTAAGATACTTTCAAAAAGGTGAGAGGTAGAGGGAAGTCTCTAGTTACGCAACGGCACCCAGGTCACATGCCATGAAGGCCTGGAGGTCAGGAATAGTCAGTCCAGAAGTAAAAATCTTCTATTACAGAGGATATCAAAATGTTAACTTAAAGAAAAATCAGGGACAAAGGGAAATGTTTTAGAGTTCCCCCTACTAATAACAGATTTTTTTTTATGTAAGCCTTGTTCACTAGCGATGAGCGAATTTTTTCGGCAGGCATGGATTCGCAGCAAATTTCTGCATTTCGCCATTGGTGAATTGTTTTGCGAAACTTCTGTGAAAATTCACTACCGATAAAATGTCTCGTGCAATTTTTTTTTGGCACGCGTCAGAAAAGGCGCGGTCGCGTAAAAAAAGGCAAGGTTGCGTTAGAGAAGCGCGGGCGACAAAAAATAAACGCGGACACAAAAAAAACACACAACAAATGTGTTTTGCAAATTTTCTTTCTGTTTTGCAAATTTTATGGCGAAGCGAAACGGGACAGATTCGCTTATTACTTTTGTTCACATGAGGCATACAAGTAAGAAATTGCCTTTGACTACTAGTCAGATGTGGTGTTATATACTATATGCTATAACACATAAGGGGTGCAAAGTGCCCAAAAGGCAATGTACTCCAAATGAATTCCATAGAATGTACCACAAATTAATTCCACTGAAGATATGGCCACCTGTCTATGTAGCTTAGGGCCTGTATAGGAGGGCTTAGCAAGCCTTGGAGGAGAAGAAGAGAGGTTAGGAGATATAATATATCATGTACATTCTTGGTTAAAAAAACCTCTCTCTTCCTTGGCAGGGCAAGTGGTGGCAGGGCTGTCTTTTTGGTAGAGGCAACATGGCAGGATCCTGGGGTTAAATGCCTTGGGAGTCCGAGACAAAGACTGTGTTCTACCTAAGAACAAGCAGGACATTGTGTACATGCACTTAGGCATAAATAGAAATTCAGATGCACACAAATCCTTTTTGCTCAGCATTTTGTATCTTGTATGTAAGGGTTTATGAATTATATTCTCTACTTGACTTCCATTAAAGTGAAACATTTCTAAGAAAGTAATGTTCCATAGGCAATGCAGTTATATGTTCACTGGGGAAAATGTTCCTTTGTATACAGTTTAATGCAATTGTAGATAAAAAACATTTAACAAGCTCAGTAACTAATAATCCATTCTTAGATATAAATATAGATGTAAATAAAGAAAACTGTTCTACAGTAAAGATAGATTTAGGAAAAAAGGTAGCAACCTTCTAGCTTAAGTCTATCTTTAAAACAAAAATCTCACTTTAGAGCACACATATTGGGTATAAATGTTAGGCATCTGGGATGTAACTAGCTGATGCCTACAGGATGTTGAATTTAATGCGATAATTCTCAACACTTAAGCAAACCCTATTTAGTTGAGAATGAGTAGAAAAAGGGCAAGAATTACTGCTTTGGAGCCAAAACAAGGGGTAGGCAGCAAAGGCAACTTCCTAGGGTACAAGTATAGAGGGGGCATATGGGGGGAGAGAAAAACAAAATGAGTGAGTGAGCGAGCAGTGGTGGGTGGGGGGATATAGCAGCTCAGACCAGGTAGTATTGCCTTGGGCACAAGCTACTGTATACTTTGCTCAGCAATGTTTGTAGCTTTTGAATTCTGAGCTAAAGTCTGCCAAGGAATCTACGTAAACTTTTCTAGGTTTTCCACCATGTTTCCTCTCAAAGTCCAAAAATGATGGGATGTAGGCTGTCTGGGTGAGGACTGCATCAATGAGCCGATGTTCTGCTCTCCCCGACAGGATTT
This sequence comes from Xenopus tropicalis, assembly GCF_000004195.4. Lineage (NCBI taxonomy): Eukaryota > Metazoa > Chordata > Amphibia > Anura > Pipidae > Xenopus > Xenopus tropicalis. The sequence continues at coordinate 41,932,134 of NC_030683.2, read as the reverse complement.
TTAAACCTGCCTGATGGATATCTAGCTGAATAATGGCCAGGGTAGGCACATCCGAGGGCCCCAAACAAGGGCCAAAAGGGCTGCTGATCCAGTCCATTTGCAGCCGTGTATAGTCACCTTAAGGGAGCAATAGCAAGTGCTTGTACAGAGAGCACTTTTCCCCCCATCTGGCTGCTCTCTGCACCTCGTGAGGTGCTCACTGCTTCCACTTTACAGAACTTTTCCAAATGGCCTGAAACCACTACATTTAGCAAACACATATTTATCCATTTTAAATTTGTGAGAATGTGCAATTTCCTAAAATATTTCCTAGTCCATACAGCTAGAACATGTAAATCATAATCAAGTTATCCTACCTCAAATAAAATTAATCATTGATCCATCAGAATACAGTACATCAAAAGATTGTATGATCTATACGGTAAACTGGATATGGGAACTATGTAACTATGTAACATCTACAGAGGGTCCAAGCAAGCAGTGTGTGATCTCACAAACATACATTAGGACACATTTACAGCATCATATATGTATATATTTGCCCAGTGCAGTAACCCAGAGCAACCAAAAAAAAGTTTGTTTTTACACAGATGACTAATAAATGCTGCCTGCTAATTGATTGCTTTGGGTTACTGCTCCTTAGTTAGTTTTCTTACATAAACCCATAACCCCATAATGTGTCAGCCAAGAATGAAAGGCCGTATAGTGGATGTTTAGTTTGTTTTCCTACATCTTATTCCAGATCCCTATTTAGGGGTGGAAACACCTTCTTGGAATCTCTTGCTCTTTCTCCTAAGGGTTGTATAAAGCCAGGGCAGAGAAGCTTACACAATGTGATTTGGTAGCCCTTCCTTCTAGTCCTTGCCCTGCTCTCAAAGGCATAGTGTGAACATGCTATCTAAAGTACGAAATAGGAATTGTCTCTTGCCATTTATTTTTTGCTCTAAGGCCAGATAACAATTATAATCTGATTAGAGTTAAGGTCTATTGTGAAAACTAATCAGGATTCCTTTGTAACCCCTTCCTCTGCCATAGTAAGAGTTTGTCCTCGGGATCCTAGAAATTGCCATGGAGAAATCATTGCATGGTTTATTAAATAACATTTCACAGAGACAGAGTGGTTCATGTGTGAAAATAAAGTTACACTTGGACTTTAGCACTGCAAATCAATACATTGAAAAGTACATTAGCCTCTTTACCATCCTATTTGGTATTTTAGGTCATACCAGTCTAAACAATCTGCTGATATTCATGTGCCCCAGGTAAGTGAAATTATAGGATGGGCTGTGCTGATACTTAGGAATAGCACAGAGAATGTTAAGGAGGAGTGAATTCAAGCAGGGAAGTGTTTCATATTTTTAGAACTTATCCGTGAAGCTTGATTCATTGCTTCAGTTCTGTTAACAGAGAGAATGATTCAGGCATACTGATGCTCAGTTCTACATCCATTTCAAAAGACTTCAGATAAGTCTGGAAAATAAATCCTTGTCCTAAACAAAGAGCTGTACTTATCTCAGCTGGAAATGTCAAAGTAGGAAACCTGCAGAATGTGTGACAGATACCTTGTCCGTGATATCTCTTAGTCACTTTTAAACTTAGAGCTTGAAAGGTATCGTATACAGGCAGGCTAAGATAGCTTTAACTTTAAATGGAATCACATTATTTGCAGTGCAAGTTCCTTGGATATATATATAATCTCGGGTATGTTTCCACGCTTCCAGCAGAACCAATATGGGCAATTTTGCAACAAATTTGGGGTTACCAATGTTAGTGGTCAGGTTATACAGTACAGTTTTATAGTATTTAAAGGTACAAATAAGTTAAATCTCTCCTCTTAACCAATAATCAACGTGGATGAGTCAGATTAAAAAAATCTTTGTACTTGTGTGCAGTGCAGTCCATAATTATAGTCCATTTGAAAAACAGTATTTGCTTCATTTTATAAAAGTTTTCAGAGCAAACCAAGCCATCATCCATAGGGGTCCACTGCAAAAAAATAAAATAAAATAGAATACAAGAAACAATTGAATCAAAAGTAGATTGTATGAGCCTAGAGGTTAAGCAGTCTATTAGATGGGAAGGTAGAAGCACTGGTGTGCAAGTGGAAAAGTGCAATATAATTACTTACCTTTTCCATCTGTAAGGTAGCTGCTATTTATTCAGCAAGGGAAAATCCACAAACTTTCTGTATTTTTACTACATCTAAGCTCAGTACAAGACACTCATCTTAAAGTGAAACATAAAAGGGCTTATTTTTAAAAGGGGAAGGAAAGGCTAATAAAGAGTTAATCTCAAGCTGCAGGCATACCTTCAGTTCTCTCAATAGTGCCCTTAAGTCTCCCCATACTTCACCTGTTCAGATGATCAGAAGCCAAACAGGAAGAGAAAATGCTGAGCTGTGTAAAGAAAGTTCCCATAATGCCTCACTGCACTAAAACCGAGACTGAGGGGCATATTTATTATGCTGTGTAAAAAACGGCGAGAAAATTCGGCACACATCACCAGGCTTCGCCGTGTAAAAATGGCGTAAAAACGGCATAAAATCGGTGTAATTGTTTTACGCGTTTTTCTTCCACCGGAACTTATGGAAAATAACGGCGTAATATCCGGCGTTCAGATGGCAATCTTTTCCATTTATTTTGCACAGCTTTTTACTCCGTTTTTTCGGCGAATTAGTTTTACACTGCATAATAAATATGCCCCCAAGTGTACATGCTCAGTTTGTAAGACTTAGGGGGGTGTTTACTAAGATTGGAGATAAATATCTCCAGTGATGTTGCCCCAATTAGCAACCAATCAGCAATAAGATTTGAACAGTCACCTACAAGTTAGAAATCAAGGACATCCCACAACAAAACCAGCAGGATGCGAGACTGACCTTTATCACCACCTTCACTCCTGATATAAAGCCCCTAATCGACTCGAGACTCTACCATTGGTGCTGGAAAAAGATTGGATACTTCCCCCAATTTTCAGGAGCCCTTTACGCATTGCATACAGAAGAGGTAGCAGTTTATGAGACTTACTACTGAAGACAGATCCTAACCAATGCTACCAATCCAGTCTCAAACCCATGGCTCCCCTCCACCAGATGTTATAGATGCCCCAATTGCACCACATGCAATTTCCTGATAACTGGTTCTACATTCAACCACCCACTCACTGGCCGTATCATACAAATTCAGCACAGACTTACATGTACTTCTAAATGTATTATTTATTTCATTAAGTGTCCCTGTGGGCAGTTGTATGTAGGTAAAACTATCACCACAATTAGGGATCAAATGGCAAATCACATGACTAATGCAGCGTCGAGCCTGTCGTGCCCCCTTTTCCCTCCCCCTGGTACCGGAATAAGACAACAGACAACTTAATTTTGGGGAGAGAAGGCCGCAGTTGTTTAATGTAAAATTTAATATAAATCAGTAAATATATATGTAAACAACCATAACTTGTATTAAACTGTTTGTAAGTCCAAACATTAAAACAGCAGTCAACTTACTTATACCTCTAAGGAGGCCTGACCCTGAGCCCAGGCCCGGAGCCTGTGTCCTATCTATTATCCAAGTCCCATTCTAGGATTATCCATCTCCCTGAGGCCCCAGGCCTACCCAGTTACCCATTCATTTTCCAACTGCAACTTTTAATTTCCTCTGGGGCTCAAAGTCGACCCCACCCCCGCAACTGCGACTACTGGACTCCTATTTAATAGGGAGGGAGGGAGGGATGCTGTTGATCCTGCTCCTTCTCCCGCCGGAATGATGTGAGTTCACATCCGGGGAGGGTCTTACCTATTCTTTTCCCTGCCTATACCAACTGGATAACCTCTGGGGGGGGGGGGGGGTGAAAAGGGGGTGGCTTTTCCTCCTAACATAGTCATGCCCTGCTTCCCTAACATTTTATTCGGGTCATTGGGCTCCCGGTCAGCCTTGTCGTTCAGCAATCTCGACAGGGAGAGCTGATACTCTGGTTGCTGCAAATTTTCTGGATCATAAACATTTACTAGCAAGTTTACATTGCATGATCATAGACTTTATACCTCCCACATATAGGGGAGATGACCATAAGAGACTATTCCTACAAAGAGAATGCAAATGAATGCGCAGATCCATCAGCCCTTATGGACTGAACAAACTTGTGCCCTACTCCTTGTTGTATTTGAATTAACTTATAAATCTTGGGTTCAGCCGTCAGGTACACGGACTGTATGGTGTTAACTAGCTGGCAACTTTATGTTACTTTCACCAACTCTAGCTTGCAGTAAATGTTGCAGATTTGTATCCTGTAGTTCTCCACAGGCTATTTGATGCTGTTAGTTTCTTTCATACATTATTTTCTTTGATACATTTTTGCAACATTTTTACTTCTCTTTATTTCTGTTTATATGTTGTTTCAATCTCTATTTTTTCCTTTATTCTGCTTTGTTGTTGCTTCCAGCATTTTTTTGCTTGCTTACTGTGGGACCCCTAGCTGTAGGCATACGACCCGCCTCCCCCGTACCAGTTATATTATATTGTACTGAGCAGGTTTGAGCGGCTCTCTCTGCATTAGGATATTTGTGCTATTTAATTTTGGCAGTCTAGCACCACATTACTATATACCTTGCCTCAATATTGGCAGACCACTACTGCCCATTATGGGTTCCGGCTTTTATATAAAGAGATCCCCTGTACAGGGCTCCTGCTCCCCCCCAGGATCCTGCTGCTTCCTGCAGGGCCCCCCAAGCATCCTCCAGCTCCCCCCAGCATTCTCCTGCTTCCCATAGGGCACCCCCAGCATCCTCCTGCTTCCCTCAGGGCACCCCCCAAGCATCCTCCTGCTCCCCCCCAGCATCCTGCTGCTTCCTGCAGGGCCCCCCAAGCATCCTCCAGCTCCCCCCAGGGCACCCCCCAAACATCCTCCAGGTCCCTCCACTATCCTCTTGCTTCCTCCAGCCGGCTCCCCCCCGGCTCCTCCTCCCCTGCCTCCTTCGGCTTCGGTGATGTCCTCCGCTATGTCTCGCTGCTCCCCACTGCATCTGAGCTTTTATAAGGTTGTGCCTTGTACGTGTGACGTCAGTACGCACAAGCGCAACCTTATAAAAGTGCAGATGTAGCGGGGAGCTGCGGGAGATAGCGGAGGATGCCAGAATGTTTAAAGGCCTGATTAAAGGGGGCCCTAGCTACGAAAACTCTAGCCAAGAAAACTCTAGCCCCTTTTATAAATGCCTGGGCCCGGGACGAGTGTCCCCCCTGTCCCCCCCCGTCCCCCCCTGATGGCGGCCCTACCCCTGTACCACATTGTTACAATGGTACAACTTGGAATGCAGTACTGACGCATGGGTGTCTCAAGTTAGGGTGATGATCCCACTGTCATATGAGCTAACCAGCCATCTTTTCTTCAGATATTGCTGTCTTATGCCCCACTAGCTGCACTGTATCCTTTATTGCAAATATGCAACCAGGACATACTTTTTCTGCTTCTCTATTATACCGATCGCACAGATACATACTATACCGCAATCCCCTACTACTGACTCTACTGCTCACACCTACATGCCATTGACTGCAGTTACCATGAGTGTGTGGCGAGGAGTTGCAGTTCACCGTATTAGGGTGTCCCACCCTCTGCTTCTCTTTATCTCATAAACTATATGGGGTTCTTTATTTCAATGCTTTATTTTTGGGTTTTGCTTTTTTGTTTGTTTCACTTTTATTTTATTCACTTTTTTTTTTAAAGATTTTATTTTGCATATTTTATATTACAAACAATTCAAGAGAAAAACAAAGTAAAGAAGAAAGGGAGACAGAGAAAAGAGGGGGGGGGGAGGGGAGGGGGAGGCTAAGGTATCAGTTTTAGTTGTACAGACTTACTAGTTATCCATGTTCACCAACTTTATAGGTTCAGCCACATACCCCATACAGCGTTATGTTTCTCCGGGCACCCCCTTGCTAGATAAGTCAGTGTCTGACTGGGAAGAGAATCATCCACCAATTTCCGCCAAAACTGGAAAGGAGGAGGATCTAGTGACTTCCAGTGCATTAGAATTGATTTATTAGCGTAGTAAAGCAACTGCAGATAGCAGTCTAGAGTAGGAGCAGAGTTGCAGGTCACTGGTTAGTCCTAGCAAACAGAGTTCTGGGGAGCGTATGTTTGGGAGGGCAAGCTTACATAGTAACATAGTAACATAGTAAGTTGGGTTGAAAAAAGACATACGTCCATCAAGTTCAACCATAATGCCTATACCTAACCTGCCTAACTACAAGTTGATCCAGAGGAAGGCAAAAAACCCCATCTGAAACCTCTCTAATTTGCCTCAGAGGGGAAAAAATTCCTTCCTGACTCCAAGATGGCAATCGGACCAGTCCCTGGATCAACTTGTACTAAGAGCTATCTCCCATAACCGTGTATTCCCTCACTTGCTAAGAATCCATCCAGCCCCTTCTTAAAGCTATATAATGTATCAGCCAGCACGACTGATTCGGGGAGGGAATTCCACAACTTCACAGCTCTCACTGTAAAAAATCCTTTCCGAATATTTAAATGGAACCTCCCTTCTTCTAAACGAAGTGGGTGCCCTCGTGTCCGTTGGAAGGACCTACTGGTAAATAAAACATGAGAGAGGTTATTATATGATCCCCTTATATATTTATACATAGTTATCATGTCACCTCTTAAGCGCCTCTTCTCCAGTGTAAACAGACCCAACTTGGCCAGTCTTTCTTCATAACTGAGACTTTCCATACCCTTTACCAGCTTAGTTGCCCTTCTCTGGACCCTCTCTAACTCAATAATGTCCCGTTTGAGCACTGGAGACCAAAACTGAACAGCATATTCTAGATGGGGCCTTACCAGTGCTCTGTAAAGGGGAAGAATAACCCCCTCCTCCCGTGAATCTATACCCCTTTTAATACAGCTCAAAACCTTGTTTGCCCTTGCAGCTGCTGCCTGGCATTGCTTGCTACAGCCAAGTTTATTATCTACAAGGACTCCAAGGTCCTTCTCCATTATGGATTTGCCTAGTGCAGTCCCATTAAGGGTATACGGGGCTTGCATATTTTTACATCCCAGGTGCATGACCTTACATTTATCCACATTAAATCTCATCTGCCACTTAGCTGCCCAGATTGCCAGTTGGTCAAGATCCTGCTACAGGGATGTCATATCCTGGATAGAATTGACTGGTCTGCAGAGTTTTGTGTCATCTGCAAACACTGATACATTACTCATAATACCCTCCCCTAAGTCATTTATGAACAAATTAAACAAAAGTGGACCCAGTACAGAACCCTGAGGGACCCCACTGAGAACCTTACTCCAAGTAGAGAATGTGCCATTAACAACCACCCTCTGTACCCGATCCTGTAGCCAGTTTTCTATCCATGTGCAAACGACTTCACTAAGACCAATAGACCTTAGCTTAGAAAGCAGTCGTTTGTGGGGAACGGTATCAAATGCTTTCGCAAAATCCAAATAGATTATATCTACTGCATCCCCACTGTCCAGCTTCTTACTTACCTCATCATAAAAAGCAATTAAATTGGTCTGACATGACCTGTCCTTCATAAAGCCATGCTGATTACTGCTCATAATGGCATTCTCCACTACATAATTTTGTATGTAATCCCTTAACAAGCCTTCAAATAACTTGCCCACCACGGATGTCAAACTTACAGGCCTATAATTGCCAGGCTGAGATCTTACTCCCTTTTTAAATATGGGAGTGACATTCGCCTTCTTCCAATCCCTAGGTACCATACCTGATGAGAGCGAGTCTGAGAATATCAGAAACAAGGGCCACTGCAATTCTGCCCCTAGCTCTCTCAGTACCCGAGGGTGTATTCCATCTGGCCCCGGTGCCTTGTTTACATTTATCGTGTGTAACCCTTTAAGCACCATATCCTGTGCCAACCACTGTGTAGTTGGAGCTGAGGCAACAGTGCAGCTATTGGGTGGGACTTGGCCCACTGGCTCCTCTACTGTATACACAGAAGAAAAGAACTGGTTAAGCACATCTGCCTTTTCTGTATCCGCTGTAACCATATTGTTACTATAACTCAATGGGGCCACACCCTCAACCTGCATCTTTTTACTATTAATATACTTAAAAAACTTTTTGGGGTTAGTCTTGGCCTCGGCCGCGATGTGCTCCTCATTTTCTATCTTTGCCTTCCGGATTGCTGTTTTACAACACTTGTTATAGTGTTTATAATCATTAAACGCAGCTACAGTCCCCTCTGACTTATATTTCTTAAAAGCTTTCCTTTTTCTCCCTATTAACTTCTTTACCTCAGAGTTAAGCCACATAGGGTGATTCTTAACACTTCTACTTTTTCTTATTAATGGAATGAATTGAGAACAGTAATGATTTAATATCATTTTAAATGACAACCATTTCTGCTCTGTATTTTTATCAGAAAACATAATGGCCCAATCTATGCCCTGAAGCGCTGCCCTTAAGGAGCTAAAATTTGCCTTCCTAAAATTCATTGTCTTTGTTGCCCCCGTGTAAATTTGTTTCCTGCACCAAACATCAAATGAAATAACATTATGGTCACTATTACCCAGGGGTTCAACCACTTGCACATTTGCTATACGTTCTGGGTCATTAGAGATCACTAGATCTAGTATAGCATGGTTCCTGGTTGGCTCCTCAACAACCTGTGACATAAAGTTGTCATGCAGCAAGTTTATAAACTTGTTCCCATTTACTGTCCTGGCAGTACTATTGCCCCAGTCAATATCAGGGTAATTAAAATCCCCCATTATTATCACTTGCCCCAAACTAGCAGCCTTTTCTATTTGCAACAGGAGCTGGGCCTCCTCCTCTTCGCTTACATTAGGGGGTCTATAGCATACCCCTACAATTAGTTTGGTAGATTCTTTACTATCTGTGAGAAGCTCAACCCATAAGGATTCAGCTCCCTCTGTTACCCCCATCACTTCCTCCTTAATATTTGCTTTTAAGTCGTGCTTAATGAACAGACACACTCCTCCTCCTTTTCTATTGCCCCTGTCCCTCCAAAACAATGTATACCCCCCAATATTAACTGCCCAGTCATGAGACTCATTCAACCAAGTTTCAGCAACACCAATCACATCATATTTCCGCTCCAACGCCAGTACCTCCAGCTCTCCCATTTTACCAGTCAGACTCCTTGCATTGGTAAACATACATTTAATACTGGTTCCGGCGTGAGAATGACGTGTAAACAACTTATGGGCCTCCCTGCCATTATCAGTATCCCGAAGCAAGTCTCCTCCCCCAATTTCCCTTACTATGCCCACTACCTCATCTATCCTGTCTACCACAGCTTAATGTACACGTTAAAGGTGATGCTGTATGATGTCACTCAGGTCTTTGCGCCAGTTTGGAGTATGTCAGGGGGTCCGTTTCCTTCGCTATCAATTTGAAAAAGGCTGTGAAAACAGCCAAACATTAGTTCCATGTTTTAATAAATTCATCACTTCAGTCTAAGTCCTGTGAGTGCGATATCTGTCCTCAAGAGTGTACGATACCTCTACGCTGCACCCAGGCATATTTGTTTTTTCATTCGATGTGAGTGCCTGTTTCTATCTGCTGAAACAAATAAATGTTTGTGACTTACTCCCAATATGGGGGAAAATGGCCCAGGTGCATCTAGGAGAAAAGAATATCCACATGAAAAAATGGAGCACTTATGGGACTTATGAATAAGTGAAAAAGTTTTTGTGATGTTTCGGTTCTGCTAAGAGGACCTTCCTCAAGACATCCCAAGCACACCAGGATCCCACAACCTAAAGAAGCCACTTGATTGGTGCAATTGCAGACACTCTATCAAGATGATATATTTTATCAGAAAGCGACTCACACAGAGGATCGAAAACATTTTTTTCTCTACTTCATTTTTCCCTGCGAAGCAGACGCTACATAGTATTAAGGACAACTGGAACATTAAGCAGTACAATAATACATTATCATTTTAGAGCTTTCAAACCAGGCATTGGTTTTCGGAGAGGATGGAATTTGATGCATATGTTGGTCGGATCAATCTAACACCCACTAAACCCTCCATCTGATGGTTTAGGTGCCCTGAGTGCACTACATGTCACAGCTTACTGACTGGATCCTCCTTTCCACACCCTAATAGCGGTAAAAGATACCACATACAACATCACTTGACATGTCTCTCAGACTATGTTATTGGGGTGAAAACCCATCTGAAGCCTCTCTAATTTGCCACATAGGGGGAAAAAATTCCTTCCTGAGTCCAAGATGGCAATCGGACCAAACCCTGGATCAACTTGTACTAAGAGCTATCTTCCATACCCCTGTATTCCCTCACTTGTACTGAGAGCTATCTCCCATACCCCTGTATTCCCTCACTATCTAGAAAGCCATCCAACCCCTTCTTAAAGCTATATAATGTATCAGCCAGCACGACTGATTCGGGGAGGGAATTCCACAACTTCACAGCTCTCACTGTAAAAAACCCTTTCTGAATATTTAAATGGAACCTCCATTCTTCTAATCGAAGTGGGTGCCCTCGTGTTCATTGGAAGGACCTACTGGTAAATAAAGCATTAGAGAGGTTATTATATGATCCCCTTATATATGTATATATAGTTATCATGTAACTTCTTAAGCACCTCTTCTCCAGTGTAAACAAACCCAACTTGGTAAGTTTTGGTCCTGTAAGTGGGACCAAAACGTTTGCAAACTAATAAAAACTTTTTCACTCATTCGTAAATCCCATGAGTGCTCCAAGTTCAGGGCTTATGGGCTCTCCAATGTGGTAAGGCCAGTACTTATTTACCTAGCTCTATATATATATATATGTATGTGTGTGAGTTTATTTTGATATTAAAAACCCTCAAGTCTTTTGAGTTCCTCTGGGAATTACTGTCTGAAATAAACATGATAGCTGCCCCACTAATAAAGATAGACAATATCAAATTGTATGACGTTGCATATAGAAATAGTTGTAGAAAGGTCATTAGGTAAAAAATAATCTATAAATATGAAGCACCAGAAAGCAGCATTTCTATGATTGAAGGTGCCCTTCTGTATACCATTAAAGATAATGAGGCATTCGGTTTTAGTGCTGCCCTTTGCTCTAGCAATGTACAAAGGCTGAGCTCTGTTAAATTACATAAAATACTGTTCTACGAATAATGATTATAGTCCTAAAAATATCCTGGTATTGTGCTCACAGTATGCATGTGTACCTTTGACTGTGAAGGTTAAAGTACAGTTCATAAGTGGTTGGCCAAGTCCTTGTCATTTCAGTTGTGATAATGGAAATGGATCTTGGATATGTGAGTAGGCTGATACTTGAAATGCAGTATAAGAAGAAATTAAATATCTCACATGGAAGTAAATTTCACTTTGCTGGCTGTGGAAAATCCTAAAGGGGATTTATGGATTTATTCTTTCTAGCTATCTTTGGCACAAACAAGCTTTAATTCTTTAAATCACTTGCATTTATTTTTTTAAAGTAAAGAAGTAAAGGCTCAATCACACGAGGGGTGCAAAATATTAGGCATCCCCAAGTGATTATAATCACTTACCTGAAACCCCTGGCTGGTGCTCCTGTTAGCCCAAAACTGCACCACTAGGGGGTAATGCAGGCGAGCGATCCTCTTCCTTCCTTTATTCTCCTTTGGACAAGATCCCAGGGCCCGCACATGCCCAACTGAGTGGAAAGCTGGCTCTATTGTTGAAGTTCAATGTTTCACTCCACTGCGCACGCGCCAAGACCGAAGAAGGAAGAGGATTGCTTTGTCGCATACACCCCGGCTGGTGCAGTTTTGGGCTAACAGGCGCACCGGCCGAGAGTTTCAGCTAAGCGAATACAAACACTGGGGGTGTGTAACATTTTGGCGCTCCCAGTTATTGTAATTTTCAAACCTAGGGGCACATTTACTAACCCACGAACGGGGCGAATGCGTCCGATTGCGTTTATTTCGTAATGATCAGTATTTCGCGATTTTTTCGGAAAAATGTCGCAACTTTTTCGTTACTACTACGATTTGTGCGAAAAAACTCGAGTTTTTCATAGCCATTCCGAAAGTTGAGCAAAATCTGTCGATTTTTCATAAGCGTTAAAACTTGCGCAAAAAGTTGCGCTTTTTTCGTAGCGTTAAAACTTGCGTGAAACGTCGCACCTTTTAAGTTTTAACGCTACGAAAAAGGCACAACTTTTCGCGCAAGTTTTAACGCTACGAAAAAATCGGCAGATTTTGCGCAACTTTCGAATGGCTACGAAAAACTCGCGTTTTTTCGCGCAAATCGTATTGGTAACGAAAAAGTCGTAAAGACGCCGAAAAAATCACAAAAAATACGAAAAAGTCGCAAAATGTTCGTTTTCAAATCGGAATTTTTCCAATTCGGTTCAGATTCGTGTCTTAGTAAATGTGCCCCTTAGTGTACAAAACCAACTTTACAAAAATGTTGTAGGCATACATTAAGCACAAATTCAGTGAAACCAAATCTACCATTTAACATTTCTACCTAACATTTCTTACGTAAAGAACTTTGCACAATAAAACCACATAAATTGACATTTTATGTTCTGGGACTTATGGGCAGATTGAGGGGTAATGTTGAGATTTTGAGGGGTAATGTTGGTTTCAGATTAAGTTATTTATATAACACAGATTATTGATTAGAATTTTTGACAACATCTGGGAGGATTTATTAACATTTAAATTTTTGTGGTTTTGTATTTTTTTTTTAAACCTTGATTAAAATAATTTCCACAAACTGCAGATATTTATCAAAAAATCCAAATTGAAAAGGCACAAATAGAAAAAAAGTCACAAGAAAATGTGAAAATCGCAACTTTGATTTGTTGATTTGCACGTATTTTCAGTGATTTTTTTTTGTTAATTTATTCATTCAAGCTTCGGTATCGTGACTTTCCTTGGGCCGGGTTGGAGCTGCAGAGTGCCATTGAGCCCTATGGGAGACTTTCCTTGGGCCGGGTTGGAGCTGCAGAGTGCCATTGAGCCCTATGGGAGACTTTCCTTGGGCCAGGTTGGAGCTGCAGAGTGCCATTGAGCCCTATGGGAGACTTTCCTTGGGCCGGGTTGGAGCTGCAGAGTGCCATTGAGCCCTATGGGAGGCTTTCCTTGGGCCGGGTTGGAGCTGCAGAGTGCCATTGAGTCCTATGGGAGACTTTCCTTGGGCCAGGTTGGAGCTGCAGAGTGCCATTGAGTCCTATGGGAGGTTTCCTTGGGCCAGGTTGGAGCTGCAGAGTGCCATTGAGTCCTATGGGAGACTTTCCTTGGGCCAGGTTGGAGCTGCAGAGTGCCATTGAGCCCTATGGGAGACTCTCCTTGGGCCAGGTTGGAGCTGCAGAGTGCCATTGAGCCCTATGGGAGACTCTCCTTGGGCCAGGTTGGAGCTGCAGAGTGCCATTGAGCCCTATGGGAGACTTTCCTTGGGCCAGGTTGGAGCTGCAGAGTGCCATTGAGCCCTATGGGAGACTCTCCTTGGGCCAGGTTGGAGCTGCAGAGTGCCATTGAGCCCTATGGGAGACTCTCCTTGGGCCAGGTTGGAGCTGCAGAGTGCCATTGAGCCCTATGGGAGACTCTCCTTGGCCAGGTTGGAACTGCAGAGTGCCATTGAGCCCTATGGGAGACTCTCCTTGGGCCAGGTTGGAGCTGCAGAGTGCCATTGAGCCCTATGGGAGACTCTCCTTGGGCCAGGTTGGAGCTGCAGAGTGCCATTGAGCCCTATGGGAGACTCTTCTTGAGCCAGGTTGGAACTGCAGAGTGCCATTGAGCCCTATTGGAGACTCTCCTTGGGCCAGGTTGGAGCTGCAGAGTGCCATTGAGCCCTATGGGAGACTTTCCTTGGGCCAGGTTGGAGCTGCAGAGTGCCATTGAGCCCTATGGGAGACTCTCCTTGGGCTGGGTTGGAGCTGCAGAGTGCCATTGAGCCCTATGGGAGACTTTCCTTGGGCCGGGTTGGAGCTGCAGAGTGCCATTGAGCCCTATGGGAGACTTTCCTTGGGCCGGGTTGGAGCTGCAGAGTGCCATTGAGTCCTATGGGAGACTTTCCTTGGGCCAGGTTGGAGCTGCAGAGTGCCATTGAGCCCTATGGGAGACTCTCCTTGGGCCGGGTTGGAGCTGCAGAGTGCCATTGAGCCCTATGGGAGACTCTCCTTGGGCCAGGTTGGAGCTGCAGAGTGCCATTGAGCCCTATGGGAGACTCTCCTTGGGCCAGGTTGGAGCTGCAGAGTGCCATTGAGCCCTATGGGAGACTCTCCTTGAGCCAGGTTGGAACTGCAGAGTGCCATTGAGCCCTATTGGAGACTCTCCTTGGGCCAGGTTGGAGCTGCAGAGTGCCATTGAGCCCTATGGGAGACTTTCCTTGGGCCAGGTTGGAGCTGCAGAGTGCCATTGAGCCCTATGGGAGACTCTCCTTGGGCCGGGTTTGAGCTGCAGAGTGCCATTGAGCCCTATGGGAGACTTTCCTTGGGCCGGGTTGGAGCTGCAGAGTGCCATTGAGCCCTATGGGAGACTTTCCTTGGGCCGGGTTGGAGCTGCAGAGTGCCATTGAGTCCTATGGGAGACTTTCCTTGGGCCGGGTTGGAGCTGCAGAGTGCCATTGAGCCCTATGGGAGACTTTCCTTGGGCCAGGTTGGAGCTGCAGAGTGCCATTGAGCCCTATGGGAGACTTTCCTTGGGCCGGGTTGGAGCTGCAGAGTGCCATTGAGCCCTATGGGAGACTTTCCTTGGGCCAGGTTGGAGCTGCAGAGTGCCATTGAGCCCTATGGGAGACTTTCCTTGGGCCAGGTTGGAGCTGCAGAGTGCCATTGAGTCCTATGGGAGACTTTCCTTGGGCCAGGTTGGAGCTGCAGAGTGCCATTGAGCCCTATGGGAGACATTCCTTGGGCCGGGTTGGAGCTGCAGAGTGCCATTGGGCCCTATGGGAGACTTTCCTTGGGCCAGGTTGGAGCTGCAGAGTGCCATTGAGCCCTATGGGAGACTTTCCTTGGGCCAGGTTGGAGCTGCAGAGTGCCATTGAGCCCTATGGGAGACTTTCCTTGGGCCAGGTTGGAGCTGCAGAGTGCCATTGAGCCCTATGAGAGGCTTCCAAAACATGTACTGAAGGATCAAAGTCAGAAAGGTTTTCACTCCGTTTCCAATAATTCGGATATGAACATTTCGGATTGTACCATGATTTTTTCGTACGACCACGATGCGAATTTTCGCGAAATGAATGCACATCAGATATTTTCGTATTTATTTTTTTTTTGCCAGTGGTACTCTGTATGACACTCGAGGGCCGATTCACTAAAGTGCGTTAAAACTAGCACTATTTATAGCATGCGTTAAAAATGTTACTGCTTCTTATTTTTTGCGACTTAACGCACGATTCACTAAAAGGACAGGGGTCATAATTTAGACGCGATGTTCTTTGCATTATTTAACTCACAATGAGTGTTTTTCTTGCTTTATTTTCCACTGTGTTCATTATTTCCCACTGCACGCAATATATTTCGCCACGTGCTATATTAGCTCATGATTTAACATACGTAACCATTACTTTCGGAAAACTTTTCTGAAAAATAACATTTCCCTGCAAACTGGAGGCTGCATCACTCTAGGGCCAACACAGACTTGAATAAATCCCACTGCAAAGTCCGTGTTGTGTTGCCAAAAGCTCAGGAACCGCAATTTTCTTTAAGTACCGCCTGCCCCAAGTAGGTGTTAATCTTCGCACAGACTAATGCGATATTTAGCGCATATAACGCTTAATATGTGTTTGTGAATCATGTGTTAGTATTATATCTATGCGAGAAGTAACGCAATGCGTTCTTTTGCGCATGCGATATGCGTTTTGACGCATGTGAAATGACTTTGATAAATCGGTACTTATTTATCACATGCATTTTAACGCAAAAAGGCATTCGATTAGCGTTATCGCACTTTAGTGAATCGTCCCCACTGTATTACTTTTTTTGCAGTGTGCACCCAGGTATTTTCTCTAATAAGTGCAGCAATTTTCTGTGCCTGTTAGAAAATGAAATGAACAGTGTGGCTCCATCCAACTGATGCTGGAGTATAACTCCCAACATACTTTCATTTATTAATAATGGATCAACCATGATGGGAGCTATAATAAAGCAGAAATAGGTTTCAAAAGGAATACTGCACAATAAAACATTTTTTCTCCTGGGCTAGAAGACCACCTGATACAAGAGGATCCTGGCGATGAGAATACTTCCTGCTCTGTACTTGTTAAATATCTCTTCTTGGTTTTATATGATCTTAGAAGAAGCCATTACACCTTTTTAAACATCTACATAGTGCTACTTATAAATAATATGTGGTGCTGGTTTCACATTGGTCTAAAATTGAATACAGTCTGTAAAAATGGCCCCTTAATTGGAGCTCCCTATTGATCCTATCAGGTCTCAATGAAGTGTAGGCATGTCCTAACAGTCCCTGCCAGAAGCACAACAGGAGGGGGAGAGCCAATCACAGCCTTGCACTCGCACAAGCAAAGACAGGCTTCAGTTCCCTATCAGGTCAGCTTAGCTGCTGATTGGTTCCTATTATACAGTACAGAGAGCCGCCGGCTCCCCTGCACATACAGAAAATTCAGCCAGCAGGAAGTGGAACAGATAGGCGGGACTAGTGGGGATTTGGTGGAATTTCTCAATAAATCAGTCTGAAACACAACTTTTTTAAGCACAATCCTTCTATATCTAGAGGAATATAATTCACTGGTACATTCATAATTTTTATATGATATGTCTCCTTAGACATAAATAATATATTGTAATACCTAAAAAGAAATATTGGTTTAAACATTACAGTGTTTTGTGTTTATGCAATAACATAAACTTGGACTGAATCACACAACACACACGCACAAATACTTTTTTTCCTTTCTAATATTTCAACTGGAAAGCAGCAACTGCATATTGTAACTTGGAGTTATAAAGGAATAATAAGATATAAGATAATGGGATATATACTGTATCTACACACAGTTAATTCTCTGTTCAGATTATCTGTATGTGAGCAAATATTTTCAGAAGGGCTGTGAAATGGCATCACTTCTACATTTCTGCTGGCAGATCAGACAGGCGTATAAAGTTTATGTGGATGTGAGCAAATGAAGGAAATAAGCGCTGGTGTAGCTAAGCCGTATCCATCAGATAACCAGCCTGAGTAACATATCTGATGAACAAGCCAGCTTCACATTGCAAACTAGAAATAACATTATGATTCATTATCTAGGTACGTAAAATAACCCACATTTCCCATGTATCTGTGGTTGCCATGAGTTAAATACAGTGGTGCAATGACGTCAGCTGATTGCTTCTTGTTCAACGGGAAGGGAGCGTGTATTCAGGAGCACCGGGGGTACATAGGTATCCCCTGCAAAACCCCTTAGCTTGTTTGGTATTTAAATAACTAGTTTAGGGATGGTCAGAGCTCTAACGAAAGCCCTGTACTTAAACCCTGCCTATACCAGGAATTTACTGGGCCTACAGCCCTGCACTCTGCACTACATTGTATATTAACTTTATGCCACTTAGTGCTCCTGCACTTGTAACTGGTGCGGTAGTGACACCATTTTTATTTTAAATAAAGTAAATAAAGAGTATAATATATTTATAATACATGGTTACAGCAATTGTATTTCAGTTGTGAGCGTATACACAATATGGCCATTTACTTTATATTTTATGCAATCTGAGATTATTGATTGGTATATGCAGTATAGTATATTGCAGTTGTAAGTTTCATTTCATGGTAAATACTTGACAATGTCACTTTTTGAATTGAGTTAGAGGACCTTTGGGTGGAGATACAGATGAATTTGAACATTTTAAACATTTTAAAAACATGATTAAAGAAAAAGGTAGAAATGGGTGCACATTAAATTCCACATTGAAGCAAAAGAGATTGTGCAAATTCATTCTGCTAAATTGCCTGAATATACCATGGTATTGAAGGGATCGTTTTATAATTTTCATTATTCACCAGCTTATATGTTTTTTAGTAAATAGAGGGGTTCCCCCTGAAATGCATATGTCACTTTGTGTGGTTACACAGCGGTTAAAATAAATCAGAATGAATTTGCACTAAACTGGATTCCATTTTTTTGTTACATTGTGGTGTTATATGTGGGTCCGTTTTTACCACTATTATTTTATAATATTTTGAATCTCTGGTTTGGGTTAAAGCACCTCCCCACTTCTTATGGGATCCATATATTTCATGTGCCAACTGTATAGTTCATTGGTGAATTCAAAATACCATTTACAAATGCAAGGGTATTCTTTCATGTTTTCAATATGTTTTTCATTAGTAAAATACAAAGGTAAATAACAATTAGCAATGGTGTCCAGGTTTTTCAGTGCATTCTACAGTGAAATGTACACTTGGTGCTACCCAAAAATGTACGCATACACACCCAACAAAACTACTCATGTCACTTTGGCTAATGCCACACAGACTGTATGGAGCATATTTTTGACAAGCCATAAATCGCTTGCTGAGAATATGCTACATATGCTTAAAAATGCTCCTACCTGTGCCTGTGCCCAAATGCACTGAATACGCTCTGGTGCAGTAGCCGATGTAGCCGGTGAAGTCTTGGGTTTTTTGGCAGATATCGGCTATATGTACCTGCACCGAGCGCATTCAATGCTAGGGTGCAGGCACAGGTAAGATGTTTTTCAAGTATGGGGGGATTCTCAGCAATATGCTCCGTGTGGCATTAGCCTTATGAAAATGCTACCAAAAATTTAACCCATTATCGTTTTTGCACACGGTTATGCACTACTACATGAGCTGGCACATCATGAATAGTGATACCATAAAATTTGAGAAACGACAAGAAAATTTGCAAAACTGAGGAAAATACGCAAAATGTATTTGTAGAACAACTTTTTTTGTCGCCCACATCTTTTTTTTTACGCGACCGCAATTTTTTATGATGTGCAAAAATTTTCCGTGGCACATTTTTCTTGACGCTTTGCAAGATAATTCATCAATGGTGAAATGCGGAAAGTCGCTGTGAATCCATGCCTGCCGAAAAAAAAACCCTTATTACTTATCATGAACATGCTTATATGAATTGGAAAGTATTGCTTCATTAAGGTAGTCCATGTACTACTGTAGGAACATTTTCAGATACTTATAGCGAATCTCCACCAAAAACATCTTTACCGATCTCCAAAAAAAATCTCCACCAATTAATTGCATACAGGTATATACATCGGTAAAAAAAATGTAAAGGAATACTGTCATGGGAAAACATGCTTTTTCAAAATGCATCAGTTACAAGAGCTTGTGTTGTAAAGGATATATAGATATATACACAGAGCACTAATAACTAATGGTATATTGACTTCTATGAACACTAACTCCAGATTCTAAATACATTATACAGGGAGGAGCAGAAGTAGTGGCACCTGAAATACATTAAATACAGTGAGAAGCAGTGGGAACTTTAGCCCCAAATACATATTAAACACAATGAAGGGCTTGAGGGAATTTCAGCATTGTAGAATTCAGTACACATTCACAAAACTTTGTATTGCTCACTAACCTAGATATGAGAATATCCCCCAAGCTGGATAAACCCTGTTTAGCTATTATGCAACTTGGGGCATATTAAAAGTGCATTGAGCAGGAGGTTATCTGAAAGTAGTTCTATCCATTAGTGCTGGCTCTTTCTAAAATAATACATTTGTTCGTTCAAGAATAACATTTTCAATGATTAATTATTTTGCTATGTAAACAATGCAATTTAGAAATAAAAAAGTATACCATAATAATCATGACAGTATCCCTTTACTTCGTTTTAAATGTAACTGAGATTGCAGTTAGTATTAATCTGTTCCTTTCTATTCTGTGATCCTGGTTTTAGAAACAATGTAGCTGAAGCCAGTTCCCCTCTAGGTCTGTTAAAGAACCATTAACACTAACAAATAAAGGGGTTATATATACAATGCAATATAATGTGCTGTTCCCTACTCTGGTAAAATTGCTCCGAAACAATGCACCGGTTTATATAAAGCTGCCATGTATTCATGAGGGAACCATTCCCGCTAAACAGGGCAGCAAGATGGGGTCAAATGCCATTCATTCATCTAAATTTCTCTTGTCCAAAATTAAGGTCCTCAGGGTGACCCTAAGGGGGAGATTTATCAAAATGTGAGATTAGAGCTCACCACAGAGTTCACCATTTGATAAATACACTTCTAAAAATCGGAATAGGAAAGTGAATTTTTCTCTGGTGGGCTCTAAGCTCACATTTTGATAAATGTTCCCCTAAATGTTGGATGAACATGATAATGATACAGGAATAAATCATGACATCAGAAAGAGTCCCCTTTGGTTTAATATACAGTATAGGATCTATTATCCAGAATGATTTGGATCTAGAGGTTTTTGGCTAAGGGATCTTTTCATAATTTAGCTCACCATACCTTAAGGCAGCGTTTTTCAACCGCTGTTCCGCGGCACACTAGTGTGCCGCGAGATGTTGCCTGGTGTGCCGTAGGCAGGGCCGCAATTTTTACTTTAAAAAAAAAAATCCGGGCCCTGTCATTGGTTGCGCCCGTGTATACGGGTGACGTCAGTACGCACGGGGGGGAACCTTATAAAAGGGCCTGTGTGCGGTCGCGTGTAGGCAGAAGTGCAGAGGCGGCGCGCGTGAGGGGAAGATGCTGCTGAAGCAGCCGAAGAGTAAAATGCTGCTGGGCACCAATGTATTAGGGGGGCCACGGGGCACACTGACTTATGGGGGCACTGCTGCTGGGCACCAATGTACTAGGGGGGCTGGCTCTTGGCACCAATGTACTGGGGGGCACTGCTGCTGGGCACCAATGTACTAGGGGGGCACTGCTGCTGGGCACCAATGTACTAGGGGGGCACTGCTCTTGGCACCAATGTACTAGGGGGGCACTGCTGCTGGGCACAGAGTTAAATTTTTTAACATTTTCTAATGGTGGTGTGCCTCGTGATTTTTTTCATGAAACAAGTGTGCCTTTGCCCAAAAAAGGTTGAAAAACACTGCCTTAAGGGGCCGATTCACTAAGGTACGAATCCGAATCGTGAAATCCAATCATTTCTGATGATCGCAAATATCACGAAAATTCTTTTTGTTTGAATACAAAAATTTCGTACTTACGATCCGAAAGTTCTGAAATTTTTGTATTGAAACAATTGTTTGCGTATGGCAATCCGATAGTTACAAAATTTTTGTATCCGAATAATGGAAACAGTGCAAAAACCTTTCTCACTGTGAACCTTCAGTGCATGATTTTGGAAGCCTCCCATAGGGCTCAATGGCACTCTGCAGCTCCAACCTGGCCCAAGGAAAGTCTCCCATAGGGCTCAATGGCACTCTGCAGCTCCAACCTGGCCCAAGGAAAGTCTCCCATAGGGCTCAATGGCACTCTGCAGCTCCAACCTGGCCCAAGGAAAGTCTCCCATAGGGCTCAATGGCACTCTGCAGCTCCAACCTGGCCCAAGGAAAGTCTCCCATAGGGCTCAATGGCACTCTGCAGCTCCAACCCGGCCCAAGGAAAGTCTCCCATAGGGCTCAATGGCACTCTGCAGCTCCAACCCGGCCCAAGGAAAGTCTCCCATAGGGCTCAATGGCACTCTGCAGCTCCAACCCGGCCCAAGGAAAGTCTCCCATAGGGCTCAATGGCACTCTGCAGCTCCAACCCGGCCCAAGGAAAGTCTCCCATAGGGCTCAATGGCACTCTGCAGCTCCAACCCGGCCCAAGGAAAGTCTCCCATAGGGCTCAATGGCACTCTGCAGCTCCAACCCGGCCCAAGGAAAGTCTCCCATAGGGCTCAATGGCACTCTGCAGCTCCAACCCGGCCCAAGGAATGTCTCCCATAGGGCTCAATGGCACTCTGCAGCTCCAACCCGGCCCAAGGAAAGTCTCCCATAGGGCTCAATGGCACTCTGCAGCTCCAACCCGGCCCAAGGAAAGTCTCCCATAGGGCTCAATGGCACTCTGCAGCTCCAACCCGGCCCAAGGAAAGTCTCCCATAGGGCTCAATGGCACTCTGCAGCTCCAACCCGGCCCAAGGAAAGTCTCCCATAGGACTCAATGGCACTCTGCAGCTCCAACCTGGCCCAAGGAAAGTCTCCCATAGGGCTCAATGGCACTCTGCAGCTCCAACCTGGCCCAAGGAAAGTCACGATACCGAAGCTTGAATGAATCCGAAACCTTGCGACAATTTGTGCATCAAAATCATATTTGTCGCAAGGTTTCGGATTCATTCAAGCTTCGGTATCGTGACTTTCCTTGGGCCAGGTTGGTACGATAAAGTCACACAAATTAACGAAAATATCCTAGAAAATACGCACAGTTCTAAAAATACGATTTTTTTTGTATTGGGACTCAACCGTACATTGATGAATAGGCCCCTTAGTCTGCATTGTATGTGGGGTAAAGCTATAAAAAGAATGCATTCACCCCAGAAAACCATACATTTTTGGAAAGTACACATTCCCCTGAATCTAAAATGGGTACTCATGTCTTTCTACTCCAAAGTACCAAGGCGCAAATCTTTCCTTAATTTGGCATTTTTGATGACATTTCCAAAAATCCCCTCAAAGCTTCCACAAAGCATCTTATCTCCCACATACTATTAGGTACCAAGATAAAACATCCTAATTATTTACCCCAGGGGTCCACTGAACATTGAGGGTTGAATAGAGGGCTCGGGTGCCTATGCCCCAAGCCTTTCACTAAAAATTTTTCACCATTCAAATAGCCACATAGCTCAACAACCTTATCTCGTCACAAGACCGACTTGCCAGCCCCCTTGGCTCGTTACCTAGGGAGTGGACTGGACTCTCTGCACCGGTGGCAAAAGCCACCAGTGCAGATAGAGACCCTTCATTTGTGAAGTACGTAAATGATACCTGCTTGGCACGCTGAGCTTTTTCTGTGAAGCATGTATCACATACGTGCTTGGCAGTAAAAGAGTTAAAGAATGGAAAAAAAAATTGCATTATGACTGTGCCAAAAGTTTCACGATTGAATCTGCAGTTTTCTCAAATGATTATGAGTGCAACCATTACTTTTTATTGTGTATGTATGTGTATATAAATATATATTTGCACACACTACAATTAAGATATATTTTTTACATATTATTACTGTACAGATGGTCATGTGGAGGTTGAATTTAATTGGAATGAAAACAATTCTGCTAAATGTTTTGTCGAAGGAAGGCTACTTCTTCTCTGCTAGCAATACAATATATAAATACTTTCATAAAATGTTATGTTTTCATAGTGCAAAGCTGACACTAATTAGTATTTTACTGTAATTTAAGTGGCTATAATAAATGTTTACGTACCAGTTAAATTACATAACCCCCTTCCGCTGTCTAATGATGGTGCCAAGACTTCATGTTCTATAAAAGCCATTAATTAATCTTTTAAATGTTCAGTGCATTGAAGAGTCTTGTTAAACAAACTTTTGGAACTGAGCAGAAATATATCTAGATTTAAACATTATATTATGCAGGGAATGGATAGATATAAGGCTATAGGAAGGAAAATAGAAAAAAACAAACAAGAGGGGGGTAGGAGAGCAAATATTTAGCTATTGTCCCATGGGGAGAATAGCCGCCCACAATAAATCTCTGATACCACAGGTGGATGTGGGAAGGCACAAAGGAAACTTTGGGTGACTTAGCAATGCGTATGTCTTTCCACTGGAGGTTACATTATTGCTGGTGCAGAGGCATTTCGGGGAGACTAGTCACCCGCGGTAGCAGAGATTTATTGCGGGTAACTTATCTCTGTATGTCTGTATGTGAGTGTATAGATAGGTCAGTATGGGTCTGTATGTGAGTGTATAGATAGGTCAGTATGGGTCTGTATGTGACTGGATAGATAGGTCAGTATGGGTCTGTATGTGAGTGTATAGATAGGTCAGTGTGGGTCTGTATGTGAGTGGATAGATAGGTTAGTGTGGGTCTGTATGTGAGTGGATAGATAGGTCAGTATGGGTCTGTATGTGAGTGGATAGATAGGTCAGTGTGGGTCTGTATGTGAGTGGATAGATAGGTCAGTGTGGGTCTGTATGTGAGTGGATAGATAGGTCAGTGTGGGTCTGTATGTGAGTGGATAGATAGGTCAGTATGGGTTTGTGTGTGCATTTAAGGGTTGAACTTGATGGACTCTAGTCCTTTTTCAACCCTATGTAATTATGTAAAATGCAAGCTCATTTGTGTCTTTTGTGATGCGTTGGGTGCAACTTCGGCAGCAATAACTCAGAGTATGGCCATACTTATGCTGGAATTATGGAAAAACTGCATTATGAGTAAACACAAGGGGATTTGCATGTTACATTACACACTGCACTGTATGTTTTACACTGTTATCTCACCTGATGCCCAGTCAGGTCTCCCGAATGTGTTGGACTTCTTTGATTCTTTGAGTGGTGAGCAGCACTGAGAATTATAACCAACCCAAATTCCTGCACCCGGATGCAAATCCAAAAAGTATTTATTTTCTGACTTTTGATAAATCACCCCAAAGGCTTTTGTCCAACTGTAATGAGAACTAGGTATGTTGGGCGTCTTGCTATTCTCAACATATGTTGTCATTTCTATTTTACCCCTTTTCCTTGATCAAAGATTTACATTTTACTTGGCTTTAAGATTGAACCAATTAGGCATTGTCATTCAAATTCATCTCACTTTGATTATTTAAAAATTGGGAAATTATTGCTAATTGCTCCCATAAGGCTCTTGTACTGCAGAGTGCAATCAGCTGGGATGTAATCAGCCAGTTAGTACGCAATCATTCTAATTAGCAGCCTCATTTGTAGCATTGTTAGATATTCAATGGTATCAAATTACATTTTTATTGAAAAAGAATGACATGTGACCTAATGAACACACAGGCAGGGTAGGGCAGGCAGAGTATGGCACACACAGGCAGCTTAGGGCAGGCAGAGTATGGCACACACAGGCAGGGTAGGGCAGGCAGAGTATGGCACTCACAGGCAGCATAGGGCAAGCAGAGTATGGCACACACAGGCAGCATAGGGCAGGCAGGGTATGGCACACGCAGGCAGGGTAGGGCAGGCAGAGTATGGCACTCACAGGCAGCATAAGGCAAGCAGAGTATGGCACACACAGGCAGCATAGGGCAGGCAGGGTATGGGACACACAGGCAGCATAGGGCAGGCAGAGTATGGCACACACAGGCAGGGTAGGGCAGGCAGAGTATGGCACTCACAGGCAGCATAGGGCAAGCAGAGTATGGCGCACACAGGCAGTATTGGCAGTCATACAGTGACACAATGCTGGTACTGCTCCTACAATCTGTCTGGGGTGTGAACAAGGGAACAAGGTTGGAGTTTACAGTCTGAGCCTGAGGTGTGAAAAATGCTATAAATCTGGTAGGAAAGACTTTCCTTCTTTGTCACTTAGGCAGGGCTGACAAACTCTTTCTTCGGTTAAAGAGAAAACAAAGCCTAAACATTTATTTTGAATATTCAAACCAATAGTCTATGTTGCACACAATACCACTTATAACAAAAGTCAGAAAAACAATGAATTCTACTAGTTTCTGACATTACTCCTAATCTATAGTCATTTCTCTTGCTGCTGCTGGTTCTTCCCAGAGGTACAATTACAGCGCTAAAGCAGAATGCCAGGGCTTTATTTCTCTGAGGGATTGAGCTGCTGACTCACTGTGCCAGTGTGTGATGATCTTATGGCTTGCTTGCTATTCTTGAGTTGATAATAGTACAAAGTTTTATTTACATCTGTATCATATTTTTGACACATTCATTAAGAGACCAATGGTCTTTAACCCTATGCATGCTGGCAGATGTCCGGCAAGGATAGTGAGTTGCCAGGGAAACTGAGCTTTTACAATAAATAAACAGAAACCCAGAATGTTGGCACTATAAACACTGGGATACATTGATTTGCAACTCAGTAACCATACCATGTCACTGTTCTTAAACATATAAACCTAATAATTAAAATGTAAATAAATCAATATAAATGTTTTCAGAGTCATCCTCTGAGCAGTTTTGCAATTTACATACATTTTCTATATTTAGTGGTTCATTAAAGTTTTAGACTCAACAGCTTTCTTTGAAGATCTATTGAGTGTCAACAACCCTTACTCTCTATGCTGTTTCCTGTATAGTTAGCCAAGGGTTTCCTGTATGGTTAGTTAACCCAAGGGTTGCTGGCCCTGACTTTCAGAGAGACTTGCTGAGCCAACAAATATCCAAATTCTGTCTATCACTGTGCTTCTCAATTTACTGGATCATATCACATTATCCATTATATAAATTGCTTTATTTCATTTCTGCAGTACCATCAGCATCACTTTGGTGCAATATTAACACCTGACATGTTTTGTGCCTTTAGTCTCTGCACTTCCTTAGAGTATATTAAAATAATACATCAGATAAAGCTTTATAGACTCTCCTTACTTACACAATCTCTTCAAAGTAATGTTTAAAGGTATGGCTTAACTCTATATGCACACCAGTAATTAAAACACTGTTAAAAGTTTACTTTATTTCATTTTTCCTTTCGCAAGCTTGCCTTGCACAGAAGAATTATTCCTTAATTTGATACAATTTTCCCATAAAAGAGGGATAAATGCCCGTTTTATGTGGAACTTGCCCAAAAAATGTAACCACTTTTTGGCTTTAACAGTCAAAATGTCCAGCTGGTGATAGAGCACGGGGTACATTGGACTCCTATTCCACAGGATGGGCCTTCGCTAAAGGAAAGTTACTTAATGAAGGGTGTTCTTAGCTACACCTGCCTCTGCCTGGTATGTATGTATGTATATCTTTATTTATAAAGCGCTACTTATGTACGCAGCGCTGTACAGTAGAATACATTAATACAAACAGGGGGTTAATAAGATAATAGATAAATACAAAGTATAACAATAAATACAAGATAAATACAGCTGCAATAAGTTAAGAGTCGAGGACACAAGAGGAAGGAGGTCCCTGCCCCGTAGAGCTTACAATCTATATGGCAAGTGTAAGTTCAAGTTTAAATAAATAAATAGATGGATGCCAGGAGTTCTTGCAAACAAAATGATAACTGTTTATTTGTCCCAGACAAAAGATGTAAATGAAGGGTTGAATATACTCACTCTCTGAGGAGGGATAGCAAATTATGATATTGCAGATCAATCATAAGAGTACCGTGTCCACAGTTTTACCCCTCTCAATAGAGGGCAGGGTAATGACAGCCAACAGCAAGCAGAAGGATAGGGAGTTCACTGGTTTAGCCCACCGTAGGTAAGTGTGGGCAGGGTAAAGACTAACCTGCTGGATCTCATTTTAAAGAAATAAAAAGATGTAAGATTTTCGCACACAGAAGCATTTAATGGAGATTGCCTGTGTTGTTATTTTTCTATGAAAAGGACATTTGCTCATTTTTTGCAGCTGAGCTTACTCAGAGCACCTCTATAAAGTTTATTCGGTTTTTGTCATTTTTCTAGTAAGAAAAGGACTAACAAAGGGAATTTTAAAGACTAACCTGATATCCCTGGCACTACTGTTTTCGTTTACTAAGGCAATAAGCCTGTAGGAGACTACTCCTTTACTCTCCTCTCCTGGTTGAAGCTGAAAAGCTGCTCTTTCTAACCTTGCTTACAGGGTCCCTGCTCCCCGACTTCACTAAGGGTGCTGGTACCCTTAGGGCCTAACACTTATGAACCAGTGTGGATCCCAGGCTTCCTTGAGCACCCGCACAGATCAAATGCTCTCAGCCAAGGAGAGAGAACCCCCCCCATCCCTAACACTATATTAAAGTGTGGTAGGGTGTGGTTTACCTATGGGCCAATAACTGAGATATATGTAAATACCAAAATAGACACATCAATCAACAAGGAGAAAAAGGAAAGGTAGGGTTTAAAGTCATAGGGGCACATTAATCCTATGGGTCCCTAAAAATACTTACAAAGTAAACTTGCAGAATCATGTCTATTAACCAAACTGAGCCAAGCAGGACTGTAGAGCTGGCGGCACAGCACAAGTGTCTTGTTACTACTTCAATTTACCTACATACATTTCCTCACTGAGAAGTCCCTGTGTATTAATATGTGCAGCATCATTTCCAATTTGCTCAGTACTTGGCTGCATGACTATCTCCTGTCAGCTGTTTCTAAGAAGGGACTCTAGCTAAGCAGCACTGTTTAACTGCACGGCCATCAATGCCTGTCTATGGTCTGAGCTTGTATATCCTCAAAAGCGTGCTGCCTAAAGCAAGGTGCTTATCCTGCCACTTATTTAAAGGTGTATAATAAAGGAAGCCTTTGAAGCACCATGAATAGTTCTCTTCCCTTAGGACAGTCATTGCTGCCTGGCAGCTGTTAGATCAGGTCTTACATTATTAGTGAAAGGTTTTGCTATAGTGACAAATTTCGTTTTTTTCATTGCTTGGAATATACTCAAATTCCAGACGAGCAGAGACAATTTCAGAGAAGAGAAGTTTCAAGAGACGTTTCAAGCGATTAATGAGACCGGAGTTTCTGTGCAAGCAATCTATTCGCCATGGCTTTCTAGCCTTAGCAAAACCCTTCTTTATTATAATTATTGGTTCCTCATCAGTCATGATAACTGCATACTTTTACAGTTTCTTTTTATTTCCTGCTATTTATATAGCACCAAGACATTTATGCAGCACTTCACAGGCAATATACATGATTCACATCAGTCCCTGCCCAGTGGAGCTTACAGTCTAAGGTGAATTTGTGGCACTTGCACTTTTCCAATTAATGGTTCTGAAGGAATATAGCTGAAATAGCACATGCATTTGAATGGATCATTTTTAAAGGTCTTTTTAAGTGAGATTATAAAAATTTGAAAATTTGCACATTTTTATCTAATTTATTCAGTCACCAATTGGTGTTTTTGACAAGAAACTGCAAGAATACAATCCTATTGCACAGGCACTTTGTTGAATTGTTTTTTTAGAAAAGGGGCTAATTCACAAACCGAAAAAGCGAGTGTTATTTTTAGCATGCTTTAAAAATAGTATCACTTCTTATATTTTTAGAATTAGCAATTATTTTTCGTGCAATGCCATATTTTAAGAGATATTTTAAAGCATGCAATATGTTTATGCTTGATTTCAAAATCAGCATATAATCCGGACTGGTTCAAGATTTAAGAATCATGTGAGGAGCCTGGAAATCCTGACACAATACTCATAATATTCATCTTAATGTCACACGACTTGGATATTCACAGATTGATAATTTTTGCGATTCTGGAAAATATGATCTTTGTTTAGTGGGGAATTAAATGCCACATGGGTGTAATCTATGGCACCTAACACATTGGGGATGCCACCGACACAATAGAACTCTCTTTTTACAGTGTTCCACTCATTTCTATTGATGGGAAACTTTATATAATTCCCAGACACTAAATGTATTGCATCCAGGACCTGCCCAAGGCAACGTGAAAATGTGGGCTGTGACACTCCACCATATATATCCCTCCAACTTTCTGAAAACTTCTGTTTCCAAGAAAATGAAGGGAGCACAGAAGTTTGACAGTGCCAGGGACAGCATGGCTTCTGCGTGTTAGTGGCTGCAGGTAAGGCTCCAGTACCTCATACAGGCTGTATATTGCTGCTCTATTTAACCTATAGCGCCCCACTATTTCCTCCTCTCATAATCCCTCTAGAGTTGATCTTTCCCTGAAAACTGGAGGATGCGTCACTCTAGGGCAATCACATACTTGATTCTCTTGTTCACATTCCAGAAAAAATCTGACTGCAAACTCCATGTTGTCTTCACAAACGTTCATGAACCGCAATGTTGTTTAGTAACGCCCACTCCTAGGAGGTGTTAAAATTCATAATAATTATCACCATATCTAATGTTTTTAACACTTAAAATATATCTGTGAATTATGCGTTACTATTATTTCTATTTGATAATTATCGCAATGCGATGGACATAGCACTTTGCCATAATTGAGATTTTTGCTCATACGATATGAGTAGTAATTCATGGGAAATGACCTTGATGAATCATTACTTAATTAAACATCATATTTAACACATAAAACTATGTGTTAAGTGATATCGACCTTTTGTGAATCAGCCCCAAAGTATTGAAAAAGCTATCACCTTTTAATAATTGCACTTTTCTTATTTATTCAGCACTAATCCCTTTATTGAATCAATTAATGAACTCCTGATTGGTATTTTGAGTTGAAGTGTTTTCTAATTAAGGGGTTATTTTTTCCTTCTTTATCTTATACTTACAGGCTAGGGTACATCACATTCACACTAGGATCAATTTAATCAGGAGCCAATAAACCTGTCTCTATGTTTCAACATTTGAAAATAATTAAATAAGATGGTCAGTGACTCTACACTCAACTCCCAGCATTGCCCAGCATACCCACTTATGCTGGGCATTGGCAATAGCTGTAAGGGCTCCCAGTGTAATAGCGGCCACAAGGGGGAGGTGCACATGGCGCATATGAGTCTGATACACTTGCATTTATGTTTTGTTGGGAATCAGATGGAATGGAAATTAAAATTTTCTGTCATGTACTCACAGCATCAAAATAATATCTGCACATGATTATTTAGGTGTAAGTGCCCTGCATCTACTGACGAAAGCCGCTGTGGGAACACATAGGGACATATTTATTATAGTGTGTCACTGGTGATGTTGCCCATAGCAACCAATCAGATCATTGCTTTTGTTTTGTAACTTGTAAATGACCGTTTAAATCTAATTGCAATTGCTTGCTATGGGCAACCAGTGATGTTTGTCTCCAGTGTTACTAAATACTCCCCTATGTCAATAAGCACACTGAGCTTCACACCAAAACATTTGCAAGAAGCAGCTTGTGGGTCATGACATTGTAAATCCAAAAGACCAAAATGACACTATAATGTAACTGCAAGTTGACAGACATAGAGCAGGGAAGCAGCTTTCTCCCTGGGGAATTACATTCCATCTGTAATTAGGTTTTGGCCAATTGTTTTACAGAACTTTTGGTCCTAGGGGGAGCAATTTTATGGAGGATTTAGGTCCCATTGATAGTAAGTTTAATGGCCATTATATTGCATTACTCTTGTAAAGTTACCTGATTTTTGATTTTCCCTTGAGAATCTTTTTCAGTTCCATAACCGAAAGCCTGTTCAGTAACAAAACATAGTTACAAAATATAGACTGGAAATGACAGACTCCCAGATAAAAACACACAGCATTCATTGTTATCTTCTGAGATACAATGACAGGAAGCTATTACAATTCTTTATACCTCTGGGTAACAAATACAGTTAAATGAAACTACAACCTTTGTGGTCTGATTCAGATGCAACAAACCGAAAAGCAAGAAACCAGCATTTACAGGGGACATAAAATTAATTTAGGAACTACAAGCCAAAACAGAACATGACAAATAATCCCCAAACCCAAAAAGGTACATCAATAGAAAAACATTAGATCTGAGAGTTATTCTGTTAAATAGAAATGACAAGTTGAATACAGCAGATACAGAGAAAGCAAACAAACTAATTTATTTTTCTTACATTTATACAACAGAGGCGCAGTATTTTTATTCTAAAGGTAAATATGGCTTTGCACCCATAACAGTTGCTTGACACAAGAAACTGATAAATATGTAGAGAGCTTAGCTTTGTTTAATCACTTAAAACTCTTTTTGGAAAATGTAATAAAGTCGTCAACAGAACATCATCCCTACCAGCAATAGGTAAGTCATGTTGCATTATCTAATTGTACAAGGGTAATGGTTTTGTTCTTCTGTGCACTAACTCATCATTGGGCTGGGTTTGATCACAGTTGGTAGGGGGGATCAGTTCTTTTTTCCCTGAGAATTTCAAATTGGGAAGCGATGTCAGGTTTTCCCCTAGTATTTAAAGGGGGATGGAGCACCAGATTCTGTCTTTTTGGAGGGGTTGGATAGTGATAAAGAGCCTAAGGCAAAATAGCTCATCAGCAGAAGAAGGTAGGACTGCCCAATATGAGGTTAGATCCTGTAGCAGAAGTGATATTCAGTCTGAGGGCAGAATTTCTGGCTGCTTCCTTCTCGGTTGTGCATAAACACAGACGTTGGATTTTAAATTATATTTGGGTGAGATGGAGCAGTGAGTAATTTTGTGGAAGATAAGTTAGAGGAGGATTTTGGTATAATAGTTGTGGAGATTTGAATGGGGAAGGACCTAAAGGTACTTGTGGATAATAAACTTGCTTGTAGCAACTTGGCTGGCCAAGATAGGATTGTTTACACCAGAGAAGAGGTGCTTAGGGGGACATATAATAACTATGTATAAATATATAAGGGCACCAAATAAATGTTTTTATGCTTTATTCACCACTAGGTCAGGTCTCTCCCTAAAGTCATTAACTGGCAAATACAGTAGATAGCTTGGGTGTTTTTTTTAGGTTTTTTTTTGGCTTTTTTAGTGATAAAGTACAGGGTTACTGACATTACCTGAAAAGAGAAGGAGAAAATATTGCTAATAGTAGATAATGCTATTATAAACACTCAACTATCCAGGATTATTTGGGTTAGACAACAGAACACACTCTCCAAGGTATTACAATATCACTTGGTGCAACACTATATATTTATATTACACTAAATATATATCACGCGCCACACACTGTAAAACTTTTCACCATTCCTACCAAATGCAAGATAAGATTAACTAGAACTTTCCAATGGAGTTTTCCAATGGAAAATTGAACAAACCCAGAAACATGTCAAACTTTTTAACTAGAGGCAAGATGATTTTATTAGCAGCAATTAAGCAAATTTAGGGCCAGCACATTCAGAGATATATCCCACTCCATCGCTATATTAGCAGTATTCACAATCTTAGAAAGAGTCTGTTTAACAGAAGTAACAATTGGAACAGGGCAGTAAATCCTCTGCAAAATCAACAATGCCCTACAGAACACCCCCCAAAATTCTGCTGATATTTATTTAGAGGGGACTACATCCCAAGAAAAAGGACATATCTTATAGAAACCTAATGTTCTACATAAAGTCAAAATGAAAACAAGGAAGATATTATATGTATAAAGTTGATAGCTAATTAGACAAGAATGTATATTCAAACAGGACTCACATTTTCAGCTTCTACATTCCAACCGCTTCCTGTGGATCCACTTCCTGTTCGTACGTATTAGGACACTGAGCAAAAATTCTTACAGCGCTCTTTAACTTTTTCCAAGTCTAGGTTAATCACTCTGAAATTAAATATCTGGTGGCCAAAAAAAAATTAATAAAATGATAATTTCATAAGAATATATTTATGGTGCCCTCGAGCAGTCCTAGGGGCTATAAGTACGACAGCTCTGCTGTAGATTATTACCATTTTGCAGTCAGGACTAATTTTTTTTTAAGCAGCCTGAAAATGACATCAGCATGTTTTTTTCCCCTTGCTCTTCATTAGTCCTGTCCAATTTCAGGCGTCAAGAGTCTTAACAAGCATGGATTTAAATTTATTTTTGCTTAACTGTGTTTTAGGCGATTGGTCATTGAATCACTCTAGGTGACTCACTTGTCCTTAAGGCTAATACAAGCACATATATTAAGTACAACATGTTGATGCTATTTTGAGTACACTTACATGCTATTAATAATGGTACTTACACCCATATACACTCCTTACTACCTGTGTGTATTGCCGGTGCACTGGGTTAGCTGCTCTGATTAATTGCACAGGATTCATAGATGCAAGGGAGCCCTGAAATTGACACCTTAGGGGCTCTCACACATCGCATTTGAGATCTTTTACTTATTTAAACTGAAATATGTTATATTTTGTCTTTACATTGCGTGTAGACCAATAGTGTTAATAGCCCCATGGCTTTAAATACTCTGCACCTTTTATTTCTTAGTTACTAGGCAGAAACCTATCTAATTTGCTCCAACAAGGGTTGATAGCTAGAGGTGCATCTCCCATAGACTCTGCTAGCCGAAGTGACAGGACCACAGTACTGAAGAGAGATTCAGGCATAACCCGTATGAAATGGCTACAAATAGGATATTTTTTTGTGGGGCATTGTGATTTTTTTCTTTGTGAACAAATGGACAAATATGTGCTGCAAGTTTGTTCTACAACTTGATAAGTGGTGCCCGCAGGAAGTCTTAACAAGCATGGATTTAAATTTATTTTTGCTTAACTGTGTTTTAGGCGATTGGTCATTGAATCACTCTAGGTGACTCACTTGTCCTTAAGGCTAATACAAGCACATATATTAAGTACAACATGTTGA
This sequence comes from Xenopus tropicalis, assembly GCF_000004195.4. Lineage (NCBI taxonomy): Eukaryota > Metazoa > Chordata > Amphibia > Anura > Pipidae > Xenopus > Xenopus tropicalis. The sequence continues at coordinate 41,897,882 of NC_030683.2, read as the reverse complement.
TGCTATTTTGAGTACACTTACATGCTATTAATAATGGTACTTACACCCATATACACTCCTTACTACCTGTGTGTATTGCCGGTGCACTGGGTTAGCTGCTCTGATTAATTGCACAGGATTCATAGATGCAAGGGAGCCCTGAAATTGACACCTTAGGGGCTCTCACACAGCGCATTTGAGATCTTTTACTTATTTAAACTGAAATATGTTATATTTTGTCTTTACATTGCGTGTAGACCAATAGTGTTAATAGCCCCATGGCTTTAAATACTCTGCACCTTTTATTTCTTAGTTACTAGGCAGAAACCTATCTAATTTGCTCCAACAAGGGTTGATAGCTAGAGGTGCATCTCCCATAGACTCTGCTAGCCGAAGTGACAGGACCACAGTACTGAAGAGAGATTCAGGCATAACCCGTATGAAATGGCTACAAATAGGATATTTTTTTGTGGGGCATTGTGATTTTTTTCTTTGTGAACAAATGGACAAATATGTGCTGCAAGTTTGTTCTACAACTTGATAAGTGGTGCCCGCAGGAAGAGGGTGAAATTTTTGTTTAGGAATTCTACCTGTAGAAAGCTATCTTCCAGAGAATGTATTATAGGCTGTATAAATATGTATATGCTGGGTTCTTCTAGAGAAGACTATGCCCCTTAATTCTCCTAAAACAAACCTACAAGGCAGCATACAGCACAACACCTAGCACTATTTCTAAACCTTAGAAAAGCAATGTTCATTCTGTTTAAAATGAATAAACACAACTCTAATTCTGCAGTTTATGTCATTACAATATGACCTTTTGGTGGTGAATAACAGTCCTTTCACCTGCATATACAATATAATTCACTGTAAACAGTAATTACATTACTGACATATAAATAAAAAACTATATACATAATACCTGTGTTCAGAAAGTGTGATATGTTAAACAAAGACAAAATAACTGCTCGAATGGAAATGCTAATTTAAAGAAATCTTCCAAGTCCATTCAAAGCATAAGAATAAGCATGAGAATTCTGCAGTACTTTCTGGTTCTAAAAGGGAGAGCAGATTTGCAACATTAGATAGCAACAGAGTGGTGAAATGCAGATAGAGTAATGGAATAGTGAATACAAAATGTGTTTGAATCTATATAATTCTACATCTGTATATATATACCTGTATTACATAGGGACTAGGGTTTCTCAGGGTGTGCACACAGACAAAATATTGAGTGAAAAAGTGCCTAACCATATTATTACCTTAATATCACACATACTAGTACCAGATTCTTGTTTTCACTATTGGTTACTTTGTGAAAAGCAAGGAATTGAACATATGTTTATAAATACTGGAAAAGTTGACTTTAACCCTTTAAGTGCCAGCCGAATTCGTCATTTCAGTTCCCCCCAGTGCCAGACGTTTTGTAAACATTCTGTGCTCTTTCAATGTAGGGGCTTTTACTGGGGGCAGGGTTAAGTTTAGGTAGGCAAACTATATATTGTTTTTTTCAGGAGAACCTGAGCTTTCCAAATCTACCTGAGTTTTTGTGTATTTCCACTTCTGGAACAAGATTTAGAGCTTGAAATACAAAAAAAAAAAAGAAAAAATGCTATTTTTCATGATATAAGGATTTCTACCAGAAACATATTTTATTTTATGGACAAAAATTCAACTGATTTGGAAAGCCTCATGTCTCCCGAACGTGCCAATACCTGATATGTATAGTTTTATTGAGATTTCTGACTTCTATAGATCAAAAACTCCCAGCAGTAAATTACTAAATTTTCAAAGCATTACAGCAGAATACAGCATACTTTACATTCCAAAGCCAAAAATCCTGGAACATTAGGTTTACCCCAGGAAACCATACATTTTTGAAAACTACACATTCTGACGAATCCGAAATGGGTAACTATGTCTTCCAACTCCTAAGTACCAAACAGCAATGCTTTACTGAATTTAGCATTTTCTATAAAAAATTATGAAAATTCTAAAAAATCACCTCAAATCTTCCACTTTCAAGCACCTTATCTCCCACATAACATTAGGTACCAAGAAAACACACCCTAAATATGAAAGCCAGGGGTCCACTGAACGGTTTGATGCCCATTGTGCATAGGATCACCAATGTATCTGGCATTTAGAGACCCCATAAGGAAGTTAGTGCATACAAATTGCCCAGGAGATCTCTTTAGCTACTGAAAATTCAACACACGTACTGCATTTTCTGTGGGGTAAAAACACAAAAAAATACATTGACCCCCCAAAACCATATATTTTTGGAAAGAACACATTCGGGCGAATTCAAAATTGGTACCCATGTCTTTCTACTCCAAACTACAGAGTCGCAGTGCTTTCCCAAAATTGCTAGTTTTGGTGAAATACCTGAAAATCACATCAAATCTTCCACTTTCAAGCACCTTATCTCCCACATAACATTAGGTACCAAGAAAACACACCCTAAATATGAAAGCCAAGGGTCCGCTGAACAGTTTGATGCCCATTGTGCATAGGATCAGCACTGTATCTGGCATTTAGAGACCCCATAAGGACGTCAGTGCATAGAGATTGCCCCAGAGGTCTCTTTAGCTACTGAAGGAGTAAAGCCACAAAAAAGCAAGCTCTCTGTTTAAGCTCAAATTAAGCAGGGAAATCCCTGTCTAAGGGAGGATTTTTTGGTTTCATTTGATGTGTGAAGGTGGTGGTCATTTGTTGGTTGAATTTTGAGAAGTTTTGAGTTGATTTACTTTATTTAAAATCGAATTTTAGTTTCACCCAGAAGGTGAGTGATTGCTAGCCCATTTCCCTTCACTTCTTTGGGCTACAAACTCACTGATAGATCCCCTACCCCTCCCCCACACCTGGGTGTCAGTTTCATTTGCATTTTGATTCTGTTTTAGCTTAAATCAAATACTTTTTTCTCACATTGTGTGGGTATTTTTATTTTCATATTGCATTTTTTAGTTTTTGAATGTGAGAAAGCTAAAGGGAGAAAGATTTTGGAAGTTAAAATCTTTTCTCAGCAGCAGTGCAACTCCCAGGCACCTGCTCACATTAACTCTCTCCCTGCCAGAGCCTCTCTCCTTTATATCTACTTTTTGTTGATTAATAGGATTAAGCTTCCTTTTTTGTGGGGTATTTTGTAAATAATGGGAGGTAATAAAAACAAAAATGTTAAAAAAATGCCTCAGGGTCCTAAAGGCAAAATACCTGAAAGACCCGGCTACAGCTCTGCAGCAAAGCAGCAGTCAGAGCCTGTGTCAAAAAGCCCCAGTGCTTCTACATCTGCTGCTTCAGCCAACGTGACCCCGGCTAAAACATTTGCGCAGGCAGTAGCTGCTGGCAGCAGCCCAAGCCAAGTCACCACTGGGGCAGAGCAACTTACACGGAAACATGGGGTCCGATGTCTAATGTCAGGAGCTCATGGCATAGAGGCTTATATAAAAGCTGCAGCTGAACTAGTGGGCCCCTCTGCAATAGTGGCAGCCAGCAAAATGTATGGGAAAGCAATAATCTTTGCCCGTACACTAGCTGCAGTACACACTTTGGTGCAGAGGGGTATCACAGTGGGGGGGAGTTACGTCCCTGTAGAACCCCTAGAAGGGTTGGGCACTAGGGTAGTCTTATCCAATGTGCCCCCTTTCCTACAAGACCCCATATTGCGTCCCCACCTGCAAGCCCTTGGGGAATTAAAATCAAATATTTCTAAAATCCCCTTAGGATGCAAAGAGAGCAGACTGAAACATGTCCTCTCTTTTAAACGGCAGGTTCAACTGCTTCTTCCTAGGGGTCAAGACAGTATTGAGGGGTCTTTTGGGGTTCTGTTTGAGGGGGTGTTGTATAAAATTTTTTACAACACAGAGGAAGTGAGGTGTTTCCTTTGCAAGGAGATGGGGCACACTCGCCAGAGTTGCCCCAAAAGGCAAATTAAGACCACGGCCAATACTTGCACCCCTGGCACTACATGTGCAACAGCTTGCCCTGCTAAGACTACCTCAGCAGGCCCTTTAAAGGGGACATCCCCTTCACTGGAGAACTCGAAGGAGGTTGTTACACAACCCACCTCCACAACTTCAAAACCTCCCCCTTCTTCACTGAAGTTATCTAAGTCTCCAGCCTGTCTTGCAACTGCAGCAAAGCAGAAGAGGGGAAATAAATTCACCACATCCCCCAGTGGCACAGCTATTCCTACCACACATCAACCTTCCCCTGTGGGTGTGGGGGCACTCAAGATTGTAACATCTGCTGGGGCAGGAGCAGTGAGTGACCCTTCCTCTTTAGGTGGCAAGGAAAAGAAGAGGAAATTTAAGTCCAACCACCTGGTACCTGAGGAATGGGCATTAGTAGTCAATGATGGAGCACCCCCATCCAAGGGCAAGAAGAGCAGTGAAACATCTGGCCCTCATGTAGTGACATTGGCTAACCCATCTTTTAGACTCAGTCAACCAGTGCCAGACCATACACTCTCAACTCCAGATTCAGTAAGAAATAATGAGGTTAATGGTCTGGAGAGCCTAGAACAGGGGAACATGGGTTTCTCCACAGAGTGCAGAAACCTGCCTCCAACACATTTAGAGGTTCTGCACATGGAGTGCAAAGGGACACCCAATGAAACACCTGCAGGGTGGGTAGTGAATGTCCCTGAGGTGCTAAGTTTTGGGGACTGCAAACATACTCAGTTTTCAGTGCCTCAGGATATTCCACTCCTAGAGGGGGAAAATATTGGGATAACCCCCATACTGGAATCTGCAGATAAGACTGTATGGGGGGATGATGGGGCTGGGGTGGTGGACATGAAGGAGGATAGCATGGCAAACTCAGAAAAAAACAACCCTATGAACAATGCTGTCCATGTGGAGGTCTCTCCTCCCTTACCTTCCACTGACCCCAATGTTATTGCCATCCGGAGTGATCAGGAGGCAGTAGAAAGGGCAGAGGCTGACTATCGAGCTTCTAAAGCTCCCCCTGTTGTGGAGGAGCTGATTCCATCTGCTGCCCCAGACACCTCTGAAAGTGTTGCAGAAGAAATCGAAAAAACACCTGAACCATTGCAGGTTTTTCAAATGATGGGTGCTTCTGATTCTATTTCTGCAACATCACGTGCAGATATCCTCAAAGTGGAGGAGAGACATTATCAATCCCCCAGCCAGGAAGAGCCAAGGGATGAGGACAATATTGTAGAAGAGGGTGAAACAGGTGTGGCAAATCCTTCTGCCCCTCTCATCCCTGCTGAGGAACTCAAAAGGTTTCTTGAGAGCAACCTTGGTGTAAAATTGGATAACAAACTGCGTATGGCCCTGGAGAATTGGCATGATTTGCCTTTAATAATACATTCTGTGAGACATTATATTGGGGTCATAAGAGAGGCCAAGAACTATGGCACAGCAGAATATCTCCGTATCATTAAGTTCCACAAAAAGTGTTTGTCTCACCAGGCCTATATGAGGGCTAAAGCACTTCCTAATACACAGTAATGGCCTTGAGTATAAGTACACTAAATACAAATGGCTGTCGAGAGCCTTTCCGCATGTTTCAGGTACTTTCCTTTCTTAACCAAGGAAGATACTCTGTAAGTTTTCTTCAAGAGACCCATACCACTCCAGAGCTTGAAGCAACCTGGCATCTGGAGTGGAAGGGTAGGGTCTTTTTTAACCACCTCACATGGACTTCATGTGGGGTGGTGACCCTATTCTCTGAATCATTCCAGCCTCAGGTGCTGAGTGCTAAATCTGTCATCCCAGGCCGTGTGTTACATCTCCGGGTCCAGGACTCGAATATAACATACAACCTTATAAACATATATGCCCCAACTACCGGACCAGAGAGAACACGGTTCTTTGAAAGTTTGTCAACGTATGTGGAGACAATTGACTCAGATGAAGCCTTGATTATAGGGGGTGATTTCAATTACACCCTGGATGCTCGAGACCGCAATGTGTCCCAGAAAAGGGACTCATCGGAGCCAGCACTGCGGGAACTCATTGCCCGCTTCTCCTTGGTTGACATCTGGAGAGAGCAGCATCCAGACACAAATACCTTCACCTATGTCAGGGTGAGAAATGGTCATGTCTCTCAGTCCCGGATCGATAGGATATATATATCGGGCCATCTCATGTCACGAGCCAGGTGCAGTACCATTAGGTTGGCTCCATTTACAGCTGTGCCTCTGTGATAGTGGCAGATGCACCATCACTGGCCAAAGCTGCTTATTGGCATTTTAATAACAGTTTATTGGAGGATGAGGGGTTTGCAAAGTCGGTCCGAGAAATATGGATGGACTGGAGGGGTTTTCAGGATGAGTTTGCCACTTTGAGTCAGTGGTGGGACGTAGGCAAGGTTCACCTAAAACTCTTGTGTCAAGAGTATACCAAGAGTGCGAGCAGGCAGCGCAATGCAGAGATTGAGGCATTGAATGAGGAGGTGCTTGATCTTGAGCAAAAGCTGTTGGGATGTGAAGACCAAAACCTGCAGCAGGAATACCTAGAAAAGAAGGAGACTCTGCGTAACATAGAACAGCGTCAGGCTCGTGGTGCCTATGTACGAAGCCGCATGCAGTTATTCTGTGACTTAGATCGTGGCTCGCGCTTCTTCTATGCTCTGGAGAAGAAGAAGGGGAACCGAAAACAGATCACATGCCTCCTTGATGAAGATGGCACCCCCCTTGAGGACCCAGAGGCTATCCGGGACAGAGCTCGGTCCTTCTATCAAGACCTTTTTTCTCCGGATCCTATCTCTCCAGATGCCTGCAAGGAACTATGGGAAGGGCTTCCAGTAGTCAGCGAGAGGAGAAAAGAGAGATTGGAGAAACCTATCACTCTAGATGAGCTCTCTCAAGCACTCAGTTTAATGCCCCACAATAAATCTCCGGGGCTAGATGGACTAACCGTAGAGTTCTTCCAGTTTTTCTGGGATACTCTGGGACCTGATTTCCAAAGGGTCCTAACTGAAGCCCTTGAGACAGGTGAGATGCCCCTTTCATGCTGTCGGGCAGTGTTGTCACTGCTACCTAAGAAAGGGGATCTCCGTTTTATTAAGAACTGGCGTCCAGTCTCCTTGCTCAGCACAGACTATAAGATTGTAGCCAAAGCGATCTCACTCAGACTCAAGTCTGTTCTGGCAGAGGTGATTCATCCAGACCAGTCCTACACAGTCCCCGGCCGGACAATTTTTGATAATGTTTTTCTGGTCCGAGATTTGCTGCATTTTGCTCGGAGGGCTGGTCTATCCCTTGCCTTTCTCTCCCTAGATCAAGAGAAGGCATTTGACAGGGTGGATCATCAATACCTCTTAGGTACTCTGCAAGCCTATGGCTTTGGTCCACATTTTGTAGGCTACCTGAAAACGCTGTACACCTCTGCAGAGTGTCTTATAAAAATCAATTGGTCTCTAACTGCACCTTTAACTTTTGGGCGAGGAGTTCGGCAAGGATGCCCCTTGTCAGGACAACTGTATGCACTGGCCATTGAACCCTTCCTGTGTCTCCTAAGGAAAAGACTAACAGGGTTGGTGCTCAAAGAACCAGATATGAAAGTGGTTCTCTCAGCCTATGCAGATGATGTAATCCTGGTGGCCCAAGACCTATCTGATCTTGAGCGGGCACAAGAGTGCCAAGAGATCTACGCTGCTGCCTCATCTGCTCGGATCAACTGGGCCAAAAGTTCAGGCCTTCTGGAAGGTCCTTTAGAAGTAGGCAATCTGCCTCCTATTTTTCAAGACATCCCATGGGAGACCAAGGTCATCAAATATTTAGGAGTCTATCTGTCAGCTGAGGAGTGCCCTGTCTCACTGAATTTCAGTGAACTAGAGGAGCGTGTCATCATCCGTCTTGGAAAATGGAAGGGTCTTGCTAAAGTGCTTTCTTTGAGGGGGAGGGCATTGGTGATCAACCAGCTTGTGGCCTCTCAACTCTGGTACCGGCTGGTGTGTCTTAGCCCAACTCAAGAATTCATTGCTAAGATCCAGAGGAGGTTACTGGACTTTCTCTGGTTGGGAAAGCACTGGGTATCTGCAGGTGTTTCAAGCCTTCCCTTGAGAGAGGGTGGGCAGGGAGTTGTGTGCATACGCTCCCAAGTGCACACTTTCCGTCTCCAACAGATACAGAGATACCTTTATGCAGACCCTGCTCCACAGTGGTGTACTCTGGCATCCAGTTTTTATCGCAAGGTACGCAACATGGGGTATGACAGAAAATTATTTGTCATCGAACCTGAAGGGTTCTTAAAAAACCTCTCACCATTACCGGCATACTACCAAGAGACTCTTAAAACCTGGAGCATGGTCTCCGTGTTAAGGGAAGGAGTTATTCAAGGGGAGGACATTCTAACTGAGCCCTTACTTTACAATCCGTCTCTAAAGACTAGGATGTTAGAATCCACCAGCATCCGCCGCCGCCTTTGCCGGGCTCAGTTAACTAGAGTTGTGGATCTCCTTGATTTTGAGAGAATAGATTGGGTGCAAACTCAGGAAGTTATGCAGCGCATGGAATTGCGCACCACCAGAGTTCCAAACCGTTTAATCAAGGAGATCAAGGACACCATCTCCTCTGGCTCTCACACCTTTATTAATGAGGTTTTACATGCTGGAGAGCCAGATTACCCTTGGAATGCCCCAGCTCCAGCCATAAAAATAGCACCTAGGATCCGTCAATCCCCTCAGGCTGCTCCTTCTCCCAACCTGAGCCAGTTGGAGAATTTTACCTTGACACGCTTTTGTGACATGCCAAGAAAACTACTGTACTCTCTCATGCTTCACACTGTACACTTCCTTGCCCTCATCTCCCGCTATGATACCATCTGGAGGCGGGTGCTCAAAGAGGGTGAGAGACCCCAGTGGCGAGCCCTTTATTCCAGCTTGGTGCCCAGACCCACTGGAGACCTGAGTTGGAGAGTGCTCCATGGTGCACTGAGCACAGGAGAGTACTTGGCTCATTTTACAGACTCCCCGGCTGCTTGTACATTCTGTGGCAAAGGGGAGTCCCTGTTTCATATTTACTTTTCATGTGCCAGACTGCAACCTCTTTTAGCTCTTTTGAGGAAACTCCACCTGCAGTTCTGGTTACACTTTTCCCCTCATGTTTTTATTATTGGACACCCAGTGTCCCGGGACAATAGAGGAAAAGACCTTCTCTCCAATTTGCTCCTGGCTTTGGCCAAACTAGCCATCTATAAATCCAGGAAGCAGAATTTGGAAGGTGGCAACCCTCTGTCGGCAGAGGTAATGTTTCGGGTGCTGGTGCGTTCCCGTATCAGAGTGGAGTACACCCAGGCGGTGTCTGCTGGTCGGCTAACCGAGTTTGTCGACCAGTGGGCAATAAATGAAGTACTCTGCTCAGTATCCCCAGACTTGGTTTCTGTTCCCACAACCCTCACATTCCATATTTAAGTGCACTTTAATTTGAGTGACAGTTTTAATACATTCAATTAATCATCTCCTTTTTTAAGGATGTGTGATTAACTTTGGCGAGCAACTACCCGCCTGCAATTTGAATAATATATTAGCTACTGAAAATTCAACACGTTTACTGCATTTTCTGTGGGGTAAAAACACAAAAAAATACATTGACCCCCCAAAACCATATATTTTTGGAAAGTACACATTCGGGCGAATTCAAAATTGGTACCCATGTCTTTCTACTCCAAACTACAGAGTCGCAGTGCTTTCCCAAAATTGCTAGTTTTGGTAAAATACCTGAAAATCACATCAAATCTTCCACTTTCAAGCACCTTATCTCCCACATAACATTAGGTACCAAAAGAACACACGCTAAATATGAAAGCCAAGGGTCCGCTGAACAGTTTGATGCCCATTGTGCATAGGATCACCAATGTATCTGGCATTTAGAGACCCCATAAGGAAGTTAGTGCATACAAATTGCCCAGGAGATCTCTTTAGCTACTGAAAATTCAACACACGTACTGCATTTTCTGTGGGGTAAAAACACAAAAAAATACATTGACCCCCCAAAACCATATATTTTTGGAAAGTACACATTCAGGCGAATTCAAAATTGGTACCCATGTCTTTCTACTCCAAACTACAGAGTCGCAGTGCTTTCCCAAAATTGCTAGTTTTGGTGAAATACCTGAAAATCACATCAAATTCCACTTTCAAGCACCTTATCTCCCACATAACATTAGGTACCAAGAAAACACACCCTAAATATGAAAGCCAAGGGTCCGCTGAACAGTTTGATGCCCATTGTGCATAGGATCACCACTGTATCTGGCATTTAGAGACCCCATAAGGAAGTTAGTGCATAGAGATTGCCCCAGAGGTCTCTTTAGCTACTGAAAATTCAACACATTTACTGCATTTTCTGTGGGGTAAAAACACAAAAAAATACATTGACCCCCCAAAACCATATATTTTTGGAAAGAACACATTCGGGCGAATTCAAAATTGGTACCCATGTCTTTCTACTCCAAACTACAGAGTCGCAGTGCTTTCCCAAAATTGCTAGTTTTGGTGAAATACCTGAAAATCACATCAAATCTTCCACTTTCAAGCACCTTATCTCCCACATAACATTAGGTACCAAGAAAACACACCCTAAATATGAAAGCCAAGGGTCCGCTGAACAGTTTAATGCCCATTGTGCATAGGATCAGCACTGTATCTGGCATTTAGAGACCCCATAAGTACGTCAGTGCATAGAGATTGCCCCAGAGGTCTCTTTAGCTACTGAAAATTCAACACGTTTACTGCATTTTCTGTGGGGTAAAAACACAAAAAAATACATTGACCCCCCCAAAACCATATATTTTTGGAAAGTACACATTCGGGCGAATTCAAAATTGGTACCCATGTCTTTCTACTCCAAACTACAGAGTCGCAGTGCTTTCCCAAAATTGCTAGTTTTGGTGAAATACCTGAAAATCACATCAAATCTTCCACTTTCAAGCACCTTATCTCCCACATAACATTAGGTACCAAGAAAACACACCCTAAATATGAAAGCCAAGGGTCCGCTGAACAGTTTGATGCCCATTGTGCATAGGATCACCACTGTATCTGGCATTTAGAGACCCCATAAGGAAGTTAGTGCATAGAGATTGCCCCAGAGGTCTCTTTAGCTACTGAAAATTCAACACATTTACTGCATTTTCTGTGGGGTAAAAACACAAAAAAATACATTGACCCCCCAAAACCATATATTTTTGGAAAGTACACATTCGGGCGAATTCAAAATTGGTACCCATGTCTTTCTACTCCAAATTACAGAGTCGCAGTGCTTTCCCAAAATTGCTAGTTTTGGTGAAATACCTGAAAGTCACATCAAATCTTCCACTTTCAAGCACCTTATCTCCCACATAACATTAGGTACCAAGAAAACACACCCTAAATATGAAAGCCAAGGGTCCGCTGAACAGTTTGATGCCCATTGTGCATAGGATCACCAATGTATCTGGCATTTAGAGACCCCATAAGGAAGTTAGTGCATACAAATTGCCCAGGAGATCTCGGTAGCTACTGAAAATTCAACACGTTTACTGCATTTTCTGTGGGGTAAAAACACAAAAAAATACATTGACCCCCCAAAACCATATATTTTTGGAAAGTACACATTCGGGCGAATTCAAAATTGGTACCCATGTCTTTCTACTCCAAACTACAGAGTCGCAGTGCTTTCCCAAAATTGCTAGTTTTGGTGAAATACCTGAAAATCACATCAAATCTTCCACTTTCAAGCACCTTATCTCCCACATAACATTAGGTACCAAGAAAACACACCCTAAATATGAAAGCCAAGGGTCCACTGAACAGTTTGATGCCCATTGTGCATAGGATCACTGATGTATCTGGCATTTAGAGACCCCAAAAGGAAGTTAGTGCATACAAAGTGTATATACTGCAATATAAGCTACCGGCATGTGCATTATGCGGCATAAGACCCCCTAACAGTTAGGAGACTCTAGAAAACCATATATTTTCCGAAAGTACACATTCTGACAAAACAAAAATGGGTAAATACATCTTTCTACTGCAAACTACCAAACTACAAAGCTATGCTAAACAGAACGGTTTTTATGACATTTCTGAAAATTGTCACAAAGCTTGCATTTTACCCCATTATGTATCCCCACATTTTGTACCGTATCAACATAAAACATTCTAAATATGAACGCCATGGGTCTACTGAACAGTTTGATGCCCTATATGCATAGATTTACCAAACTATGTGGTGTACAGGGGCACCCAAGCAAAAATAGTGCATATGAATTTTCACATAAGACGCTCCGGCTCATGCAGTTTTTGCACCCGGTATGTGTATTATGCGGCATAAGACCCCCTAACAGTACAGAGACCCTAGAAAACCATATATTTTCCGAAAGTACACATTCTGACAAAACAAAAATGGGTAAATACATCTTTCTACTGCAAACTACCAAACTACAAAGCTATGCTAAACAGAACGGTTTTTATGACATTTCTGAAAATTGTCACAAAACTTGCATTTTACCCCATTATGTACCTCCACATTTTGTACCGTATCAACATAAAACATTCTAAATATGAACGCCAGGGGCCTACTGAACAGTTTGATGCCCTATATGCATAGATTTACCAAACTATGTGGGGTACAGGGGCACCCAAGTAAAAATAGTGCATATGAATTTTCACATAAGACGCTCCGGCTCATGCAGTTTTTGCACCAGGTATGTGTATTATGCAGCATAAGATCCCCTAACAGTACAGAGACCCTAGAAAACCATATATTTTCCGAAAGTACACATTCTGACAAAACAAAAATGGGTAAATACATCTTTCTACTGCAAACTACCAAACTTCAAAGCTATGCTAAACAGAACGGTTTTTATGACATTTCTGAAAATTGTCACAAAGCTTGCATTTTACCCCATTATGTACCCCCACATTTTGTACCGTATCAACATAAAACATTCTAAATATGAACGCCAGGGGCCTACTGAACAGTTTGATGCCCTATATGCATAGATTTACCAAACTATGTGGGGTACAGGGGCACCCAAGTAAAAATAGTGCATATGAATTTTCACATAAGACGCTCCGGCTCATGCAGTTTTTGCACCAGGTATGTGTATTATGCGGCATAAGATCCCCTAACAGTACAGAGACCCTAGAAAACCATATATTTTCCGAAAGTACACATTCTGACAAAACAAAAATGGGTAAATACATCTTTCTACTGCAAACTACCAAACTTCAAAGCTATGCTAAACAGAACGGTTTTTATGACATTTCTGAAAATTGTCACAAAGCTTGCATTTTACCCCATTATGTACCCCCACATTTTGTACCGTATCAACATAAAACATTCTAAATATGAATGCCAGGGGCCTACTGAACAGTTTGATGCCCTATATGCATAGATTTACCAAACTATGTGGGGTACAGGGGCACCCAAGTAAAAATAGTGCATATGAATTTTCACATAAGACGCTCCGGCTCATGCAGTTTTTGCACCCGGTATGTGTATTATGCGGCATAAGATCCCCTAACAGTACAGAGACCCTAGAAAACCATATATTTTCCGAAAGTACACATTCTGACAAAACAAAAATGGGTAAATACATCTTTCTACTGCAAACTACCAAACTACAAAGCTATGCTAAACAGAACGGTTTTTATGACATTTCTGAAAATTGTCACAAAGCTTGCATTTTACCCCATTATGTATCCCCACATTTTGTACCGTATCAACATAAAACATTCTAAATATGAACGCCATGGGTCTACTGAACAGTTTGATGCCCTATATGCATAGATTTACCAAACTATGTGGTGTACAGGGGCACCCAAGCAAAAATAGTGCATATGAATTTTCACATAAGACGCTCCGGCTCATGCAGTTTTTGCACCCGGTATGTGTATTATGCGGCATAAGACCCCCTAACAGTACAGAGACCCTAGAAAACCATATATTTTCCGAAAGTACACATTCTGACAAAACAAAAATGGGTAAATACATCTTTCTACTGCAAACTACCAAACTACAAAGCTATGCTAAACAGAACGGTTTTTATGACATTTCTGAAAATTGTCACAAAGCTTGCATTTTACCCCATTATGTACCCCCACATTTAGTAACGTATCAACATAAAACATTCTAACTATGAACGCCAGGGGTCTACTGAACAGTTTGATGCCCAATATGAATAGATTTACCAAACTATGTGGGGTACAGAGGATGCCAAATTGAAATACAGCAGACAAAATGTCCATGTGCAAAGACAAGTAACAAAGAACAATGTAAAAAGCCCTAAAATTGATAAAAATAAAAAAGAAATCACTAAAATCATTTTTTTTTTTTGCCCAATAATATCTGCAGGCAGAATAACAGTTTGAGTATTTTGGCTTGGGCAAATAAGTTTTACAGACAAAGTCAAGCGAACAACAACTATGCATAACTGAAAATGCTATAAAATGGCTAAACATGCAGTAAAAAACCCAAAAATGCACCAAAATCACAGAACATGTAGTAGAAACACCAAAATAATACACAAAAGGTATTGCGCAGTGCGGTTAGCGAATACGCTATCCGCAAAGGCAATAAAACATTTTTTTCCGTCAAGAATAAAAACGATGCGATAGAAAAAAAAAAAAAAAATACAAAATTACATAAGTGTGTAAGTGAGTGTGTACACATGGTAAAATGTGTTTTTTGTGCATGTGTGTGAGTGTGCAAGTGAGTGTGCAAGTAAGTATGTGTAAGTGTAACTTTTCTGAATGTGTGAAACCCAACAACTACCCAAAATGTATGTGTTTGTGTGTAAGTGTGAGTATAAGTGTGTATTAGTGTATTATGTGTGTGTATGTGTGTTTTTTTACACTTACCTGGGACACAAGCAGGCACAGACATCGTGTGAAGGTGGGAGGAAGGACCCAGGAGACGCTGCAGCTTCTTCCTGCGACGCCGATCTGTGAGTATGAGAAGGGGGGCCAGGGGGGAGGGAAGGGAGAGCAGGAAATGTCAGGCACGCATAGACAGCGTGTCCTGACATTTCCTATGGGGCCCCCCTGGGCGATCGCGCCCCAGGGGCCACTCGTTCCCCACCTCTGACTTGTGTCTGGAGGCTGGGGAACGAGCGGGGAGCGAAGAAGCGGCTTGAAAAGCCGCTTCTCCGCTCCCAAACCCGGAAGTGCCCCAGGACGTAGAATCTACGTTCTGTGGCACTTTGGTCCTTTAGTACCCAGGACGTAGATTCTACGTCCTGTGGCACTAAAAAGGTTAAGCCTGTCAATATTTCAGATAATGATCTTTTCTTATGTATTTCATTTTTTTCAATTTTTTTCAAATTAATTAGTGCATCCCTGTAATGAAAAAATATTTCTTATTTCCAAGCAGTGTTTTTATTTAATCATAATTATGAGCACCTGGTTGCTGTAGATTATACAGTTCTTTTTAATGCTTATTCAAGTATTAACTACAGTAATCAAAGCTTCAAAGTCTCATTCTAATACGAATTAGTATGTACATGTATGTATGGTCCTCCCTTTGCTGCTATAAAAGGCTCTGCTCTTCTGGGAATCCATTTCACTACATGCTGAAATATTGTTGTTGGTACTTGCTTTTATTCAGCCACAAAAGTATTAGTGAGGCCGGGCAGTTATAATGGTGTTAAGGCCCCACTATTCAGGACTTTGTGTGTGCCAGTCAGTCCCTTCCTTCCCCATCTTGAGGGGAATGAGGCCCAGCTATTGTTGCAAATGGAGGAGGCTTCAAAACTGAGTCAAGTTGTTATTATGGGGGACTTTAATTATCCCGACATTGACTGGAGTAATGGGGTGGCTAAGTCAGAAAAAGCTAGTAGGTTTGTAAATATGCTAAATGACAACTTTTTATTTCAGGCGGTTCAAGAACCTACTAGGAATGACTCTATTTTGGACCTGGTAATATCTAATAACACTGAACTCATCTCTAACATTTGTGTGGGTGAGCATTTGGGGAACAGTGATCACAACATGGTCTCCTTTGAGATAATGCTGCAGAGACAGCTCTATAAGGGAGTAACTAAAACGCTCAATTTTAGACATGCAGACTTTGCCAGTATAAGGGCATCTCTGCATTGTGTCAACTGGGAAAGGCTTTTCATGGGGTTAGACACAGAAGGAAAATGGAACATCTTTAAAACATTGCTTTGCAGGTATACACAACAGTATATTCCCCTTGTAAGCAAGGAGAGGCATCGCAAAGCAAAACCTTTATGGCTGAATAAAAGTGTTAGTGTCGAGGTTGGTAAGAAAAAACATGCTTTTAGGGCATTCAAGTTAGCTGGGACAGCGGAAACTTTCAGGAGGTACAAGGAAGCAAATAAAGCATGCAAAAAATGGAAATGGAAAGGGATATTGCAGCTAGGAGTAAAAAGAATCCAAAATTATTTTTTAATTATGTGAATAGTAAAAAAATGAAGCAAGAAGGGGTGGGAACCTTATTATCCGGGGGGGGGGGGGGGGGTAAGTTGGTTGATGAGAACGGGGAAAAAGCAGAAATATTGAACTCTTATTTTTCATCTGTCTATACATCTGACGAGCCAGCTAATGAAGGCTTCCCTTTTAATATACCCAATTCTAGTAATTTAGCTACTGACGCGTGGGTCACTCAGGAGGAAATTGAAAAGAGACTTGAACATGTAAAGGTAAACAAAGGTCCAGGACCGGATGGGATTCATCCCAGGGTATTAAATGAGCTGAGTGCTGTGATTGCCAAACCTCTTCACTTAATTTTTCAGGATTCGTTGGGGTCTGGCATGGTGCCGAGAGACTGGCGGATTGCTAATGTGGTGCTGTTATTTAAAAAGGGATCCCGTTCTCAGCCTGAAAACTATAGGCCTGTTAGTCTGACATCAGTAGTAGGAAAGCTTTTGGAAAGGGTAATAAGGGAAAGGGTACTTGAATACATTGCAGTTCACAATACTATTAGTTTGTGCCAGCATGGTTTTATGCGTAACAGATCTTGCCAGACTAATTTAGTCGCCTTTTATGAGGAGGTGAGTAGGAACCTCGATGCTGGAATGGCAGTTGATGTCATCTACTTGGACTTTGCTAAAGCGTTTGATACAGTACCTCACAGAAGGTTAATGATCAAATTAAGGAATATTGGCCTAGAACATAATATTTGTAATTGGATAGAGAACTGGCTGAAGGATAGAGTACAAAGAGTGGTGGTAAATGGAACATTTTCTAATTAGACCAGTGTGGTTAGTGGAGTACCGCAGGGGGCAGTCCTTGGTCCTTTTTGGCTCTTTTTTGCCTCTTGGCTTTTTAACTTATTTATTAATGACCTGGAGGTGGGCATAGAGAGTCCTGTTTCTATTTTTGCTGATGACACAAAATTGTGCAAAACTATAAGTTCCATGCAGGATGCTGCCGCTTTGCAGAGCGATTTGACAAAATTAGAAAACTGGGCAGCAAACTGGAAAATGAGGTTCAGTGTTGATAAGTGCAAAGTTATGCATTTTGGTAGAAATAATATAAACGCAAACTATCTACTGAATGGTAGTGTGTTGGGGGTTTCCTTAATGGAGAAGGATCTAGGGGTTTTTGTTGATAACAAGTTGTCTAATTCCAGGCAGTGTCATTCTGTGGCTACTAAAGCAAATAAAGTGCTGTCTTGTATAAAAAAGGGCATTGACTCAAGGGATGAGAACATAATTTTGCCCCTTTATAGGTCCCTGGTAAGGCCTCACCTTGAGTATGCAGTGCAGTTTTGGGCTCCAGTCCTTAAGAAGGATATTAATGAGCTGGAGAGAGTGCAGAGACTGCAACTAAACTGGTAAAGGGGATGGAAGATTTAAGCTATGAGGTTAGACTGTCGAGGTTGGGGTTGTTTTCTCTGGAAAAGAGGCGTTTGCGAGGGGACATGATTACTCTGTACAAGTACGTTAGAGGGGATTATAGGCAGATGGGGGATGTTCTATTTTCCCATAAAAACAATCAACGCACCAGAGGTCACCCCTTTAGATTAGAGGAATGGAGCTTCCATTTGAAGCAGCGTAGGTGGTTTTTCACGGTGAGGGCAGTGAGGTTGTGGAATGCCCTCCCTAGTGATGTGGTAATGGCAGATTCTGTTAATGCCTATAAGAGGGGCCTAGATGAGTTCTTGAACAATCAGAATATCCAAGGCTATTGTGATACTAATATCTACAGTTAGTATTAATGTTTGTATCTATAGTTTATGTATGTGAGTGTATAGATTGGTAGGTGTGGGTTAGGTGTGCTGGGTTTATTTGGATGGGTTGAACTTGATGGACACTGGTCTTTTTTCAACCCTATGTAACTATGTAACTATCTTATCAAACCAATTATCTGTGGACCTCACTTTATGGTTTGGTCTTGGTTAATCTGTTTGTACATGGATAGAGATGGAGGGAGGGACATAAAGGAATATAAAGTTGAACTTTGTTGTCTTTTTGTCAACTTTCAGCCTAAACAACTATGTTGCTATCACTATAAAGATCATAGGGGTGATTTACGACCACAAGTGCAATGAGAAAAGTGCAAATTTGAGTGCAATTGTCATGTTGTGTCCCATTATGTAGACAGGGCTCTATTTAGGTCTGGTGCAACCCTAGGCACTGGACCTGACTGCGGATATGCGTGGTGTCGCTTTCGCCAGAAGTGATATCACAAGCACAGCAGATCACTTTGGGAACTTTCACCCCCAGCTCTGGCACAAGTAGTATGTGGAGGTGGCTGGGGAAGGTTTCTATTTTGTTATTTTTAAAAATGATTAATTATATAGGCAACTGAGGGCCACCCCCTTAGACTGCCACCCTAGAAGGCCTCTTGGGTGCCTATATATATATGGTCAGTGTGTCTGAAGCAATTGCAACCAAGGCATCAAAATGTACGCAATTGTGCTTGCACTTTATTGCGAATCAGATGCAATTGTGTGGTTGATGTCATTTCATTTTGGCATGTTATATGTGCTCACCATTCTTCAGATGCAACTGTGTTGGCCCTTTGATGCAGGCAATGCAGGGAAAGCTGGATCTACTGCCTAGTCTGGAGGTTCATCTCCATCAATATATGCAACTGCGCTTGATTCCGAATGGGAGGCAGGTAGGACTGAGAAGCACAACTATATGGAAGTGGTATAAAAATACCTTTAATGAATTGGGTTTTACACACAACTGACTGCAGGGAAATTGGTGCAACCTCAATTGTGCTTGAGGTCAGAAATTACTCCTAACAGTTACACTACTCTAGAGCCCAATGGCCATTACACCACTCCTAACACTTGGCATTGCACATAATGGTATTAGGCATGTTCTGGCCTATGGAAACCTAGCTAGTTCAACTTTGCTTTCATAGAAATTTGCGACTTGGCAGTAAGTATTACAACTGAAGAAATACAATTTTTAAGTGATACTCAGTTTAGCAGTTTCTTTCTGTGACTTTCTATGACTTACTACTGACTTGTTGTAAAAGTAGCATCCCAGGATGGTGCCATGTTAAAAGTCACTTAGCTTAGTATGAGATATGGAGATACATGGCTGTCAGCAAATAGTTTGGCTTAAACAGCCAATTCCAATAAATAGCAGGGACATTTCAAGGATCTCAGTAATACCATGCTGTATTCTTTATACATGGACTTTAAAGTTAGTTACTGGCATTGTAGGCTTAAAAGTACTTGCTCGTTTTTTCTTTAGTATTAATCATCATTATCTTGTAATCATCCCTTCGCGCTTTTAAAACAGCATGCATTGCATAGTTACAGTTCTTGTTCTTCCCTTCATGCTTTTAAAATAATTGCAATTTCATGGCATTATGGCTTAGTGGAGTCAGAATGCATCTTTGTTCTTGCCAAAAATACTTTTATCAGCATTTCAATATTTTAGAAAAGTTATACCTGGTATGGGTTCTGTTTTGGGAACACCGGTCATCTAGAAATCTCTATAAAATGACTCCCATTTCCCAGGGTGCCTTATTTAGCAGACATTTTGTTCCTTATTGACTGATTTGTTTTCCATTGCAATAATAAGCCAACAATCATGTTCTTGATGTTAAATAAGCTAGCATATCTTCCTGTTGATAATAACCTATTTTTTTATGTTTAAATATTTTAGCATTGTGCTTCAGGTTATGAACAGACCCCTTATATGGAAACCCCAGGTTTTTAAGCATTCTGAAGCATACAGTAGATGCCATTACTAGGTACATTTTTTCCTGTCAAGGTTATTTTAGTTTCAATGCTTAGCTGCCAGCAAAGAACTGAGTGGTGTTTTTCATCCCAGGGAAGAAAAAAAAAAAGTTTGATAGAAAC
Organism: Xenopus tropicalis; assembly: GCF_000004195.4. Classification (NCBI taxonomy): domain Eukaryota; kingdom Metazoa; phylum Chordata; class Amphibia; order Anura; family Pipidae; genus Xenopus; species Xenopus tropicalis. Next base: position 41,877,655 of record NC_030683.2, on the reverse strand, counting down.
CTGAATGAAAAGCCCTATTTTATGGCAGTTTTGGTGTACCTGTCTTTTGATGTGCCTGCGTTCCTCATAACAGCTAAACATTGTAACACAGTAACATAATAAGTTAGGTTGAAACACATGTCCATTAAGTTCAACCTTTTATGTCAGTAAATAATCTGCCTAACTGCTAGTTGATCCAAAGAAAGGCAAAAAACCCTTCTGAAGCCTCTCTAATTAGCCGCAGAGTGCTAAAGTCCATTTGTATTGGCTTCCCTCTCCTTCTGAACAATATCCTGTCAATTTACATGGCTTTGACTCTAACTGGGACTATTTAACATGCTTCAGAAAGAAGAGAAAACCTGCCTTTTCCATGACTATTGCAAGGTGTTAAAGCAGACAAGCACAAATTGTACATGAATTAAACTCAGAAGAAGAAGACACAAATGCAGTTCTGGCTGGAGGACCTGAATGATGGACTTATGCTCCCTCAACACAAGCTGACATACTATAGGCTGTCAATATATCACACACTCATTTTGATCGGCCAAGATTAGGACTATACTTTTCACAACAGTGCTGCTTTTCCCAAATGCTGCTGGACTGCAATTTTTGTTATTAAGGAATTAAACAATAGTGGGAGATATAGTTCCACAACCATTGTAAGGGATTTTTAAAGGAATAAATAATAACCAATTTTTCCGCATTCTCCAGGGCCAGCAGCCCCACATATCTTCTAGTGAGAATCCTGTCATCATTGTTTACTCTTGAATTTCTCTTCTTGGTTTCATACGATCATCGGCAAAAGCATAAATTAAAACACATAAACATCACCATTTTCACCCTGAGTGTTCAATTATGGTCTAATATTGGGGAGCAAACATGACACAGCATTCTGATTATGTTAGACAACCTATAATCTACTGATTTGCTTCTGGGGGGCATCATTCTTATTGTAGAACTCTGCATCTATAATTAAGTTTCGGATGACAGTTTTTGGGCGAGTGAAATTGTCAGTGTTTGGGAAGGTATGCTCCCCTTGAGATGTGTTAGATTAGTGGAATAAGGTAATACCATCCAAAATGGCAAATGGTAACAGATCTATTTCTTTATATCCCACTAGTTTTTGTTACTGCAATGAACACAAAATCATTTAATATATTTCTTATAATAATTGAAATTCTCTGGTACAATCAGTCTCTGAAATACCAGACTCAGATGCGAACATTTTGGCCATGGTAAATTATTAGCAATCTTACACTGGAGTATTCTAGTGAAATGAAAAATAGCCTTAGGCCTGTGTTCTGTTCAGGGACTGATACATGTTATGTAAATCATTGATGAAATGCTCAATTGCAGAACAGCTTTAAGGCATCAAGTAGGATGGGTTCATAGATTTACTAAGCACAAACTTTTACTTAGAAAAAAAAACCTTGTTATGTTTCATTCCCTTGCAGAAAAAGCAATATGCTCTTATGTACATCTAAATAGATACAGTCATTAAATCATTATTTATTTCTCCCTAAAAAGAAAGTGTGGTTAAGAGGAAGAAAGTAGCTTTAAAAAGAAAACAAAGATTTTCTAAAAAAACATGTTCCTAAAAAACTTGCAGCCACTTCTCTGTTTGTAAATGATCTGCCCGATTTATTATTTTTAAGTCGTAATTCTAGGCTCCCCAAGGGTCATAAATGCATAGGCACTGGAGATCTCAGGAAGAACTGTGGGGATTAAAATGCTGTTGTCTGCTGACAGCCAGGAACAGGTTAATGTATTATCTATGGCAGATGCTGCTGTGGGGTTCACTTGGAAATTCTGAGCTGATTTATGAAGGTTTTTATTCATCCAGGTCTTGATAATACAGTATTTTAGTCTAAAGGCACTGGACACGTAATCTTGAAAATATTTCACTGCTCTGAAGAACTAAGGGAAGCCCCTCAGCTATAGGCTGCAATGTTATCAAGGCTACAAAGCAAGTCCAGTTGCTTTACACTCTATTTTACTGTAGAACATATAAAGACTCCTCACATCTGAGTCACTTTTTAATTATAGCACTTCATTTACTATATTTTATCCTGTAAATATAAACAGCCCTATATATATATAAAATTTATATGGTACTAGTAAATGGTGAAACATAGTCTTGAACTGTGAGATTTATGAATTTTACAATTAAAAAAAAAACTAAAAAATCACTAGCATATTTATGGGAAAAAAATCATTCTCAGAAAAAAAACTTGATCACAAAGAAAATTGAATTGCTTCTTTCATTTTTACAAATTCAACTGTTAAAAAAGAAATAAAAAACAAAGCAGCTTGAATATTGAAGCACTGACTTTAATAAATGGTCGCCCCCTTTTTTTGCTTGTTGATTTTTTTTCTATCAAATATTCCAGATCTTTTTGATCTTGAAAATACAGAAAATGTGAATTTTTAAAACATTTGAAATCACTATTTTTTTGCAACTGTTTTCTCAAATCATAAAAAACATGATCTCCAATTTTCATTAATTTTGCCCTTAGCCTTACATTTTTTCCTCAGTTTATATAGATGGAGAAGATAGAGGTCGGCAGCTTGGTGGCAGTTTTATGTATAAATAATTTCTGCTCGGCAGCTGTAAGATGCAATGAAATGATATAACAAAAAGGAGGGTTTAATTAATTTCTCTGTTACTTCAATTGGGTGTTGCATGTTACTCTCTAAGCAATCATTTTATGTATATTAATATTATGCTTTGTTGACTTAAACAATATGTATGAGCCTAAAATAGTCTGTGAAGAATTACCCATCATAAAGAATAATTTAAAGCTTTGCAATTCTATGAGAAGGACTACAAAAGCAGCAGACAAAGTGATTTGTTCGATTATATAGTATTATACTGTATTGGAAAATTCTTTAGGAGACTGAAGAATACAATTTGTGGCACTGTCCCCTTCATTCTTATGTTGTATCCAGCATGAAATACAACAAAACTATGAATAGAAGATTACACCAAGTGATTTGTTTTTTTCAGGCAAGATAAATTGCTCCTTTAGAGCAACCAGGCTGGGACAATATATATATTGAATATGAATATATTTTCTGCACTTAGAATCTGCTTATGGTGGTGTTGGTGGTAATGAGGTCTTTGTGGAAACAGCAATAAGTGGAGAAACAGTCTATAATTTAGCAAAATCCTATTAAATAAGGCATGATATTGAACTAAATATGTTTTGTATTAATGTTGAGGCTTACAGTATATGTCATGTAAAAATGGGAGATTTCGCTATAGTTATCCAGACTTCTGTTACGTGAGCACATTATTAATAGTGTTATCTAATGTCTAGTCTAGTTTGTTTAATACTATGCCTGTTTGTAAAAATCCTTGTGAACACCCATTAAATTTACACATACGAAGGGAACACAAAGCTCACGAGGCATTACAAAATAATTAGTTTAGTTTCAAATCTTTGAACAGTACTATATTTGCTCTTCTGATGTATAATAATGGAAAGCAAATAGGATATGGCAATCATGCTATGGTTAATAACAGTTAGATGGCTGACATAGCACTGGAAAGGTTGATTTTCATTGCAGTATCCTCTTGCGTTAGTAAATCTGGGATGCAAGAGGGCAGAAATGGGTTTTGGTATAAGGAAGGGGTTATATAGCTAGCCATACTGTACATGGGAAGGTCTGTGTGCCCTGACGCCTTCATTTTAGCTCTATACAAAGGTTAATAATTGTACATGTTCAAGACTGGCCAAGTTGGCTGGAATAATTGGCCTTGCATTGCAAGCTTTAGAGAATAGTTTAGAAACATTTCCAAGGACATTTCGCTAAATGCTTCAAAAGTTCCAGAGGAAAACAGAATTCAAGGACACATAGCCAATTTTACAGTAACAAGGTAATGGGTTTGCTTGGCTCAGTGGTTTATATATTTATTGAAATGTTAAGCTAAATGCCACGGCAGAACAGATCTTGAACAGATTTATCCTTAATATGTCTATATTCTTGCATATATTTTTGTTGTGTTTCACTGTTTCTCACCTTGGGAAATATTTTACCTGTGCAAAATGTAAAAAACAACCCCAGCTATTCTAAAGGAAGAGAGACATTCCCATACCTGGAGCACACCATGACATTTTCACTTAATAAGCTGGCAAACATACAACAATTTTGGCCATAGGTTAGAATAGCCCCGTAATCACATTGACTCTGAACACATTTAGATAAAAAAATATATATATTGCTTTAGTAAATGGCTCACAATTATACATTTTTGATTAAGTGTACAATTCAGATTTTACTCATATTTGCAACAGAAGGAAATGTAACCTTTGATAAGTCTGCCACAAATTATAAATATGAATTTTAAACAAACCAACAAACTGATCTGATATTTTGTGTAACTTATTTAACCCTAAACCCTTTATTTACAAAGTAATATGTTCCTGGTTTGCAATTTCTATCTCTATGCTGAAATATACATGCTGAAATATTAATGGGTTAATCAAATTTGCTTTGCGTTCTCCTGAAAATCTTTAATTACCTAGTGTGGGCTAAAGATATGCTGGAGACTGAAAGTGTGACACACCATCTATCTATGTATTAACATGCAAACCAGTATTCATTAATTAATTTGAATTTCATTTATTTTGATCATTTCCAGTATGTCTATCCAGTAGACTATTTAAGCAGTGTGACTGCAGAGAAGTTTAAGCTGTTGTATTTCTACAAGATTCAACTTGGGCAGGTGATATTGCTATAAAAAGAAATTTCACAGGTAAAGGGGTGATAGAGGTATAGAACTAAAGAAGCATGCTGAGAGTAGCTGAGAGTAGCTAAGGTGGCTAAGGTTGTGGTTAATTGGCCATATACCTCCCTTAACAATTTATTTTACCTTTTCCTCCTAGTGGATTTCTGTAAAGAATCAAAGAGGTGAAAAAGGGATTATGAAAAGTTTTTAATTTATTTGTTCTGCACTGATTAGAGCAATAAATGTGACCGGTCTAATGGCTGTCATCCAACCTACAGTTATAAATTTACTGCCCAGGACCATGACACTGACCACTCTGTAACACTGCACCGTGGCAATTACTGATCCTGTCTAGGAATGCTGCCTTTTCTCATAGGTCTCCCCCCACCAATTTACTTTATTGATGGTTTAAATCCCTCACTGGCAAGACATGACAGTGTAGTGAAGGCACATCATACTGTGGTGCATGACTGAGTAGTGTGCCATTGTTTATTATGCACGATTTAAGTATTTCAAAAGCAGATAGGTATTGATTCTGAAGCACTACAAGAAGGCTTGACAATCCAGCTCTGAGAGATAAATATATTGTCACTTTTTTTACCCAGTGAACCGAGTGTTTTAACTCTCTAAGGTTGGCTACACCTAAAGCAGAATGGATATACACAGAATTATAATTGGCCTTTCCTAAATTGTCTTCATCTTATTTTTTTGGTTCTTCTAGTTTTTAAGATATTTACTTATATGTACAGTGGCTTGGAAAAGTATTCGGCCCCCTTGAACTTTTCCACATTTTGTCACATTACAGCCACAAACATGAATCAATTTTATTGGAATTCCACGTGAAAGACCAATACAAAGTGGTGTACACGTGAGAAGTGGAACGAAAATCATACATGATTCCAAACATTTTTTTACAAATAAATAACTGCAAAGTGGGGTGTGCGTAATTATTCAGCCCCCTGAGTCAATACTTTGTAGAACCACCTTTTGCTGCAATTACAGCTGCCAGGCTTTAAGGGTATGCCTCTACCAGCTTTACACATCTAGAGACTGAAATCCTTGCCTATTCTTCTTTGCAAAACAGCTCCAGCTCAGTCAGATTAGATGGACAGCGTTTGTGACCAGCAGTTTTCAGATCTTCGATTCAGATCCACAGATTCTCGATTGGATTTAGATCTGGACTTTGACTGGGCCATTCTAACACATGGATATGTTTTGTTTTAAACCATTCCATTGTTGCCCTGGCTTTATGTTTAGGGTCGTTGTCCTGCTGGAAGGTGAACCTCCGCCCCAGTCTCAAGTCTTTTGCAGACTCCAAGAGGATTTCTTCCAAGATTGCCCTGTATTTGGCTCCATCCATCTTCCCATCAACTCTGAGCAGCTTCCCTGTCCCTGCTGAAGAGAAGCACCCCCAGAGCATGATGCTGCCCCCCCCCATATTTGACAGTGGGGATGGTGTGTTCAGAGTGATGTGCAGTGTTAGTTTTCCGCCACACATAGCGTTTTGCATTTTGGCCAAAAAGTTCCATTTTGGTCTCATCTGACCAGAGCACCTTCTTCCACATGTTTGCATGGCTTGTGGCAAACTGCAAATGGGACTTCTTATGGTTTTCTGTTAACAATGGCTTTCTTCTTGCCACTCTTCCATAAAGGCCAACCTTGTGCAGTGCACGACTAATAGTTGTCCTATGGACAGATTCCCCCACCTGAGCTGTAGATCTCTGCAGCTCATCCATAGTCAACATGGGCTGCATTTCTGATCAGCGCTCTCCTTGTTCAGCCTGTGAGTTTAGGTGGACGGCCTTGTCTTGGTAGGTTTACAGTTGTGCCATACTCCTTCCATTTCTGAATGATCGCTTGAACAGTGCTCCGTGGGATGTTCAAGGCTTTGGAAATCTTTTTCCCTGACCTGTCTGGTGTGTTCTTTGGACTTCATGGTGTTGTTGCTCCCAATATTCTCTTAGACAACCTCTGAGGCTGTCACAGAGCAGCTGTATTTGTACTGACATTAGATTACACACAGGTGCACTCTATTTAGTCATTAGCACTCATCAGGCAATGTCTATGGGCAACTGACTGCACTCAGACCAAAGGGGCTGAATAATTACGCACACCCCACTTTGCAGTTATTTATTTGTAAAAAATGTTTGGAATCATGTATGATTTTCGTTCCACTTCTCACGTGTACACCACTTTGTATTGGTCTTTTGCGTGGAATTCCAATAAAATTGATTCATGTTTGTGGCTGTAATGTGACAAAATGTGGAAAAGTTCAAGGAGGCCGAATACTTTTGCAAGCCACTGTAAGCGCTCCCCCAGCCAATAATGTAGTTCCTGCTGCAAACAGCTCACTCATGCTGTGTATATCAGATTGACAGCAGATGCAGCTCCTAAATTGTTTGCTGGGAGAAGAAAAAAAAAATTTGATAAGATGTATATAACCTATATGTAAAAGTGTGATTAAATATAATTGGGAAATGGATGTATTAGACAGTCACTGCAGTTAAGAGTGCATTTTTATAGGTAGATAGTTCCTCTATAAATTCTGGTCAGATACAGCACAAGTATTAGTATAGACATGGTTACAGTTGGAATGAAATCACCTACCATGCAAAACACTTTCAGTGTTGCTTGGGTACCTTGGACCCACCAAATAAACTTAACTCAGTTACACACATTGCTGCACCCCTCCAACCTGGTTGCCAAAAAGTGAAGCTTGGGGTCCCAAAAGTGCTGAAAAATATGCTAGTATGATCACTATAATGGACAATAAACCCTCCATTAAATATAATAATAATAATTAATATCAGAAAATGCATAATGAGTATATTAACCCAAGATATGCAACTGCAGAAATTCCAAGAAGATTACAGCAGAAGTAGAGAATGAGCACTTCATTAACCCATACTATGAAAACTCACCAGCACTGAATAGCATACCTAAACCCCCGGACTGTTTTGTTATATCTGGGCAGGCTAGGCATGGTGAATAAATGTCTACATGAAGCATAAGCTATCACTATGGGGTGAAAAGAGAATGGGCTAGAGGTGAAATCTGTGCAGCATTAGCAGCATTACTAACAGCACTGCAGGGCAAATGTGGAAAATTATTTATGTTCACAATACATTTGGGCAGAGGAGCTTGGGGCCCAGCAGGACCGAGGTCCATTGTGATATTTCCTGGTATCCCAGTGGGCCAATCCAATCTTGTTCAATAATCACAGACCACACTCAGGTACATTGTAAGGTTCTTCTGATGGATACTGGAACCAAAGGTTAAATGTTCTTCATCTTTAGATAAAATAAAGAACATCCTCCTATTCATGGCTTCATACACACTTAAAGGAACAGTATCCCCAATGGATGTACTTTAAAGTACTGTTGCTCTGCAATGTTAAAAGTTGAGCGTTTGCTTCAGGAACACCACTATAGCTGGATAAAAAGGAGAAAAATGCACAGGTTACTTAGCTGATAGGCTCTGTAGAATGCAGTGGTGTTTTACAGAGCTTCTTTGTTATCAGCTATGCAACCTGTGCCTTTTAACCTCATTTCAGTTTGAATAACTACCCCCATGGCTACACTGCAGCTTTGTTTATATAAACTATAGTAGCTTTTCTGTGCCAAACACACCCATTTCACCAGTGCAGGGCAACAGTACATTCAATTATAATTACTTTGATACACTTTCATTTTTGGTGTTACCTTCTGTTAAAGCAACTGCAGAAATTCTTTGTTGAAGGAGTTTTAAAAAAAAAAAAAAAAAAAAAATGTTAGATCTGTTTATTGATGGTATCCTCACATAATCTGCTTCAGAAGACAGCTTGTCAGATCAGAAGGATGAAAATGCAATCACCTCATAAACTGTCAAAGTTTTGGGAAAGATAAAACCTGTTATGTTGACACATATTTATACTGCAAATATTGTCATGTCTGTCATTGCTTTGAATTTCAGCACAATTACATTTTTACACGGACCAGGTAGAACTCCAGAGGGCAGCACAGATCATTCTGATAGGCTGAAAGACAGATACCTTTAATATAGAACACTAAGGGGCACATTTACTATGGGTCGAATCCGAGTCCGAATTGGAAAAATCCGATTTGAAAACGAACATTTTGCGACTTTTTCGTATTTTTTGCGATTTTTTCGGCACCTTTACGACTTTTCGGAAATTATCGCGACTTTTTCGTTACCAATACGATTTTTGCGAAAAAACGCAAGTTTTTCGTAGCCATTCCGAAAGTTGCGATTTTTTCGTAGCGTTAAAACTTGCGCGAAAAGTTGCGCTTTTTTCGTAGTGTTAAAACTTAAAAGGCGCGGCGTTTTGCGCAAGTTTTAACACTACAAAAAAATCGCAACTTTTTACGCTACGAAAAAATCGCAACTTTCGGAATGGCTACGAAAAACTCGCGTTTTTTCGCAAAAATCGTATTGGTAACGAAAAAGTCGCGTTAATTTTCCAAAAAAATCGCAAAATACCGATCATTACGAAAAAAACGCAATCGGACGCATTCGGCCCGTTCGTGGCTTAGTAAATGTGCCCCTAAATATTATGTAGCACAATTTTGAAATGTTTACCTACAAGACTCTTTGGTACAAAGATATCCCTTTATTTGCCTGGCAAGTCTTAATGGCTGATAAAGCATGATATTACATGGGACTCCCCCAGGTGTGGCTTTAGGATGGCGGGAGGGTTATCCATGCAGGTCTCATATACACAGATTTCTCAATAACATGGGCACTTTTTATTTGCTGGATATTAAACAGTCTTTCAGGTGTTACTTCAAAATGGTACAATAAAACCACTTCACAAATATTTTGATAGTATTTGGCACAGACAATGCATTAGTAACAGCCACCATCAGTACTCACTAGCAAGGGTTCAACCTCCTCACAGTGGTGCTCCTCCAAGAACCTCTCTAACTTTTACAGTGAGCTACAGTCTAATGCAGGGGTGGGCAAACTAAGGCCCGTGGGCCACTCCAGCCCGTTGGCCTTTTTAATCCGGCCTGCCGAGGATTGGTGTATCCCGCTTTTCTTAACAGACACCGCAGTCTGCAATCTTTTGTCTTTCAGAAAATCCTGACTCCTCAAGTCTCATCACGCAAATCTTGGCATCAAGACTGCATGTAAGCGCAGCGACGCAAAACCTAGGGCACTGACGAACGGAGACAGCGTTGACCCGGCCCGTCTGTCAAATTTTAAAAGTCAATATGGCCCCTGAGCCTAAAAGTTTGCCCACCCCTGGTCTAATAGGATCTAGCCAAAACATCTCCAACACCAACCACACTCTGCAGCAAGTGGGACCAAAAACATGGTGTCTCTTCCTTTTAAAGAATACCTTTCTATGGTGAACCACGCTAATGTTTGTACTGCTTGTACTAATGTTGCAAGAGGTAGTGCACTATTGGTTCTCCAATATGTATATACCACTGTTTCTAAAATGAAGCTAACAAATAGAAATGATTAGAAAATAGAAATGTCTAATTGCATGTAAGTACTGTATTTATTTGCAAACATTGTTGCAAATTTGCACTAGTGCAACCACCCATAGCAACCAAATTACTAATTGCCGTCGTTGGCAACTGTAATTTAGCACCTATGTAAATAAATTAATTGTATAATGAATTGTTATTTGCAAATATAAGTACAGTATATGCAAAGTACATACAGAGTATTATTGTTGATAATGTGACTCACTGTATTCACAGACTGTAATCATGGAACGACTGCTGAGAAAAGTGATGTTGATGAGTTTTCCAATTAAAAACACAATTTTTGAAAACATTAATATTTATTTACATAAAACTTTCACTGATTGTAATTTGCAAGCATAGCCAGATAGTTGAATTATTATTCATTTCAGTTCTTTATTATATATGGTCAAACATCATTGGTCATTTTTAACCATGAGTACTAAAATGGCAATGTTCTTCACAGGGAGAAAACAAAATCAGATGAAAATGAAACCACAGAAAGCCCTTGCTGGGAACCACAGGCTACACCAGTGGATATTGACAGCTCTACCTCTATGCACTCAGATGCTGTTTGTAGATGATTTAATGGTTCCTCTGGGTTCCTTGAAAAAACTAAATGTGTCCTGACCTATGTCTGACAAATATTGATGAAGCATCCAGAAACATCCTCCTATTATAATTTGTCTTTTTCACACAGTAGCTGTTTAATTGTTGAAAAACACATCTCTTCTAAAAGTTTAGCTCATAGATAGAACCTGCCTAATAAGAGGTATATAACTGATTTTAATTGTATTATTCTAGCTCAGTGCTTTAAGGCAATGGCACATGGGCATTTTCATTGCTGTGGTCCTTTTCAAGTCAAAGCGCCCTCAATAGCTTCTAGCTGTTCCCCTATTAGAAAGCCAACTGCATTTTCTATGTTAAACCACAGGGCTAGTATGAAAGTTGAAAGAATGTACATGATACCATCGCAGTGGTGGTGTGCCACGGGCAGTGTGCTGTCTATTCCGGGTGTATGGGCCTGCAGGCAAGGACACCATATTGATTGTTGTGGCTTTCCCTGAGGCAGAAGCCAGATATCTTACTTTATTGAATGTCATGAAAAGGTCATTGACTCTAGCCCTACCAGGGAACATCATGCGAGACCTTCACTGTTGACTTCAGAAGGCATTATTTCTTTAGTGATACTTGTTTCTAGGAAAGTACTAAATTCCCTTTGTGTACTGGGGAGGTAACAGTCACCTATGCAGTAGTAATAGCTACTCCGCACTTAAGGGCACATGAGCAATGAAAATGTACCAATTAGTGTTTACCTGTTGTTTACTGATCTTGTGGGTATTTGCTCATTCATCAAGACCAGGATGTATCAATTCTGGCTCTTAAAGGAGAAGGAAAGGTACAATCACTGGGGGAATGCCACAATGTTAGGTACCCTAGGTACCCATTGTCACGTAATTTTTGACGCACAGTATGAAAAACTTGCGCAAATGAACGAAAAAATCGGCAAAAATACATAAAGGTACGAAAAATTATATATATATATATAAAATTGTATTCGGAGCTGATCGTACTTGATTAATCGGCCCCATGACTTTATCTCCCAAGTGGGCACCCTGCACTCTATCATTTATTTCATATAGTTCATCACCAAATGTTTCCCTGAATCTTGGGTTCATCAAAAAATATTAAGAAATATTAATTCAGCAATTAATCAAGTATTCATTTTACAACTCAAATGACAAGGGAACATAATTGGGTTTTGAATGTAAATTTTTTTTAATCAGTGGCTCGGGGGCAACATGTTGCTCCCCAACCCCTTGGATGTTGCTCTCAGTGCCCCCAAACCAGGTAGTTATTTTTGAATTCCTGACTTGGGGGCAAGTTTTGGTTGAATAAAAACAAGATTTACTACCAAATAAAGCCCCTGTAATCTGATAGTGTGCATAGAGGCTGCATAATAGCCAATCTTAGCCCTTATTTGGCTCCTCCATGAACTTTTATGGTGCTTGTGTTGCTCCCCAAGTCTTTTTACATTTAACTGTAGCTCACGAGTAAGAAAGGTTGGGGATCCCTGATGTAAGGGAAATTATATAATAAGGAGGTTATATTTTGTATACTATTTTTTTACACTTAAAAAACAAATATTTTTCTGTCTTCTTCTAACTATCCTTTCAGCATACTACATTAGGCATGTTGGAGTTGCTGGCCCTTTTAAAAGTGAGGAACATTTTTAGCAAGCAGTGTTACTTTAAGAATCCATTCCCAGCGTTGCAAGGCTACAGCCCCCAATATTCTTTAATCCTTTTGGCAGTAAAGGGCGGTATACACCTAAAAACACCTTTGCTATAAATAAGCACTACAAATATGTCTTTACGTTCTGCCTATAGTTTTAATATTTTGAAAAAATCCATATTTTTCTATTTTTCTGCCATTGCACTCATTTAAAAGTTGGGCTATTTTGACTGAACTTACCCCCCATTCCTTAATATACAAGTCAGTTTTTTCAGAGCTTCCTATTTGCCTTTGAACATATATACCCTTCGCTTTTCTAAGCAGCAGCCTTTAAGTAGCTCATTATCAGGGGCTTCTGAGCTCTTCAGCAATTCTGTGGGATGAAGAAGTGATGACAGAAAGTACTAAAGTGAAACCGACTTTATATTCTTTAGTGAGAGAAATAACAGAAACCCCTACTGTTTCTTAATTAAACAGTAGGCAAAAGGTATATTCAGCACAAGCCCTATTTATTGAGCTCATGTTGAAAAACACGTATTTGCTAAACTCTTAATATTGTGTGAGTATTCTTGGAACTGTAGAACATTTTTACATTTCAGATTACTTAACACTTGAAATCTATGGCAACTCTTCATTTACAGCAACTTAGCTGGAACATTTCAAATATATATGTGATACATTTAAGACTGATATACCATCCACACATATTTGCTTTCCTTCCTCCTGTTTGTCATACTGTTGTTTAAACATCACATTATACAATTGCCCCATGTTTATATAAGTTTTTACTTTTAGAACTGGAAAATACAAATTGTTGGCCTTTCAGAAAAGATAGATGCGCAAACATGTCAAAGCATCAGTGCATTATACGGCTATCGTTTTTCTGAATCATTTGTTTCTCCACGGGAGATAAGCAGATCTAATTGTGAACGGTTTTGCCTGCTTGGCTTGACAGCTGCCGACATCAAAGAAGGCATGGAGTAGGTGAAATAAATTACCACCGATTGATTTCATGTTCTTCTTTATATTATTAAAAGGAAGCAGATCTCTTGTGCTGTGATTTCTCCACTCAAAGTGCAACTATAAAAAGATTGTTTAGATCTGAACCTCAGCTTTATATTTAGCAAAGGGATATAAAGGCAAGTGCAAAGTGCAGTGCAAAAATGGGTGCAAAACTAACTTAATCAAAAAGTCTTATGATGACTATTTGCATCTTGGATACCAAATATCGGATGTTATGGGTTCCTGAGACAACAGTGCTGCTTCCTCCAACATCTTGGGGCAACATGGCACCCATTCATTTCTAGCTGTAGCCCTCCTACATCATTAGCCCGTCTGCTTTGTTAGTTTCACAGTGTAAAATCTCACTTGCTGGTTCAGGGTAGAAATGAAGCTTTGCTGGGTTCTGTGTGTTTCTGTGGATGAGTCGGAAGGGGCTGAAGAGATACCATACAGAGCAAACAACAATAAAACATGTAGTGGCAAATGGTCACATACACACTCCTGGCACGTGGGTTTAGTGTGCAAGGGTCAACAACTCACACTAGCCACCCCGTCATATCCATAGGGATATGACGGGGTGGCTAGTGTGAGTTGTTGACCCTTGCACACTAAACCCACGTGCCAGGAGTGTGTATGCACATACATTAAATTTAGGACTTGTCTTAAACGATGTACCTTTTTAATTAAAAAGGGTTTAATAAAGTTATCAAGGGCATTACATAACTTAATCTATGTTGCATACTGAGTCAGGGGGCAGTGCTGATTTGCGGCAGATTACTGCATTTCGTCATTGGTGGATTTCTTTATGAAACAGAAAAATTCACAGTGGAACCTGATATACAGAATGCTCGGGACCTGACGTTTTCCAGATAAGGGGTCTTTTTGTAATTTGGATTACCATACTTTAAGTTTCCCTAAAAACATTTAAACATTAAATAAACCCAATAGAATTGTTTTGCATTAAATATGGATTCATTATATCTTGGTTGGGATCAAGTACAAGGTTCCGTTTTATTATTACAGAGAAAAAGGAAATCATTTTTAAAAATGTGAATGATGCACTTAGAATTGAGCCTATGAGTGTTGGCAGTGTTCCAGTAACTATGAGCATTCCAGATAATGGCTTGCCAGATAATGGATACCTGTACACTGGTTTTTAGTGAAGATAAAACTTAACCTTCGTGGATAAGTGCTATACTGGCTGAATCACATATACAGTATGTTTTTACAAAAGCATCCCTAAAGAGTCTTGTTCTCCGGAAATACTGTATTCCAATAACTATGCTTAAAAGATAGGAAAATATCTGCAATTGTATGCAGCCTGTTGGCAATAAAGGTCCCTTGCTGGACTGAATGTTGGCTATAGATGTGGAACCCAAAGAGAAAATTACATACGTCTTGCACATTTTCTGACATTTACAATACACAGTAAATATCCAGTGATTCCTAATACTGACTGACTAGATATTGCATACAGACTGGTACTTTAACAAACAAGTAACCATAGCAACCAATCAGAGCTAAACTTTGAGTGGCTTAGTGGAATTAACAAAATGAAAGCAGGTGATTGTCTGCAACTTCACACCCATGTTTTACACCTATGTTAGTGAAAGAAGCACAGTAGGAGCTGTAGACATGGTAACAATAGGTACCACTCGGTAATTAAAGAAAAATGTAATTCCTAGCAACTTTCCAATATACATTAATTTGAAAATTACAAGGATTTAAAAGTTATTTGCAAAAAGTAATTGTTACTGAAAGCAGGATCTGTCCAGATACTTGTATTTTCTGCATTACTGGCTCTGACATCTAAAAGAATTTAGCAGAATCCAGCTGGACTTATGTGGTTTTATTAGTCTGAACCAGGAGTGAGAGAAAAGAACAAAAAAATAAAAGACTATAAGCATACTAATACTTGCTTTTGGTTGAAGTTACATTTGCACATAAAATGAAAACTATAAAAAATGTTCAATTAATGCAAGTTAAAAAAAAATCCTTAGCATTATATTGTTCATTATGGCAAACAGCTTTTTAGACAAAGGTTTCCTTTTTGCAAACTAGAAGACACATGTACAATTGCAATGCGCAAGTCTTCCAATGCAAAAATAGATGCCAATTCATGCTCCTCATTAATGGTACTTCCATCTAAACATGCACCTTACACCTCTGCCACTGAGTGCCAAGGCTTCTGCAGCAATTCCACAGTTCCCATTGGAAATTGTATCAATAGACGCTGCTGATGTGCACCTAACTAATGCTGGTTTTGACACCATGTGCATTGGTTCAAGGAAGAGACACCATCACCACTCAGCTTGCACCCAATTTACTACAGTACAAAATAAGTGCACATTGTAGTGCATTTGGCACAATTGCGGGAGACAAAACACTGAAATTCTTGGGAAAACACATGGCAAATTGTATCCAGAAACTGAACTTTAAAAATTCTATAAAAGTCAATCAAAGATGATCAAAGAAAACATGATCAAAGTTTTCTCAAAGGAATGAATTGGCCTCCATATGACAATTATAGAAATATATTCTATTGTATATTTGAAGCTTATATATCTATATACAGGTATCAGATCCATTATCCAGAAACCAGTTATTCAGAAAGCTCTGACTTATGGGAAGGGTGTCTCCCATAGACTCTATGTTAATCAAATAATTTAGTTTTTTTTAATCATTTTTCTCTGTAATATTAAAACAGTACCTTGTACTTGAGCCTAACTAAGATATAATTAATACTTATTAGAGGCAAAACAAGCCCATTGGGTTTAATTAATGTTTAAATATTTTTTTTTAGACTTAAGGTATGGCGATCCAAATTATGTAAAGATCTCTAATCTGGAAAACCAGAGGTCCAAAGCATTCTGGATTTTAGGTCCCATATCTGTATTATATATTCTCTAGTTATATATTTCAGATTTAAAGTCATTGTTATGATAAAACCAGGGTATTATTCCAAAATTCTAGAGGGGAAAGAGCCATTATAGATGTGTAGCCAAAAAATGAGAGGTGTAATTTACAACTGCAAAATGTGCACACATATTGAAACTATTCATTAAAGGCATGCTGGTTCAGTGGTTAGCACTACTGTCTTGCAGCCCTTGGGTCCTGTGTTTAGTCCCAGCCAGGGCACTTTCTAATAACTCCATGTCTGTTTAGGTTTCCTCTAGGTACTCCCGTTTCCTCCCACATTCCAAAAACCTACAGGCAGGTTCACTGGCTTCTGACTAAATTGACCCTAGTGTGAATATGATAGAAGCTCCAGTGGGGCAGTGAATGATGTATAATGTCTGTAAAGCACTGCAGAAATGTGTCAGCACTATATAAATAACAGGAAATAAAAAACAAACTTGCACCTTAGGCAGACATGTGGATTTTAACCCATTAAAACAATTGTGGAATAGTGGGATAAATTACTGCACTGTGGGTAAAAACATAACATATTGTACCTGAAATTACAATTTTGCACTTAGGTTTGAAAAAGATCCCTGTAGCCTATACATCCTTATAACTACAATTTTGGCCAAAACTACTAATCTAACATAGGATTGGGTTGGCAGGCACACACAGGGCAGAAGCCGCTTAACAAGTAAATGAAAAGCATGATTATTTTAATAATTGGTGAATTCCAGGTAGTCATTACATACATCAACCTGTAGGTTAATTGAATGAAGTAATAAGGTCAGGAAGGATTAGATCTCCAATAAGAATCATTAAGCAAATAAATAACACTGTACAAAGGAGCCCAGAGACTCCATATTTTCTCATTAAAAAAGTAGACACTTTTATATTTCATTGCAGGTCAATTACATATAATAAGATAACATACACACTATAAATAAGATAGAAATATATAACTGAATATTTTGTTTAAAGGGTACATGTATGTTCCATACCAATGCTGTTTGATGCAGCTGGACTACATCTCCCAGAATTCTGTAGCATATTAGCAAGAGTGAAAGCATGAAATAAGCTGCACTCTGGAAACCATAGAGATGGATTCTAACAACACCACTGCACAAACAATTTCCCCCGAAGTCTGCCAAGGCCAGTGAGCCAGCTGATGCAGGAGGATCTTCCATTGAAAATCCTGCTGGCCTGCTCTGTTTAAACTTGACTCTCTCTATGGTTTCACACGATCATCACCAAATACATGACAGACATTTTTTTGCTAAACAACAACATTTCTGCCTATTGAAATTTGATTGTAATGTACTTTTGGTAAGCAGAAAATACGCACCAATTCCAATGTTAGATAGCATGATATCTACTGATACGTAGAATTGGTAGGTGTGATTTGTATTGGAGAATCCTATAATTAAGTTTGGGATACAAACTGCACAGGCATGGGGCTCTGCATTGATCAAAGCTGGTCAGTACAGCAAACTTCCTAATAGTACTATACTGTGTGCAAGCCAGACCAGGGAAGGGCAGGGGATACCTGGGAAAAGATCAAACATGGTTGGCACAGCACACATTAGTGAGATTTTTATGAAAGACATACACCAGGAGGTGCCCAACATGTGGCCAACATATTGTCAACCTTGTGTTTAACATTGAGTTCCCCTTTAATACCCTGCACTGCCTTTCATTTCTCCGTCTATTTGCTCTGCCGGTTGGTAAAGGACTCCAGACATGATGCACAAGGATACACCATGTACACACCCTGCTTACAGAACTGGAACATTTCATCACTGAGAATAGTTAGCCAAGAGACCAGAATTGCTCCCCTTAGGGGGTAATGCAAACTGATTCACAATTGCCAGTATTAGCCATTCAGATTACAGATACCTACAAGGATAAGAAATGCAGTTAAGTCAATATTTGCCCCTAAGCCTTTCTCCTGCTCATGACCTCTGTGTCCTCTCTGCAAGCTTGATCCAAGACCATTTGTTTTGTGTGTCCAGTTTAAATCAATCAGCTTCACAGTTCTTGTTTTAAAGAAGAAAAATATATATATATGTATATAATGTGGCCTCTCGCCCTTGACTTAAATACCACTTTCTCTTCCTTGTGCACAATCTAAAGTAAGTCAGTACCATGCATTGTTAGAAATACATGTTTTCCCTAGAATGATTGCAGGTCCACTTGAATATAGAGCAAAGCCTCCCTATGCTTGACTGACTGTTTTGTTGAATGCATTTTGGAAGAAAAGTAAAGTCCAATATCCACACCAAAAGCAGTACATTAATGCAGCCTTTCTTTACATGGGCACAATACCGTTGGCACAGAAGGGCCATCACTTCACCTACCTGATCTCATTGGACTTGCAGATCTATATGATCTTTTTGCAACCATAGAACATATACTTACAGATACTGAGATTGTTTTTATTGTGCTGAAGTGTTAACTGTACCCATGTTTTTTCTCAGACCAGGGAAATGCAGGGAATGCGTGTTTGAACTTGTACTTTGAACACTGCAATTGTAGGTTTATGTGAGTGTTCACATAATATAAATGAAAGATGATAGACATTTCATTGCTGAGTTGCAGAGATGTAACATTAATATGATATAATCCCTTCTAACAGTTCTGCAGATCCTACGGGAGCCAAGAGACACTTCCTTCTGTGGGGAAACCAGATTTTCGTAGTGTTGCCCTGGGCTGAACAGTAGAGGGTGCTCAGGATACATTCATGATATTGGAAGTGTAACAGCTGCTAATATCATTAGCTAAAAAACAAGAAAAACATACATTTCCAAAGTTTGCCATACTGTATATGTCACTTGAAAAGACTTCTTTCTAATGCACAATTACCCATTCTGATCACACAAATATCTACTCTGAAATTGCTCCACCCTAATCAAGCAGGGTACATGAAAGACTTGATTGTGACTCCTTGTTAAATGTAAACACTTGATATTTTTGTGTTACAAGCAATATTTATGTAAATATATGAGTGTGTAATAGCATATAATTTGGGGCAACACACTTAATCAAATTCATCTTTGAAGCTAGAATCAATGTTAATATTTACTTGCAAAGGAACAGCGACTGATAATTTGATTTGTTCTGATTGCCACCTAAGGAGCAGATAGGTAAATGGTAGTGACAAGGCTTTTACATTTTGCTCTTGGCTTATTTGATGATATAGGAACAGAATTCATATTCTAATTTAAGTAGAATCATACATAATGGCATTTACTGTGTCCAACAATTATATGTATAATCATAAAATTCTATATCCCTGCAGTATTATATTTACCCACACTGTGTATGCAAATACTATCTCGTTAGTAAATAGTAATCTGTTATGCGACCTATTTCTTCCAGATACTGTTTAAGTCTGGGCACAGTTCTCCTTGAAATAATGCCCAAATGCCACCAGTATTTATCAAAGTGGCTGAAGAATCATTGTTCTAAATTTGAATGACATTTTGTCACAAATAATAAAAAAAACAAGATTGGCTCAGGAACCCACTATAAGATACACTCACCATGTAGAAAGGATGGTCCACATGCACCAGCCCAGGACCCTCAGCTCAGGAATCAAATAACCAACAGCAACAAATCAGGGAGTCTCCAGGCACTCAAGGATTCTACAAAGGCCACAAAAATTCCAGGGCTAAGTAGCCCCTGGGGCACAAACTGCGTATGGCAACTGGAGATACTTAATTTTTAAATATATACTTTTTGTGGCCCTTGTAGCACACTAGAGTGACTGGATGCTCCATGATTTCTTACTATTTAGTTGCTGTTTGTTCATATAATTTCATTAACATTTAGGAAAAGGGACTTTGAATCAAATCATGGCCAATTCACTGATCTCTAATTGATTGAGGTAAGCACAAGTTTTAAAATTGCATTGCTCCATTTATTTTCAATGATGCTGTATAATTTGAAATGTTCCATTAAACTTTTAGAAAAGGGAGTTGCTTGAAGTCTTCTAAAACACTTCCCATTGACTTCTAAAAAAATTTGGCAGCTTTTAATTGGGCAGGTTTTTTATTCGAATTTTCATATCATAAATAAATTCTCAATCATAAATAAATGTATCCCTTGGTCATTATATTCAGTTCCAATGCTGCAGCACTGATGTTAAAAATGGTTTGTTAGGGTCAAGTGAGAAGATAACTGTCATTAATAAATCACTTCTAAGTTACTACTCATTACTAAGTTACCACTCATTACTAAATTACTACTCATTACTAAGTTGCTGCTCATTACTAAGTTGCTACTCATTACTAGGTTACTATTCATTACTAAGTTAACACTCATTACTAAATTACTACTCATTACTAAATTGCTACTCATTACTAAGTTGCTACTCATTACTAGGTTACCACTCATTACTAAGTTACTACTTATTACTAAGTTGCTACTCATTACTAAGTTATCTTTTTGCCTTTATCTCACCTCCTGTTTCGAGTTTTGCACTTGTTGAGACAGGCTATTGACGCAGAAGGACCATTTAGCTACCAGCTCTAATGGTGGTCGTAGCTCCATGGTTCCTACAAGTGGCTTGCTTCAACAGATGCACCAAACCTGGGCCTAAATAGTAATGTACAGACGGCATTTAATAGCCAAGGGCCAAAAGTGATGCCATCCAGACTTCTATCCTGAATTCAGATGTCAGATTCATGTGAAAGGTCAAGGGCAAAAGTGTTTATTTTAAGGCATCGGCTGCAAATACATCTGGCATATTGCACTGGCGAATGCAATTACACCAGAATTAAGGTTTTGAATCATTTTGCATAGCCAACACCCTGAAAGATCACAAAACTTTTGCATTGTATAGCATCGCATTATGTGACAATGTCTGATTTTTTCAGTGCTGCTCTTTTCCAGAGGTTTGAGTTTGCACCAAATTATCCTGTATTATTTGTGCAAATGTCACATCCCTTTTGAAAATGTAATTTACTTTTTAGTGGGTGGGGTGCACAAGTTTCCAATTTTGTAAGCAAAACAATTTCCTGCAAGCCAAACAATGCTGACATTTTAGGACATGCAAAATAAGTTTGCTCATATTTACTCAAAACTCCAAAACCTTTAATTCTACATAGGTATGCAGTTTAAGTAATACCTCCAGTTAAATCAATAAGTAATGTAGGGACACATAGGGGCCGATTCACTAAGGTACAAATCCGAATCACGAAATCCGATCATTTCTGATGATCGCGAATGTCACAAAAATTCTTTTTGTTTAAATACGAAAATTTCGTCATAACAGTCTGAAAGTTCTGAAATTTTCATATTGAAACGATCGTTTGCGAATGGCGATCCGATAGTCATGATATTTTCATATCCCAACGATCTTAAATGGCGCAAACCCCTTTCTGACTTTGACACTTCAATGCATGATGTGGGAAGCTTTCCAAAGACTCAATGGCACTCTGCAGCTCCAACCTGGCCAAAAGAAAGTCACGATACTGAAGCTTGAATTTCTAAACTTTCGTTCTCGTTGCGACAAATACGATTTTGTCGCACAAATTGTTATGCAAAAGTTGCGCAAATTAACGAAAATATTGTAGAAAATACACACAGTTCTAAAACTTGAAAAAAATCCAATTCTTTTGTATTCTGACTCAATCATACATTAATGAATGTGCCCCATAGAGTGGGAGAGAGGGGGCGGCAGCAGCCCCAGAATCGCCCCTAGCCAAGACTTTGCTACAACAAGCACTCACAATTGCGCTTGCTTTCACAAATCAGGGCCAATTGTGGAAGGCACAATTATGGGTGGTTGGGTAGAAAAGAACACTGCATTATTGGTAAAAAATGGCAATTTGTGTCTGAAATTGAACTTTGAACACAGCACTTGTGATTGAAAATTAGTTTTATAATCTGACATTTTTTGGCACTTGAAGAAAATATGTCCTTGGAGTCAAGAGAAAAGGAAGACGCATTTTCCATTTTCCATTAAACGGGTGTGAATAGTAGCTAAACACCCTATCTCTAGATACACACTGGCTAAATCTTATTACTTTACAACATTACATTGATTTAAGCAATATTATTATTATTATTATGAAAAATAAAAATTGCTACTGTGTAAAACATTAGTTGCATTCATTTGCATTCATTTTAATTCCAGCCAGCTCACTTGTTAATATAGATAAACTTTTATGATAGCCCAAGGCAGCCACTAATAATAGCTCCAAATTAACCAATAGAGAAGCAATAGATACTTACTTAGTCTAAATATATTAACTATGCTGCATAATTTTCTGAAATGTATCAAGTCTCATTATGCTGAACTTTCCAAAGGGGTTTCAGAATGTAATTGTCTACATGATGAGAATAGTTCATAATATTCTAATCTACATGCATTCTAGTCTATATGTAAAGTACTGTAAATCTAGGAAGCTAAAAGCAATACCAAGCTACATTGTGCATGTATTATACAACAGGGCCAGTCAGTTCCATGTTACTCTTTCCATGTCCATCTCATTTTGTAAAACATGTTCTACAAAACTTGATTTTCACAGTGTGGTATGGGAATGTTTGTTTGTTTTTCCCTAATTTGACTACGCAGAATATGGATCAGATGATTTAGGGAATTGCATCATTCAGAGAATTATTTCAGCTAAAACAAGAATTCATTCTTGATTACTTTCCTCTTATTTCTTCTTGTGGCTCTTCTTGTGCATCTTCCCCAACAGCCTGTATCCCTGTTATTGTGATCTTGTCACAATCAGCCCAATATTGCCTTGCTTAGGAGACCTCACCAAACGAGTAGGTCTTAATGTATGGTCAGATTTAGTCCAGAGCTCAGTCCATTCCATGCCAAAGTAAACCAAATCCCACTTATATATTATACATAACACATTCAATGTTTTTAATAGGGTTGAAATCACACCCTGACCCTTAAAACCAATGTGACATCTGTGTCTGTAGGGGACCATCTCTTGGCACAGTTAGCACAGTCAAGTACATTCAAGTCAAGTGATGTTCATCTACAAAGAGAACTTTGACTTCCCCCAGCAATAGTTCAACTAATGCAATTATGTATGACATTCCATGTAAATTTCAAAATAATACCCACAGTATTACCCACAAAAGAATGCCCACAAATATTAAACCTGAAGCATAGGTGGCCACCTTACATTTTCTATTCTTGCTTAAAAGCATTTAAAACATATAAAGCAACTTAGTATATTATAGAATAGTTATTTTATCCAGACGCACTACTGTAGTTAGCATGGAGTTTGAATCAATCACTCCGGTGCCACATGACCATCCAGTACAGCCAAGCAGATATCTCACCAAAGGGGACCTCTTCTCTAGACCCTCAAGCTTGTGATCACCTTCCTCATGGAGTAATTTGCTGCTTACTGATTTAGCAGTATAATACAAGTACTAAAACAATAAAAATAATAATATTTCCTATATATCCTATATCCTATATTTCCTATATAACTTATAGTTCAGATTGGCAATTACGGGACACAGATTTTACACATGCTCTCCTTACATATGGAAAAAATATGTTTCATGTCTTAACTGATGAACAAAGTGCAGAGAGCAGGTAGAATTATCTTCGAGGGATCCACTTGTATTTATTGGCCCTGAATAGCTAGGAAAGATTTAATTTGCAGTGTTGCTTAAGAAGCTAGCCCTGTTAATGCTGCACTACAGCTCCCAGCACACTTTCGTTCTTAATAATGTTTGAATCTGCAGGGATTTGGTGTCCAGCAAAATCTGGGTAGATAAATAGTGCATAGGAAGGTTTATGGAACTTTTAAGTCTGAGCACCTTTAAAAGAAAACTATACCCTCAGAAAATATCATATAGCCAAAAGTTTATATGATAGTAAGTGGCCTATTAAAGAATCTTACTAAACTGGGATTAATGTATCAGTAAATATTGTCCTTTACATTTTTTACCATGAACCACCATTTAGTGATGGGCTGGGTGCTCCCTCAGAGATCACATGACCAGAAATAATGCAGCTCTAACTGTAACAGGAAGAATTGTGGAAGCAAAACTTTGTCCATTAATTGGCTGATGTGACCTAAAATGTATGTGTGCCCTTAGTGTGTTTGTGTATAAGATGAATCATATGATCCCAGGGGATGGCACTTAGTACTTAAAATGGCAATTTATTACTTAGGATTACCCAATGACACATGCTACTAAAAAGTATATTTCTATGAAAATGGCTTTTTAGATACAGTAGGGATTTACATATGAGCCTTCTTTGTAAGTTCTTTGACTTGGACTCAAATACAATATTGCCACAACTGTTATTATTTTGTATATGCTGTGTACAGTTTAGTTTATACACAGCCCAAATCTCTGAGTTTAAGATCATCTCCTGAGCCCCCAGTAGGATATCTACTTTGTCTTCACCGCTATTTTGCCATTACTTTACTATTTCTTTCTTTTTTTTTATTTATAATGGGAGAGAAGACAAAATGAAATCACTCTGCTTCAGTACATGTTCTGTGATTTCTGTTTCTTGTTTTGAAGAAGTAAACAAATTATTTTGCTTTGGACTTCAAAATGTATTCGCTTATTTCAATCATGAAACCCAATGCCTGCTAATTAAATAATACTGTAATTGATATGTTTGAAAAGAAAGGAATTTCTAAATTATCTTACCTATCTCCAGCAAGGCAATTATTTTCATTTCCATATGAAATAAGATAGCTGATGGCAGAAAAGGATGTTTATCGAAGAGGCAAAGGAACAAAAGCTGTGATCATATTTGCATATGTGAGTGAGTCTTGTAGTGACCCTTATATGTAATTAGGGGGAAATGCATTTTAAAGAAAAAACACGACTTGGAACGAGACATGAAACAGAATTTAAAAAGTTCACGCTCCTGTCTAATATTCTGTGTGATTATTACAAAAAGAAGTTGGCGCTCAACAGATTAAACCACCCAGTGTAAATATAAAAATCAGTTTATTTAAAATGTTTAATTCATTCAATTAAAAATAATCACACAGTGTTGCACATAATTATTCTTACAAATTAAAAAGAAGAATAAAAAACTTTTTACCTATACATAAACTAATAATTTTACATATAATACCAAGGTAAGAAGATTTATCACTTAATAGAGAGATGGAAGTGGCAACATATACTTTCATAAAGCAGTGGGAATTAAATATAGATATTATCAAAAAGACTCCATACACAAAGTAAAGTAGCAGGGATAAAGCACAATATATATATAGAGCGGATGAATTAAATAACTCTATAACAGATTATTCCATTATACACAGGAGGGAGAGAATTAATGCACATATACCCAAAGAATAGATGTAAAAATTCATAAAATGGGGCTTTACTAATAACTAATTGCCTACTGTTGCAATTAGATTAGGGCAAACTGGCTCCTATAGGGAGATGCTTCTCAGGCAAACACCCTTAGTGCACTCAACTACTAAATGGGATTAGATAGGAGAACGCTCGTTTGGCCAACCTAATATATGGCGTGTAAAAATACAAATAGCACCAAGGGTTAAAACCGGTTCACGGGCCGGTAATACATAAAATCTACAACCCAATAATCACCAAGTAATAGATAGATCCCCCCACACATGTAGTGTTAAATATATTACCCTCTGTCCCGGCCGGGAACTTACTATGGGTCAGAAACAGTTTGAGGATCAGCTCCTTACAAACAAGAATTAATAAGAGGCCAGCTTTTGAAGATGGCTCATTAGATTTTATGAGGAGATGGGATGAAATTCTGAATCAGAGTTCCATTCAATTGATGGAGCTGATTATCAAGGAGAAACAGAATAAATTGAGACAAATTGAGGAGGATATCAAACAACAGAAAGATAAAATGGTGGAAATGGAAAAATTATCGGTATATCAGGATTCAGTAAGAGAACTTGATAATAATCTCAACTCTATAGATAAAGAAATAGCAGATAGGAAATTTAGAAAATTTGAGAGGGATAGAGGAGACTATATGAATGGGAACATATATGATTGGCAACAGTCCAGAACTAAATACGTTAAAAAGAATGAGAGCCATAGGGTAAACAACCGGAGGCCGCCCAGGTTAGAGAAGGAAACTGAATGGAGAAAGATCAAAAGTAACAAACCTTCTAGCTCTAAAGTTCTGAATACTGGACATAGTAGAGATATAAAATATATTAAGAACAGTGGAAGAATTGGGGGTGATAGAGAAACAAGGAGGTTGAGAACCCCTTTGCTGTATCCAAATACTAACAGATTTGCTTCACTTGCAGAGGAACCGATTGGTTCTTTACGAGATCTACCAACAGATGCGAAGCCTACTCCTTTTCCGGAAATGAAAAAGATACCAAGAAGAGAGAGTTCAGGAGATACGTGGGAGGTACGCCCAAAAGTGGGACCCCATCCGAAAAGATTGAGGAGATGGGAAGAGAACTCGCCCATAAGTCTAGAGGAAAGAGGTCCGGAAAAAAGACTAAATTACGGGAACTGAAAGTATTTGCGAAGAATATTAACCCTGAGAATCTATATAGATATGGGATTTACAATCTATCCGGGGTATGCCTTACTTTGGGTCAAATTAGCCTCCTTAACAAAGGTCTGAATTTCTCGCCCAGATCTTCAGTAGATAGATTTAATTTTTTTGTAGATTTTGGACTTTTTATTAGAAGGCTTTCGATTAAGAGATTTTTTAATATTAATAATTCTAAGAATCTGCAGGTATCCCAGAGGGGAGATCTGGAGAAGGGAAAACGGTGTGAATTACAAAGTGGAGAATTAAGTGGTTTAATTGAAATGCACAGCTTACTTAGTGAATCTCTACCAATTGAAGGTCCCAAAGTTAGTACTAATGTACGAGGGATCTCTAAGTTTTATCCGTGTGAAACAAAAGGTCCTTATATATCTTTATTTGAAAAATTGGTCTCGAGGGAACTGTTAGATTTTAAGGATCTTCTGTGGAAAGATAATTTAACCACTATAGAGAGAGAAGCTATGAGATCGATACAAAATAATTCAGACATTATTATTAGGCCTGCCGATAAAGGTGGAGGGGTGGTTGTGCAAAATCTAGAGGAGTATTTAAGGGAAGCCTATAGATTACTGAGAGATAGCTCAACATATAGGAAACTTGAGAAGGACCCTGCGAAAGAGTTCCAGGTAGAATTGTTCATTATTTTGAGAAAAGCTTTTTGCAATAATGTTATAGAACAAAAAGAGTTTGATTTTTTATGGATAAAACATCCTAAATTGGCAGTCTTCTATCATCTACCCAAAATTCATAAAAGGTTATTGAACCCAGAGGGTCGCCCTATCATTGCTGGCATTGACTCACTTACATCTAAATTATCTCTGTTTATTGATCTTTTCCTACAGCCAGTGGTACCCTGTATCCCCTCTTACCTTAAAGACTCTGGAGCAGTGATGGAGATCTTGAATGGGATTACATGGGAAAGTGGTTACGTTTTGGTGACTGCTGATATTTCGGCCCTCTATACATCGATAGAACATAGTAGAGGGGTGGAGGGTGTAATACGAATTTTGGAGAAATTTAATTTCCCTGAACGTACACAGAGAGAATTTTTGAGAGATTCAATGCTATTTATACTACGACATAACTATTTTAGGTTTGGAAAAGAGTTTTTCCTCCAAATAAGGGGTACGGTAATGGGGACTCGTTTTGCACCGAGTTATGCAAATCTTTATCTTGGGGATTGGGAAGATAGATTTATTTGGGGTTCTAATCGACCACCAGCCTTAAAGGTATATCGGCGCTATATAGACGATCTAATACTCATTTGGGACACGAAAATAGCTTCTTTAGATGATTTTTTCTTGACTCTTAATGATAATGACGATGGCCTTAAGTTCTCCTTTAAGTCTAGTGATGTGAGTATAGAATTTCTAGATCTGGAAATCTTTGTTCTAGATGACAAGTTGTGCACTAAAACCTACTTTAAGGAGGTAGATAGGAATACGTATATACTCAAAAGTAGCCATCATAAAGAAACTTGGCTCAGTAATATTCCTAGAAGCCAATTCACTAGAATACGTAGAAATTGTACTAATGATTATGACTTTATGGAACAAAGTATTTTTCTTTTTAAGAGGTTTGTAGATAAGATGTATGATAAGGAACATCTTACTAAGGAATTCACTAAGGTAGCTGGTGATAATTTTTCAGTTTTCCTTCCTAGATTGGGTGATGTGTTCAGAGCAGACCAGATAGGAATTATTCCTCCACTTAACAAGGTGGACATTCAGATTAAAAACCATCTGGATCACTTTTTGGAGAATAGAAACAATTCGGGGATAGATCACAGATGTCAGCCACCGCAAAGGGATTCAAGACACCACAAATCCAACCAAAACAAGGTATGGAGGGAGAGAGGACCTGGTATAATATCTCAGGAGAAAGAAATGAAAAACAAACATAAGAAGTTCTTTATTAATAAAGTAGATAGAGTAGATGTGATACAATCCACTGTCAATAAGTCGTCCATGGGGATTGGCGAGTTGGCCTTAGTGGTTCAATATCACTATAAACTACCTGAAATGCTGTCTATACTAGAAAAATATTGGCCCATTTTATCTCATGATCCTTTTTTGAAAAACAATTTACCGAAAAATCTGCCTGTAATATATAGGAAAAATAAGACCTTGAGAGACATTTTGGCACCTACTGTATTGAGACAACATAGAAAAGGTTCTAGGTTAGAAAGGGAGTCTATTTTAGATTACTTTCCAAATACTGTAGGAAAAGATAAGCAAAAGAATTTGACCTCTAGGGGTTGGCATGTATGTGGTAACTGCTCCCAATGTAACTATTGCCCGAAGAAGGTGACAAGTATAAATTATCCTAACTCAGAGAAACAATATCTTATTAAGGGTCATATTTCATGTTGGTCCCAATATGTGATCTATATAGTGGAATGTAGCTGTAATAGAAAATATGTGGGACGCACTATACGATCTTTTCGCACTAGGTTATATGAACACATTCGTAAAATTAGGCTAGGGTCTACTGAAATACCACTCTATAGGCATTTTAGGGAGGTACATGCATCAGACGCCAGACACCTTAAAGCGTGGGCAATTGAACACGTGGAAGTAGATTATAGAGGGGGAGATAGACTCAATATCTTAGATAAAAGAGAATCCTTCTGGATGTTTTCACTGAATACCTTTGAACCTGTGGGCTTTAATGAAAATTGGAATATTAAGTCCTTCTTTAGCTAACCACTAGAGGGCATTAACCTATATAAAATCTATGCGAACATTAAGTCCTAGTATTGTAGATAAGAGAGCTAATCCCATTGTGGATGTTATTGTATGATTGCATATTGAATTTATCATAGGTATTGAGCCAATGGGGCATTTTTGCTATGTAGCTTAACATTTAGCCTGAGTCATTTGGCAATCGATTGGGATTTCTTAATTCTTGATTTTTTAATTTTTTGATTTTTTAATTTCATTATATTCCTATTTAAAAATTGCCTTTCCCTTTCTTACGATTATTATTTTTACTATAGTCGGTTTGTGTAGATACCGATATTTAATTTTGGCTTAGTGACCCTAGGTGATATACAAGTGAGATGGTATAGGGTTAATTTGACTGGCTTGCTAAGGAGGCGGGGCTTTACTATATGGTGGGTATTCAAGAGAGACCTGATCCCTCGGACTTAGTGTTCCATGATTAAGCGCAGGTGCGCGAAACGCGTCGGATTTTGAGACAGGTGGGGACTCGTAGCCCGACATCCGGCTCACAATAGTGACGTCACCGCTCGGAAGAGAAGCGGCGCGGTGCCGTTTGTAAGGAGCTGATCCTCAAACTGTTTCTGACCCATAGTAAGTTCCCGGCCGGGACAGAGGGTAATATATTTAACACTACATGTGTGGGGGGATCTATCTATTACTTGGTGATTATTGGGTTGTAGATTTTATGTATTACCGGCCCGTGAACCGGTTTTAACCCTTGGTGCTATTTGTATTTTTACACGCCATATATTAGGTTGGCCAAACGAGCGTTCTCCTATCTAATCCCATTTAGTAGTTGAGTGCACTAAGGGTGTTTGCCTGAGAAGCATCTCCCTATAGGAGCCAGTTTGCCCTAATCTAATTGCAACAGTAGGCAATTAGTTATTAGTAAAGCCCCATTTTATGAATTTTTACATCTATTCTTTGGGTATATGTGCATTAATTCTCTCCCTCCTGTGTATAATGGAATAATCTGTTATAGAGTTATTTAATTCATCCGCTCTATATATATATTGTGCTTTATCCCTGCTACTTTACTTTGTGTATGGAGTCTTTTTGATAATATCTATATTTAATTCCCACTGCTTTATGAAAGTATATGTTGCCACTTCCATCTCTCTATTAAGTGATAAATCTTCTTACCTTGGTATTATATGTAAAATTATTAGTTTATGTATAGGTAAAAAGTTTTTTATTCTTCTTTTTAATTTGTAAGAATAATTATGTGCAACACTGTGTGATTATTTTTAATTGAATGAATTAAACATTTTAAATAAACTGATTTTTATATTTACACTGGGTGGTTTAATCTGTTGAGCGCCAACTTCTTTTTGTAATAATTTTATAGTTTATATTTGGGATTAGTTCGGAGGTAGGCAGCTATTAATTTTTAAGGTCACATTTTAGGTCACTATTGTTGGGTATTTTTGTGGTTTTTTGCTAAATGCACGTTATTTATACTTAGAAGTTAAAGTTAATTAAGCGCAGATAAGGGTTGACTTTATTTTGTAATATTCTGTGTGATTCAGAAAATAAATACATTGTGGGGAGTTAGCTTTCTTAATGGCAGGCAAGTGTTATTTTTGAGAAGAGAACAGGCTCTGACACAAAATTGCCATAAAACAGGATTTCCATTCCCTTTTTTCCAAAGAAGAAACACACAATCTGTTTACAGGTTCTTGTCTGACACTGAAAAGGCAACATTGGCCACAATGCCAAAAAATAAGTCCTGCTTGTCTCAGCACTCCCTTATACTTAGGGGCTGATTTACTAACCCACAAATCCGAATTGGAAAGATTCAGATTGGAAAACGAACATTTTGCGACTTTTTCGTATTTTTTGCCATTTTTTTGTCGCCGTTACGACTTTTCGTAAATTGTCGCGACTTTTTCGTAACCATTACGACTTGCGCGAAAAGTCGCGACTTTTTCGTAGCCATTACGATTTGCTCGTATCTTGTCGCAACTTTTTCTTATTGAGCGCTCGTAAGCGGCGGGCGAAACTTTCAGACTTAGCATGATTTTGGAAGCCTCCCATAGGACTCAATGGCACCCTGCAGCTCCAACCCGACCCAAGGAAAGTCTTCCATAGGGCTCAATGGCACTCTGCAGCTCCAACCTGGCCCAAGGAAAGTCTCCCATAGGGCTCAATGGCACTCTGCAGCTCCAACCTGGCCCAAGGAAAGTCTCCCATAGGGCTCAATGGCACTCTGCAGCTCCAACCTGGCCCAAGGAAAGTCTCTCATAGGAATCAATGGCACTCTGCAGCTCCAACCTGGCCCAAGGAAAGTCTCCCATAGGGCTCAATGGCACTCTGCAGCTCCAACCTGGCCCAAGGAAAGTCTCCCATAGGACTCAATGGCACTCTGCAGCTCCAACCTGGCCCAAGGAAAGTCTCCCATAGGGCTCAATGGCACCCTGCAGCTCCAACCTGGCCCAAGGAAAGTCTCCCATAGGACTCAATGGCACTCTGCAGCTCCAACCTGGCCCAAGGAAAGTCTCCCATAGGGCTCAATGGCACTCTGCAGGTCCAACCTGGCCCAAGGAAAGTCTCCCATAGGGCTCAATGGCACTCTGCAGCTCCAACCTGGCCCAAGGAAAGTCTCCCATAGGGCTCAATGGCACTCTGCAGCTCCAACCTGGCCCAAGGAAAGTCTCCCATAGGGCTCAATGGCACTCTGCAGCTCCAACCTGGCCCAAGGAAAGTCTCCCATAGGGCTCAATGGCACTCTGCAGCTCCAACCTGGCCCAAGGAAAGTCTCCCATAGGGCTCAATAGCACTCTGCAGCTCCAACCCGGCCCAAGGAAAGTCTCCCATAGGACTCAATGGCACTCTGCAGCTCCAACCTGGCCCAAGGAAAGTCTCCCATAGGGCTCAATGGCACCAGACTTACACGGTCAAGCCAGTGGCAGTGGAATTATCACTAATTACATTTTTATTTGGAAGGGCTCTCCAGGATCTTTTTGGAAATTGAATAATACAGGTATAGGACCTGCTGTATGGAAATGTATGTGATCCAAAAGGGGTTATACTGTATACCTACTGAAATGTAACCATTGCAAGAAGCAGTGCTTTGGTAGGATGACCCATAGGCTCAAAGAGAGAATTAGGAAGCACAGAGATAGAGAGCAAGGACTAGCTTTCACCAATGTTGAAAGTAAAGGGATATTACCCATCTTTTTGAAAACTCATTTTAATATTGTTTCCAATATTTTTACATAGTTTGATAATATAATACCCATAATGTATGGTTCTTATAACACATTTGTTTAATTACTGTTTAGTTTTTAGATTGTTTAATCATATGTAGCGTACACATGGAGGCACATTTTCGTAGTTTTAGAGGTTTCCGAAACTACAAATAAACTCATTTTCACTAAAACCACTAATGTCTAGTCATTTATTAAAAGCTGAATTAAAAAAAGCACAAATTAATTCATTTGCATAAGGAAAATGAAAAGAACTTTGAATCTTCATAAACTAACAAATAAACCTCAATTAAGAATTGTTACAATTTGCCTCGGGCAACTCCCATTGACTTCTACATGAACTCGGCAGCTTTTAAATGGGGAAGTTTTGTATTAGTGTTTTTCTTGGTTTCGATGCATGATAAATGGTGAAATTCTCATTTTTTTCACAAACAAGCATACAGGTCCTTTTCAAAAAATTAGCATATTGTGATAAAGTTCATTATTTTCTGTAATGTACTGATAAACATTAGACTTTCATATATTTTAGATTCATTACACACAACTGAAGTAGTCCAAGCCTTTTCTTGTTTTAATATTGATGATTGTGGCATACAGCTCATGAAAACCCAAAATTCCTATCTCAAAAAATTGTTAATTAACTACCAATTCATCAAAGTAATTTTGCATGCATTACTACTCATATCGCATGTGCAAAAATCTCAATTGTCGCAAAGCGTCATTTCCATTGCATTGCGGTAATTATCTAATAGAAATAATACTAACGCATAATTCACAGACATATTTAAAGCGTTAAAAGCATGAAATATTGCGATAATCAGTGCTTATATTAACAACTACTTGGAGTAGGCGTTACTCCAAAAACATTGCGGTTTGTGAGCGTTTGCAGTCGGATTTTTGTTGGATTGTGAAGAAGAGAATCAAGTATGTGATCGCCCTAGAGTGACACATCCTCCAGTTTTTAGGGAAAGATCAACTCTAGAGGGATTATGAGAGGAGGAAATAGTGAGGCGCTATAGGTTAAATAGAGCAGCAATATACAGCCTGTATGGGGTACTGGAACCTTACATGCAGCCATTAGTACGCAGAAGCCATGCTGTTCCTGGCACTGTCAAACTTCTGAGCTCCCTTCATTTTTTCGGCACAGGAAGTTTTCAGAAGGTTGGAGGGATCTATGGGGGAGTGTCACAGCCCACATTGTCACGTTGCCTTGGTTATGTGCGTAATAGCGTGCGCTAATATCGCGTGCTACGAAATAACGAATTAATATATAGCATGCTTTAAAATAACGCTTAAAAATATGTAATCGCAAAATAAATAACGGGAATAAAATCGCTTCTTAATAAGACAAGTGTCCTTTTTGTGAATCGATCGTTAATTCTCAAAATATAAGAAGTGATAATATTTTTAGTGCATGCTAAAAATAACACTAATTTTTTTGGCCTTTAGTGAATTGGCCCCATTGAGTTTTAGTGCAAAAACATGAATTGTGAAAAAAAGTTAGTAAATGCCCCCCCAAAGAGATGAGAGATTCAACCGTCGTGATGAGAGAATCTGTCCCGTATCGCTTCGCCATAAATTTGCAAAATGTCAAAATCCGTGAAGCACATTTGTCGCTCGATTTTTTTTGACGACCCCATCTATTTTTTGTTGCCCTCACATTTTTGACGTGTCTGCGCCTTTTTTTGACAAGACTGCGCCCAATTCGTCGAGTGAAAAAAAAATTCAGCGAGAATTTTTTTGCGGCGCATTTTTAAGGCAGTTTCACGAAGTTTTGGCGAAATGCAGAAATTGCTGCGAATCCATGTCTGGCGAAAAAATTCGCTCATTACGATTCAACAAGTTTTATTAGTAATATTGTTCTCAACCAATAGAGGCTGTCAGTTTCAGAGAAGATTATGGTCCACTATGCATGTTTAATAGTGATGGGCAAAAAAATTCACATGGATTTGCTCATCACTAGTGTTTAACGTGACATCTCCAGTTCAATACTTGCTAAGCAACTTACAACAGCAACATTTTACATTGCTATACTATCCAAAATGTTTTGCTCATCTCTAATAAAGGACTTTAAAAATCCATAAAAGTTTATCTAAGATTTTCAGCTGGTGCCAGAAAATCATTCCAGAAAGATATTAGCTCTCAGCATTGTATCAGGCACTTTAAAAGTTATTCTTTGAAGTGAAAATGTAAAGCTCATAAATCAATGCCACAAAAACAAGACAAAACACTTCTCTTCAACCTCACTGACTGTACAGCAATACAGGCCCAGCACAAACAAGCCGACTATAAATGAAAATAGAATCCAGTGAATAGCAATAAAAAATTGCATTTTTATGCAAACACTGTTGGTTTATAAAGTACAGTTTCTGTCCCAATTTGTCTATAAAAGAAAATGTATTTAGGTTATATAGGGTATTTGCATCTCTGTAGATGTCTCAGAAAATTCCATTTTGCTGTCTATATTTGAATAAGTAGATATTATAACAAAAGATCAATGTTGGCTTCTCTTGAATGTCTTAACAGCTAACGAGGATTGATGAACACGCACTATTAAATCTAGAGCAACTTCTTCGGGGGAATACCCATCAGTTTCATAAACCAAAGGTTTCTGGTATTTTCTTTGTCAGTGTGTTGGCTGAATAAACCAAATGCTGGTTCACTTGTACTGAGCAGTGTTTGGTGTGCCAGTATGTGTTCCAACACTGTAAAGAATGGTTCCTGACCTCTAAGCCAAAGGATGCAGTCTGGATAAGATGTATGACATATCAATAGGTCACATATTGATACTAGATTTGGTACTGGGTTTAGTTGAATCTCTAGGTTGTCTCAGACTTCAATAAAAACAACACTCTCTAGATTTAGATGGCTTAATCCTTACCCTGACAATTAGATTTGACCAACATTTTCACTTTAAGTTGGGCATCCTTGCTTTTACTCCTGACCAATCATATTGTGGAGTGCACCTAAAGGGTCTCTATGGGTAAATAAATGAAAGGAAGTACAAGAGAAACTTAGAGAGATTTGGAAAGGTGAGAAAGGAAAGATATAAGTGCAAAGTAAATAGAAGCAAGAGGCAGAGAAAGAGAATTATATTAGAGCATATATATATATATATATATATATATATATATATATATATATATATATATATATATATATATATATATATATATATATATATATATATATATATATATATATATATATAGATAATAATCATCTGTGGCCAGCACACCCTTCAATGTTTCATCAATTTTTTTTTTTTTATTGTAGATATATTGTTAATTTAACAATATATCTACAATAAAAAAAATTTTTTGATGAAACATTGAAGGGTGTGCTGGCCACAGATTATTATTTTCTATACATACATAATTTTGGCTAAGCACCCCGCAGAATATTGAGCCTTGGAGTGCGGACACCATTTGGATTGATATATATATATATATATATCTGTTCCATTGACGGCACTCACCAATCACAGGCCACACGCCGGGTGCTCACCAAAAAATATTCATATAGCGACAGAAGAAAGCACTCACGGCTCAATCTGTTCAAAAATATCAAAACGTTTTTATTGCTTTACACTCACAGGACGACGGTCCCGTGTGGATCGAAACGCGTCGATGTGAGTGTAAAGCAATAAAAACTTTTTGATATTTTTGAACAGATTGAGCCATGAGTGCTTTCTACTGTCGCTATATATATATATATATATATATATATATCTATCATATGAAAATGACCAGCAACACTGGGATTTCTTGCAAATCAAAACAGTATATTTAAATGTGCATATATAGCCAACGTGACATTTCAGTCCTCCTTGGGACCTTTCTCAAGGCAACCACACCCTACACCTTAAAGTGATACTGACACGAAAAAATGACTTTTCAAATTGACTGTTTTGCCAACCTGACTATCCCTTCTCAGCCTGTCAGTTATAGCTTCCAATGCTAACGGCCTCCTGCTGCACAAATATGGCAGCCCCCTCAAAGAGGAACATGGGGGATCAGATAAGGAATGGAAAAGCATCAGAAAATACTTTTTTTGGCAAAATTATAAAGCTCATGCAAAGACAATGTTATGATAGATGTAAAAAAGTTTTCGTTTCTCGTGTCAGTATCTCTTTAACAAGTATATATAGCTAATGATAACCATTAATTAGGAACATGACATCACCATATGCAGATGAGCAAAGTGACTCACCCCTTGCGGGGTGCACAGCCAAATTTTAAGTATTCAGCAATAAATATTTTGTGACCAGCCGGCCACAGAATATTTATTGCTATATATATACAGTGAGGAACATAAGTATTTGTACACCCTGCAATTTTGCAAGTTCTCCCTCTTAGAAATCATGGAGGGGTCTGAAATTCACATTGTAGGTGCATTCCCACTGTGAGAGTCAGCATTTAAAAAAAAAAAATCAGGAAATCACATTGTATGATTTTTAAAGAATGTATTTGTATTGTACTGCTCACATAAGTATTTGAACACCTGAGAAAATCAGTGTTAATATTTGGTACAAAAGCCTTACAGAGGTCAAACTTTCCCTGTAGTTCTTGACCAGGATTGCACACACTGCAAAAGGGATTTTGGCGCACTCCTCCACACAGATCTCCTCTAGATTTGTCAGGTTTCGGGGCTGACGCTGAGCAACGCTGAGTTTTAGCTACCTCCAAAGATTTTCTATTGGATTTAGGTCTGGAGACTGGCTAGGCTGCTCCAGAACCTTGATATGCCTCTTATGAAGCCACTCCTTGGTTATCCTGGCTGTGTGCTTCGGGTCATTGTCATGTTGGAAGACCCAGCAACGACCCATCTTCAATGCTGGGGGAAGGAGGTTGTTGCTCAAAATCTCAAAATACATGGCCCCATTCATCCTCTCCTTAATACAGTGCAGTCGTCCTGTCCCCTTCTCAGGAAAGCACCCCAAAGCATGATTTTACCACTCCCATGCTTCACAGTAGGGATGAAATTCTTGGGATGCAACTCATCCTTATTTTTCCGGCGAGTGAAGTTTAGAACAAACTACTTTGGTCTCATCTGACATGACTTTCTCCCAAGCCTCCTCTGGATCATCCAGATGGTCATTGGCAAACTTCAGATGGGCCTGGACATGTGATGCAGGGGAACCTTCCGTGCAATGATTTGAAACCATGATATCGTAGTGTTCTACCGACAGTGACCTTTGAAACTGTGGTCCCAGCTCTCTTCATGTCATTGACCAGCTCCTCCCTTGTAGTCACCAGTGAGTGACCCAACAACCTGTGGTTTTATTAGTGGTTTTATTATGTCAGTTATGTCTCTTATGTTTATAAAGGGTCAGAAGGCACAAATAAACAACTTGCCTTAAGGGTAAAAGTGCTATGATGCAGAACAAACAGAAAACTGAGAAGAGTATTATATGAGGTGTGTTTGCCAAATGCCTCTATATTATAACAATAACCTGAATGTACATGCTATGAATTATTACACAGCAATAGAGAAAGTATGGAAAGTATATAATGAATGAATTATGTTTGGCCTGAGGTGAAACACTTTTGTGAAAAAAAATCGAGGAATACATAGAAATCTAGTTTAAATTAAGCTACTTAGTACATTTTCTACAAGAACATTGTTCAACACGAAAATCGAAACCTAACTTGCAAAATCTGGCTTAAGCTTAAAAAATAGACTGATGCACTTCTCAAGGGGGGCACAACTCATATAGCTGTGTGAGGTGAGGCCTCGAGATTTCTGATGGTAGCCATGGAACCTGGGGATACTAATAAATGTAAACATTAATATTATTGTGGATTTATACTACCTTAAAGTAGTTCACCTTAATATTCCCTTTTGTCATGCCATAGGCAGGGATATTCTAAAGCTGGCCATACACGTGGCGATCTCACGATGTTTCGTACGACCGTCGGTCGCACGAAACATCGTCAGATCCGCCACACACCATTCAGGGCTGAATCGGCAGGTAAGGAGGTAGAAACAATAGGATTTCTACCTCCTTCTGCCGATTCAGCTCTGAAGGGAGAATTTTGGTCAGGCGCCTTCTATGGCGCCCGATCAAAATTTTCTAACTTGGCCGATCGGCGAGCCGACCGATTTCAGCAGCTTCCTGCGATATCGGTCGGCTCGCTGACATGCCATACACGCACCGATTATCATACGAAACGAGGTTTCGTACGATAATATCGGTGCGTGTATGGCCACCTTAAGGCCTGGAATGCCTCTAGCAATCAAGTAGCTGGAAATCAGAATTATAGGCTTATAGAAAAGGTAACCAATAAAAACCCAGCCTATTAATAAAATAGCACCCTCGCGGTCAGACTGTTTCTTGATTGTTGGGAGTCAGTGAGCCTAACAGACAAAATGCATTTTTAGTTGCAGAATGGGAGAAAGGCAAGATAGGTTAATAATTCACAAACAATACAAAAATAAAAATGAAGACCATTTCAAAGGTTGCTGGAAATTGGTTCATTCGTAACATACTGATACTATTTAAAGGTTCAAAAATGAAAAATAGTTTCATTTAATATTATGGGATATTACTATTGCTGTATTACAGCAGGGTTTTAGAAAATAAAGCTACAACTAGACTTGATAAAAGACATGTGCAGCTGAATTCAACTTTGAAATTTAATTCTGAAGTGTGGCTAAAGGAGAAGGAAAGGCTTTGTTTGCATCCCAAAGAGATTAAAATGGCTTACCTCAGACCCCTGGTCAATACATCTGCTCTAGAAAACTGCACTGGCCTGGGGTACTACACTAGAAGCGCCACATCACCATCTTCTTCCTCCCTGTGCGGATCCAGGCCTGGTGCATATACACAGGAGAGGGACTTACACGTTGGCACCCCCCAGTGATTAAACATTTCCTTCTCCTTTAAATGTCTCATTTTGTTTAAAAACATAAATGCTCTAAGCAGCTGATAAATCATATGCCCAAAGTGCCAGTACCTGTAATGTTTATAGACAGAAAATAAAATAATCTCAGCAAGCAATTCGCATCCTATACAGTAATGTCTTGATTTCTATGCAAGCATTTTCCTACTTAATGGAAAAATTTAATTATAGCTTCTTTTTTCACAATTTCAAAGTAATGAAGTTGAAGTTTGGCAGAACAACTATGCTTCTTTAATGAGTTGTTAATTGCTTTGGGAAAACATTTATTGTTTCATAACGCAGGTCTGATTCTCAGATATAACATGGAGTGGTATTGTAATTGTGCTGTATGTGTCACTTTAAAAGATTTTTAAAGTTCAGCTTCTGGTAAATGAGGCACTCGTGTCTATATTAATATTAAAGGCTATTATAGACAGTCAGCAGTCATATCAGCTAGGCCTAGGTCACAGTTCTAGACAGACTCACCCTAACCTTATAAAAAGTTAAGGGTTGTGTTGGGGGTAAGTCAGTAATAACAATTTAATACACAATGTATCTATGTATCTCCATCCATCTATATCTATATATCACCACGGTTCATCAGAATGGCATTGTGAGAGACAGCACAACAGATTGGCCTGGGGCTATATTTATCACAAATCTGATCTTGATGGAAAAGGCATTCTAGAAACAGTGAAGAGCTTGTGTACCCAGTAGTGACGAGCGAATATGTCCCATTTTGCTTCACAAAAAATGCACGAAACTGGTAAAATTTTCGAGACTAGACCTTTTTGATGTGACCGCGAAATTTTGCAGTCATTTGACGAACAAATTCTCCAATGGCGAAATGCGGAATTTCACTGTGAATCAGGTTCGGTGAACAAAATTTGCTCATCACTAGTACCCAGGTTTTTCATCCCTCTTCTATTACATTTTCACAACTATATGGACATACATACATACATCCTAACACTCCTGAATGGAAAATCCCTGTACCCTTAAAGCACCCAAAACTCCAACCACATTTAGGTAAAGGAAAACCCTGCATACATAGGGACTACTGGTAAGTATATTATATAATGTTAATATAAACTAAAAACCCTTCTGAGCTCTCTCTGTAGGAGAGAATAAGGTTTTGCACACCTTCACTTTGGCAGTTCCCAAAGGGTTAAACAGGCTAAGACCTGGCTCTGTTTTGCACTTGGAAAGGGAAGGTGTTTAGCTGTCTATGCCTTAATAGATGATTTTTCATTTTAAATTTGCTTTTCTACTGCATTTATTTTGATGATTCTCATAATCTAGCTTTTGTAGGGAAAGCGGTTTCCCTTTCCAGTTTTCTGGTAGTTCTGTATTTATCCTGGGTTGTTAAGGTTACTGTCACGATCTCCCTGAGGAGACGCCGTGGAGTACCAGGAAGGTGGGAGCCTGAAGACTGGGTAACCCGGAGTGTATCCATAAATCACAGAACTGGTGTCAGAGGCCATGATATAGTGAACAACTTTAATAACTAGAAGCGTAGCAGTGCACACAATGGTAATACAGACTGAATAGAACGGCAGGCAGAGGCGGAATCCAAAACAGGAAAAGGGTCAGGGCAAGCGGCAGTCAAGCGAAGTCAAGGACAGGCCAAGGTTAGAACCGGGAAATCAATGTAGAACTAGGAAGGGCACCAGAGAACAGGAACAGGGCAGAAAGCAGGAACAGGACACGGAGATCTGGAGCTTGGAACCAGCAAGAACAAGAATAGTCACAGGAACAGGGAACACGGAGGCAGGGTCACAAGAAACAATTAATGACCAAGCAAGGGGCAATGGTCAGGGAAAGGCTTATAAAGGGCGAAGATTAGGAGATGGGAAACACATGAGGTTAATGAGGTGGGCGGAGGAAAGGGAGAAGACAGAAAGCAGATGACAGACAAGAGAAGAATCAAACAGACAGCCCAGCCCAGCCTCCAGTGGCTACAGAGGCAAATGCACGCCGCCAGGAACACCCCAAGTGGTGTTTGAATCCTGGCTGATCCTGACAGTTACCTTGGTCTCTATAAAGAAAATCATCACATGCTTGGTCTCTTTGGCCACCACTTGCTGGATAGAGATGTAGTGAACTCTTCGCCAGAGAACTAATTCGCACGAAAATCGGGTGTTCGCAAGTTTGCGAACTTTTAGCAATGTTCGCAATTTTGGGTTCGCCTTAGCTGGAGCCAAATTTTCACCTCTCACCCCAGAGCCAGCAGATACATGGCAGTCAATCAGGCAGCTCTCCCTCCTGGACCACCCCCGGACCACTCCCTTCCATATATAAACCGAAGCCCAGCAGCCATTTTACATTCTGCCTGTGTGTGCTTGATGAGTTAGCATAGGGAGAGAGCTGTGCAGGGGTTTGAGGGACAGTTTAGGTAGCTTTGCTGACTAGTAATCTACTTTCTACTGCTCTGTATGTAGCTGCTGTGGGCAGCTGTCCTGCTGATCTCATCTGCTGTAACCCAATAGTCCTTGTAAGGACTGCTTTTATTTTCTGATTACTGTTACTCTTCTTTTCATTGTGTACTGCAGCTCCGTCTGTGTGTGTTGGAGACAGGTGTGCTGCTCATAGTAGTGCACTAAGCACCAACCACACATTCACATCATTTTTTTTTGTGTTTTTTTACTTTGCTACTGTAATTTATAGCGCTGAGTGCTATTAGTCTAGCTGTGGGGGACTGGTGTGCTGCTCCTAGTAGTTCACCCCCAGCACCAACCAGAGATCACTTTTTTTTATTATTAATTTTTTTTTTTTAATTTAACTTACTGTTCTTTAATGTGTCCAGTGCTGTTTGCTGTTGTTCATAGTAGTGCACCAAACACGTTACACATAGTAGTGACATTGCATTGCAATAAAATCACCTGAGCGATGTTTTTCCACCAGCAATAATATATTCCGTATCCACTACTGCGGCGTTTTGTCTTTGCGTGTGAACCGGCTGTAACCTTTACACGACTTGATTGGCATGTAGACGCCGGACGTTTTAAAGCAGTTTATTACACAAGTTTAGAAATGTAGTGTGATTTCTGCCCTTTACAGCACAAAACGCAACGCTGTGTCAACAACGTATTTTTCAGAGAAATTTTTGCCCTTGATCCCCCTCCTGCATGCCACTGTCCAGGTCGTGGCACCCTTTAAAAAACTTTAAAATCAGTTTTATGGCCAGAAATGGCTTTTCTAGTTTTTAAAGTTCACCTTCTCATTGAAGTCTATGGGGTTCGCAAAGTTTGCAAAAGTTCGCACTTTTTGGCGGAAGTTCGCGAACTTTTTTTGTGAGGTTTGCTACATCTCTATTGCTGGAGGAGGTGCTTCCTTTTAAAAGAACCTGAGGTGGAGGTAGGCCTCAGTAGGAGAAGGGAGTCACAGCTAGAAGTTTGGCTGTACTGTAAAGAAAAATTAGTTGAATTTAAAGGAAACAGTTCAATGCCCAAATTATCTTGAAAAGCCATTTACAGTAAATCTTGTCTGTTGCATTTTATAGCTACTTTATTTATATGAAAATAAAATACAAAGTTAGCTGTAAAATATTATTTATCTTAGGAGTTCTAAAAAGGGAAATACCATCTGCCTTTTCACGGCTCAGTCCATATGATACAGACTTTATGAAGAAAGAGCAGAGGCTAGAAAATAAAATCATGTATTTCTGATTACCATCCCTACATGGCTCCATGACCTACCAGTAATGAAAAACCCATGTTTGTACGCCTGTAAAATTGACAGAACATATTCATGAGATACCACAAAAAAACCCACAATATTTTTAACATTGTGAAGACATTCCAAAAGCATTGTTGGGCATAACATTCCCTAGATCAGCGTTTTTCAACCCACACTTGCCTTGCCGCCTCCCTCATGTCACGCTATCCGGAAGTAAGTTTATCCCTGTCTCCGTAGCGGGGGGGGGCGGGGTTCTTTTCAAGTCCCGCCTCCCTGTTTGTGGACTTTGACAATGACACATGGAGGCTGACGGCGGCTCCTGCTTGGTGCTGGGGATTGATGTAGGCACCAGTTCTGTGAAAGCCGTGCTGCTAGATGTGCGCTCCGGGGATGTAGTTGATAGCCAGAGCCGGGACACCCGGGCTGCAGTACAGAGTGAGTGCGGCCCACAGGTGAGAGGGACAGGAGCCCACCCTCGTACCCCATGCGAATCACATCTAACTTGCCCAACTAACAGTGTTGAGTGGAGGAATGTGTAGAGAACCCAGGTAGCGTGTAGGTAGAGCAATTGGATAAAATAGTCAGTGAGGGCAGCCAATATATTTCAGTTCATTTGCCTACAAAAAAAAGGATGTGAATTTCTACATTTAAGGTTTGCTTCCTAGATGGCCTGATTCCCCAATAGTTGTAGAATGGGATGGTGCAGTTCATTCAAGCACTCATTGCTTAGGGGGGCACTGCTCTTGGCACCAATGTACTAGGGGGGCACTGCTGCTGGGCACCAATGTACTAGGGGGGCACTGCTCTTGGCACCAATGTACTAGGGGGGCACTGCTCTTGGCACCAATGTACTAGGGGGGCACTGCTGCTGGGCACCAATGTACTAGGGGGGCACTGCTCTTGGCACCAATGTACTAGGGGGGCACTGCTGCTGGGCACCAATGTACTAGGGGGGCACTGCTCTTGGCACCAATGTACTAGGGGGGCACTGCTGCTGGGCACCAGTGTACTAGGGGGGCACTGCTGCTGGGCACCAGTGTACTAGGGGGGCACTGCTGCTGGGCACAGAGTTAAATTTTTTAACATTTTCTAATGGTGGTGTGCCTCGTGATTTTTTTCATGAAACAAGTGTGCCTTTGCCCAAAAAAGGTTGAAAAACACTGCCCTAGATAAGTATAGAATGTAGCCATGAAAATAATAGGAATCTGGACCCTTATAGGGCAAGTATACAAGCTAATTTGTATATGTCAGAGGTTGTGCTAATGTGCTTGTTGCCTCCCCTGCTTGTACAGTCAGAATGATAACTACTGCCAATTACTTGTATATATTATTCCGTCCTAGATCATTGTGTATTTTGTGCTGTATTTTTTCATAAAAGTGATTGGGTTGTTACTAAGATGATTAATTTAGTTAATAAACATTCTGAACTGGCTGATTTGTTTGAAAGAAAGTGAAGGATATCCAGAATATTATGTTAATGGATTAATGGGGTGGTAACTTTTAGCATATTATAAAATACAGTATCTAGTAGAATTAAGTCTAAAACAACTGGACTTTTCTGAGTTTTTCTTGAAAACGTTTCACCACT
Source organism: Xenopus tropicalis (assembly GCF_000004195.4). NCBI lineage: Eukaryota > Metazoa > Chordata > Amphibia > Anura > Pipidae > Xenopus > Xenopus tropicalis. The sequence goes on along the minus strand of NC_030683.2, from coordinate 41,832,734 downwards.
CATCCGAGTGGCTTCTTCAGTTCAAGTTTGTTCCTTACTGGACCTATGTCTCAATACCACTTACTTCAAGCACAAGGAAGTTTTCTATAGACAAAAACATGGCTGTGCCATGGGTTCGCCTGTGTCTCCAATTGTAGCGAACCTTTACATGGAAGAAGTGGAAAAGAAAGCCCTGGACACCTTCAAGGGAACAACACCAAGTCATTGGTTCAGATATGTGGATGACACCTGGGTCAAAATTAAAGAACGCGAGGTTCCAGCCTTCACCAAACACATAAACTCGGTGGACAAAAACATCACGTTCACAAGGGAAGATGTGAAAGACAGCAAACCTGGACCTGGATATTGAAGTATACAGGAAACCCACCCACACAGACCAATACTTGCTGTTTGATTCCCACCACCCTTTGGAACATAAACTGGGTGTAATTAGGACTCTACATCATCGGGCTGAAACTGTGGCATCCAATACAGAGGCTAAGGAGAAAGAATATAAACATCTAAAAGGAGCTCTGAAAACTTGTGGGTACCCAGACTGGGCCTTCATCAAAACCAAATCAAAGACCAACAGAAAGACCAGACCTACAAACAGAAGGGAGGAACACAGCAGGCGAAACAACATAGTCATTCCATATGTTGCTGGAACATCGGAAAAACTTAGGCGAATTTTCAACAAACATCGTATTCCTGTGTTTTTCAAACCCAGCAACACCCTGAGACAAAAGCTGGTGCACCCGAAAGACCCAACACCCAAGCACATGAAAAGTAATGTGGTCTATGCTGTCCAGTGTAATGAAGAGTGCTCAGACTTATACATTGGGGAGACAAAACAACCTCTCTGTAAGAGAATGGCCCAACATAGGCGGGCAAACTCCTCAGGACAAGACTCAGCGGTCTATCTACACCTCAAAGAAAAAGGTCACTCTTTTGAGGACAGTAACGTGCATATTTTGGACCGAGAGGACAGATGGTTTGAAAGAGGTGTGAAAGAGGCCATTTATGGAAAAACCATCCCTGAATAGAGGAGGGGGCCTGAGACACCGCTTGTCACCAACATACAATGGCGCGTTGACATCCTTACCCCGGCAGTTTCACAACAGTTCACACTTCCAGTCATGTACTTTGAAGGATTAACACCTTCATCAATGAGAATCTTGGTACCATTGTGATTGGATCATACCTTCTCACACCTGTCAGTTTCAGCTAACACCTAACTGAACAAGTTCAATGGAACCATTGTGATTGGATGTCTGTGACTCTACTACCATCAAGAGTTTAAATACTGGGGAATTCCCTACCAGTCATTTGAACTGAAGAAGCCACTCGGATGAGTGGTGAAACGTTTTCAAGAAAAACTCAGAAAAGTCCAGTTGTTTTAGACATAATTCTACTAGATACTGTATATCATGACCTGGATGAATGAGAATCTTCATAGACATATTATAAAATGTTCTATTCCTAGTAACTTTGCCATTGGTCTATAGAGTTAATGTTACAAGTTATTATTAGAGTTAAGTAGTTAATGTGCTTTTCTTATCATATCAGATATAGTATCTGAGGTTGACAAAAGGCACCAACTTTTTGCTTATATAAATAAGACCTAGCTTTTTAGATACAAATATTCTCTTGCTTAAAAACATACAGACTGCCCCACATAAAGGGGCCCATTTACTAACTAAATTTGGCCAATTGCAGTAGCCCATAGCATCCAATCAGATTTGCTTTAATTATTTTTCTTGCGTTAGAATCATTTGGTGCTACAGGTTACTGCACTGGAACAAATTTGGTATAACCAGTTCCTTTTCTCATACAGTTCCTCACACAAAGTGACACCCATAGACTCTCTCTCATATTCACTGAAACACTCTCTCTAACACTCAGACAATGTGCAGATGACTTTTCATACTGTCACTTTTTTTTCACATTTGTTGTTAAAATATGACTGGTCTGTTATCTGTCTGTAATTCTTTTTCTTTACACACTCCTGTAGAATTAGATCACACTCCTTTAATGGTGTTACCTGTTTGGCAATCCAGCAAACCAGGCCTTTTTGCTTATGAAAGATAATGGGAACTGGGATTTACACTGCTGTGCCTCCACCTTTTGGGCACTGAGATGTACACCTCAGGGGAATTCCACTAGGAAAATAAAACACGCTAAGTTTCACCATAACAAAGATTAATATTATATATAGAAGGAACAAACAACAAATCCTAAATGCAATAGTATCTCTGCACTTGGGATACGTAGGGCCTCTCTTACTTACTGGTGCAGTCTTTGAAGTGCCACAGTCCTACACTCCATTTCAGATTGCATGTAATTGCTCAGTTCAGTCCTTGGCAATGTGCCCCTTGCCCAAGAGGCCTTAATACAACCCAGGTACCACTACCTGCCCCAAAGTACCTATCCTTTGAAAAAGAAAATTGGTCCCATGTACAAGGCTCATGATAAAGGCCTGTCCTCACACTACACACAAGGGAACACACAAGGCTGGCAAATGCATCCACAGGTAGTTTGGCAGCAGGGCCGGAACAAGGGGTAGGCAGAAGAGGCAGCTGCCTAGGGCGCAATGATTGGGGGGCACCAGGCTGGAGCCTCTCCTGCCTACCCCTAGTCATCTTCCTCTGTCATTGCCTCCCCAACACTTGTCATTAGCGGTGGAGGCAATGACCGTTTGGATCGCGCCCCCCCTCGCACCTCTCCCCCCCCTTGCTTGTGCTTTGGCGTGCATGCACCGTTCAGGGGGGGGGAATCGGAATGGGCTTTCTATACAACTGGAGCTCTAGGCCTCACCTCCAGGCTGAGCTCAACACCGGCTGAAGTAGAGTCCTGTCTGATCTCCTTGACAAATGCTGCAGTAGGGCTCTTTTTTAACCTTGCCATGTGACTTCCCACATTGACACACCTGACTAATTTCTATATTTCCACTTCAGAAACACAACTTTACAGTTTCAGTTACTTGCCGAAAAATATCCTCCATCAAGGGAACAAAAAATAAATCTTATATTCAGTCACTCCAAAGGTAAACTAGTTTGTTGAGGACTAAATCAATACTTGCCTCTGCTACTTTGCTCAGTCATCGTTACTGCTCACAATACCTGTATGCAGACAAGGATTCATCATTTCAGGCAGGGGACCTTCAGGCACTTTCATTACCCACTATATTCCAGTCCAGAAAGTTTTCAAAGAAATCAAATCTGTATGTCTTTATCCAAATCCTCAGATCCAATGGAATACAAATAAAGATGGGTCTCCTCCAACTGGCTATGTGTGTTTCTTCTGAGCACAGTCCTTTGCAGAACCTCATATAGCACAATGCCCAGCAGTATGCCAAGCAAGTATTGACTTAGCCCCCTGAGAAACCAGCTAAACGTTTGGAGTGCGATCTTAATTAAGGATTTTTAAGGCAAATAACTAGAGTGGAAGTTTTTTCAATATATATTGCTTGGCCATATTGCAATAGATTCAATATTGCTAAGTTCATCAGAGTCACCCCATGTCTGGCCAGTCCTAAACTTTCATATGATTAAGATTATTACTTGCTTTGTTATTAACATGCTTTCCCAAGGTTAGAACTCCCAAATTGCTGCCCTTTTTAGTGACAAAAAAAGTGATCATCTGACAGAAGCTGGGGATAATTAATCAAGTGGTCAGACATGGCAAAAGACAAAATGATGACTTGGGGTTGAACCTAACACCTTCTAAGGTGCAAAATATGTACAAGAATTGGTAACAGTAAATAAAACAAGTATAGATCACAAAAATAGTATAGAACTGGACTGTCTATCATACATGAATATATGGAATGCTGAAATATAATCCTGAAACATGTAAAGTTACCCATATAACATGCCAATAAGAATATGGGTGGTTTCCTTAAAGGGGACCTGTCACCTTAAGAAATAATTCCAAATTGTTTTCTATTGTGTTTGTCAAGCAAAATAAACTTTACTTACACTATATAAATTATTTTAATCTTATTTTCTTCAGCCTTGGAATTCACAATTGCAGCAAGCAGGCAGGCTCCATTTTGTGGACACTGTTATCAAAGCAGGCATTGCATTCTGCCAATATCTTGTTTCTGTGCCAGTATGGGGGGACCTAATGCCCATGTCCATGCACTGGTGAGTACATACATGGTGAGGAGGGAGGGGGAATGTGAGGAGAGCAGCAACATCTAAGAAGTTCAGAATGCCTATGCCTAAGGCATAGAGGCGGGGCAGGCAATATATGATTGACAGCTGGGATTTTTAAATGCTTTTATTATGTGTATGGATGTGTTAAAAAAATGATGTGGGGTTTCTTGTTTAATTTGAAAAGGGCTTTTATTAAACAGATTTTTATGTCTGGGTGACAGGTCCACTTTAAAACTGGATCTAAATAGAAATGATAGCTCTAAAGATAGTACTCATCATCATTTAAGTAGATTAACTTTTGAATCTGTCTAAAGTATAAATGACAGCTTTCAGATTGAGAGCATAAAGAATGTCAATGTTAGCATCTGGTAGGACTTCACATTGTACTTCACCTCAGTATTCTAAAAAATGACAATATGCCCCTATAGTACTGCCCAGTAGGATGTTTCTCTAGACTTATATAATATATGTGTCAGTTGAGATATGTGAAATTCAGTGATATAATTGTCACGATCCTAAATGAAGAAGGACAAAATGATAATCTGTAGATGACTTTTCATACTCTTACATTTTCTTTTACACTTTTGTTGGACTCATTAAAATCTGTCTGGTCTGGCATCTGCCTACGTCACACTGTACTTCAAACATTTTCTTCTAACAAAAATAATGGCTAACAGCAAGATTCACATATAATTCTTTAAATCAATAAGAAGTTTGAATACATTTGGAGCACTAAAGGTCAAACATTTGTCAAGAGCTCGCCTCATCTAGTAGAACAGTAATGAGATAACGCAGTAATGTGCGTAAGTCATAATGAGATGGCTGTACCTAGCCAGACAAACATATGCCAGGTTCAACACTGCCAGAATAAACAATCCCTTTATAAAAGATAAAGTAAAAAGCTTGCTCAGCATTCTTTAATGGGATTAACAATTCTAAAGGATGTTAGAGCTCAGCGCTGCTGCTTTTTAACACCCCATAGAGCAAAATGGTTATTGGCTGCTATATAATTTAAACACATTCTGATGAACTGACATAGATAAATGTGTCAGTTTGTTAAAACACTCCACCAAATCAGTAGTGAGAAATAAAAAGTCATTAATGGAAAGAAATAAGAGCAGTGTGAAAAATTAATTTTCTGAACCATTTAACCTTGTATGTACATACTGTAATAGATTGCCACCAAAGTATTTATTCACCCATCCACCAGTGGAAAATAAATTGGTAATTTGTTGTCTAATGATTTAGTGTTTTCTACTGTAAAGGGAACTATTTTGTTGATCCCAGCACCTAAAGGTGGCACAGTGAACTACACCTTTAACCCCATATGTAATAAAAGACACTAAGTTTGCCCAGTTGCAGTAACCCATAGCAACCATTAAGATATTTTCTTTTAAACAGGAGACTTGCAAATTGTACCTGCTGATTGTTATGTGTTACTGCATCTCGGCAAATTTAGTGCCTTTTATTACATAACACCCTTAGCCTTTACACTTTACACCCTTAGCCTTTACATATTTCGCTTTGCCAAAAAATGTTCAAAGCCATTGGAAAATTTTAGAAAAAGCTAAAATTCATGAAATGCATTAAAGTCAATGGGAAATTTGTCACAGCAACTGTTTTTTGCTGCAACATTTTTTATACAAAATACACTGGAGTCTATGTTTTGCTTTTCACAACAAATGTTTTTGCTATTTTTCTCACCTCCCTAAAGAGTTTCCTGATATTGGCACTGAGCTTTGGCCGCCATTTATAACAGGACAGGACTGTAGTATAATAAAGCCCTTCTTTCCAAATTATGTCACTTGTTGGTATGCAACATATTTTATAATTTACACACTACATAAGGGGGAAATATACTCCACCTTTTTGACATGAGCTTCAGCTTCAGTTGGGGTTATGTTGAAAAGTATATAAACCTCCAGAAATAAATATGTTTTTTTAAATCACACAGCCATAGCTGATTCCAAAGGTTGAAAGGCAGCCAAGACAGTTTATCGCTACCCTTCCCCCTTAAAGGAGACACATCGTATGAAAATTAAGAATATACTAGTGAATTATACTCCTCTAAATATAGAAGGATTGAGCTTATAAAATTGTGTTTCTTACTGATTTATTAAGAAATACCACAAAAACCCCACTAGTCCCCCCCATCTGTCCCACGTCCTGCTGGCTGAATTCTCTGGGCGTGCAGGGGAGCCGGCTCTCAGTACCCGTCACTGTAGGATAGGAACCAATCAGCAGCTAGGCTGACCTGATAGGGAACTGAAGCCTGTTTTTCCCTGTGTGAGTGCAAGGCTGTGATTGGCTATCCCCCTCCTACTGTGCTTCTAACAGGGACAAGCTTGCCCTTCATTTCAAACACGGACAGAGAACTAATAGGATATATAGGGAGCTCCAATAAAGGGGCCATTTTTACAGATAGGATTAATGTTTACCCAAAGCGAAACCAGCACCATATATTATTCTTAATTGCCAAAAAATTAGGGTTTTTCCCATTTATCCAATATGTTTCCTTTAAAACCAAAGTGCAATGCAACCAGTCCCTCACCTTGTTCCATTGTGAAGTAATGGATACTGGGACTTAAAGTCTCTCTGCTGTGTAGAGAATCTGTGCACCACCCACTATGGAAAGCAGATGGAGAAGAATTGGGCACATACATAATTCTCATGCCGAGTGCTGGAAATTATGCCAACCGGATTTCAGTGCAATTCTCTCCGGCTTATGTCAGGCTTATCTCCACCTGATGACCACAATTACGCTGGGATCATGACAAACAGTGCTGAATTAAAAAAAACATGCCAATTGTGCCTAAATTGCACTTTAAACACTGCAGTCCAGTAAGTAAATAACTCCTACTATGATAAAGGGTTAGTTACGGTATCATTTTTTCTTGTCTTACAGAATATGTTTATATTTATTTCTGGAAGTTCAGATAGCATTTATGCACCTTTTGGACACAAGCCCAACTGAATAGAAAGGGGGTTATACAGTATTTTCTTAAAAACAGCTCTCCCAGTTATATAACTATGGAAAATGCAAGCTGTGTACTGGGTTTAGCAAAACACCTAGTGGTGGTATACAGGTTCTGTCTAGAATAAAAGGGGTTGCTTTTGGCTAATGCCGCCTGATAAAATATCCTGCAGACATGCATGGAACTGTTGGTTCTCAGTAACCACGTTCTTTGTCTCCGACACCATTGATTTCATGCAATCAATAGAAAGACATGTAGAGCAGTTGTCAGCTAACGCTCACTATTCAGTTCTTTCTGAGTGGGTCGCCAGCCAAGCAACAGATCCCTGCTCTTTAAACTCAACAATGTGCCAGAGCTGCCAGCGACAGATGGATGGTGTTTGTTTGTTAGGATGCTAACAGAAATTTAACACAAGCTGGTTTTCTTCCAAGAAACTGTAAAGATATGACAGAAAATCCTGCACCAGTTCCAAAGGGGAACCTAGTCAGGATAGCAAATGCTCAAGCTAAAGAATAACATTGAAAAATGTTTTAACAAACCGTTACTGCCTTTCGCTTTATAAGCACAAACGATCTGTAATAGCTGTGGGAATAAATAAAGTCCCATAACCAAGAGAATCACTATAGCTCCTCTGTTGCATCTTAGAGCTTATTTATAAACACAGATCATAGTGCCAAGTGCACTTTTCAGACACAATTCAACATGTTTTTTTTTTCCCCACAATGCAGCATTTTCTTAGAATTCCACATAGTAAGTTGTATTAAACACCAATTTGAATGCAACTTTTTTTTACCTGTTTGGCATACTGTATCTCTTACAAGAAGAATTCATAGGATTTGTGTTATAATGGTTCGACTTTGGGCATTAATAATGGCAGCAGCATGTGGGGCTTTTGACATAACACACTATGGGAACCCTAAAAAGCAGCCAATCAGCACTCAGGACTTGCATAAAGCAACCAATTCATTTATTAACACATTAATAAAACAATTATAGTTTCAGAAATTGTTTGATAAATTATATATGTATTTTTAATGTATCAATGTATTTTGTGTGCAGTTTGCCAACTTTAGCATACTGTAGTTCTATTTTTCAAATAAGTTGAACTTTAAAATTTCTGCTGCCTTTTTTGTCAATAGGGCAGATTTATCAAAATGTGAGATTAGAGCTCACCAAAGAAAACTTCACCCACTTTATATTCATTCTTATGGAATTTTTAGAAGCGTATTTATATAATGGTGAACATTTTGTATAAAGAATGTATAAAGTATTGTCGTTTAGGGCATAATATCTGCACATATTTTACCCAGGTGGCAAAAAAGGTTTCAACTTGAGTTCTCTATTAAGAGTAGCTTCCAATCAATCCATGTGATAGGCAAAATCAAGTTTAGTAAGCATCATGTCAAATGGTGGAGGTTGGAGCAAGATCCAACAATGCAGTAGAGCCTTTCTATTGACCGCCGATATTATAATTGTTAATTTCTTGTCTGCTTTTGAAGTTCTTGCTGTATCTCCAAAAATTGCCCATAGAGGAGCAAGATCTATCTGAACATTTAATGTAGCTTTACAATAGAAAATTACATATTCCTATAATTGTTGAATCAAAGGACAGGACAATAGACAATGAAAGATATCTGCTTTTGGGGCATGACATTTTAAATATAAGTATGATTCAGGCTTACCCACTTTTTTACTTAGTTCTGGAAAAAAATAACCCCTATGCAATACATTCAGAAACATAAGGGTTGATTCACTAAGGTGCGTTAAAATGAGCGCTATTTATAGCATGTGTTAAAAATGTTATTGCAAACTGGAGGATGCATCACTCTAGGGCCAACACAGACTTGAATATATCCCACTGCAAAGTCCATATTGTGTTGCCAAAAGCTCATTAACTGTACTTTTCTATAATTACCGCCTGCGCCCAGTAGGTGTTAATTTTCGCATAGACTAATGCAATATTTAGCGCGTTTAACACTTCATATGTATTTGTGAATCATGCGTTAATACTATTTCTATTTGCTAATTAGCGCAATGGGGCCGATTCACTAAAGTGCGATAAAACGTGCGCTATTTATAGTGTGCGGTAAAAATTTTATCGCGTCTTAATTTTCGCGACTTTTCGCACGATTCACTATAAGCATACTTGCGTTATTTTACGCGCGATATTGCATGCGTTATTTAACTCGCAATGACTATTTTCAAGCGGTATTTGACGGTACATGCGCTAAATAATGCACGCGAATAGTCGCCGCATATGAATAGTAGCTTAGAAATAGTGTATATAAATTGTCGCCGCATATAAATGGTAGCATATAAATGGTAGCATATAAATAGTAGATGCTTATAAATAGTAGCCACTAGTGATGAGCAAATGTATTCTAGTTATCTTTGGTGAAAAATTAGCAAATCTTTAGAAAGATCCACGAAATGGCAAAAATGTTGTGTGGGCAAAAAAAATTTTGGACGTGCGGTGAATTTTTGTGGCAAATTTTTTCATGCGTTTTGCCATTGGCAGATTGTTTTGCGAAATGCATGAAAAAATTCGCCGCACGTCCAAAAATTCGCTGCGAATCCATGCCTGCCAAAACATTTCATCACTTGTAGCCGCATATAAATAGTCGTGCAAATGAACGCACACCATGTTAGTCATACACGCCAATACTTGCGGAAAATTACTGTATTAAAAATTACCATTTCCCTGCAAACTGGCGGCTGCGTCACTCTAGGGCCAACACATACTTGAATAAATAACACTGCAAAGTCCATATTTTATTGCCAAAAACTCATTTACTGTACTTTTCTATCATTTATCGCCTGCCTGAAGTAGGTGTTAATTTTCACATAGCCTAATGCGATATTTAGCACGCCTAAGTGTTTCTGAATCATGCGATCGTATTCTTTTCAGCGCGTAAATTAACGCATGCGGGTTCACAAAAATTACGCATGCGATATGGCGACTTAACGCACGCGATAATACTATGGTGAATCGCACGCTAATTATCGCGACTAATTTAAAGCAAAAAAGCGTGCGATAAATTTTATCGCACTTTAGTGAATCAGCCCCTATGTGTTAAAATTAACGCATTTGGTTGCGCGCTATTTAACACACGCAATATGCGGCTTAACGCATGCTATAATACTTAAGTGAATCGCATGTTTTTTTTGTGTCAATTTTAACGCAAAAAAACATGCAATAGCGCTTATCGACCTTTAGTGAATCAACCCTATAATATGAAAATGAATTGAATTAAGAAATGATAGAGATCTAAAATGTGTGGTTAACTGTTTTTCTTGCGTAAGAAAAGGGATTTGTTGTAAACATTTTCTCAAGCTTCCAAAATCCCTTTCGGATAATGGAATTTTCAAGATTTTATAATGGATGAACGTGGAGCTTTTGATTTTAGCTAAACGAAATTGACGGTCTATAGGATTATCATTGGATTAGTCATGAGCAGCAATACATCATCCGCAAAGGCATTTAATTTAAAGTGATAGCTACCCATATGTATTTCTTGAAATATTGGGGAGGCTATTAATGTGTGTAAGAAAGGATGAAAGAAAGAAAGGATTAAATAATAATGGGGAGAGCGGACACCCTTGTCGTGTACCTCGTGCTAAAGGAAACGAAGAAGAGAGATGTCCATTTACATAGAGCTTGGCATGGGAAGGTCAGTATAATATAGAAATAACTTTCATAAATAAATTCCCAAAATGTCTGAACTTAACTAATCTAATTAAATGAAAGTGGAATACCCAAAAGCCTTATTGACATCTACATTAACGAATAATGTCTGGGAGTTTTTGTTCTGAGAATCAGTTATTAATGCTACTAAAGCAGAGGGTATTGCTTTTACTGATTGTCTACTGTGTGTAAAAACCAGCTGCTCAGGTATTATAAGATCTGGTAAAATGTTCTGCAGTCTTTAAGCTAAAAGTTTAGTAAATATTTTGTAATCATGGTTGAGTAGGGATATAGGTCTGTACAATTCCACCTGATCTAATTTGCTCTTTTTTAGGGAATAAAATGATTTTTGCCTCACTTAATCTATTTTATGACTCCCCAGTCTGTATAGTATGTTGATATAAAGGGTATAAAATTGGAGTAATCGCTTTTCTAAGGATTTTATAGTATTCACTAGAAAAACCATCCAATCCGGGTGCTTTATGATTTGCGAGTGATTTGATTGTATCACTTATTTCCTGTTCCATTAAAGGAGCATTAAACACATCTCTATGGGACTGTAAAAGTTTAGGTAAATTTGCAGGTCAAAGGTATTCCACTCTCTCTTGAGTCTTTATGTGCCTGATATAAATTTTGATAATAAAGCTAAAATACCTGAAGAATTTCTTCTGGAGTATGCCTAAGTCCGCCCACCGATCTAATTGTAGAGATAAACAATGTACCTTTAGTCTTATGTACTAAATTAGCAAAAAGTCGGCCTGACTTATTTCCCCATCGATAGAATCTATTCCTACAATATTCTAGATTCCTTTTTGCCCTATCTGATAGCAGGGTGCCAAGGTCCTGCTTAGCTGTTAAGTATATTTTACAATTTGATACATTCTGTGTAGCAAGGTAGATTTGATATTGTGACCATAAAATTATTGTTCAAAACCAAATATTTTTCTCTGAAATCCTTTTTGTTCAGCTTGTATGGCCGTATAGGAAAGAATATGTCCCCTCATGACTGGCTTTGATGCTGACCAAAATAAAGCAATATTGTCTAGGTGTCCTAAACTATTGTCTGTATAGTCAGTCCATTTGTTCTGTAGATATAATTAAAAGTCATCTGAATTGGCTAAGTGGGCAGGAAAGGTCCACTGTCACGAGCCAGGCTTAATTCAAAGCAAACACAGCCAAGATTAGTGCATGGTCTGATATAGAGATGTTATATATGTTAGTATGGCATAGAGTGTTAACTAAATTCTGAGAGAACATAATAAAATCTATATGGGAAAAAGACCTATGTGGATTAGAATAAAAACTATACTCTCTCCCATCAGGATTAAGTAGTCACCAACTATCCAATAACCCAAAATATTGCCCAATATTGCAGAGGGTTCAGATACTGTAATACTTGCTTCCTTTTTAGGGGAGAATTTAGTCCTTTAATATTCCAAGAAAGTACTTTGAGAGAAGCTCTGTTTTTTTTCTAATTGCCATTTCTAAATTGAGAAATTATAACTATAGTGGATTGACATTAGGAAAAGTAAATTTAAAAAAAAATTGTAGATAAAAATTGTAGATTGTAGAACCCCAACCCTCAGCTTGGCAGGATAGAGCAAAGAAAATTTCCATCCTGATTTATGAAGCATTGTACATACCGGGACAAAAGCTCTCTGCTTCACTGCCACCAAAGCTGAAAAGTCCTGAAAAATAAGAAACTTTAATCACTTTAATCATATGCAGCCAGAACCTTCATTTTGTCCGAGTAGTTTAGTACAGGTATCGGACCCCTTATCTGGAAACCCATTATCCAGAAAGTTCAGAATTACGGAAAGGCCATCTCCCATAGACTCCATTTTAATCAAATAATTCACAATTTTAAAAATGATTCCCCTTTTTCTCTGTAATAATAAAACAGTACCTTGTACTTGATCCCAACTAAGGTATAATTAATCCTTATTGGAGGCAAAACAATTTTATTGGGTTTAATGCTTAAATCATTTTTTCAGTATACTTAAGGTAGGAGATTCGAATTATGGAAAGACCCCTAATCCGGAAAACCCCAGGTCCCGAGCATTCTGGATAAAGGGTCCCATACCTGTAGTCATTTTATCACGAGTTGTTGGCTATTATATTATTTCTCTGGACCAATGCGATGAAACCGTTCAGTTACAAAAGGTAAAGCATCCCCAAGGCTCAATGCCTCTGCCAGCTGTGTTGTCAGAAGACGTTCCAGTTGATTGCCTTTGATAGATTCAGGAATGCCGATTATTCTCAAATTATTACGTCTGCTCCTATTCTCCAGATCGTCTACCTTTTCAGAAAGAATCATTATTTCCCGTTCTTGACTGTCTGTTGTTTAGCTTTTACAAGATCATCCTCTAAATTTGAAATGCGTTGTACCGCCTTGTGTAATCTATTGGTTTGTGAAGATAATTGTTCCAATACTTCAGTTGGCTTAGTATCTAATCTGATCTAGTAATGGGCCCAGGACTGCTGTAAGATCTGCTGCTATTGTAGAAGGTGGTTGTATATTTGATGTATTATCTGATTGTGTTGCCGAGAACAGTCGCTCAAGGCAATTCGGTGGTAAATCCATCCAATCTGCAGGTTCAATAAAAGGAGGATCCTGAGATTTTTTAGTTTATTTGTGTTTATCATCTCTCTTATCTTTAGGGTGATCCTTGTTTAAAGTTTTAGTTACCTTTTCTTGTTTGTTGGTGACTGAGTAGCCAAGTATCTATGCATGTTAATGGAAATAAAAACAATATTAGAAAAAAAACTTCATCAGGTAGAGTCTCTGAAGAAGGTCAAATAAGGGACCTGATACGGTTAAGGAAAAATTCCTTGCTTCAAAGCCATTAAATTATAGACACTTGCTACGAGACTGAGTTGCATATTATAGGTAATCAAGTAGCAATGGCAAAAGTTTATATAACTGTTCAGGCCGTGTAATATATGTTTTTATCTGGCATACGGCTGTATACTCCTGTATCCCATTTTACTTTTTGTAACATAGAAACGGGCCATGTCTGTTCCCAAGCTCACCCGTTGTCCCTCAATAAGGCCCAAGGGGGGACAACTGAACACAGCAAATTGTCTGCTAGACACGTCGCAGCACGGCTGGCCAGGTGCTATCTGGAGCTCTCTCTGGGGAAAAACACCGTAACGGTCTTCATTCACTCTGCAGTCCCCAGCCATGAAGGAAAACACCTAAGCTTTTGCACATATATTAGCACTGCAAAACAAAATGTCAGCTATTGCGTTGTCCATTATCAGGTAAGAAGCATGTTAAGTTGGGCTTCCGGGGAACTTCAGTTTTTGGGTGGTAGTGTTCTGTCCTCAGAATCTGTAATGATCTGTGGTTTACCTATTTACCTATTATGCCTATTTGTGTCTGTAAGTTACCCTCCCATCTAGATTGTAAGCTCTACGGGGCAGGGACCTCCATCCAGGGTCGGACTGGGGGGCGAAGGGCCCACCGGGGCTTATGTCCCAGGGGCCCTGCAGGTGCCCCCAGCCAGGCGCGTCCCCTAACCCCCCCCTGCAGGGGCCCCCCTAACCCACCTCGCAGGGCCCCCCACCCGACGTCCTCCTCCGAACACGGAAATTTGACGCGTCAGGGGAGGAGCGGTCGGGAGGGGGAACACTGGCCCAGTCCGACCCTGCCTCCATCCTCTTGTGTCTTTGACTCTTAACTTATTGCAACTGTATCTTTATCTGTATTTATTTATTTGTATTTATTGTTATACTGTGTATTTATCTATTATTATCTTAATAGCCCCCTGTTTGTATTAATGTATTCTACTGTACAGCGCTGGAAATATCACGTGAAGAACGCCAAGCACTCCAGACCCAAGGTTTTGCTGTAAAAACGATCCTTTATTGATTCATTAAAACGTTAAATGCCTTAGGCATTTAACGTTTTAATGAATCAATAAAGGATCGTTTTTACAGCAAAACCTTGGGTCTGGAGTGCTTGGCGTTCTTCACGTGATATTTCTGGATTTCCCCCTCGGCTACGGGTTCGGGGCTCTGAGCACCCGGACCGACTTGGGATCCTGGTGAGCTTTACTTAACCTTTTTTGAGTATGTACAGCCTCGGTTTATTGTAGCATAAACGATCGGTCTGGGGTATGAACACCTGGACCGCTACTTCTTTACTGGGTATGGAGGTTTCTCCTATTGGGGTGTGCATTTAAAATTATTTAGTTTAACTTGGTTTAAACATTTTTTGTTGGAGTGTTCAACTATTTACTGTACAGCGCTGTGTACATAAGTAGTGCTTTATAAATAAAGATATACATACATACAGTACATACATTTACTAGCACTAGATGTAAAAAAAAATGGATTCAAAGACTCTGTCTTGGTCTTGGTCCCAGAAGTCAAACGCTAACATTTTGACCCATTGATAAATACGCTTCTAAAAATCCCATAGGAATTAATAGAAAGTGGGTGCAATTTTCTGTGGTGAGCTCTTATATCATGTTTTGATAAATCTGCCCCAATGTGTGCAGTTGTGTGCAATTCATCACAGCAGGCTCGATGGGTTCAACCTGCAACAGGGCTATAATTATTTCTGGTATTGCCCTAATCACTGGAGTGTCAAACTGATATAACAGAAAAAAAGATTTTCTTTTAGGGAAAACAGGTGGGGGAATGGATTTAGGGATATTGCTAGTGGGTTACTGTAATATTACATGGTGGACCCACGGTACTAATTTATATTTATTATCTCAATGTTTTGCTGGCGGGTTTAATGTAAAATGATATATCAGGCCCACTGTGTAGCTATATGCTGGGAGTGTCTGCACCATTAAATGCTGTACTGTTATTTATCATGCTGTGAGCCCATGTTAGACAGCACTATTGGGCTCACCAGGTGTCATACATGTTACACGTGGGTATCTCCACTGGTGCAGTTTAGCACTTATGTTTGTAGCATTTACTGGTCACCTGAATAAAAGCAAAAATCTGATTATGGTATGGATCCTTGCACCTAGGCAAACTTAGTGCCTTTTATTACATATAGGGAATAGGTGCTGAATTGCACCAGTGCAGTTACCTATAGCAACCAATTAGATATTTCATTTCAAGTTGAAGTATATTTTTCCAAGCTGCTTGCTGGCTCCTTGCTTTTGGCAACTGCCCCTGTGGAGATTATTATTATGATCAGTATGGAATCCAGAAACCTCTACACTGCTAAAATCATTTATATTAAATAAACCCAATAGGATTGTTTTGCCACCAATTTGGATTCATGCAGCTTAGTTCCCATCAAGTGAAAGGTACTGTTCTTTATTAAAGAGAATAAGCAAATGAGTTTTAAAAATTAGAAATATTTGCTTAAAATTAACTCTCTGGGAGGTGGCCTTCCTGTAATTTGGAGCTTTCCAGTTATGGGATGCCATACCTCCATTTTGAGTTTTTTGTGTGTATATATATTCTTTATTTAGATTTATGGAGTTGGCTTTTCATACACAGCAGCCCTTATGAATGAATATATTGCTATACAAAGTTGCTGCAGCTGATAGGCCCAAATCAGGCTTCCGAGGTGGACTTGGAATTTTGATATTACTATATTGTATTCTGTATGGGTACAGGAGTGGATGGAGTCATTTGGTGCACAGGATGCATTAAAATATTTTTTAAAAACTAGAATGACTTAAAAACAGATCCCATACTTCACTTTTGATATTATGTTTTTTAAATTGTGCATATTTATCCTCTATTTAATGGTATGCATAAATAACTGCCTATAACAGATATGACCACATAAATTGCTAAGAGTCTAAGCGAACACAATGATAATAATAATAGTGAAGTTTTACTTTGAACATTTGAGACCTCAGGTTATTAGGTTTAATGGGTAATATTGTATCAAATGGTATATTAAAGAACACATTTTTAAATATGGAAAATGTCCAGAATACAATCTGTCTCCAGCGACTAATAAGTAAACTAATAAGTAAATAATAAATATTGACAAATGTTTATGGACAAAATCCATATATGTGCAAAAAATAGAGCTGTATATATCTGTGTTGACATGAATGTGCCTTGTGTTCACTAAGAGCGCCCTAGTGGCAAGACCTGACCGGATCAAAGTTTTGCTAAAAACAAAACCCAAAACACCTCAAGTTCCTTGGTTTATAAAAAGGGGTTCACTTGTTGCATTAGGGTATGCTGATCTGGGATGGGCTGCCCTGACCTAGTCTAAAGGTGGCCATACACGGACCGATTTTTTACTTACAAACGACCGATTCCCGAACGATCCGATGCTATCGTTAAGTTATCGTATAGTTGGTGGTGTACGAACGATCGTCGGCCCACTAAACGAGCCGACATTATCGTCCCCAAAATCGATCGGCCAGGTTTAAAAATTTTGGTCGTTTAACGATAAAATCTGCCAGTTGGTGTGAGTGTCAGACATTTGTCTTTCAACGATTGTTCTCTGCGCATGTCACGATTGCCAGCAACGACATCGATCGTACGTAGATGTACGATCGTAGGTATTTTACGATAATGATGCGACAAAATCTTTCCCGAATTATCGTTGCCCGTGGATGGCATATCGTATGGGAACTCGATCGCCATACGACCGTTTGTCGATATAATCGTTCATCGCACAACGAGCGAAATCGCCTCGTGTATGGCCACCTTAAGGCTCTACTAAGGAGCCAATCCCCTACAGATCTTAATAAAACTTCATTGTATCCCTTTGTATTTGGAAATATATCCCCACCATTAGATTTAGTTTGTTTGAATTTAAACATGCTAATCCGTATTTTTGTATGTTAGAACACCTCTGTCCTACTATATATACAATCATTCTTTAATAGGTTAATAATAATATTTAGTGTGGTTTAATGTGATTGGGAAAGCCAAGAAACCAGATCAAATTATCTAGACGGACCGGATAAGCAAAACATATTCATTAATATTAATGCAGATAGGAGAGAAATGACGGCATTCGCAGGAATTTTCGCACAGGAGACATCAGGTGAAGTAAAAAAGTGAGGTTTTATTCAGTCCAACGTTTCAGTTCCAACTGGAACTTTCATAATATTAATGTATATTAGAAAGTTGCTAAGAATTCAATTTTTTTCTCATTATGCAAAATAACAGTTTTTGGGCAGAGGACCCCTTTAATATTTAGTCAGAATACAAAGTTCCCCATTTATAAATACCTACCTAGCTGCATTCTTGTAGTCAAAATAAACCACTTTCAGAAAAGAAAGTGTTTATACATAATTTTTTTTTAAAAAAAATGTGTGGACATGCATCAAAGATCAACATAATTAAGTATGTTCTTGACTTATAATAGGGAGGTGCAAAAATGCAGAAAATAATGAGCTGATTTTCAGTTGTAAAACAGTGAATAATCAAATCATAATTAGACAGGTACTTGTCCTAGTCATATGCACAGTGTAATCATCATTTAATCAGTCTCTATGGAGATTGCTGTTGTCCAGAGTCTGACTATAAAGAGTGTGAATTAATGATATTATTACTATAATTTGTTTGAAACAGAAGCAAGCTGCAGTTCAATTTCCAGAACATTCAATATTATACATTTTAAATGCAACATATAAAAAATAACCAAGATCTGAAGGATCTGAAGGATGAGATGGATGATTGGTTGGACTAGAGTGATGCACTTTACCTCAACAAACTAAGCAGTGCTTTGGTGGGCAAGTGATGGGTGCACCCTATTCTTTAGTTACAAGTGCGCTGTGGTCATTGAGGCAGGTCACTAAGGGAACGCTGAAGCTACTGCCTGGTCAGAAGGTGTTGGCAGCTCCAGGTTTCCTTTGCATCAATAGGCAACGGAGCAAAGGCTGCTTCCTCTATTGTTGCATGGCCCCCCTCTTTCCATCTCTTGTGTTCCCCAGCCTGCTTGCATATGAATCCCTGCTCTCCGCCCATTCTTACATAGTTGAATGGGCAGAGAGATATACATGAGCAGGCCAGGGGACGAGAGAGCAGGTGGAAGGAAGGGGGCCAGGGGCTGGTAGGGTTTGCTATTCTGTGCTGGGTCCCTCTGAAGATTTTTTGCAGGGGGACCCAGCCCAGAGTAATTATGCTGCTGCAAAGTAGCTCTCAGTTTGGAACAGGAAGGCAGTGGCTGAAAGCGCAACTATATGGAAGAGCAAAGAATGCATTTTTTCACTAGTACCTTAAGGGCTCTGGTACACGGGGAGATTAGTCGCCCGCGGGCAGGGAGTTTTGCCGCGGGCAACTAATCTCCCCGTGTACCAGAGCCCTTAATGAATGGGGTTTTATGTGCAACTAACTGTGGGGAAATATGAATGAATGCAACTGCACTTGCAGTTGTAAATAAGCCCTAATTTGTTTTGCACAAGATGATCACAAAGACTGCTTTTTTTTAACAGTGACCAAGGAAAACCAGAAAAAACACTAGAAACAAGACAGTTTATCAAATGAATTGAATTATTTTCTGTCCATTTCCATTCCCCAGTTTCCATGGACATGCTACTAACCTAGCAATTAACTTTGTTAAAGTGATTCAATCACCTGAGATAATACTATTTGTGCATAAATCTTTTGCAACACATTTGCCCTCTCTATTCAATTGGATTCCAATTCTCAGAAGAATGGATTCTGCCTGATAACAAGGTTTGACATTAAACTAATTTGCTTTTGGCAGTGCTTTTACTTTTTCTTTTTAGTTCTAGATTTTCTTTGGCTAACTCTCTATATCATATATAACTGCAAATCACATGAGAAATGTTTCTATTGCAACACATTTTCCACCTTTTCTGCCATTGGTGGATAATATAAAGAGATTCCCAATGCATACCATATATAGAATACCTAGAGATTTGTGCTGGTTACAACCAGTGTACAAAAAGCATTTTTTCATGATTTTTGAGCTGACTGGTTATTTGGGTGTCAGCTGAAGTGTGCTTGAATCATGATGTTAAACTAATGACATAGGCAGGGAACAGTGCTTAGACTTCAGCATGAGATGCACAACAAGATTAACAGTAACCTGTCAGGAGTAATGGTGTCTAATTCTGTCAGAAGGTGCAAATGGACATGGGAGCTTTTGCCATTGCCCTTGGTGACCATGGAGATTGTTTCTACAGAAACTGCTTGGATAAACACTTTTGCCATAGAGACACTCACTATAGAAACAGATATCATGAAAACTATTGGCCAAAAAATGGTATAGCTAAATCAGGGATCCCCAACCTTTTATACCTGTGATCCACATTTAAATGGAAAAAGTGTTGGGGATCAACACAAGCATGAAGAAGGTTCCTGGGGATAGAAATAAGAACTTTAATTGCCTACTTAATAGCCCCTTTGTGGCCTGGCAGCCTACAGAAGGCTCTGTTTGGCATTATTCTTGGTTTTTATACAACCAAAACTTGCCTCCTAACCAGAATTTCAAAAATAAGCAGCTGTTTTGAGGCCATGGGGAGCAACATCCAAGGGGTTGGTTGGGGAACATTCTAAACTATAAATAATACACAAAACCTTTTCTCACACTTATAATCCAATAATATAATGATATATTATAATGTGCTCTCCCTCTCTCACATTATGCAGTAAAAGTAAATAAGAACAGAACTCTCAATAAAATCCAGTAAACTTGGTTTTATGCCTCAGTCTGTCAAGGTTTAAGTATGTTAATGGCTCTGTCCATATGGGCCAGTGAACCAATTATTTTTTTTAAATACTTAGATAAACCTTTACTTAAACTGGGTCTGGGGGTGATATATAGTACTCCTTAATATAGGTTTCGATATTGTTTTGTGCAAGTTAGTTTTGAAAAATATGTACTCAAATATCTGTGGACTGTCTGGTTGTTCTCAATGTACTGAGTGAGCTGGGATTATTTGTAATCACCTCTTTGTGACTGCATGCTCTATAGAAGCACAAGGAAGGAATGTGAGGATAGGTGTATAAACACGGACGCCATCTGAGAATATGGAAAGTATTACTATGGCAACCATCTCTTTGCTGAACACTACCATGGTGACTTGTGCCACAGAGATAGAGGCCATGACAACATTTACAAAAATTGAGATAGGGCTGAGCTTCCCAGTATGCATATCCAAGGTTAGTGACAAAAATAACTAGGTGCATCCCAGACAAATCTATCAACAAACAAAAATATGAATATAGCATATCAATAATATATAGCCACTGTAAGTTACCTACAACAAACATTAATACCAGAGTTGATAGAATGCAGAGAATAACGCAGACAATTTATGAACCTCAGAAATTAAAACTATATGATGCAATAAATAAGTAAATATAATTATCACCACATCAATCACCAGTGATAAATACCCCCCATTTTAAACATATTGATCAATGGGTAATAACATGTATCCCTAGACCACAACAGTATCATTTAGCCACCTTTTATGGGGGGCAAAAAAAACTCCAAGAGTCTCTATATAATGAAATAAATATAACTGAAGTTGTTTTATTCTGTCCTAGTAAAATGATTGTGAAAAAATATCCCAACATTCAGGTGCAAAAAAGGAGTTAGCACATGTCTTGTGGATAGTATAAAATTCCCAGCGTAGTTAAATGGTGCAGCATTTAGGGCAGTATCAGTGTACAAGCTCTAAGAAGCAGCAAAAAACTCCTTTTCCCACTGACTCAAGGAAAGGACAGTCCACCAGCTTGGAATGTATAGGGCCATAGGCAACATAACATGTAAGGAAACTGTTACCAATGTGTAATTATAGTTATTATTTTAAAATAATTCCTTCTAATAAAATCCAATTATCACTGTAATCAAACATTTTGACAACACCACCCCTTTTCATTTGCTTGCCAGCCAACATAAATGGGCTACCCGCCATGATGGACACTTTCTGTGGTCTTATTAGGTGGGCAAGTAAAAGCAGGTAACTGTAAAGAGCACCTATCTCGGGTCCTCCCTGTGCCCAAAGTAATCTATCTAGTAACAAATCCCTTGTGTTTTTTAGTCTGTTGGATATAACCTTCCCTAACCCCACAGCAAGCATTCCTAAGCTGTGACTTGGGCTTCAAGAAAAATTACGATGTGTGGGTAAGACATTTTCTTACATCTCTCCTTGCTGTCTTACAGCATGGAAATGACTGATACTATGTGGGAATCCTATTTAACCCTTTTGCTTCTTAATTCGTCCCCTGACCCTCAATATTTGCACCCTAACTCCCCCCCATTCCACTTCCCAGATCCTCTAGCCCCATAGTTCAAAAACCTCCTAATGACCTGCCCCCTCCTTCTCCTGTCAAGGGACCTTGCCCTACGTTTCACTGCAAGTCAGAGCCTCATTATCAGGGGCACAATAGTCTCACATGGTGGTTGAAAAACCTATATTGCCATACTTAGGGGCTGATTTACTAAGACACGAATTCGAATCCGAATTGGAAAAATTCCGATTGGAAAACGAACATTTTGC
Source organism: Xenopus tropicalis (assembly GCF_000004195.4). Taxonomy (NCBI): domain Eukaryota; kingdom Metazoa; phylum Chordata; class Amphibia; order Anura; family Pipidae; genus Xenopus; species Xenopus tropicalis. The sequence continues at coordinate 41,810,512 of NC_030683.2, read as the reverse complement.
GACTTTTTCGTATTTTTTGCGATTTTTTCGGCGCCTTTACGACTTTCCCGTAAATTGTCGCAACTTTTTCATAGCCATAGCAAATTTCGTGAATTGTCACGACTTTTTCATTGCCATTATGCCTTTGGAGAATTGTCGCGACTTTTTCAATGCCATTATGACTTTGGAGAATTGTCGCGACTTTTTCATAGCCATTACGACTTTCGCGAATTATCGCAACTTTCGTATTGAGAGCTCGAAAAAGTCGCGACAATTTGCGAAAAAGTCGCAAAGTACCGATCATTACGAAAAAAAACGCATTCGGGCGCTTTTCGGACCTTCGTGGGTTAGTAAATGTGCCCCTTACTGTAATGCCAAAAAAAATAGTAGTCCATCGCAGCCATTGAACATAACAAAAAAAAAAAAAAACTGTATAATAAAAGCCCTTCCCAAATAAACCATGAAAGGCAAATTATATTTGTTAGTAAAACAACCATACCTGTTAGCTGTCAATCATATATTGCATGGGCCGCTTTTATGTCTCATAGAGAGGTCATAGAGGTGGAGCAGGCAATCACTTTCTCTTTCAATTTTTACTTTCCTAGATGTTACTGCACTAATCATATGCCCCTTCCATCCTCACCATCTACAACTGTGTAGCCAGTGCCTGGGCATCAGGGCCCCCAGTCTGGCACATATACAAGATTTTGGGATGATTGAAAGTCATTGTGCCTCAATAACATTGTCCACAAAATGGCCAAAAAAGTTATTTTTGCTCAACTAACATGATAGAAAGGGATTTGGAATTATTTAAAAAACTGAATTTTATAATGCTGAGTTATATTTTAGTACAATTTTTAAATGGTCTGTGGTTTGTGCTTTTTAACCTGTTCAACTAGGCAGTTGTTTAAATATCAGATTGGAAAAATGATTAGCAAAGGGTTGGAACTGGAAGCTAACTAATAAAAAATCCAGCCAAAGTCTGATTGCTACTTTCTGATTGCTGGGCAACTGAACCCAGGCACCAGACCTCTTTGAGTAATATATTCTTGTATCTATTGCTAACGTGACTTAAATAGTCATACTATGTTTAGAGCAGAATTAATACTGATTTATGATGTTGGGAAGGTTTATAGTGAAGATGCATGGATTTTGACCTTTAACAGTTTGTGTGAGCCTATGATTAAGTACTTCACAGCACAAAATGCATAAGGTGTTCTTTTAAGCTTGACTAACCTTTATTGATTTTACCTGACACTCTTAATTGAGGTGTTTACATACACTATGAGCTCTGCTTGTATTCATATCAGAGTTGCACTGCTGATTGATTCACAAATCTCAAGCACTGAGCCGAGGGTCACTCACAGCCTTGTAACCCCATAATGTATGCAAAGTGCCCGAGGTTATGCGCATACCTGCACTGTCTGTCTAATTCAGCAAGTGTTTGAGCTGGTTAGGCCCTGAAGCTTAAAGGTTGTCTTTTTATATTCCGTTTGGACTTAGTTATTGTAGCTAGATAGCTAGAGAGACATAGACTGAAGAGAGCACTCTTAAAAATACAAAATAAAATGCTTTGGTGCAGGTAAAATATGTGCATTTAAATAACAAAAAGGTACAAATATGCACTTCAGACATTTAAACTCCCCCATATTTTTTGGGAGTAAGTCTTATTTAACCCCTCCTGACTCACACAGTTACACCCAGTAACAGAGTCATCACCTAAAATCATCATGAGAAGAAGAAGTTAAAGTGTTGAGCGGAGCCTAGGCAAAATAGGGGAGGGTAGAATGGGGTGTGTGGTCTGGGCGAGGCACGCGAGGCCAAGATGCATCCAGATCACTGGCAATTAGTTTTTAAAGCTTTAAACATATTTTTCTAGGACTAAATACATTCTCTATGCCTTTGTTTGATTAGAACTGATGATCTTGAAGCAATATGGCATAATATCTCTATATGTAGAGAAGCAAGATACCTACATTTTTAAAAATGATTTCCTTTTTTCACTGTAATTATAAAACAGCACCTTGTACTTGATCCCAACTAAGATATAACTAATCCTTATTGGAGGCAAAACAATCTTAGGTTTATTCAATATTTAAATGATTTTAACAAACTTAAGTTATGGAGATCCAAATTATGGAAAGATCCGTAAAACTCCAGGTCCAGCGCATTCTGGATAACAGGTCCCATACCTGTAGTGGTAAATAGACAGCATGTGTGAGCTTTTTATGTATATATTTGGGTGTAGTTATCTCTCCCAGATCTGGCCTGGCAAACTAGGCCCCAGTCTCACATTTCATCTGCAGAAGATGTCCACAATGCCTTTACCTACCCCACATGCACCAGTACTATCAAGGACAAAGCTGATTGTGTGACCAAACATGGGTATAGTTATCAAAGAGTAAAACTAGAGCTTACCCCAAGTCTGCCAAAGTAAAGATCTGCTACTCTCTATGGGAGTATTTCTATGGGATCTATAACTGGTGAAAGTTATAGTTCACCTCCTGATAATAGAAGGGAAGAGATGGTCAACATTCCACTCTGACAGACAGTGGCGAAATCTAGGTTCACTCTTTGATAAATGCAACCATATGCCTCCACATTGTCCAAAGATAGTGTGGGCCAGGTAAGCAATTGCGGTGCTCTGTCAGGTATAGTATGTATGGGCCTAATGGCCGTTAACTCAGGGAGTAACTAACTCCAGGGGGTTGGGTTGGTATGCCATTATTTGATTGGGGGAGATCCATCTTTAAGTTACTGTGTAATTGAAACTGTAGGTTAAAGTACTATTTACAGTGACAACCCCTCACTTAATATCATGTATCCAATTATATTTGCAATTGGTCTTCATTTTTTATTTTTTTGTGTGTGTTTTTGAATTAATCAGCTTTTTGTTCAGCAACTCTCCAGTTTGAAATTTCAGAAGCTATCTTGTCGATAGGGTCCAATTTACCCTATCAACCCAGTGGTGGTTTGAATGACAACTGAATAAAAGAACGCCTAACAGAAAGATGTCATGAAATTATGAAAACAATAAAACTGTGGCCCACAAAACAAATATCACATAACAAACCACAAAAAAAAACGGAAAATTAAAAAAAGTGCTATTAAGGAGGTTTGCATCTAAATTTTTTTGGGATTAGGTGAACTTTAGAACTGGGGTAATTTTTCTTTATTTAACTTACTATACCATTATATATGGAGGGGCACTATGCCATTATATGTTATGGGTCAGTGTCCCTTTATATACTATGGGACACAGATCCATTAAAACCAAGGCAACGTAACCCTTACTGTTGGCTCTTTCAGTTACACTCATCTTAACTCTGTTTTACCTATAAAGCATTTAGCTAGTGATGAGCGAATCTGTCCTGTTTTGCTTCGCGAAATGGCAAGAAAATTTGCGAAGCGATGGAAAATTCATGAAACGCATTTGTCGCACAATTTTTTTGTTGCCCGCGTCTTTTTTGTCACCCGTGGCTATTTTTGTCGCCGCAGACATGCCCAATTTGAAGCACGACAAAAAAATTCTGCACGATTGCGAAATGCGGAAATTCACTGCGAATCCACGCCTGCCGAAAAAATTCCCTCATCACTACATTTAGCTCCTTGTTGCACCTTGTTTGTCACCTGGTATATTATGGCAACATGTGGAAGAGTTATCACCTATATGTAATTTCCACCTAAACCACTGTTCATCACTATGCAGCATTCTGTTACAGGCCTTGTTATTTTTGATAATAAGCCAACAATGCCCATATCATTCAACGCTGCAGCCCTGGAAATCTGATCAATGAGGAAGATCAGCTCTATGCATAATAATGAACAACATCTTTATGCAAATAGCATGTTTTCCTTATCTGCAAATATTCATAGCATATTATATTAGCTCTGAATATCTGAACAGAACTATTTCCTTCCTTCTGACATTTGATTACAGTGTATCCACTCAATTAAACCTTTTCTTTGCCCTACTTGCTTTGACCCAGTGAACACAAGAAGAACCTAAAATCACAAGCCTTTTTGCTTTGTGCACACTTGTCTGACTGTTCTTTATTTATTTGTATAGAAAAATATATAGATAAATATTAGATTGAGTTTTTTTTATGCATTTCTTGTGCATTGTTAAGTGCAAAGGCATCAGCCATCATGGCTTTCCAGAGTCTAGTGTAAAACTGGCCATATACAGGCTGATAATAGCTACGGCCTTGGCCCTCGCAGGCCAATGTTAAGATTAGCCTGATTCAGTTTTCCAAATGAGTACTGTACATCTCAAGAGCATGGCCAACTTTAGAAACTAACCTGGACCTCTCCCACTTGTCAAGAAAAATCTATTTCATGGGACCTTTTACCACAATTTTTGCCTTCCTCTTTACAAATGCCTTTACTTTAGTCACTTTAATGTTAAAATCTATTACTCCCCCTAAAGACTCCTAGAAAAGGTACCTTGTGAGCACTTACATATATTTTCAGGTGATGATTGAGTTCAGTTGTGCTTATCACCCACTGTTCCTTTTGCTAATGATGGAATTTTGTTTTAAATCCACAAAATTAGCGCTTAGAGTATCTTTATAAGTAATTTGTATATGTTGTCCCAATATGTGGCTTCTAGTACTTTCTGGTATTTTAAATTCTTTTTTTTTTCTTTGTTACCCTGCTATCTATCTATCTATCTATCTACCATCATCTATCATCTCTCATCTATGGATCTATCCATCCATCTATCTGTCTATCTAGAACATTTTGCAAAGGGGCTTAGAGTGACTTGCTTTCTTGTTGGATTTTTTTACCCAATTTTTAGTTTATTTTAGATCATACTTTATATAAGGATGATATCACCTGAAAGCACTTTATTGAAGGAAACCACTTATAACCTTCTTTTAACTATAACAAAAGTACTGATCACATGATTCATTCAAATAAACAACAAGTAAAGGTTCCCTAAACATTAACAAGGACATTGATTCCCCATACTCCTATATTTTAGGAATATAATTATACATCGAAAGCTCTTTTCCTTTCTAGAACAGGCTTTGCAGCATTGTTGTTTATTAAAAGAGTTATTGTCTGAAGCTATAAAGAAACACTTCTCCTAAGAAAAAAAAACACTCAATTACTGCACACAATGGAAAGCATTTTTCCTTGGAAAGACTAGTTAAAAACCAAATTATATTGTTTATATTGTGTAAAAATCAATATGGCAATGTTAAAAAAAGCCTAAAAATATTGCAGAAGGCACAGAAATTATATAAAATTAGAAGAATAGCAAGTTACATTTAATACAGTTTTGGGACATTTTTACTGTTGACACCTCTGCTGACTGCTGTAGAATCCCCTCTCGCTGCTAGCCCACCTCCCCACCCCCTACTCTCGGCTACCAGCCCCGCCACTGAACACTTCAGCAAGTATCCTGGTGCCAGGTAGCAGTTGGGCATGCAGGAGAACTATCAGGGGGCCCATCAGGACCGGAACCTACAAGGATTTCCTCCGTTATCCCAGAACACCATTCCAACTCCGTCAGCAGGTGAAACTGTGCAACTGTACAAAACAAAAACTCCCTTTGTTGCAAAAACTGCACTTATTTGAAAATGAGGCCCACAGTCCTAGCTGTAAGATACAGAAGAAAGCCTGTTGTACATAATGGTAAAAATAACAAGCTAGTCAGAACCTATGTGATTACTATAAGGGAAACTAATATTCCCTTTAAATGGCTCATAAAGCTCCCATAGAAGTGGTAGATTCTAAAACCATTCTAAAACCAACACTGCTCAATAAACAATTTCCCAGGCTCTCTGGGGGCCAGTGGCCACTTATTGCAAGAGGACCCTCTAACAGGTTCCTGCTTGCTTTGTGTACACACCAATTCTTATTCTGAGATTTCTGCTGGAGGTATTAAAAGCTATTTTAGCTCCAAACACATAATCTAATTAATTCTATATCCGCCCTTCTGGTTAATTGTCACAAAATACCCACAAACAATTATGATCAATATCTGCCACGTTAGTGACATAGATCAGGTAAGGACAGTTGGCTTTGGAACTTACACTTAAGGTGGCCATACACATTTTAGTCTTCCGATGAACATTCGGATATCGATAGGACATTTAAATGCAATGATCTAAAATGAACATTCAGACTGAAATTGTAGGATAAAGCAAACTGGAGGATGTTCTGAACATGAAATAGTCGGCAGACGCCAATCGTACAAAAGTGGCTTCCTGGGAATGCATTGTAGGTCCCCCAAGCATATCGTCAGATACAAAATACATGTGCAGATTTTATCATTATCCGGCTGAAATTTTCTAACCTGTAGCAATCAGATCTTTGCTTTTGTTTTCTAACTTCTAGGTGACCATTAAAATTTACTTGCTGTTGCTAGGGGCAACATTGCCAGTGATGTTGGCTTACACGCTATAATAAATATGCCCCTAAGTTTGCCTAGGAGCAGCAACCTATAACAACCAATCAGCAGGAAGCATTTATCGGTCATCTGTTTAAAAGCAAACATCTTATTGGTTGCTATTGGTTACTGCTCCTAAGCAGACTTGGTGCCTTTTATTACATATGAGGGTTAGTGTTAGTAATGAATTGTAGCACTAATTGAAGATTTGGCAAAAAGCGTACATTTTTATTTTAAAGAACTTTACCAGTTTACTTTCTAAATGAAAACTCTTTTTTTTTCTACATTGTTCTTTTCGAGAGCTTTCTAGTTTTGTTTTCATTGTATAGTGACAGGGAACTGATGAAGTGAATTTAGCCGCTAACAAATGGCAAATCAGATCTGTGTTTTATTGTCTCAAGGGAACATTGCTTTAGCTATTGATATAGCCTATACTTTATGTTCCATTTCATTGTTGCATTTTAAAACAGTTTTCTTGTTGTCATTCAAAATGAGCTATATCCATAGCTGAAAGTTATCAGATGTGTTGGACTTACTAATAAATATATATGGGATCTATTATTTGGAAACCCATTATACAGAAAGGTCCCAAATAAGGGAATGCAATATTTTACAGAGTGTCCTAAACCCCGTAGTTTTTGACTGACATGAATATTTTCTACAATAAAAACAGTACCCCTTACTTGGTGGTAACTTACCTAGCATAAATTCATGTTGGTGGCAAAATAATCCACCAAGGTTTTTTATTATGTAAATGCTTCTTGGTATCCTTAAGGCACGGTGCTCCAAATTAGAGAAAGGTCCTTTATCTAGAAAAACCCAGGTCCAAAGCATTCCCAGAAAATAGATGCCATGCTTGTAATAGTTGATGGACAACTTAAAGCATCAACTATATCTATTACAGGTATGGGACCTGTTATCCAGAATGCTTGGGACCCGGGGTTTCCCAATATGGGGTCTTTCCGTAATTCGGATCTCCTACCTTCAGTCTACTAAAAAAATTAATTGAACAGTAATTAAACCCAATAGGATTGTTTTGGCTCTAATAAGTATTCATGATATCTTAGTTGGGATCAAGTACAGGTACTGTTTTATTATTACAGAGAGAATAAAATATAATAATATAAATGTGAATTATTTGATTATAATGGAGTCTATGGGAGATGGCCTTTCGTAATTTCATAACTTTCTGGATAATAGGTTTCCGGATAAGGGGTCTGATACCTGTAGTATTATTTTTCCGTAAATGATAGTTTATATATATTATAAATTATATATATATTATAATGCTTTGCTTGTTTGCCAAGTAAAACTCTAATGTTTCATCTACCGGCTATTAGGATTTCTAAACGGAATTCTCACAAAACTCGCTTTTATTAAATAATCTTGTATTATAATTTGGAAAAGAAGAGAACAACTCATCTATGCAAAGAATTAACTCATCTTCAAATTGGATAGAGAACTGGCTGAAGGATAGATTACAAAGAGTGGTGGTAAATTGAACATTTTCTAATTGGACCAGTGTGGTTAGTGGAGTACCGCAGGGGTCAGTCCTTGGGCCTTTGCTTTTTAACTTGTTTATTAATGACCTGGAGGTGGGCATAGAGAGTACTGTTTATATTTTTGCTGATGACACAAAATTGTGCAAAACTATAAGTTCCATGCAGGATGCTGCCACTTTGCAGAGCGATTTGACAAAACTGGGAAACTGGGCAGCAAACTGGAAACTGAGGTTCAATGTTGATAAGTGCAAAGTTATGAACTTTGGTAGAAATAATATAAACGCAAGTTATGTACTAAATGGCAGTTTGTTGGGGGGTATCCTTAATGGAGAAAGATCTGGGGTCAATTGTAGATAATAAGTTGTCTAATTCCTGGCAATATCATTTGACAGCTACTAAAGCAAATAAAGTGCTGTCTTGTATAAAAAAAAGGGCATTGACTCAAGGGATGAAAACATAATTTTGCCCCTTTATAGGTCCCTGGTAAGGCCTCACCTTGAGTATGCAGTGCAGTTTTGGGCTCCAGTCCTTAAGAAGGATATTAATGAGCTGGAGAAAGTGCAGAGACGTGCAACTAAATTGGTAAAGGGGATGGAAGATTTAAGCTATGAGGTGAGACTGTCGAGGTTGGGGTTGTTTTCTCTGGAAAAGAGGCGCTTGCGAGGGGACATGATTACTCTGTACAAGTACATTAGAGGGGATTATAGGCAGTTGGGGGATGTTTTTTTTCCCAAAAAAACAATCAACGCACCAGAGGCCGCCCCTTTAGATTAGAGGAACGGAGCTTCCATTTGAAGCAGTGTAAGTGGTTTTTCACGGTGAGGGCAGTGAGGTTGGGGAATGCCCTTCCTAGAGATGTGGTAATGGCAGATTCTGTTAATGACTTTAAGAGGGGCCTGGATGAGTTCTTGAACAAGCAGAATATCCAAGGCTATTGTGATACTAATATCTACAGTTAGTATTACTGGTTGTATATATAGTTTATGTATGTGAGTGTATAGATTGGTAAGTATAGGTTGTGGGTGCTGGGTTTACTTGGAAGGGTTGAACTTGATGGACACTGGTCTTTTTTCAACCCTATGTAACTATGTAACTAAAAGAAAGATTTTATTTTGGTGACTGTACAGCAGGCAGCTTTCCTACTTTTCTGCATAACTTAGTTTTTTACCTTGTTTGGAACATTTTTATTTACATGGTAGAAGGCAATGTTCCCTTTAATTAAAAACTTGTATTCATAGATTATTGAGTGGGTCAGAATAAGCACAAAATGATTTGTTTTCACACAAAATTTGGTGAGTGCGTTGCTTGTGGCATTTTAATGGAAGCAGTTCTGTGCCCATTTAATACCTACTGCTGTGTGTAGAGATTATAAATGAGCCCTCTTGTCTGCTTATTTATTTTACTGTTTACTCACACACCAGTTGTTGCTGGACTACAAATCCCAGCCTACAGTAATTTCCAGGTTAAGGCATGCTAGGAGCTGCATTTCAGCAACAGGGTTGTATTCTTCAAGCAGTATTGCTCAATAAAGCAAGTATGCATACATAATGAATCCAAAATAACTAATTTATCTCTGGATGTAAAATAAAAGCAAGATGACTGGCATTGTTCTGGCAATCAACATTTTTACTGGTGAATTCTCTTACTCAGTAAAGTTCTCATTTTCTTGCATGTGTAATCAAGTTTTTCAACAAGTTTAATAGAGAACCAGAGGGCACAGAGGGACAGCTCTATGGTTGGCCTTACAGTGAGTTTGGAATTCTAACATGAATGCAAAGCAGGGTTGCTACTGGACCCCTTGCATACTGCCTTAGAAGACAAGAAGGGAAAGACCATATTCCTTACTTTTGTCTGTTTGGTAAAAAGACCCACAATACAAAGTGGTAGATTGTATCCAAGAAATAGCTGTTTTGAGAATGCTATGTTAATTGCAGATTCCCCTACTGAATAATTAGGAAATATTGGATTGGTATAGACACTTTAGCCTTTTCTACCCTAACCCTAAGGTAAATTGGTTTAAATATCTTTAAGGGTGAAGACACACAGAGCTACTAGTAGCAGCTACTTCTCGTGGCTACTGAAAAAGACAATGCTGATCAAATCTCCCTTGTCGCGGGCGACTTATCTCCCCGAGAGAATGTAAATCGCCGGTGGGATTGCATACGCGGCGCTTGCGATTTGCCGAAATTGCCCAAGTTGCCTCGAGAGACAACTTCCACGATCGCGACACCGCGTATGCCATCCCACTGGCGATTTACATTCTCACTGGTGGGATGTCATATCGGGGAGATTAGTCGCCCGCAACAAGGGAGATTTGTCACAGGCGACTAATCTCCCCGTGTGCCACAGCCCTAAGAGGTTTTCACATAAAGAACTGGACACCAGTGTGATAACTGATAACTTTTTTTTGTTCAGTGATACAGGTATGGGACCGGTTACCAAAATGCTCGGGTTTTCCGGATTAGGAATCTTTCCATAATTTGGACCTCCATAACTTAAGTCTACTAAAAAATAATTTAAACATTAAATGGAGCCAATAGGATTTGTCATTTCATGACCTCTATCTCTCCTTATACTATGACAAATGGCACAACAGTCCTAGCATTTCATGGCAGAATAGTTCCTGCATTTTATGACACATAGGGGCACATTTACTAAGCCACGAACGGGCCGAATGCATCCGATTGCGTTTTTTTCGTAATGATCGGTATTTTGCGATTTTTTCGGAAAAATGTCGCGACTTTTTCGTTACTAATACGATTTGTGCGAAAAAACACGATTTTTTCGTAGCCATTCCGAAAGTTGCGCAAAATCTGGTGATTTTCGTAGCGTTAAAACTTGCGCGAAACGTCGCACCTTTTAAGTTTTAACGGTACGAAAAAGGCGCAACTTTTCACGCAAGTTTTAACGCTACGAAAAAAATCGGCAGATTTTGCGCAACTTTCGGAATGGCTACGAAAAACTCGCGTTTTTTCGCGCAAATCGTATTGGTAACGAAAAAGTCGTAAAGACGCCGAAAAAATCGCAAAAATACAAAAAAGTCGCAAAATGTTCGTTTTCAAATCGGAATTTTTCCAATTCGGTTCAGATTCGTGTCTTAGTAAATGTGCCCCTTAGTGGTACTCATGAGATTACAAAGGCCAAAAAATAGTTAGCTTTTACAATTTTTACTAGATGAACTTACTGCTAAAATATAAGTTATATGGGCTCATTAAATACAGAAATACAGTGATGGTTTCCAAACAATTTTTGTGCAGTGTTGATTCGTTTCACATTTAACAATTGCACCCAATTTTAATTGTTATTTGTATCGGGGTCCAAAAAGTCTTTTACCTTCCACAAACTGCTTCCCATTGACATTACTAGGAGGTGCTGCTGCGTAGCCATGGAGGAAGCCATTTAAGCTGAATAGAGCAAAATGGCACGTTTACAAAGCAGATAAGATGAGTAGAATACAATGGGTTTAGTTCTTACTTGGGAAAATAAACAGGGGTCAACAGCTATTCATGTCTTTCTATAGGACTAGAGACTAGTGATGGGCGAAAAGTTTCGCCAGGCATGGTTTCGCGGCGAATTTCCGCGTTTCGGCATTGGCGGATTGTTTCGCGAAACGGATGAAAAATTTCGCAGCGGAAAAATTCGCCGCACGTCCAAAAATTGTCGCGGCGTCAAAAAAGAATAGTCGCGGGCGACGAAACAAGAGCCGCGCGACGAAACAAGAGCCGCGCGATGAAACAAGAGCCGCAGGCGACGAAACAAGAGCCGCGCGACGAAACAAGAGCCGCGGGCGACGAAACAAGAGCCGCGGGCGACGAAACAAGAGCCGTGCGACAAAATAATAGCTGCGGGCGACGAAACAAGAGCCGCGGGCGACGAAACAAGAGCCGCGGGCGACGAAACAAGAGCTGCGCGACGAAACAAGAGCCGCGCGACGAAACAAGAGCCGCGCGACAAAACAAGAGCCGTGCGCGACAAAATAATAGCCGCGGGCGACAATTTTTTTTGTCGCACAACATTTTCACCGCTTCGCGAATTTTTCGCCGTTTCGCGGATCTTTTCAAAGATTCGCGAATTTTTCGGCGAAGCGAAACGGAACAGATTCGCTCATCACTACTAGAGACTGAAAACCTTTCTCATACACAATATGACATTTATTGCCAAAAAAAGATGTTTTATATAATAGCACAACATGATAGGAATTTACATTATACAGTTCTTAGAAAACAAAAGACAAGGCAACAGTTTTTTTAAACATTGAATGGCTATTTGGAAGATCCACTAAGATAAGAAGATAAAGATAAAAGATGATTGAAAGATCAAAAGGAAAAATTATGTTATAACATAAAGTGTTCTTCACTACAAGTGGCAACACTGTTATCATCTTTATAAAGATAAAGGGGTCTTTAGCACAAGGAGAGAGATAGATACTGAAAAAAAATATATTTTAGTTATTATACTAAATTTAGAACCTGATGTATTTGATACCTTTATAGATCTAAAGATGTAAATCACAAGTTTTCTCTTCAGAAAATCCTATAAATGTGAATCTTTGCCTTTCAAATACAAAACAGTCATAGTATAAGAATACCCAATAATCTGCCCTATTAAACGGAATCCATCATGTGCTCCATGACCCATTTATGTGCCAGTTTTCAGGAAAATAATATTCTGTAGCTACGAGGGGGCACAAGCTATAAAGATATATAGCTATATGTCTATAAGGCAGCCAAGTAAATATAATTGTCAGGGCCACATGCAGGAGAGTGGATGTAGAAGGAGAAGAACTTGCAGCCGATTCTCTGAGGGACAGCCCCTGTGCCAGTGAAGCAAAGGATCCCAAGCTTATAGGTAGATCTTTATAGGCATATTAGAGCATTAATTCAATCCTGTTTCTTCAAAACAAAATCATTTTTTTTAGAAGCAACCATCAGTGATTTTTAAGACCAACATGAGACGCAAAACTGCACCGACAGGGAATTTTATCTAACTTGATGTGTAAAGATAAAGGTGTAGAGGTGTGGAGCAGAATTCGATTTTCATACTTTAATTTACTGAACATTGTAGTTGCAAGACTAAGTTGGTCTTCAGTTAGTTCAGGTAGGTACCCTAACTCAGGGGCAGTAGAAGATAGTGTTGGGGGCTAGAGGCCATGCCCACTTTTTCTGGCCAAAGAGAACCCCCCTGAAACCACCCACCCCTCTGCCTGCGCCTCCCGACCCGCCATCTTTACAAGTACACCCATACCCTAATGAATCCTTCCCTTCTAATGTCTCATCAGTTCTGCTTAGCTACTGAGCTACTGATATTGCAAACAAACAAATAATCCCATATGCTGCTTGTGTACTAGTCATCAGAGCAGGCTGGAATTAGTTGCTAGGAGCAACTATGAGCTTAAATACCTTTTTATGCATAATGTTCTCACTTGTATCCCAACTGAGCATTAAAAACTAATCACTATTAAAAAAAGTTAATGTATTCATTAATGATGTATTTACATGATGCTAGTATTCAATTAAAAAGTTCTAGAGAGAGGAGTGTAAATATACAGTATCTTATTAATAATAAGAGGCACAACTGGTTAAAGTAATTGGAGAACTTAGAAAAAGAACTAAAAACTGTTTGGAGATAAAAAAAAAAAAAGAGAATATAATATGTGAACAAAAAACTAAATTGTCTGTTGTAAACATGAGCAGAATTAAGAAACATGACAGGAATTCCAATCATACAATTGTTAGTGAACAAGGTCAAGTTAAACTCTTTTTTCTAGGAATAGAAAGGCTCAGGCAGTTTGAAGCTCAAAAGGAGAAGGTAGTTATTATTAAGATGAATGCATCTTCAAAATAAGTTGAGTGGTTCAGATAGAAAACTCTATAATAGAGCATTTGTTATAACATAACAAATCCTTTTGTGTGTTTGTAGTGTATTATGTTTCTGTACAAGCTGAAATTCTTTCAGCCCCTGTTTCCATTAAAACATCTGTATTTACTGACAAATCTTATTAAATTCCCTCACCATACAAAGTTAGGGGTGTTTCATACTGTCTGCATCATTGAAGATTAGTATTTTACTAAACTGGAGGACTCAAGGGCTCCTGTGTAATGTTCAAAGTGCAAAATTCAGCTGCAAATTTGTGTGTTTTTCCCAGAAATTTAGTAAAATAGCTAAAGTTATGTAGCATCTGCCACAACTTGCACATAAAGCATCAAGGTGGACACAAATGAGCATCCATTTGATCTTTTTGCACATTTTTCTGACTGCATTTGTGTGTGAGAGGCGTGCGTGTGAGTATGAATTCAAGCCAGTAACAGGCTGAAAAAATGAATAAGGGGTCATTTACTTACTGCATCACAGTTGAAAGTAGTAATTAGCAACATTTTTTGGCAGGTATAGATTTGCTGCAGCAATTCCACATTTTGCCATTAACAAATTGTTTTGCAAAACTGCTGCCAAAATTTGCACAAAAAATGTTGCTTACATCAGAAAGTCACGCATTTCGCAACATTTTCACCAAAGTAAAACAGGACAGATTTTCTCATCACTAGTGCTTCATCATTCACCTTGTTGACTCGGCCCACCTTGCTGGTTTTTGCACCTGCACCAGCCTTACCCATGTTTAAAGTCACCAGAGGGGCAGGGTGGGATGAGTGCAAGTATATAGATAAGCATCTTATTTGAGACATCAATGGCAGTGCTTGGATAAGATGGAGAGGTTGGGGAGGGGCTGGTGGAAAAAACAACCAACCACCTGCCAGTGACAATTGGGGCAATTGGTCAGCCCGAATGCATCTGATCCCCAACCCTGCAGGTTCATGTCAACCTCCACATTTCTACTGTGTAGATGTTTGAAAAGAATTTTTAATGCCTCTGACAATAACTTTATAATAACCCTAGGCCTAACCATGTTTTATATGAACTATAGGTTTACATTATTACATTGTTACTTAGGTAATTTGGGTTCCTCGTGTCTAAAGTCTGTTATTAAATCTGAATAGCGCAAAGGATCACTGGGGCATCACGCAAGATGGTGGAGCAATGTGACAGGAGCAGCACCTTGAGCCGGAGCACTTTTCAGCAGACAGAGACACACGGCCGGGGTCTAAGGTTAGCGCTAATGTTCACTGGGGGGTGACTAACCCGTTGGCACCCCCCTAATGAATTTACCTTACTTTTCCTTTATTAGAATAATACCTAATGGTAATACCAAATACACTATTATGTAAGGATTGTATATTTAATCAGTACACCCGATTATATAAAATGTTTCATCATCCACAGAGGTTTATGTTATACACTCTTAAGGGTGTTTTTTATTTTAGCTTAAAGTTCTATTTTTCCCACCTTCAATGAGACTATCAACTCAAACATATTTACAATTCCCTTTGTTTTCTACTATATGAACTATTTTTTTTCCAGGTATAATATAATTGCTTTTCCATAAAAGTGAATGTGTTGGAGATATCATAGAATATAGCTGAATCTTAAATAGATGCATTGTGCAGGAAGCCAATATAAGCGCTATGTAAACAAGAGCAGATGAGGTGCAAGACATTACTAGAATACAGATAAAATAATTTGAATTACTCTATGGACATAAGCATTATATTTCTTTTATTTTAGTGTGCTTAGCATTGAGGAAAGCTATGCAACGTATAGTTTAATTTATATATGTAATGTAGTGTACAGTTTCTTCGTACAACCTAAAAATGTAGTTCTCTATATATTGCATAAAACAGTTCATATATAAAATCCTGCTTTATTTAAATAAACCATTTTCATAAAAATATACTTTTTTAGTATTGCCATTTTAATTAGTGGGGTCATATGATGATTTACCATATAGGCACTCTAAGGCCTGTGCCTAGGGGGGGCAGCTTTAGGGGGGCAACCTTCGGGTGCCTGTATGGCAAATACATTTTTTTGCGAAAAAAATAATAAAGCCCCTTCCCCTGCTTATGGATGCTTTCCTATCATATCCAGCAGTGGGTTTAAGGGGGTTTCCCATCAACGCACGAGTGGAAGTGACATCAGGTGCAGGCATGCTGAGGGTGACATCACGTCCAGTGACGCAACTGCACATGCGCTAATGGGCACACACTGAAATAGAATATGCCACACACCGGACCAGAATACACCACTGTATACATGCTAGGTCACATTAGCCAAGGCTAATGTCCATCGGAGCGAGTTAGTGATACATAGTTAATGCCGGTGGACATTAATATTAGCCTTATTCCTGTTACAGTTAGAACTGCATTATTTCCTGTCATGTGATCTCTGAGGGAGCACACAGCCCATCACTAAATGGTGGCTCAAGGGAAAGGATGTAAAAGGGTAATATATACTGATATATATATTCCAATTTGGTAAGATTCTTTAATAGGCCACTTAATATGATATATAATATCTGTTGGTTAAGTATTCATTCTGGTGATGATGTCAGACCCGACCCATACTGACATAGGTTATACAACTAACCTTGTGACAGGTCATACAGCCTCATGGAGGATTATTATGAGGAATGCTGAACAATTATTGTAACAGAACTAAGTAAAAATATTACAAAATGTTAAAAAAAAAAAAAAAAAACAATTATAGAAGCCAGGGAAAATCTGGCAACAGCGGTATAATTATATCATTATTCATTCGGGTTCCATCCATTTTTTCTATTAAACAATTACAAAAGAGAGGAAAAAGTGTCCATGAGCCTAACAGCACAGGGCGTGCTGCTGTTACTGAGATTTCCCATGCACAGATATTAATTTAGGAAATAAGAAGAACAGAGACTTGCTACAGAGCTTTCAAACCCTTATGTGAACAGATATGTGTGAAGGGAGCCAGGTGGGGCCTGCCAACTGCTGGGATAGCTGGTGAAAACATGTCTGTTTGCTTTCTATTAAATGAGAGATATTAGATTTTACTAAAGCATATTGAAATGTGCATGCTGAATGCTAACAAATCAAAAGCCTAATTGGATCATTTTAAATTGTATTATTTTTTATTAATCTTATTAATAGCGCATATTTGAGTTGTATTTTTAGATGAATAGATATGGGGACACCATTATAATTACATCTGTAAACTTGATTTTCAGCTTACTCTAATAAGAAAAATCCATACTGTATATATATGTGTACACAGAGAATGATGATAATAAAATACACAAACAAAATTAAAACTGACTCCAAAAGCGATATTACAACAATATATTTTTCTACACTGTGTGGCATACATACTCATATTTATTACGGTTCTGTCTCTTTGAAAACACATCCTTTCCTCCTAGAGACAAATCTTAAGTAAAGGAAAATTTACAGTGAAACTTTAAATAAACCCAATAGGATTGTTTTGCCAACAATATGGATTCATGCAGCTTGGTTACCATCAAGTACAACGTACTGTTTTATTATTAGAGAGAAAAAAAAAAATAGAATTATTTGCTTAAAATGGGAGATGGTGTCATTGTAGTTTAGAGCTTTCTGGATAACAGATTTCAGAATAAAGTATCCCATATCTGTAACCATGCCGTATGTATATATAGGCACCGAAGGGCCTGTGCCTAGGGTGGCAGCCATAAGGGGGTGGCCCTTGGGTGCCGCCAGATATTACCTGGCAAAATCCGGTAGTGAAACTGGGTGGTAAGGGTTCACATGAGTGCTGTACAGGGCTGGCTGCCACTTACTATTCTCCCCAGCAGATGCAGGGCCTTTGCTGAAAGAAGCAGGCCTCTTCACACAGTTGCAGTGAACTCAAATACACTTGACAGCCACTTCTCGCAGGGAGGCAGACTTAAGACTGGGGCTCTGGTTGCCTACAAAGGATGACAGTATACAATGCACAATACTTCTACAGATTCTCTCTTTCTATCTGCTTGTCACACACCCTGAAGCCTCCAGGACCTCTGTCACATGTGGATTAGCCATTCTAGGGGCTGCCCGATCACTAGGGAATATTACCCCTACCTCTGTGGTGACCATATGTACAGTGCCCATGCTTCATCTGTAGGCTTTCCTATAACCTACACCTAAGCTCTATTCCCTATCTGGCACACACTTTGCCTCAGGGGCTCTACCCCTCTGTAAGCACTCCTCCTGGGACAACAGACTGTCCTTTCTCGCTAGCCCTCACTGCCTTTCACTCCTAGAGTGAACTCATGTACCTCTGCTACCACTAACGAGCCTAAAGTACCAACCTCTCCCAGTAGGTCAGGCCACACAGTCTTGCTGCTGCCTCTTGATGTTTCCAGGCTAAAAGAGGAATTGCCTCAGTATCACCTGCTGACTAAACCTGCATATACAGTAGCTTTAACTATTTACAAGTTTCCTCTTGATGTAAAGAGAATACGGTTTCACCCATGCTTGCAGCATCACCCTGATTGGTAAATGTCCTGACTGCTAATGCACTACAGATTATCCAAAAAGCCTTCTATCTCTATACTGTACAACATCAAAATCCTGTGGACCTTTCAGTACAAAAGTTCAACATTACCATCAAAAAGGCTTTGAAAAAGAGGGAATTACTAATTATTTATTTTCCTAAAACAGATGAAAGAGTCAGACAATACTCCCTCTAATTTCTTTTTATCTATATGTGCCAAAAAAGTGCAAACTTTTAAACCCACGTGCACACTTTTCAAAGACTACTTGAAATTACACTGTAGGAGAAATGTGGTGGATGTACCCTTGGCGTAAATTAACCAGGGCACCTTCCCCATACAATTGTAGTGGGGATAAATTCTCTAGAGGATTTGGAGTTCATTTATGTCCACAGATGGACAGCATTGCTGCATTGTAAGAAAAAAAACATGGCCACTGCACTTGAAATTCCACTTTGCTCACTGCATCTGAGATGTGGGATATTAGCATGGAGAAGGGTCATAGATAATAAGATACCAAAGTGGCTGCTCTATCTTTATAATGGTAGTTCACTATCCTGAACCAGGAGACATTTCTCTTAGTGAAAATTTATTTGCAAAGTTCATTCCCTAACACTTGTCATACTTAACTTTTAGTACATTTAGTAAAATGTTGTGGGGAATTTTAAAATACTAACAAATTTCAGCTTTTGCCCTTTAGTACAATTTGTGTGTGTGTGCGCACATGGCTTAGAACAGGGATCCCCAACCTTTTATACCGTGAGCCACATTCAAATGGAAAAAAATGTTGGGGAGCAACACAAACATGAAAAAGGTTCCTGGGGTTAATAGCAATAATACAGGTATGGGACCCATTATCTAGAATGCTCGGGACCTGGGGTTTTCCGGATAAGAGGTCTTTCTGTAATTTGGATTTCCTACCTTAAGTCTACTAAAAAAATGATATAAACACTAATTAAACCCAATAGGACTGTTCTGCGCCCAATAAGGATTAATTATATCTGATTTGGGATCAAGTACAAGGTTCTGTTTTATTATTACAGAGAAAAAGGAAACCATTTTTAAAAATTAGAATTTTTTGATTACATTGGAGTCTATGGGAGATGGTCTTTCTGTAATTCAGAACTTTCTGTATAATGGATTTCCGGATAAGGGGTCCGATACCTGTAGTTATAATTGTCCACTTAATATCCCCTATGTGGACTGGCAGCCTACAGGCATAATACTTGGTTTTTATACAACCAAAACTTGCCTCCTTGCTTGAAATTCAAAAATAAACACCTGCTTTAAGGCCACTGGGAGCAACATCCAAGGGGTTGATGAGCAACAAGTTGTAAGTTAGTCACTGGTTGGGAACACTGGTTTAGAGGATAGGCAGACAAAAGGTTTTTATTTGTTTGTTTAACCATTTACTTAAACTCTTGGCTTTGAAAATTTCCCAAGAACTTGTAGGGTCAGATTTTCTAGGTATGAACAAATCATTCTAAAGAATCACCTGCATGTAGCTTCAAATGGAAGTAGTGAGCATTAGGGCACAGCAGAGAAGCACAGAGAAATGGTGTAAAGCCACATACCATCAGTGAGCTGCTGCAATCTTTATATATTTTTCATGCTTCAGGGAAGAAATAATCAGTGCTTAGAATTAAAAATAACAAAACTATGAAGTAAATTTAATGTAATTGACTGAGAGCTTCAAACAGGTGCCAATCAGAAACCATCTGTGGAAAATGTAAATTCATTTTTAATATAATGTAGATACAATCTAGTTGTCAAATCCAAGGAATGATCAGCAAATGAAAATCTTACCACGCAGATATAGAAAGACACCTGGAGGATGATTTGTTTTGACTGTCAGGGTTGGGTAATTAATTTTCTAAAAAAAAAAATGGAGTGCTTGCGTTTGTCTTGAGTAAATTCTCTAATTTTCTTCCATTCAAAAATAAACAGCTCGTTGGGTTATAAAATGCATGTGAATAAAAGACATACAAGTGTGACACGGTGACATGGTCAACTATATGATCCCAAAGGTTGATTATTGATAAATCAGCCACGTTGATTATGTAGTTCTTGAAAAAAAAAACTAGTAATACACCTGATGGAAGAAATATAAACACGTGATGGAACAAATACAAACATAACTTTTTTGGAATATGTGGTTCTTGGAAAAAAAAACTAGTAATATACCCGATGGAAGGAATATAAACATATCTTTCACTGGAGGTTTGGAACCTCTTTAAAGCAACTGTATAGAGTAACTTGTCCACTTATATTATACCTTATACCAGGGATCCCCAACCTTTTTTACTCGGGAGCCACATTCAGATATAAAAAGTGTTGGTGAGCCACACAAGCATGAAAAATGTTCTTTGGGGATGCCAAATAAGGGATGTGATTGGCTAATTGCTAGCCCCGTGTGGACTGCTAGTCTGCAGGAGGCTCTGCTTGAGGCAAAACTGTGTCTCTGTGCTCCCAAAACTTGCCTCCAAGACATACATTTACAAATGGGCATCTGAGGTCACTGGAACAACATTAAAGGGGGCAGTGAGTAATATGTTGCTCACAAGCCATTGGTTGTGGATCACTACCTTATACCTTTAAAATCTGTCAGTATAATGTGCCAGACTCTCTTTGGCTGTAACAGCTATGGAATATAGTTTTATTTATCCTTAACCTCCCACTGTTTTCTGCATTCAGGCTGCCAAAGAAGGGACACGCAGAGAAACAACATGCATTGTTTAGATGCCCGAGAATGAAATGTTCTTTAAATGAAAATGTTTAAAAAAAAAAAAAAATCAACATTCCTTTCACAGCTCTGAGGCAACCTAAAAGAACAGGTCGTCAAAGGTAAAGTTGCCAATCATTATTAAAACTGAAATAACTGTAGAGTGCTCTTCATTCTATGAACCCATTTGGTAGACAATGAAACTATTGTAACTGAAAATTGTAAATGAAAACGAGTTGTTGCGTTTGTTGCTTTTTTTAAAGGAAAAAAATGTATAATAGTTCATGCTTTTGACATTATGAACATCATTGTACTATTTCCTGTACAGAGTAGAATCACGTAGCAGGGCTACATAAGGATCAATGTATTTTATGTGCATTAGTGATGAGTGAAAATTCATGAAGCTGAATTTAAGTCAATGATAGTGTTGAACGAATTTTTTCGGCAGGCATGGACCCGCAGCAAATTCTGTATTTTGCCATGGGCGAATTGTTTTGCCAAACTTCCATGAAAATTCACCGCAGAAAAATTTGGTGTGTGTAAAAAAAAAAAAGCGCTCGCTTAAAAATGGGTGCGGTTACATCAAAATTGGGTGCAGGCGACAAAAATAAGATACGGGCAACAAAAGAGTTGCGTGACAAATGCGTTTCACTGACTTTTTCGCCGTTTTGCAAATTGCCTTGTCGTTTCACAAATTTTATGGTGAAGC
Organism: Xenopus tropicalis; assembly: GCF_000004195.4. Taxonomy (NCBI): domain Eukaryota; kingdom Metazoa; phylum Chordata; class Amphibia; order Anura; family Pipidae; genus Xenopus; species Xenopus tropicalis. The sequence continues at coordinate 41,788,828 of NC_030683.2, read as the reverse complement.
AAAACGGGACAGATTCACCCATCACTAGTCAATAAATTTTTTTTCACTGCAACATTCTTGCAGCAACTTTGTTTTTGCTGCTACTTTTTCAATGCAAAATACATTGGTCTATGGAATTTTTCTGAGGCAACTTTTTTCCATGCCAACTTTTTCTGTGCAGAATACACTGGGGTCTGTAGGCAAAAATGTTCACACCAATTTTTTCTGCGGTTTCACAAAAATATTTGCCGAAGGTGAAATGCAGAATATTACAGTGCATCCATACCTGGTCAAACATTTTGCTCATCACTAATTTCCATTTCTTTTAAATTAAACACATATTCAATTAAGACTATAGAGGTCATTTAGTAGATATAGCAAAAATTTTTTCGCATTTTGAGAAAAACAATGCAAAAAGTGCAAATATACTAAAGAATAGTGATGGGTGAAGAAATTCGCCAGGCATGGATTCATGGCGACTTTCTGCATCTTGCCATTGGCGGATTTCTATGCGAAAAAATTGTTGTGAGCGTCAAAAGAATTGTTGCCTGTCAAAAATGTATTGTCACACATCAAAAACGTATTGTTGTGCGTCAAGCGTATTGTCACGTGTCAAAAGAATTGTCTCTCATCAAAAGAATTGTCCATCGCATCAAACATATTTTCTCTTGCGTCTAAAACATTTGTCTCTCAGCAAAAGAATTGTCTCTCGCGCCAGAAAATTGTCTCTCTCATCAAAAGAATTGTCACACGTCCAATGTATTGTCGCATGCAACAGTTTCCCCGGTTTGCACATTTTTTGGCATAGCAAAATGCTACATCACTACTCAAGAATACTTTCTGAAACATCGTATATTTGTAATTTTTCAAAGAAAAAATTTGCCAAAGAGAAAAATTTGCATGAAAAAACTCAGCAAGTACAAAACGCTTGCAAATTTCTATAGAGGTCAATAGGATTTGTCTGTAACAATTTTATTTATTTGCCAGTTTATTAAAATATTCAAGCTCTTTTTGCAAATCTTTTGCGCCTATTGACACCACAGCATGCCGTGGAAAACCTGGAAGCAAACCTGCAAGCACCTTTTCAATATAAGCAACAACTGTGTCCATTCTTGCGCAGGCAGAACTGCCACTGCAGCTGTAAATTAGCCCTTACAATTTTTAGCATGTATAGGGAGGGAATGGAGGAGAAACAGGGAAATATGTATTCACAGAAGCAAGGAAACACTTTTTTTTTAATTTGAATATATATTAATTAATCTATTGTTCTACTGTACAGCGCTGCGTACATAAGTAGTGCTTTAGAAATAAAGATATACATACATACATACATATACATACAAAAAAACTGCATAATGATGTGATGCTCATAGATGTAGACATTTGAGAGCCAATTTAATGGGGACTGGCTTTGGATACAACACAGCATATGAATGCTTTAAAAAAATATATAACCATATGAAAAGGTACATGCTTTTTTATCCATAGAAATCCCTGAAAACATTGCTCTCCCACTATATATATATATATATTATATTGAATAATATATCCCCTATTGTAAAATATACAACAAACAAAGAGGAATTCCATGGCCATATAGGTCATGGGACTCCATTGTGATTTTAATATCCTCATATTTTATGGCATTATTTCATTAATGTATTTCATTATTTCATTTCAGTGAGTCATGGCTTCTGTGTATTATATATATATTTATTTCCTTCATTGTAATTCAGTAATACAGTACAGCCCTCCCATTGGGATACTTTCTAAAGAAATGTATACACTGCATCTGCAAAGTGTAATGTTAGTATACAAGTAAAAAAAAAAACATATTGCAAATGAGATATAAAAAAATAGATTAATATGTTAGCTCAATGGGGGAATTCACAAAAGTGGAGATAGCATGTTTTGGCGTAAAAGTGGTGTTAAAAATGGCCGTCTCACCTGACACTTTTGTAGATATGTAGTTAAAACAACAAAAATGGAGGATAAAAATTAAATATTTACCAACATTTTCTCCTGACATTTTAAAAATAGATAAAGCTCAGTGTAACTCTTGCTTATGTGTCAGCTCTGCATGGCTTCCTGCAATCTCTATTCACCCCTATTGTATAGGTAACTAATAAATGTATTCATGGGGATTAGCAGCCTATTGTCAGGGTACAAAACCTGTTTTCTTTATAACCAGACTTGATTAACAATAGGTTTATAACTAAGAAAGAAGTATATTTTTCATCATTTTATTATAAAAGTAGCATGTCGGCAATATAAAATAGGTGACAAAACATGGTTTCAGCTCACATTTACATAATTTTGCTATGTTTTGCTTATATTAGCATTTTCAGTGAATATATCTTATAAATCTTCATTTAAAGGGGAAGTAAAGCCTCCATGGCAATCTTTTAGTTTTAGTACAATACACAATCTCTTCTCTAAAGGAAGAATCATTAGCAGAAGGCACAGATACAGCTGAGAACAGATGGACAGGTTTTAGAGCTAAATACAAACTTGTCATTAAAATTTCATGTGAAAGACAAGACCAGTAAGTTGTAAACACCTTTTTTCCCCTGTGCGACAGATCATAGGCAGATGAACCTTTACCCTAACAGCAGGTGAGTTCTCGAGAGCTGCACCTGTGACCTTAACTGCAAAGAGGGGGTGAAATTTCATAGATCAGAGGGTTTTCTTGACATATTCGGTGTATGAAAAGAGTTGTGCAGATGTGGTTTTTGTTTAAGAAAATATACACAGAAGACAAGCCATATTTAGAAGTAGACTATATATATTGCATTTATTCTGTTTTACGCCAGCACAATCCATGTTTGAATGTGGCACAATTATCTCTAAGTGGCCTCCAGTAATTATATCAATTCAATAAAAATAGATGCAGGGTCCATGAAGCATAAACTGCATTGCATGTAACTAGGTGCAGATCTAAGAACCAGTTGTAGTGCAAGAGCACTTCTGAAGTGGGCAGAGAATATACCAAATAATGCTATTGCTATTAAAAAGTATTAGAAGGCTTCCGTTCCATTTTCCCAACTATAAATACACACAGTGAATAACTGGTTAGGCTCAGGGTAGTTAGTGAGCAGTCTGATGCTTCTATGAGGAAAGCAAAGGGATCAGATTCCTCCCTCAGTATAGGGAAGCAAATGTACAGACTTAGGGACTATTGTAGCTCACCTGGGAGGGCCTCATGCTTGGAGTTAGACATTTTCAAGTAGACTATCCGCAGACCAATTACTTGCCCCTGGTGGGCAAACAGTTTAGAAGTTCCATTTGTGAGTATATGCTAAACAACTGTACTGTACTGTCTATGCATGTCCTTCAATAGATGTGTTCTACATTCCTCCAAATAAAGTTATTGGTTGTTTTAAGTCACTGGTGCCCAATTTATTTAATCAGCATGAGCGTTACAGTTAAGCAGTATTGTACAATACGCATGGGCCCATTCACCAAGGTTAAAAAAGTTGCACCAAGGGAAAAAAAGGTTCTGCCCCCAAAAATTGTTGCCCAAAAAAGACGCCCATTGACTTCAATGTGTTTTGCAAATTTTCCACATTTTCGGGACAGATTTGCTGATCACTACACTATTGACTTCAATGTATTTTGTGCTAAAATATAACTGTAACAAAAAAAAACGCCCGTTGACTTGAATACATTTTGTGTGAAAAAAATGGCACAAAAAAACCCCACCCATTTATGTGAATTTTTCTACAGCAGACAGATTTAGGACAGATTCATTCATGACAATTTCCTGCTAATTGTGTCTCCTAAATTTACTGCTAGCCATAGTTTGCTGATAAAAATGGTGAAACTGAGAGACAAATGCAAGATTTTAAAAGTATGGCTACAGCCTATAAAACAGGTTTCCTATAAAATGCATGTCCATTTAATCACGGAAAAATTGAAAGTTTTCTATACAGCGTCCAGATGCTTTCTATGTACACTAAATGAAAGGCACTGTTATTAGTATAATTGCAACAATCTCAATAGGATATTTTTTCATTGTGCTGGAGCATTCAAATTGTTACTGTTACTTTTTTATAACTATTTTTCAATTCAGTCCCACCCCTATTCATATATCAGTCACTCATTCAAACCACTCCATGGTTGCTATGGTAATTTGGACCCTAGCAACCAGATAGCTGTTATGAATCCAAGATGGACAGTTGCTGAACAATTATTGAAATAATGAAAAAATTACAAATACTATAAAATAAAAAAACCCAATTGCAAAGTGTCTCAGAATATTACTTTCTACATCATACTAAAAGTAAACTCAAAGGTGAACAACCCCATTAAGTTAATCACTGAAAAATAACACAATCTGGAATTTATTTATTTTTACAAGTAAGCAGGGAAGCAAAGGAAATTAGACCTTTATTTTTATTTGATATATTAAAACATCAAAATGATAAACATCCCAAATGGCTAAGTTCAAATGTAGCCATAATAGCTAAGAAAAAATTGGATGATATGTTTATTTGTAGTTCAAAATATTTTACATCACCAATATTAATTTAAATGTTTGTGAAATGGTAGAAAATTGCTCGGATTGCATTTCGAAAAATAATAAAAACATGCTGATTGCAAGTAAGTAAATGCTCTTGAGTATTGCTCAGTTTAGCTTGTATTGCACATTTGTATAACCTTACAATGCATTCAAGAGGAATATGATTAAGTCCAAACTCTAATAGTGATGAGAGAATCTGTTCCATTTCGCTTCGCCGGAAAATTTGTGAATCTTTCAAAAGATCTGCGAAACTGCGAAAAATTTGTGAAACGGCGAAAATGTCGTGCGGCAAAAAAAATTGTCGCCCGCGGCTTTTATTTTGTCGCATGGCTATTCTTTTGTCGCCCGCGGCTATTATTTTGTCGCCCACGGCTATTATTTCGCCGCGCGGCTATTATTCTGTCGTCCGCACCTATTATTTTGTCGAACAGCTATTCTTTTGTCGCCCGCGGCTATTATTTCGTCGCGCGGCTATTCTTTTGACGCCCGCGACTATTCTTTTTTGACGCCGGCGACAATTTTGTAAACGTGCAGCAAATTTTTCCGCAGCGACAACAACAAAACAAATCCGCCAATGGCGAAATATGGAAATTCGCCGCGAATCCATGCCTGGTGAAACATTTCGCCCATCACTACAAATGATTTATCATTTACATATATTCTCCCATGATTTTCAACCCAGGGGTCAGCCCATCTTTGCTTCAGAATTCTTTCTTTTTGTTTTCATTTGTAAAACTGCCAAATTTGTCCCTTCAGATTGAGTGGTCAGCTTATTGGTTGTGTATTGGGGAGCACAACCAATGTCTAGCTAAAAATCGACCAGATATGTATTGTTTACAGGTCTCCGTAGACTTGCTGAATAATTTGATCATTGGTACCCAGGGCAATGATTGGATCAGCCCTATTTGTCCCAGCTCATGGGTAGACAAATTGAGCAAAGAATTGCTTGTTGGTGTACATGTATGGCCAAAATAGTGGCAAACATTTGGACAATCATCTTCCCAACTCAAAATATGTTCATTTGCAGATTGTTGAATGTAAACTCCATACATTTCATTTTCTTTACTATGCTGCTCTCGGTATATCAGAACTCTATACAGAGATTGCAGACAAACAGAGTATTTTATTTCATCTTGTACTGTCTGGCTCACTGTTGATTAGAAATGTATAAAGTATGTCCCTTTACTTTATATGTCCCATGGTTCAAAGGAATCAAAAGTCATTGAAATCACATTGCACACTTATCAATATGGGTCTATGAAAAGCATTAACCTTTGCGTAAAGAACACCTTAAGAAGTAGAAATCATGCATTGCAACTGAAGCACATAATTAAGTGAACTGTGGCTTGAGATAACTCATGAGAGATTATAATTCACTTCCATCTAAAACAGCCACCCATAAATGAAAGGCCATAATCATGTTTAGTATTTCTGAGCCTTTACAGAGTAATTGGTGAAAAAAGCCATTTTCTTATCATTTATAAATGGACTGTTTCTTTAGTTATTTCAGTTAAGGGAATACATGGTTACAATGTAGCATGTCATAATTTCAAGCTTCACTCACCATATTTCATATCTACCTGTAAATAAGTGATTGTGAATAAATGACTATATGATCGCTAGAATCACTGTAGTTGTAAGTTTGAATTTATATTCTATATTGTTAACTTTTTAAACATACCCAGTAACCAAATGTGCTTATGCATCAATGCAAAGCCTAAGAAATTATTTATACAGTATATAGCTAGTAATTATACAGTGCTTTTCTAAGCAATCACTTTCCCCTCCTGTAACTGACCTATGCCATATTTTGTGTTTTCTTCTAATCTGTGGGAAGTATAAATTGTGGATTACAACTACAGCACATAATTAAATGGACTATAGATTCAGATTTTTCATGGGTATACTGTCTAATTCACTTCTATTGAAAACACCCATTCAGGGATAAAAGGCCAAAATTATTTTCAGTATATTATGTGTAAATGCATGCATTTCTACTTGCATAACAATGAATAGAAAGGAAATGTAAAAATGAGTCAACTGCTTACAGTGTATAAATAGACTACTCCTTTGTATTCAGGCAGCCAATACCATACCATACAAGGTGCCAAAATATCCATGCAACAAAGAATGGACAAACTCTATGGGTCAGTTTTATAAGCTTTCAAAATTTAGTTTTTACCATGATTCAAAGCTTTTTGCACCAAAAGTCACAAACTAAGACTTTCTTAATGGAATATTTGAGATTTAGTAAGCTAAAAACATGCATGTAAAAATGTAAAAATCTAAAAGCTGATGCATACATGTAGATGTCAATGGGAGTTGTCCTAAAAAAATGTAAGCAATTTTCTTTAGTTAGAGATTTTTGAGTTTTTCTGATTTTTTTGAAAGATGGTAGGCTTATTGAAAATGATGGTAAGAATGCGATTTCTCTGCATTCTAGTTTTTTCATGTTTTTAATCGATCAAGTTTTTAAGATTTGAATTTTTTAATAAATGAGCACACAGTTTGGTAAATGAAACACAGTTTGGTAAGTTTTCAAGATTTTTTTTAATTGAAATTGTAATAAAAATTTTGCTAAATGGGCCTCTTTGTATTATTAGGGACTGGCAAATAATAGCCAGAGATAGCCTCCTTTTGCATTATCCTGCAGCTTCATGGGGATAGAATATTAGGACTGTTATAAGATAGCTGCATCTGTTCCATTGTAGTTCAGTTTTATTCTAAAATAAACAAAAGAGGCATAATTATGTGAAACGCCAAATATGACAAACTTTTGTCAGGACTACTCCAATGTAAACATTCAAAAATACACCTGTACACATGTATCAAGAGTACCAATTCTTATTCCTTACCATTTTTACACCCAAAAGTAATTTTGCTAGGTCCAACCTAGTGAACTATCATGGTATGGTAATTACATCATTGCTGTTGCTATGCATCAAAATATTGCTGTTGAAAATACATCAATTAATTACACCAGCATTTTGTTCAAATAGGATAACACAGGTATATCAGCCAGGGATCAAAATATTTAGCCATAGTTAGGGTGACCCAAAATTTGCCATAGAATTGTAAAGGGCAATAAAGCTGGTGAATTAAGGCTGTCAAACAATGTGTTTACTTGTGCAAACTTTCATTTTGTTGAAAGCTGTCAAAAATGTGCCCCATAATTAGCAAGCTGTAAGCCCCAGAAAATAATAGAAACCACAGTCTGAGAAGCCATGTATTTAGTATGTGAGGACAGGTTTAGATATAGGTGTTTAAGCTTCAGGCCTACAAGTAAATTTAAGGCCTAAAACTAGCACAAATTACAGTAAAAGTTTAGACATTTAAAATAAGTTGTTTTGTACTCTTATGTAAGTTGTTTACAGATAAGGAGTCATTAACTGCTACATGCTGAATCATATATCGTCACCCCATGCTATCGATGGGCCCCAGATGTCACATGTTGTCATGGAAAGTCCAGAAACTTCTAGTATCACGCATGATCAAACGTGAGGAGAAGGTTCCCGAATGATGGACAGATAACAGGGGAACATTGGACTCTGATTGGACAATATTTGGGGGCAGTGGGGGCCTTTGAAAATCCCCCACTGAAGGGTATAAAAAGGCATGATAGAGTGTAAACAACTTGGAGGTTTTATGCACAATATTCCTTTGTACATTGTCTCCCCATCGATGTAAAAGATAAATCTCTTCTGATAACTGAAGAACGAAGTCTAGGTGGTGTTCTTGCATTGTTACATAATTTGTGGGCCTAACAAGTAGAACTCAACTAGGGGTCAATTTATAATTAGGTGTCATCAGCAGGAAAGATGCACCCAAGCTTATGGCTATGAAGAAACTGTGGCACTGTTTAGAAGGGATCCACCATACCTACACTTGTTCTACACTGATTATTATACTGTGTATAGTCAGTTTGATTGGTGGGCATATAGACTTTCTAAGATTCATCAGCATAGAAAAGATACAAATTTTTTTTTTTTTTTTAATTTAGCCTTACTTATATTGTGTGTATTCTACAGTGAAAAGCTTCAGGGGACAGTGATAGGGTATCATGTCTTGTTGGTTTATACATTATCTCAACCCTAAAATAATATCCACGTTATTGCAAGCTATCAACTTTCAGCCATTTAGGCTTCAAATATTTAAACCCTTTACAAAAGCACTAATAATTGTTACCAATAACTTGCAGCTACTATGCTTACCTATTGTAAAAGATTGTGCATGCTAGAACCGCAGCCAAGAAAACTTTTAAGAGTTTATAGTGTATATGTCTGTACAATAATACATTGTTTAAGATGCTGTTCAATTCTATATACCTATTAATTATAGAATGATTATACTTTTATACTTTTAATATCTATACAATTACACCCCCTCTTATAATAAGTTGTCGACCCTGCCATACCCTGTATTTTTGTTTTTTTTTCAGTCTGTGTGTGGGAAGCAGAATTCATGTTTTGCAATAAAATTACATAATTAAACTGGCTATGGATAAAAGGGGGACATATGCTTGTTCTGAAACTGACTCTTTTGTTCCCAGCCTTAATTATATAAACAAAGGGATTCTCAAACAATCACTACTAGCCAGCAGCACTGCTGCAATAAAGGGCCTCAGAAAACAGCACCCAGTGGGTTACTGAAGCCAATAAATAGCTGAAATTCCATTTTTTTTAATGAGAATTTAGGCTCTGATCATATTGAGATTGTCATGCAATTTTTTTAGTAAATTGTAATTAGAGCTTCTCACTGGACATCTTGTATCAGTTTAGGCAATGCCCCTGGAGAAAAAAAAAGTAGGATCTTAGCCCTGATTTTGGCTCCAAATCTACAAAGTTGGCCACCAGAGGCCATAAAGAACCCCCTGCTGCAATGTACAGTCTGTCCAGGAGAGCAGAAATATATCTGCAACGCAAACCTCATACTGTTCCCTGCCAAGCTGCTAGATGTCAAAGTAGTGACTGGCATGATGTCAAGGAGGTGACCGGCATGTGAAAAGTGGTACAGATCTGTCTGTAAACCTTAGGGGCTGATTTACTAATCCATGAATCCGAATCCAAATGGGAAAAATTGGAAACGAACATTTTGCGACTTTTTCGTATTTTTTGCGATTTTTTCGTTGCCGTTACGACTTTTTCCTAAATTGTCGCGACTTTTTCGTAGCCGTTACGATTTGCTCATATATTGTCGCAACTTCTTCGTATTGAGCGCTCGTAAACGGCGGGCAAACCTTTCAGACTTTGCATGATTTTGGAAGCCTCCCTTAGGACTCAATGGCACTCTGCAGCTCCAACCTGGCCCAAGGAAAGTCTCCCATAGGGCTCAATGGCACTCTGCAGCTCCAACCTGGCCCAAGGAAAGTCTCCCATAGGGCTCAATGGCACTCTGCAGCTCCAACCTGGCCCAAGGAAAGTCTCCCATAGGGCTCAATGGCACTCTACAGCTCCAACCTGGCCCAAGGAAAGTCTCCCATAGGGCTCAATGGCACTCTGCAGCTCCAACCTGGCCCAAGGAAAGTCACGATACTGAAGCTTGAATGAATCCGAAACTTTCGTACTAGGCGCGACGGCTACGAAAAAAAGTTGCGACAATTCGCGCAAGTCGTAACGCTACGAAAAAGTCACGACAATTTATGAAAAAGTCGTAACGGCTACGAAAAAGTCACGACACCCAGTTAGTGAACCACCAAAGGGAGAATATGGCAGAGGCACAAGTGCATGGCTGCTGTGTGAGGACAGGTCTTATTCCTTTGCCTTCTACATGGGAGCAACTACTTATTCCAAGGAGAATTACTTGGGGGAATGTAGTGCTTGTTAGGGTAAAAAGAGCTCTTAGGAAGGGACAATTTGCAAGGGACTAGTTTTTGTTTTTATCCAATCTGGAGTTAAACTGTGGGACTGTGCTAGTTAGTCAGAATGTATTTCTGCTAGTGAGTCAGATAGAGCCCCATGTGTCAGGAGTGTTTAATTGCATTTGATGCCACTGCAATTTTTCTCTTTCTATATAAAGTTAATTATTGCTGCAAATCTCGGTGTATTTTTATTTCCTAGTTTTATTCCCTAGTGGGGCCCCTTGAGGTGTAAAATTCCAGTTTCCCAGTCTCTTAGCAAATTTCAAGCAGGTAAACTCATCAGGTCAGAGGTTGTGTGATCCTTTTCTAAAGGAATGTGCCCAGAAAGGGTTAATTTCCAAAAACATACAAGCAAATGATTTGGCTCCTGATTAAATTGAAATTAGTGTGTTGTGCACAGATGATAGGGATCTCATGTGAATGATAACCAAAGTATGCTTAAATGTGCCAGCAATGTATAAATAAAGGATGGTAATTAAATAAATACATATATATCCTGTGTATATATAAACATACTGATCTGACAGTAATTTCTCATTTTCCCTGCTGTTGAGAACATGTGTTATCTGTGGAATGGAAAATCTATTTTTCTGAACCAGAGAAAGCCAATTAAAGATATCTAGAACTAATGAGTTATCTTACATAATTGCACTGCATTGAAAAGTCAAATACTTCTGAAGATGCAAACCACAAGGCAATTCATTAATGTAGTTATTATGGAGGAAAATACATGTTTCTCAGCCATTTTAAGGGTGCAATTCAGTGTTAATTTATAATTATGTGTCTGTTTTGGTCATGCACATCGAAAAAACTACACTTTTATTGCAGCTAGTGATATAATGTATATAGTAACACTTTGCTTTTAGTATAGAAGAATAGGATGCCTATTATATCACCCATGTTAGCCAGCTCCTTCTACTCGTCAGGTACATAGAAAGTGGCACCTGTTTATTCATAGTAAGGTACATGCTGAGCCATGGAATGGAAATCTTCTCAGGGGGAACTCCCAGACAGATGTGGTAGATAATCACATTAACATTTTTTTCCTAGATAATAGGAACTGAGCCAATGGCCCATTTAAAAATTGCAGTCTATTGCACTATTACAGGAACAAAGATTTTAAATAGGTCCAATTGGCTAGTACAGAAATTGTGTATGAACAGCAGAGAAAAACACAGGGGCAGGGCCGGAACTAGGGGTAGGCAGAAGAGGCAGCTGCCTAGGGCGCAATGATTGGGGGGCGCCAGGCAGCAGCCTCTCCTGCCTACCCCTAGTTAAGTTTTGTGGCGCGCTGCGACCCCCCCACCCTCGAACTGCGCATGCGCGTCAAAACACACGGGGGGGGGTGCGAAGTAGCGGTGCAGGGGCAAGGTAGCCGACCGGGTTGCCTAGGGCGCCTGGTCGACTCGGCCCGCCCCTGCACAGCGGAGTCAGACAAGGAAACTCCCCAGCAGCGAAGAGGAGAGCAGCAACATAGGAGCTACTTTTTTTCACTGTTTATGGCCTTGTCTGTGGATTAAACAAATGTTGGATGTGGTAGTTACTTATAGTAAATCCACATTACATAGCTAGATACTTTTCACACCTTTATGGGCAATTTTCAGAGATACAGCAAAGATTCCGAGGGCAAAAAATAAATGAGCAAATATTGTTTCTGCGGTTAGTAGAAAAGCCCTACAGCATTGTTGGATATCAGACTATCACTTGAAATAATGCTTACTAGGCTTGATTTTGCCTGGCCTGGCTGGAAGCTACTCTTCATAAAGAAATCATAGGGGCACATTCATTAAAACACGAGTTCGAATCCCGAATGGAAAAATTCGGATTGGATACGATAATTTCTGAAGATCACAAATATCACAAAAATGCTTACGAAAAAATACGATAATATCTTATTGGCGATCCGAAAGTCACAAAATTTTTGTACCGAACGATTGTAAACAGTGGCAGAACCTTTCCGAATTTTTCGCGCAAGCGTACGAAAAAGTCAATGCAAATGCGAAAATATCTGCGAAAATACGCTGGAAGTGTTCGTGTCTTAATAAATCTCCCCCATAACCTTTTTTACTTCTTGGGTTAAATATGTGCAAATATTACACAACAAGAAGAAATTCCCTAGGAATTTTACTTTACTACTTGGTTAATGTCTAAGGAGCTAGCGGGGAGAAACCCCTTGGTAACAGGAACTGAAACACATTAGGATATTTTCCATATAAAATAAATCTGGGTGAAATGGGTGGGGCTCCGGGAAAAAAGTGTACATTCTCCAATCTTTAGGGTAATTTGATGTTTAGTGTATGACTTGATTATTGGGGTGGAAAAAAGAATGTGTGTAGACACACCCCAATTTAGGCATGTAACCCTATTAATGATTATACTGGCTTGTTTCCTTTGAATTGGTATGTATCTTTTTGGTACAAATAAAGACAATTAGATAAAAATATCTTTTAGTAAGCTGTTTCCATTAAAAAGTGCTGGATTCTCTTTAGAACCTACAATGTAGGTCTTAATTGCTGATTGCACCATTATAGGTCTACGGGGCCCTAATCAAACCTTTGCTTTTTTAATGATTGGGTGATGTTTATAAGTTAATATAGAAATACATGTCCATGGTCAGGATTTCTATAATCTCTCAGTTAACTGATCAACCACCTGGAAAAAAATTGACACCACTGTTTATGGTGGATAGGAACTCTCCATAATCTGCAAACTAGCCTGGGATGCTTCTGCTACAGCTGGAGATCAAAGACAGGCCAGAAAGATGAGTAAATAATGTATGTAACTGGTCACTTGCTGAATATATAGTCACTTGTTTCAAGACATATCCTATCTCTTTCTGTATCTGATAAACCCAAGCTCCATCTTAATTTAAAGATGGCAAAATCTAATGCTATGGTGATAGAATTAAAGCACAATTGCGTCAATGCCAATGATTTCACAAACTTGAGTTTTTGATTTATTGCTTGCGTGGTGTTACATAGCAACATGCAGTGAGGGAAAAGAAAATTAAAATACCCTATAATTTTCTCACCTCGTATTCCCTGTTATAAATTTTTAAATGCAACACATATTTTTATTTTCAACTCTACTGTTTTTTTAGTTAATAACGTTTTAGTCACAATTCACATAATATACACTGCGTAAAAGGAAATGCTGACTAATTTCAAGTATGATATACTGAAGGTTTACAACATGTGAGAGACAGATGTACATTATACAGATATTCTGCATATATTGTTTGGTTATTTTCATGAGAGTATCTTGAACTTTAATGCAAAATTCAGTTTATTTCAAGAAAATGTCTATATTTTTTGTATATTTCCCTGGAAGGACTGTAAGCAAGCTCAGAGGGCTGTGTGCCCTGCAGCTATATCCATATAAAATCCATTTTGGCTCTTTTTGAAAGATTGCACCCACAAGAGGATTAGACTCTACAGTAGGGCTATGGAAGATAAGGGTAGCTGTGAAGAATAGAGACTTATACAATGTTTAAACTGCAACCTGAAACAGTTAGGGAAATGAAAGGAAGAGTAAATCATTCTACATTCAAGTTTTAGAATTTCTTTCATAGAAAATAAAGCTATATTGACCCTTTAGAAGGATGAGTATACTTTTATGTTTATGACCATCACAATTTGAATTTCATTCAAATAACACCTAGATTTGGCACAATATCCTAAACAGATGGGCTTACGTGATAACATTGCCTTAGGAATAACATTTCAGAGTGCAATAAGGTACAACCAAGAAAACTGAGAAAATTAGCAATAAAAGTGCTTACTTGTATAACATACATTATTATTCATACAGATATAAATAAAATATACTGTATATCCAGTAAGAAGTACAAACAGAATAGTTGATCTACATTTAAACAGTATATAAAGACAATGAAAAATTGACTTTGGGAGTGGACATCACCTTATTTGAAGAGCAGGTACTCAGTGAGCATATCTCCAGGCAGAATTCTCAGTATTTGTCTGATGATGGTACAGTACTTCAATAAAACTAATTTTATACTGAGAATTCTGCTTGGACATATGCTCATTGAGTGCCTGCTCTTCACATACAGTAATATCCGCTCCCCTAGCTGAAGGCTCAGAGCAGTGCACCTGAGCCTCCCTCCGTTTGTGCCAAGTTCTTTGTGGTGAGTTATTTTTGGACATGCTTTATTGTTTTGGAAAGATTGACTTTACAATCAGTTATCCAGGAAAAAAACAAAAAAACAATTACCATTTCTAATCTTCTGAAGAAGATGTCAAAGATGCTGAAAATCTATTATATTTTCTTATATTCTTTCTCCAATCAATGGATAACGGGTAAGTCATTCCTAGGTTCCAATTTAGCAATAGTAATGCATACCTTCTTTATACCTTCTCACTTTCCTTTAATATATTGTTTTCAACTTCATGTTGTTCTCAATACCTAAAGTCTACTAAAAAATCAATAAAACATTAATTAAACCCAATAGGATTGTTTTGCATCCAATAAGGATTAATTATATCTTAGTTGGAATCAATTACAAGGTTCTGTTTTATTTCTACAGAGAAAAAGGAAATCAGTTTTAAAATTCTGAATTATTTGATTAAAATGGAGTCTATGGGAGACGGGCATTCCGTAATTCGGAGCTTTCTGGATAACGGGTTTCCGGATAAGGGGTCCGATACCTGTATATGCAGTCTGGGGGTTTAGTATCTTTTTTGGTGTAACAACTTGGACATTTTGTTTTTCTGCACTGAAAAAAATACAGGTAAGGTTTTTTTTCTTCAATTTGGATCTCCATACATTATGTCTGCTAAAAAAATAATTCAAACATTAATAAAAGTCAACAGGATTGTTTTGCTACCAATAAGGATTCATTATATCTTAGTTGGGATAGTGTTTTTTTTATTACAGAGAAAAAGGAAATCATTTTTAAAAAATTTTTGTAATTTCTGTAATTTGAAGCTTTCTGGATAATGGGATTCCAGATAACGGATTCCATGCCTGTTTTGTTAATTATGAAAGCATTACATAATTAATATATTTAATTGTTAATCCCTTTACTTTTTAAATTGTTTAAGAAACAACAAACTGTAAACAACTACTTTGCAAACTTAAATATAACATTCGGGATCAGATTTCTGCAGATAAACACAAATGAACTTCAGTATTACAATTCAAACAGTGCATCATCCATATGTATCAGTGTATTTTACTGCCGTATAAACTGAAAATAACAGCAGCAAAAAAAAAAAAGAAACCATTTAAAATAAATGCAGAACAAACACTATTCAAGTGCATTTTCCCAGTATTAAATTATGCATTATGTGGTTTGCATTCCAAAATATTATTATATTGGAACAAGCTTCTAATGCAGGATATATTTAGAGCTTTCATTAAATCCTGCTTGTAAAATAAAACCGTTTATCTCGTTCTGATTTGGTTGTATTGGTCACTGGGGTTCTGGGTTCAAATCCAGCCAGCACACTGTGTGCAATGAGTTTTTGTGCCCTCCCCATATCTGTGTTAGTTTTCTCTTGACACTCTGGTTCTGTCTCACATTCCAAAAATATACAAACAGGCTTAATGGCTCCTGATAGAATTGATCCTAGTGTGTGATTGTTATAATGACCTTAGATTGTAAGCTCCACTGGGGCAGGGCCTGCTGATGAACAATCTCTGGAAAGAATAATGATAGGTAATAAATATGGATGAGAAAAGATTCAATGTTAATAGGCATGCTGTCATGATTTTATAAAACTGAGTCATAGATCTATTTCAAACAGAGCATAGAGCTTTTTGACACATGGGGCACATTTATCAGATATTGGGTAGTCAGGCAAAAAAAAAATGTAGCTGCAGCTTTTCCAGCAATTTTGATAATATTAATAAAAAGCCACGGGGGAAGAAACCATGACAAACTTGCAAATGTCAATTTTTCCATTCATTTTGAAGCAAAAGGAAACATTGCAAATGGAGCATAATGGTAAAAATATTTTTATTTAGATATGTTTTCTATGTATCTATTTATAGAACTGACTATCTTTAAAGGGAAAGCTTAGCAGATTAATTTATTTGCACAATACGGTAAATGCATTCGATTCGATTTTTCCCAAAATGGATGCAGTTTTGCTTTGTTATTAATAATGTACAGGTATTGGATCTATGATCCATGCACTGGATCTGAAGTTATCTGGCTAAGTGGTGCTTCCATAATTTGGATCTCCATACTAAAAAATTATTTAAACATTAAACAAACCCAATAGGATTATTTTGTCTTCAATAAGGATGAATTATATCTTAGGTGCATTTAAGTACAAGCTACTTTTTTATTATTACAGAGAAAAAGAAAAAAAAAATAATTATTTGATTAAAAGTAAACCCATAATTCAGAGCTTTCTGTGGTTTACAGATAATAGATCCCTTACTGGTACAATATTCATTGTCATCAAATTAGTGGGTGTCATCAATGATACCTACATTAAAAGTTTCATATGAGAATAATGATATACTCAAGACATATAGTAAATATATAGATTTTTTTTTCTTTTAGATTGTATTCCTCTTCTTTATAAACCAATTAAAATTTCTCAAAACTCCCTATTTTGGAACCTGCATGCAATATTTACAAAGTCTGAAATACTAATGCGTAAACTGAATGCAGCTCATGAAACTTAGAGAACGCATTTTAGATTCCAAAACAGCAACTGGCAGACAGACATTGTATATACAATTCCTCTTACTGGGCTTTTAGCTGCTGTATATCCAAAGGCTCAGATGGTATTAGCAGAATAAAGCGCAATTTCCAAACAGAGAAAAAAATTATGCAACTATTGATTCCACTTCCCAAGCAGAATACTAACACCCTCCATTACTGTCCATACCTTAAATAGCGCGAACAGCCCCAATTTTGATACCAAACAAAGCATAATATCCTGTGAAAGTCAGAAAATGGAAATGCGGAGGTCCATTGATTAAACAGTTGTACTCTTTTGGATGTTGTTAGCAAGGCAGTTGTCTACTCTGTCCTGTCCCCTAGGACTTATGGAAGCTGTGGTTTATTTACCAATTGTAAAGACTATTTTTGAGATTATAAGAGTGTTGTTTAGTCGTGACACTCAAAATTCCTATACACCATAGCTTACATATCTATAATATGACACATTTTAGTCATCCAACATACTGTTTACCTAATGTCCACTAAGGTTTTTTTGGTGGTTATCTGTGGTCAATTTTCAATAAAACTGTACTGTTTCCTTTTCCTAGCACTCTGTGCCACGCTTTGGCCAAACAACAGTTGTTAAAAATTTGTGTTAAATAAGGGAGATCCATTTAAACAAAACATTTAACAACAGCAATTACTGTGCAAATGGCACGCACTAAAAAAGAGATAGCATCTGGCACCTCGTTATAGAAACGCTAGCAACTATTTTTTTTAAAAGGTGGGGTTGAACCTGAAACACCTGCACATAAACTGAAGATTAATTTAAATACAATTAAACCCTAAAAATAAGTATGCCTGGAAATGCCATATTTTATATACTAAGGGGCTGATTTACTAATCCATGAATCTGAATGAGAAAAATTCAGATTGGAAAACGAACATTTTGCGACTTTTTCGTATTTTTTGCGATTTTTTCGTCGCCGTTACGTCTTTTTCGTAAATTGTCGCGACTTTTTCGTATTGAGCGCTCGAAAAATTTGCAACAATTCGCAAAAAAGCAAAATACCGATCATTACGAAAAAAACGCATTCAGACGCTTTTTGGATGTTCGTGGATTAGTAAATGTGCCCCTAAATATTGCACCAGCCTAAAGGTTCAGCATCTCTATAGCATAGTAATGTTTCAGGCCTTAAAAACTGTCACAGGAGAGACACAAACATAATGCACAACATTTCTGCGACTTCTTTAGTTAAGCTTTAGTTCTCCTTAAAAGGGACTCAAAATAAAGACACCCAGACACACTGGTTTGGAAAGAGAAGGCAACAGTCAGGGGCGCTTCTGCCATTAGACGAGTTGAAAAACTCGCCTCAGGCGGCAGAAGCGCCCCAGTTACCAGGGGCGGCAATTGCGCTCTCTGCACTAGCGATCTCACCGCCCCCGGACCCGCTCCTGCGCTCAGAAGGTAAGCGCGGGGGGCGCATCCAGGAGCCACCTCAGGCGGCGATATGTCCAGAATCGCCCCTGGCAACAGTTAACAGTTTATTAACCATGACATTTAACATAATTTCAAATGTATAAAATTCTAGACCTTTAGCAGAACTCTTTGTATAACAAACTTTTAAATAACCATAAATCCTTAATTGTGTCAAAAGTAGGGGGGGGGGATACCCAATTCCCATGTAACACATGGGTCCTGCCTCCCCTTACCATCAGTACCCCAGGCCTACCAGGCAACTCATGCTCTGTATCAACTACCCTATTTTACTTGCCCCTGGAGCTCACAATAATGGTACCCTTTGCCAACTGAGACAACAACCACAGACCTCCCCCCCCACTCCTACCTTAGCCACAAGTAAAGGGGTGGGGCTGCCCTCCTAACCCCTGTCATGCCCTCCTTCCCTATGCTATGCTTTTGGGTCCCCTTCCATTAAAGTATATACAAAGCACCCAGTCTCTACCTCTGCTGCAAAAGCTTTAGGTTTCCATTGTCCACAAGATAAATTCCAACATTGTATGTAATCAGTACTTCAAGCTTGAACTATCAGCCTACTGAAGGAGCAATGTGCTGATTTTTCTGCCCACTACAGAATCAGTAGTACCTTTCCCTCAAAGTTAGAAAATTCTCCCCAAGTACATTTGTGAGCAGTGTCTATCAAATAACATACATGCTATATCTTCCTGAAAGGCAGTTCTAAATGTGCCCCCCTGAGCCACTTCTAGTGAGTATATAATATCTATGAGGGTTAATCTGTTGCCCTTTCCCTTTGACCTTTTTTTTATTGAGCAAGAAACAGAATGATTCCTAGTGACACAATAGCAAACACGTATTGGAACAAGCATTTAACACTGATAGATGTCAGCATGATGGACACGGCAGTAGAAATTGGTAGTTATCGCTGCCCTTCAAGAGAAGCACCATTTAAGCATTCTATTTTTCTGTATATAAACCTTTTAGTTGACTCATAACATTTCTAAATGACAGAAAGTCTGGAAACTTTGTACACTTCTATTTAACTTTTATAGTATTTTATTACCACTATTTAGTAGTACAGTATTAGTCTTGCAGAGAAGAAAAGTTTACAATGCTTACAGCTTATAACAAAATGAATGGCCACTTCCATACATAGCATAACTATTGCAATAATTATTGTAATCCAAAAATTATATTATTGTAAATAAACCTGTTTTCAAAATTAGTGGGTTTGTATCTCTGAAGTGCAGCCATGACTTGAGGAATACCTTGTGTCACTCTATATACGATCCTGAGCTGTAACCTCAAACACTTGTATCCTGCCAGTCTGCCGGTCTGAAGAACAGCCATGTCTAAAGGGGTAATTCACCATTAAGTTAACTTTTAAAATGTTATAGAATGCCAATTCTAAGAAACTTTTCAATTGGTCTTCATTATTTATTTTTTATAGTTTTTGAATGATTTGCCTTTTTTTTAACTCTTTCAAAGAGGATCACTGACCCATCAGCCAGAAAACTATTGCTCTGTGAGGCTACAGTTGTATTATTATTATTACTTTTAATAACTTATTTTTCTATCCAGTTCCTCTCCTATTCATATTCCTGTCTCCCATTCAAACCACTCCCTGATTGCCAACTGTCTCAGAATATTACTCTCTACATCATACTAAAAGTTAACTCAAAAGTGAATATAACCTCTCTAAGCTGTGCTTGTATAATTGTGGATGCTGTTACAATGTACATACAAAGACCAGTCAATGACATAAAAAAACATAAATGACATAAAAACAAGCCCCTGCGTATGAGCCATAATGGTCACCTGTCCTCTTACCCCCACAAAATATGTTGCATGGACTAAAGTGCTGCTAGAGTCTTTAGGCAATGAGCTTGGTCTTATATAGGAAACCTTGGTGTTACCTCTTATTTAAGAGATGGAAATCAGGAGCTTTGAGAACGCCAGCAGTGAGAAGTGTTGCACGAAGGAAGCCCCCAGATAGCAATAGAATAGGGAAACAATAAAAAGGATGCAGCAATAGCAAACAGGGCCAATTTCCACCATTGTTTCTGTCAATGTTTGAAGTCCATGTAATTTAAAGCATTCCTCATACAATACTGTAAAAGCAATAGGAAACAATTGGTACTTTTGTCACATACATAAAATACACTTTGCCACATTTATGTGCATCAGATATAGCTACCACATTCTTCTTGTGGTTAGCCAAAACACTTTTCCCATTCCAAATGTAAGCCTATGTTTACAGCAATTATATATATGTGAGCCTACCATAGGATGTACCCTTGGCTAAGGGGGAAAGTGCCAATGTTCACATAGCATAAAACTAAAAAGTTTCATTCTGCTATTGACTAAACCGTGCTGCTGTAGATATATTTAGAAATAATATATTAAACTGTAAAACATTTCCCCTAACACAACCAGTTTGTATATACTGCACTTAGAGTAAATGATGAGCCCTGGCTGTTTGGTAGTTTCACTTTGTGCTACAGCTACCTGATACATTATGCTTCCCCAGACAAATAGATGACTGAAACTAGATATAAATTAATCCATTTCCACAATGTTAGAAAACAAGATTAGTGGTCCCTATAGTCTCTTCCATCATGATTAATTACTGTTTGCAATAACAAGGCACACTGTTCATATAAAGTCTTGTTTGAGGAAGAGCATGATGGACTGTATAAAAAAATGTATCAACCAGGGCTAGTAACATACATACAGCTAATGTACTTGCTTTTACTATTATATTAATATAAATGCGCAGATATTTGCTATTTATAAATTCTCTGCTTAATACATTCACCTCACTCACAGGGACCAATGGTAACTCCTTTACAGCTTGGTTCACTGGGGACATGGCCTACATTGAACTCCGTATTCTCAAGAGCAGCTGTTTATGTATAAAGAATGTGTATTTCTGCAGGGTGAATTTGGCTTAAGTCATACACAGACTTGTTGGACAAATAGTACACTGTGAGATTATTGTGATGTTTCACAAATACACAACCTTATATTTTCTGGAACAATTTTGGTTTTTAGTATTTTACTAAAGATCTACAACTGGCACTAATTATTCTATAAGCCTCATTTGCAAATTCAGTGCATTTCACATAGCGCAGTTTTTGGGCTTAAATTGGCGTGTTCCCTCAATGCAGCATTTTTGCCAGCATTCTAGTGCAATTAAGGCTGTGTGCCACATTACATCACCTGCACATTTTCTGTTGAGTATTGGCACTTTCCTGAATTAGTTAGTAAGTTGAGGCTAGTAGTACTAGTGGGGATGATATCATTCCTGTGCACATTAGATAATACAATAATAAGAACAGCATTAGATTGTGATTTGCTTGCTGCCAGTCTGGTGTGGCACAACCTACTGTGTGTATTCTGGAATCATCGCCATGTCAAGGGTAGTGGTAATTCCAGGCTCCAATGGAGCCAATAAAAGGGCAACCATATGGGAGTTTTAACCTTATAAGCAAGCATGTTGCAGGTAAAACTTAGTCCCTTTGCTCAGTACTAATCTTAAATTACTTATATAGGTCAGTCAGTGTAGGACTGGCCAGAAGGGATGACTTTGATGTAGTTGGCCAGCTTGAAGTATATTGCAATGTACGGACAAACAATCCCTCTTTTTGGGGTGGGGAGGGAAGGCATTTCTTAGTAGCTGAATGCACAGAAATGTCCCAATGTCCTATTTCTACATATTGATAATGGGTGAGTGCAGAGGATTTTTTGCGGTTGTTTATATGTAATTCCAGGGTGCCTAGTATCAATTGGCATATATTGGTGCTCAGTAGTGATGAGAAAAGTTTTTCACCAGGCATGGATTCGCAGCGAATTTCTGCATTTCGACATTGGTGAATTGTTCCACGAAACTTCCGTGAAAATGCGCTGCAGAAAAATTTGTTGCACTGAATTTTTTGTCACACATCAAAATGGGCACGGTCGCGTAAAAAAGGGTGCAGTGGCGTCAAAAAAGGGCACGGTTGCGGCAAAAAGCGCGGCGACAAAAAAAAATAGACGTGGGCGACAAAAAATAGACAGGGGCTACAAAAAAGATGTGGGTGACAAAAAAATATTACAAGACAAATGCGTTTTGCAAGCTTTTTGCTGTTTCGCAAATTTTCTTGCCGTTTCGCAAATTTTATGGCGAAGCGAAACGGCACAGATTCGCTCATCACTGGTACTCAGTGCAAGTACAGACAAATAAAGGAAACTATTGTGGCCACAAATACCTTTTGTGGATAGCATCAGAATTTTTTATCCATTTTTGTGTGCCACAATTGCACTTCTGTAAAAGCTGCCAAACTTTTTCTTATTTAAAAAATCCCCCTAGGGGAAAAATACCTCAACTAACAAGGTTTTTTATTCTCCAAACCCCTGTGTAAGTTCCTTAACTCACACACAGAGTTTCTTTAATGACTGCTCGAGTGGAAACGCTTGAACAATCATGAACTGCACCCTCCCCATTCACAAATTTGAAAATTGATAAATAGGTTTTTCCATACATGGTAACAATTATTATCCTGCTATGAAGGTCAATACTGTTTAAAGCCTATTTATCAAAATTCATATTTGGGTGATTTTTTAAATAAACTCAAATGTTTTCTTATTTCTTAAAAAAATTTGAATATAAAAATTTTGATGAATTAAACCATGAAAAAAACGTGAATGCTTCAAATTCGTATTATTCTACCTGTGGTTTTTTAGACCACAATTCAAATTGATGTTTTTTAGCACAAAGAAAATTCACTTTGGTTTCTCTGTAATGGTTTTAGCAAAGCCTGGATTTGAGTGAAAAGGGATATGATTATCTGAGGTAATGGTAAGTATTGTTTATAAATGTAATTATTGGGAGATGCACATATATTCATATAACAACACTCGCTTGACTCTATTATTCTATTAACAGCTGTGCACTAGGCTACACTATTAATGGATTATACATACCTTGAGACCATTAGTGGCACACTTACTTCCTGCACTGTTCTGACTTGAAACACACAAACCATTTACCGAGTCCTAAAGTGCACTGGCATTTACAGCTAGATCCATTACTATTACATATCATTATTATCCCACAGTTCATCCTATTTAACCCAGAATATAATTTCCAACATAAAAAACTCAAACAGTTTATCAGAGAGTGATCTTAAAGAGATACTGACATCAGAAATTAAACCTCTTTTACATCTATCACAACATTGGCTTTGCATGCTATTTATAGTTTTGCCATAAAAGTATTTGTCCGATGCTTTTTCAATTTTTTATCTGATCCCCCATGTTCCTCTATGAGGGCCATATTTGTGCAGCAGGAGTGCGTTAGTATTAGAAGCTATAACTGACAGGTTGAGAAGGGACAGTCAGGTTGGCAAAACAGTCAGGTTTAGTAACTTACATAGTAACATAGTAACATAGTAAGTTGGGTTGAAAAAAGACATACGTCCATTATGTTCAACCATAATGCCTATATATAACCTGCCTAACTGATAGTTGATGCAGAGGAAGGCAAAAAACCCCATCTAAAGCCTCTCTAATTTGCCGCAGAGGGGAAAAAATTCCTTCCTGACTCCAAGATGGCAATCGGACCAGTCCCTGGATCAACTAGTACTAAGAGCTATCCCCCATAACCCTGTATTCCCTCACTTGCTAAGAATCCCTCCAACCCCTTCTTAAAGGTATATAATGTATCAGCCAGCACGACTGATTCGGGGAGGGAATTCCACAACTTCACAGCTCTCACTGTAAAAAAACCTTTCCGAATATTTAAATGGAACCTCCCTTCTTCTAAACGGAGTGGGTGCCCTCGTGTCCGTTGGAAGGACCTACTGGTAAATAAAGCATTAGAAAGGTTATTATATGATCCCCTTATATATTTATACATAGTTATCAAGTCACCTCTTAAGCGCCTCTTCTCCAGTGTAAACAGACCCAACTTGGCCAGTCTTTCTTCATAACTGAGACTTTCCATACCATTTACCAGTGTAGTTGCCTTTCTCTAGACCCTCTCTAACTCAATCATGTCCTGTTTGAGCACTGGGGACCAAAACCGCACAACATATTCTAGATGGGGCCTTACCAGCGCTCTGTAAAGGGGAAGAATAACCCCCTCCTCCCGTGAATCTATACCCCTTTTAATACAGCTCAAAACCTTGTTTGCCCTTGCAGCTGCTGCCTGGCATTGTTTGCTACAGCCAAGTTTATTATCTACAAGGACTCCAAGGTCCTTCTCCATTATGGATTTGCCTAGTGCAGTCCCATTAAGGGTATAAGTGGCTTGCATATTTTTACATCCCAGGTGCACGACCTTACATTTATCCACATTAAATCTCATCTGCCACTTAGCCGCCCAGATTGCCAGTTGGTCAAGATCCTGCTGCAAGGATGCCACATCCTGGATAGAATTGACTGGTCTGCAGAGTTTTGCGTCATCTGCAAACACTGATACATTGCTTGTAATACCCTCCCCTAAGTCATTTATGAACAAGTTAAACAAAAGTGGACCTAGTACAGAACCCTGTGGGACCCCACTGAGAACCTTACTCCAAGTAGAGAATGTACCATTTACAACCACCCACTGTACCCTATCCTGTAGCCAGTTTTCTATCCATGTGCAAATTCTCCAGTACATAATTTTGTATGTGATCCCTTAACAAGCCTTCAAATAACTTGCCCACCACAGATGTCAAACTTACAGGCCTATACTTGCCTGTAACTTTAAGTAACAATTACTTACAAAAGCAGCCCATTCAGCCAAAAATGATCAACATGACCTATAGGTACCTGCTTATTGTACATTCATATTTTGAAGAGTAGTTTTTTAGTGTCGGTATCACTTTAAATAAAATCCTGTTAAATAAATTCATTTGCAGATCCATTTTAATATATAATCCTTACAGCAAAAAAATACAATGTCACCCCATATTTCTTATCACCTCTTGAATCTCACTTTACAATTCTCTCTTTCAAAGCAAACCTCTTTTTGTTGCATTGGAAAACTTGGATGTTATATAAGAAATTTTTTTGGGGCAAAGTAACTGCTTTGTCATTAAGACATTTTATTACTTTCACTGCTTTATGGGTATCTTTTGTCTTCATTACTGGTCTCTATCCTAAATTTTGGTATATTTTGCCACCTACCAGACTTTATCAGGGCTTTTTTTGGTATTCCATTTGCCTATAGTGAAATATATATATGGTAACCATTTTATGCTGCTTATTTTCATAACTTCTTTTTATTTTATTATAAATCAAAGCTCTTTGACAATTTTTAATACTGATAATGGTACATTGTATATCTCCACCATAAATCATTTGGTAATCAGTACACATATAATTCTTCATTAATATATTTTACTGACTTTCCAGTCTTTTACTTATTTTTATGTTTTCTTAAGAAAATCACATTTCATTTCATGACTACAAATTGTAATGAACTGAACTCATCTATCACTAAGCTTTCCCCCGGAGTAGGATCTTATCTATGTTATCTCCTCCAATATTTATTGAAACATGTTCCATTCCAAACCAATCATTCACAAATAATCCCTTCTGCTGTTTATGAGCCTCTGTAAAATGTCTCATATCTTAGCCCAAAACATCTTTTAGATATTACAAGAGAATGCAAAGTCTTTAATGGGAAATTCATAGAGCACCAATTCATAATGCAACAACTGCCTCCTGCTTCAGGCAGTATAACAAAATAAGACTGAGGGAAGCAGGTGGTCATTGAACTGAGTACATACATGCAGACAAAAAGAACACACACACACAAACACGTGAAGTGGATATGTGTTTATTTCCTTGGAGCTGCACTTCACATTGATTCCTGGAATTTCTTTTATCGACGTAGCTAACTATTTTGAATGAGCATCATCCTTGGTGCCTCTGTGGGACTTTAATAGTGGGTTCATCAGGGCCCTCTGTAATATGACAAATGCTAGTTCATTTCATACAAATTGCTTTCTTCTATAAGAATATATCAAGTGCTTCTCTTTATTACAATAATGGTTCTAATGTATGTGTTTAATGCTTTCACAGAGGAAGCTACACCTCTCTGCTTTTTAATGTAATTCAGGTATAGGATATATTATCTGGATTGCTTTGGACCTGGGGATTTCTGTAAAAGGGATCTCTCCATAATTTGCATCACTATTAGTGATGAGAGAAAGCGAATATGTCTTGTTTCACTTTGCCGAAAACTTTGCTAAATGGCAAAAATTTTGAGCAATTCAGTAGGCTAACAATCTGCTTATTATTTTTTCTTTAAATTCCAATGTTTATTTTAAAAAAGTTAATACAATTAACAAGCAGTAATACTTCAGTACTATATAAGTCATATATATATGTCACATATAATTTCATAACAATGTTTTTGGGAAAAAAGATGTAAAACAACCATAAATCAATCCCCTGATACCCCCCAGATGCACTGAAAAGAGTGTACTGCATCAAATTTGCCTATTTATACAATAAAGAAAAGAGCCAGCAGGTTGGGTGGAAAGTGCAGAAAAACACCCCAGAGAGTCCTTACCTTCCCAAGAGCTTTGTGTGTGTGAGTTTATCTCATGTTGGAGATGTTTGTTGCACAGCTTGGAACTGTTGCCATAGAGTTAAGTAAAGTAAGATATTCTCAAGGACCCTACACAAAGCTGTAGCCTTCTACTGGAAAGTCAGTGGTTCCACACCACTGGGCTGAAAAGCCAGTGTTTCTGCACATTGTCATATTTATTTACACAGACCCTTGTAAATAAACATTTTTTCATTGGCTGTCTCAGGAGAAAGTAAGGTCCTCCATTTAACCCAACAAGCAAGGCTTACAGTCCAGGGCAACAACAGCATATCATGAAGGAAATGAAGCAAGTGTTTCCAATATCCTGCACAATTCCCAGATTAAGAGGAAGAGCTAGCTGCATTGCACCCAAGAACGATGTGTTGTCTGATACTTATAAGCATGCAAGTCAGGCAAGTATGTATTGGATATATGTTTGAATACACCTGAATAATGTTGGGATAATTTTTTTTAGTATCTCTTTCTAGTATTTCTACCCAGACATTAGCCTCTTTTAAGCATATGTCCTGTTTCCACTGTTTTCACCTGAAAACAAGCTTATTATCAAAGGTGAAAAATTTCACCTGAGCAGTAACCCATTGTAACCAATTAGTAGTGACATTTTATCTGTGTATATCAGATAGATCAGATAGAATCATGGAAGCAACTGTGTATCATGAGCTCTATGCCTCTGATGAAGCTGTATATACAGTAAAATGTGTAGGGCTATATAGGTGGAATGTGGGTTGTGGCTATCCATAATTTGTCCCAACATAGATAGGCAAGGGTGGAAATGAGACATTGGTGGAAACTTGAGCAGTATTTGAGCCACTTGACTCATAAGTTCATTATGAGTTTTTATTGTTTTTATGGGCATGGCCTGCACCAGTCCAGTTGTTGGTGTAATGGTGATGAGAATAAGTGGTTATGATTTTAAAGTTAAAAGTTATGTTTTAATGCCAGGACAGTATATCCGCTAAAGCTTGATACCACTTTACCTGAACTGGTCCTCTGATTGGTCTGGAATGGTTGAGGCATTAAAATGTAGGGTGCCTGTCATCTTACCAGTGTAAGAATCTTACCTGACTAAGGGGTCAACATGTTCAGGACGTGGCCTCTGGTAGCACACATGCGCACGAATAGTCACGGCAGTGTGCACGTGAATAGTCGCAAGGCTGTGCTCGCGAATAGTCGCAAGGCTGTGCT
Source organism: Xenopus tropicalis (assembly GCF_000004195.4). Classification (NCBI taxonomy): domain Eukaryota; kingdom Metazoa; phylum Chordata; class Amphibia; order Anura; family Pipidae; genus Xenopus; species Xenopus tropicalis. The sequence continues at coordinate 41,760,581 of NC_030683.2, read as the reverse complement.
CGCGAATAGTCGTAATGCTGTGCGCGCGAGTAGTTGCGGTGGCGTAATGCGGGCACGCGCACGTTTTGGCGAATGCGCATTGCACTTAAAAGCACGCTGAGGCCTGTAACTCACTGCAAAGTGATCGTCGCTTTTCTAGTGTGTCACTGAGCGTTCCTGGTATTCGTTTCTTGTATTTGACCCGGCCTGTTCCTTGGATTCCTGATACCTGCTGCCCGAACCGACCTCTGCCTGCCTGACCTGCCTTTGCCTATAGATTCTGTTACTATGCCCGGACTTACGGCACTCCTGCCACTCCTCCACTTAAACACAGGTCTGTACCTACTTCAGTCTCTGCTGTTTATAGTGGGAGGTGTAGGAGAGGTCTACCTCTACGTGCTCTTCTACCAAACTTCCTGACAACCAGATTTGATATTTTTTCAGTATTTTTACATACTGTTATGGCCTGTGGGTGGAGGAGCTTAATAGCATCTAACTGAGACTCCAATTTAATTGAATTGATGACGAACCCTATCATTGCTTAGAAAATCAATCATGGTATTACTGTTTATCAAAAATGTCACCTGCACAGTAACCCATGGTAACCAATTAGAAGTGACCTTTTATCTGTATATAAGAGATAGAATAATGGAAGCAATCACGTACCACTGAGCTCGAATTCCTTGTTTGCAAATAACACATACTATTTTCCTTCATTTACTCCATTTCAGTCAATTACTGGTTCATATTTTATTTTTTATTTTATAGAGGTGTCAATCTCTGATAATATTCCACCACTTTGCATTGTACTAATATGAATAAAGCATGTGGTAGAATAGCATTTGGTCCTGTCTTAATGATATTATGGGATGCTCTGTGTTAATTAGTTAGTGAGTAAGATATAGACACTGTCATAGTGCTTCCAGGGGTGTAAGGCAGATCAGGGTAAGTAAATTGGGGTGAGTACTCACCAGGTGATGTTCACCTAGTGAAGGGACATCAGTAGAAAGGGACACATGGGTTAACGTTGTCTTACCTGGATGGAATTCATTGTGGGCACCCTAGCATCTGGAAGGGTTCAAGCTATAGGTGAGACTCTACCCTCTTTTGATGTTCTACCCTCATTTGAGCTCTTTGGGGTGAGTATGTTTCTTCTGCATTGCTGAAATACAACAAAATCCACTGCACAAAAAACTTTAAAGGATACCATGGCATATTTTTTTTGAGTTAGACGTTCCACAAATAACTTTTTAAGAACCACTGGAACCAAGTGGCCTGTGTTCTACCTGAGATTTATAGAACAGTAACAACAACTTTCTTTTACCATGTAATGAGGCCCATCAGAGCTCAAGAGTTGTTTGTAATACCTGCTATACTGACAGTTTCCCCTCACCACGCTGCGCTTAGTTGCATTATAGGTAAAGGGCAGTGTGCTAGGCTTGGTCAAAATAGTGTTACACATCTAATAGATTTGAGATTCAGCTATAGTAACTGTATATGTACTGTATACTATACTAGGAGCCCCTCTCTGACATTCTGCTGCTATTAATATCCTGTTATGTAAGGGAAATGGAACACAATTGATTTAAGGTGTTTTGCCAAACCACATCTAAGTACACCAAACACATAGGTTCAAATGCCTAGATTGACCCTCCATTGTCCCTCATAAGTGGCTAGGGGTCATAGCCTTGAACTGGCTGTCCACTTCTTTATCCATGAAACAACTTTATGCACGATTAAACTATATTTAAAGAATGCATTATATGACTGCGTTGTTGACTGATACTTTAGAGCATGACAAAAGAACTTAGGGGTGACCAAGAGGAGCTATGATTGGTTATTTGGTAGCCCAATGTGGACTGACAGACTACAGAAGGAGGTATTAGAAAACTTGCCTCCAAGCCAGAAATTCAAAAATAAGAACCTGCTTTGAGGCCATTGAGAGCAACATCAAAGGGGTTGGGGAGCAGCATGTTGCCCCTGAGCCACTGGTTGGGGATCACTGGTTTAGAGAAACACTATGGCATTGGCAACCTTGTCATAATTACAAAGTATCAGAATCATTACTTATTCCAGAGTAAGGCGCACTCAATATGGCCAATAAGTTGAACAAGTATTGAGATTGAGGTACCTTCTTCTTTTTATCAGTTTTGGGACTTAACTTCTGTAAGCAAAACCTTAGACCACTGTACCCTTTTTATTATTGTTTTTCTTTGTTACTGTGACAAATAGCAAAAACAACCTTATACCAAGTTTGCAAAGTTTTGTTTAGTATTATTTATAGTGTATTCATTTTTGCTAATTTATTTTGGAAGTTGTTTGTGCAGTTCATAAGAGGTTTAATTGCCCATATAAAATGTGTATGTTACTGTTGCTCCCATCGTTTGAGAAAGGTGATGGGAGTTGCAAACCATCCACGGGGGTGTTTAAATATTTATTGTCCTTTGAGTGCATTATTGTTTTAATAAAGCTTGTTTTATTTTTGTGCTGCAGTGGAAATGATTCCCTGTTTTTGTTTTAGAGGTTTTTGTAGATTTTATAACAGAAAGGCTCTGCTTTTGTCATCAACTGAAATCCAAAAGAATAAAACCTCCATTAACAATCCCACCGGATTTTTGTAAACCTCTCTCCTTGTTATTTGCTCTTCCAACTGGAGCTAAAAGTACAGAAGGCATAACAACTTTCTTTCACCCTGATATTTGATTAGAATGTAATTTAATAAATCCACAATTACACAATATGTGGGGTGGCTATCTTCACTGATAAGTCATCCAATCTATCGGATGAATGCCCCCTTTTTCCTAACATTGCATGCCCTCTGAAACACCTGCTCTTGGATGTGACGGTGCCACCCTAAATGGCTCTAGGTCTCTGGTGCCCTTGAGAAAGTAATTAAAGAATACTGGATTTTAATGGTAACTCAGGCCCCTCATCAGTAGAGTGTCTAAAGCTTTCCTTAGAGGGTCCTGCATAGCATCTATAGCAGCATACAGAAAAGAGCTAAATGAAAACTTATAACAAGGAGTTCCTATGAGTATTAAGACATATAGGCAATTATATTTTTCTAGACACAGTCTATTTTACTGCAGACAATTTCTCCCTAGTAATTGTTTGATTTGATGAATGACTTTGTCAAGGATATTCTTTGTTCCTTAATAGTCAATCACCATAATCCATCACAATAACCTTCCTATCAAGCAATTTCTCAACCTTCTATGGTCATACAACTACTTCTACAAAGACTCAAATATCAACATTCTTTTAGATCTTATCTTAACATTATCTTAACCTACAAATAGTAAAGTGCGGAATGTTTACTGAAATTAAGTTAGATGTTTCACCACAGAACATACACGTAAAATTCCGTGTGTAAGTCTGATTTTACTATTTTACCATGAAACAAACAGGCTGGACTTTGGATAAATCCTAACTTCCGGAACAGCTGCAAAATCTCTGTATAAAGAAATTGCTCCGTGATTATGTGAAGAGGGTATTGGTTTCTTAAGGTATTTATCTACTCCCTCTCTGAAAGCTAAATGTGTGGTATTGAGTGTTCTCCAAGATATTGCTGGGTTTTTGTTGGGCTTTGTTGCTTAGCACTAAAAGAATTGTTTTATTTCTTTTAAAATGTCAGGGTTTTGAATATAAGGAGCTTACTTAGGTCTCCTGTAGGTAAGGGGCAAGAAAAGTAAAAACACACGTTGTGCCACCTTTATAAAAAAAAAAAAAAACAAATTGATGGGATATTTTGCTTCGGAATACAGTAACATCACCTATTCTGCAATCCCTGACCTCCTTTGTGATTACCATCTGGACTCCATTCTGAACAGCTAAGCTGGTGCACTGGAGCAAAGTAAACCAGACAGGTTTTTTGTTTTTAAAGAAAAAGGTATCAGCATGGGGTGAAAGGTTAGTGAACTTACTCGTTGAGGGGTATATAACAAATTTGCTCCCCCCTAGGTTTTTTTTTTCCATTTTTTACTTTCTCTTTTAAAAAATGTAATGTGGGTGAAGGGACACTCTCATGGAGGAAGAGTGGCCCTACAGGTAAAGTAACTGACTTTACCTGTAGATATTTATTGATATATATCAAGCTAGAAACTCTGGTTCTAATCCCTTTAGCCAGTATTCCTGATTTTTGACAAATCATGTAATTTCCTAAATGTCTATAATGGTTGCCTTGATTGCTGGGAAATGCTGTTCTGGTGTTCTCTAAAAATCCTTCTCGATGAAACATTCCATTTTTAAAAAAATTTTTTTTATTCAATGAATTGTTGTACAGTGCATACAAACGTCATGTAGGTCAGTGCTGTCCAACTGGTGGCCCCTCTGTGTGCCCCCCTGCATTGTTCACACCTCAGATTCAGGCTGTAAGCCCATCAATTGTTTACACCTTTAAACCCCTCCGTTGTTCACACTTGTAAGCCCCTCCACTGTTCACGGTCATTTGCTCTAACAGTATAGAATATCCCTGGCTTTTAAACAGCTTACAATGGAACATTTACCCTCCCCTCTATCATTATTGTGTAGTTAACCTTGGATCAGCAGTTGCCAAGGGCCATGTTTATTTCTACGAGTAAAATTACACAGCTGAAGATAAATGTAAGTTTATGATGTGCATAGCATGTGATTGGTCAAACAGATGGGAATATAAAAAGGTGAAAATTGGGATAGACATACTGCACTCTAATGGGGAAATGTAATAACATTCAACAGAAAACATTGCACACAAGTAAGAATATCATTTTGCATTTTACAATGTAATATTGTTATTGTTATTTGCAATCGTTATCCTACTGTCGCATGAAAGGCAAAGGGTGTGCAAAAAGTATTTTACATTTGTGCAAAGGCAGTGTTGCCAATTTTATCCCCATGGTGAAAATTTATTAGTTAGCGGCCTATATTACATTTCCCCATAAATCTTCTATACGCTCAGAAATGCTTTATGCTTCTTCATTTCTGCCTGGGGTCACAGTAAATGACGTCTTATGTTATATACTTTTTAAATAAAGCTTACAGCATCAGTATATAAATAAAACATTGGTTTTACTGGTGCAATATATCTCACAAGTGCCAATATATTGCCAAAGGGCATCATTCACTACAGTGAGTGTGCCGTATTGCGCTACATTGAGTTGAAGGCACCATCAAAATGTTCTGTGAACAAGGCTTAAAACTGACAATAATATTGTCAGAAAATACAATTAGTTTTTATCAGAAGCCAAATATGTTTCTTGTATGTACAGTATTTACATTGTGGCAGTAAACACAAGCTCTGGAAGAAGATCCTTGCAGATAATGCCCTAACTGGAATTGAACATAGGACCCCAGCTGTGAGCATGTAAGCTATTTTCCACATCTAACCAATTTTACACATCTAAATCAAAGATACTTTGGTGTCGTAAACAAAAAGAGTGAGTCAATGCCTCAGCACAGATTGAGGCTTTCATCTGACATGCAGAATAAATTAGGCATTTTTGTGTTTGATTAACAAAAGGTAGTGCATAGTTGTTGGGAAATGAATCATGTAATTAGAAGACTCTTCTTGAATAAAAGAAGACAGAAATCAAATAGACCAATACAAAGAAAAGAGAATGAGTATGTGTTGAATCAGATGCAAGTATTTTCTTTTATTATGGTATAGTTTAAACAAATGATAGATATCAAAATAAGAAATCTTATTTCTTATTATTCTGACAGTAAAGTGTATAGGGCAGGAATGGGCAAAAAAAGGACCTCCTGTTGTTAGTCTCTGTTCCTAAAGATGAAGTGAAATCCCATTTTGATTATTGTGTTAAAACATAAAAAGAGGAATGGATGCAAATACAACGCCTTATTGCCTATACACAAGCAGCACATAACCCATTAACTGCTATAAGACAGTTGAGTGATACTTGATATTGCACTACCAGTGGCAGCAGGTACTAAGAACCTGTGCAAAACATTTGCAACTTCCTGATGGAACCTATGAGATGCTTTTAAAAAGTTGAACCTTCAAAATAACATTAAAGATAGACCTTTGGAGTCTTTTATTAGGATTGCTCTGAAGCCACAATTTTTGGATTCAGTCAAGGGCTGAATCCTACACAACAGATTTGGTTGAAAACAGAACATATTCAGGTTTGCGATCTAAAAGTTGCCCCAATTGTAAACAACAATTTACTATGCTCTGTTGTCCAGAGCTTTAAAGCAACACATTAAGGGTGCATTCTGCATTCTGTTCAGCCAAACAGATTTCTCATAACACTTTATAAAACAGAAGCTAGTCAATCCCCCAAAAGTTTTGATTATAACCTACAAAATTCTATTTATGTCTAGTTAACAAGCATTACAGTTTGTTGTTTTAATAAAAATGCTTAGGGATAGACTTATCATCTTATACCAGGGATTCCTGCTCATTTCTTACAGGGTTTCCAGACATTAGATTTTTTTCTGTCATCTATAGATTCTATAGATCAGTTTCATAAATTGGATAAATGTGCTGTAACAGCATATATCATTGTCAGAGCCTTTAGGTCAAGCAGTCATTTTTTTTATTTTCAATGTTTTTCCTGTCCTTTTGATAAATACTGATATTGATTGATGTTTTTCTAATTAACACTTTCCATGAAGATCACAAATCAAACTGTTAAAGATTGATTCTAAACAATTCTCTAGATCAATCTAATAGTTTTTTGTTGTTAGGTGTGATAAATCCCAAAGCTGTTCTGGAGTCATTAGACTTTGATAAAGCAGCTTAATAGTCAGTAAACTACTGTTTTATGATGTTTTGTGGTTTTTTAAGCTTTATGGCAGGGGTATACATTTTTATGTTTGTTAATTTGAATGATGAGTTTGCCCTTCATAGGCCTGACTGCATGAACCCTTAGGGGCAGATTTATCAAAATATGGGATTAAAGCTCACTACAGAAAAATTCACCCACTTTCTAATCATTCCTATGGAATGTTTAGAAGTGTATTTATCTGTGAAAGTTAACGTGGTCATACAAACGCCAGATATAAATGTGCAAAATGAATCAGTAAGTGTATGGTGGGAGATGAGGTCTTGGATATCGGTTGCCTTGTCAATTGGGCTGGTATAAAATTTTGCACTGGCAAATGTTTACTACTAAGTCATCAGATAGGGGTAGAATTTTTTTGGTCACAGGAAAGATCATAATTGTAAGTGTATGGCCACCATTAGAGTTCACCATTCGATAAAATCCCATAGAAATGAATAGAAAGTTTGTTTTTCACTGGTGAACTCTAAGCTCACATTTTGATAAATCTGCCCCTTAACGTAAAAGCTAAGCACATACTAAGCAATAGTCACACAGATATTATGAAATTTGCTTCTTGCACAGCCAGCCTGGGCACAAAATTTGTGTTCAACTAATTGCATCATAAGAATTGGAACCCTTCTGATGTTATTTAAGACTAGCCACCTCAGTACCTCTCTGATATAAGTGTGCCGATACAGTTCTCTCTGGGCCCACGTTCCTGATAATGATGCTCAATTACCCACACACCAGTGCTTTCAAAGCTCTCCCAGCCTGCATGCCATTCTATTAAAATATGGATGGTAGAGTTTTCTTCTTAAATATAGCTTAATTGTCTGTCCTTTATTCTGCTGAACTCTTCTTCCCTTTGTTGGGGTCTTTTGTAAGATATCCCAAGACAGGTGTAAGGTAAATAAAATAAAGGTACAAAGAAAAACATTATGTGGTGGAATGCAACTGTGGCTTGTCATTATGGATCACAGAACAGACATTTTTACAGATGGTGTAGGATGCAACTGAATGCAGTTACAATTATCCCCCAAAATGTTTCATTTCCCTTTTAACATTTTACACCATGGGGTGCACCACTGAAATAAATAGAATTCTGTGTGGGGGTAGGAGTATTTCATCACTAACACAGTTGGCAGAATACCCACAGTAGTTTCAATTAAAGTAGTCCCAAGTGTAACAAAAAGGTTAATAACGGAATCTGGCCGGGTAATGCACAATGCAAAGAGAAGGCTGAAGAGCAGCCCAAGTGTGAGCTGAAAGGAGGAAAGAAAAATTATAGAACCATGTGTGGGTGTGTTCCAATGAATATATGCATACCACTTATCTGAGATCTGCATAAGGCAAAATATTTTATATTCATGCTTTTCTTAGCCTTCCGTAACCCAAACATAGATGCAGGGCACTGAGGGCTGCATGTATTATCTTTGTTATAGATATGATTTTAAAGGCTATCCTTCATACCCAGAAAATAACAGTAATTGCTGTTGCATCTGCAGGATGGATACTTCTGTCATGGGTATATATAATCTGGATCAGGAAAAGAACGAGGAGATAATAATTAGTTGCAACTTGGATTTAGTTTGTCACTATTCCCTTTAATTAACCATAGTAGAAAGAAGTGCTTATGTAATCGGGCTATCTTGTAGTAATAGGGAAAATGACATGGATACAAAACTACTTAAATTCCAGATTTTTTGTAGTGTAACTAACATGTTTTGGGCATCAAAAACCCTCCATGATAATTAATACAGCTAATAAGAAAAAAAGTAAACAAAACATATAACTGGTTTTGGCTCTAAATACTTTTGCCAACATTCAGGTTGAGCTAGACACCCAAAATGTAGCCTTCCATTAACATGTGCCCAAGCTTCTCCAACAGAACCTCTATTTGGCTGGAGATGACATACTGTAAATGTTACATTAGTGTAGTCAAAAAAATCACATATTGAAATGTACATTGCTGTGGGCACAAATTCTAGAGTACCAAGGGGCGCAGAGCATTTCCTTCATGAACATTACAAGCAGAACTCTGTACCAAATATAAAAAATCAGCTGAGAAAACCCTATAGGGACCCCCAGCAAATTCTAGAGAGCATTGATGAGGACACCCATGTACCACCCAGTTACTGCCCCTAACGGGCAAGGTGGAAGGAGCAGGGCACTTTGCATCTTGCCCATGTGTTAATAAATGAGGTGTCTGTGTTTAATATGTTTTAACTAGTAATACATAGGCAATGCAAATGAAAGAGAAGCACTGTCAACATGACATCAGTTAGATGGCCTATTATTCCACTTATTTTATAACTATAATACCACTATTGTTATTTTTTGAAATGCCTCACCTCACAGTTACATATACTTTTGTAATTAACAAACCTAATTTCAAATCTCTTTCAGGGTCAACTTTTATGGACTACAGAACTTATTCTTGCAAAGAAGGCAGCTAACAATTGTCAGTAACCTATAGCAACCAGTTACAACTTTGCTTATATTAGTAGTTTATTGCCCAGATTTAGTAAATAAGCATGGCAAAGAAAAAGAATAAGTCTAACTATGACCTTCCAAATGTAAAGAATACTGAACCTATCAGCTTATTTGCAATTGTTCTTCTAAATGCCACATGTACTTTTGCCCTAGCAATCGAATTACAAGGTACAGTATCAGCAAAGGGACATTGAATCTGATGCAATTGTGCTGTGCCAATGCAAGCTGCTCCAGGGCTCCCCTGTGTCAATAGGCGCATAAGCACCTGATTTGGACTGTGAAGAGTGCATTTTGACGTAAGTAGTGATGAGGGACAAATTTTTCCGTGGCAAATTTTCACAGAAGTTTCGCAAAACAATTTGCCAATGGCGAACTGCAATAATTCGCTGAAAATCCATGCCTGGTGAAAAAAATTTGCTCATCACTAGACACCAGTACCTTTAAAGTGATTTTAAGCACAACTCACTGTGAGGAAAAGTGCAAGTTTCCCACTGCGGTTGTAAATTAGCCCCATGATCTTTAGTATGTTGGGATGTAATTATTTCTGCTCTGCTTATGGAAGATGGGTAATAAGAGCTTCAGAGATACCATATTATTAACCTGCAGACAATGGGGCTGATTTACAGGGCAGCTACCCATAGCAGGCAATCAGATCTTTCCTTATTTCCAGCTTGTAGTAGCCTGTTCAAAGCTGATTCCTGATTGTTTGCTATTGCCAATTGTGCAAGTCCAATTTAGCAACTATTCTTGCAAATGAGCCCTAGTGAATCTTACAGATGGAATCATGCATTCAAAATTATCGTCAGAATTTTCTAAGTAAGTAAGAACCCACTATTGTTGTCCCAAGCTAATACATATTCATCCTTCTCTGGGTTGTTACATGAAATGCCTGCTTGATGATATGACATTAAATATTATTTTGTCTCTGTGAACAAACAAACTATTCTGAACATAATTATTTCTTGTCTATTTACATTTTTAACCTCTAACTAGATGAATATGAAAGTTCTCAGACAATTAAATAATTGGAAGGATCAAAAACCAATGCACACCATATTTGCCACTATGTATTAACCCCAGTTACCATGAGGGTGTAATCAGAAAATCCCTACAGTCAGGGTATATGCCATGCTCAGTATTACTGACATAAGTATTCTTCCATATGCCTTATTGAAACTCCTTTTATTTAGCAGTATTGGACCTGAAAAACTGTGTTATCTGAAAGAATATATAATTGACTCCATGGGCCCTGCTTTACAGTTCTTTACAGCACAGGGATGCAATGCTTGTATCTAGCTGTCATGTGCCATATCTCCCAAATGGAAACTGTAACAACTCTGAAGAGCTATAAATCTGGAAGGCAGCTGGATAATGTGCTCTGAACATTGCCTTTTCTTCCCAACAATTATACATTTGAGATAATACTGCATAGTACTATATAGGATATCACAAGCTGCATATCCCCATATCAGAAGAAAGAATACAACTAATAAAATCAAGTATATGCTTATATTTTGTATTATATTGCTATTAGATCAATACAAATTCACCAAAAATGGCATACCTTAAAACAGAGCAAAATACAAGGTGCCTGGAAATTATGTTATAAAATTATTGGTTTATTCTGTTACCTTTGCATGCTTGGTTATATTTAGAAAAATACATCAGTAGAAATATATTCAAGAAGTGGAATAGGAATAAATACCATATTAATATATGACCTGAATTTTACAAAACTTGAATGGTTAAGGGATATTTATAAATGTATTTGCTTCCCATAGGAATGCCTTCCTCAGTCATCTGAATCTATCTGCTTCTCATTTGTTGCTGAACTGAAATTCTCACTATCAATACCCACTGGCTTGCAACTGTAGTAGAGCAGTAGATAATTCAGGAAAGTTTTCAGGTGCCTTACCTGGGATACATGGTCTATTACAGATCTGTGCAGACAAGAACAAGGTCTTCTGCACTAAATCATTCTCAATATATATAGGACATTAAGGAGCAAATTTATGATTGTTCAAGCCTTTTTGTTTGAGCAATTAAAAAGGAAACTCCCTATGAGTAAAACAACTCATGTGGGTTTTTGGGGAAAAAACCTTTAGTTGAGGTATTTTTTCCCCAAGTTTCTTTATTGGCCACCACCACTGGGAATGATGGGAGCTACAACATAAAGCTATCCACTGCACAAGGGGAACCAAAACGGGCAATCATTTGGGAGTTCTAACCCTGGGAAGCAAGTTGCAGGCAAAATTTAGTCCCTGTGAAAAATGTATATTGAAGCAGTAGAACTCTTAATGAATCAGATAAAAATAAGTGTAGGACTGACCAATAAGGCTATCACTTGGATATAGTTGGCCAGCTTGAATATATTGCAATATATGGACAAACAATCCCTTTTTAAGTCAGGTAGTTTGGGGGGAGGGGAGCAGGGAAAGGATGATAAGGCAGTAAGCTGGGTGACAGTTAGACAATCTAGTGTGGGGAAAAGGAAGAGGGAGGCTGTGCCAGGGTTTGCGTATCCCAACAGATTTGCCAGATTGTGTGAAGAAGAGCGTGAACACTGGACTGGCGGGAGACCAGTTTCTCTAATAGTGGTGGGGAGGAGAGCAGAGCTAAGCCTAAACAGATTGTGGTTATAGGGGATTCAATCATTAGGAAAGTGGACAGGGTAATCTGTCGAGCGGATCACTTCAACTGAACAGTTTGCTGTCTTCCTGGTGCCAGGGTTCGGCATGTGGTTGATCGGGTTGACACATTATTGGGAAGGGCTGGGCATGACCCAGCTGTTTTGGTACATATTGGTACTAATGACAAAATGAATGGTAGGTGAAGGACCTTAAAGAGTGAGTTTAGGGATCTAGGCTCTAAGATTTAGGAAAGGTCCTCCAATATCATTTTTTCAGAAGATTTGCCAGTGCCACGTGCAAGTTTAGGGAGAAGCGGGAGCTTAGTGAGCTAAATGCATGGCTAAAGTCTTGGTGTAGGAAGGAAGGGCTTGGGTTCCTAGAACACTGGGCTGACTTTTCTTTGGGGTACAATATATAAAGCTATGATGGATTGCACCTCAATGGAAGGCGGTCTCCTGTGCTAGGGGACAGAATGGTTAAGAGGCTGGAGGAGTGTTTAAATTAGACAAAGGGGGGTGAGCTAGAGTTTTATGGGAAAGCTAGTATAGGCGGGGCAGTGGAGTGAGGGGGGCATATAGTTTATCAGATAAGGAGCTTCCATTGTTACAAGGGAAATAGACTAATATTCACCTTAGCGCTAACTCTCCGTTAGCTAATGTAATTATTAGAGGGAGAAGTTGTAATCTCCAATGCATGCTGGCTAATGCACGGTGCTTGTCGTGTAAGTTAGGGGAGCTGCAAGCTATTGCATGTATTGAAAATTATGATTTATTTGGTATCACTGAGACCTGGTGGGATGAAAAATGCAACTGGGCTGTGAATTTAAATGGTTACACACTTTTTAGGAGGGACAGAGAGATTAAAAAGGGTGGAGGGGTTTGTCTGTATGTAAAGTCAGAGTTAAAGTCATGTAATAAAGACATTACCAATGAAAACCTCAAATCTCTTTGGGTAGAAATTTCAGTACGGCTGAAGGTTACAAAGAAAATGATCATTGGTGTACGCGTTAAACCGCCCCGTATAAGTAAGGGGGATGAGACCCAGCTACTATTGCAAATGGAGGAGGCTTCACAACTGGGTCAAGTTGTTATTATGGGGGACTTTAATTATCCGGACATTGACTGGAGTAATGTGGTGGCTAAGTCAGAAAAAGTTCAAGAACCTACTAGGAATGACTCTTATTTTGGACCTGGTGATATCTAATAATAATGAACTCATCTCTAACATTTGTGTGGGTGAGCATTTGCGGAACAGTGATCACAACATGGTCTCCTTTGAGATAATGCTGCAGAGACAGCTCTATAAGGGATTAACTAAAACGCTCGATTTTAGACATGCAGACTTTGCCAGTATAAGGGCATCTCTGCAATGTGTCAACTGGGAAAGGCTTTTCATAAGGTTAAACGCAGAAGGAAAATGGAACATCTTTAAAACATTGCTTTGCAGGTATACACAACGGTATATTCCCCTTGTAAACAAGGAGAGGCATCGCAAAGCAAAACCTTTATGGCTGATTAAAAGTGTTAGTGTCAAGGCTGGTAAGAAAAACCGTGCTTTTAAAGCATTCAAGTTAGCTGGGACAGCAGAAACTTTCATCAGGTACAAGGAAGTAAATAAAGCATGCAAAAAAGCTGAAATAGAGATGGAAAGGGATATTGCTGCTAGGAGTAAAAATAATCCAACATTTTTTTTTTTTTAAATATGTGAAAAGTAAAAAAATTAAGCAAGAAGGGGTGGGAACCTTATTATCACGGGGGAAAGTTGGTTGATGAGAACAGGGAAAAACATCTATACATCTGAGGAGCCAGCTAATGAAGGCTTCCCTTTTAAAAGAGTGAATTCTAGTAATTTAGCTACTGACGCATGGGTCACTAGGGAGGAAATTCAAAAGAGACTTGAACATATAAAGGTAAACAAAGGTCCAGGACCGGATGGGATTCATCCCAGGGCATTAAATGAGCTGAGCGCTGTGATTGCCAAACCTCTTAACTTAATTTTTTAGGATTCGTTGAGGTTTGGCATGGTGCCGAGAGACTGGCGAATTGCTAATGCGGTGCCATTATTTAAAAAAGGATCACAATACTATAAGTTTGTACCAGCATGGTTAATGATCAAATTAAGAAATCTTGGCCTAGAACATAATATTTGTAATTGGATAGAGAACTGGCTGAAGGATAGATTACAAAGAGTGGTGGTAAATGGAACATTTTCTAATTGGACCAGTGTGGTTAGTGGAGTACCGCAGGGGTCAGTCCTGGGTCCTTTGCTTTTTAACTTTTTTTTGGTGATGGGTGTGCTCCACTGTCTCTCGCTCTCTCTCTCTCTCTTTCTCTCTCTCTCTCTCTCTCTCTATATATATTGATAATGAGTTAATGAGTGCAGAGGACCTCTTGTTTCTGACTGTATGATTTTAGTGGCCACAGTCTCATTGCATCCCTGCATAATGGATTCAAATTAAGTGGTGGGCACAGCTTTTCCTTTTCTGTTATAGTTATTACAGATCTGTGACACGTGACTTTCCAGCTGTTGTTAATTCCAAGTACTCGACTTGCTGGTAAATCCTGGAGTCAAAGATCTGTGGCCGTATGCAGCTCCATATAACAGTGAAAAATGAGTAGATCTGATGTGCTAGGAAAGTGGGATTTGTTTCATGATATGAAATTTCCCAAAAGATGTAGATGCATTAGCAATGAGGATTTTATAAGATCAGTATATCTGTAGCTGTATAGGCAGTTTATCCATAAAATTGATGAAGATGAATTAAGTAGCACAAGAGAATCCCTGAGCTTGTACATAAGAAGCCTTAATGTAATATGCTTGCTGTGTGCCTGAGAGGATCTTGAATTTGCAACAGTCCATGCAGTAGAAATAATCCTGAATTTAAAATGTTATCCCATTCATTATTTGATATAACTAAAATTGCACAAAATGTAGTTATTTTAAATACAATACAGAAATATAGAAAATGTATCTGTCAGCCCTTTAGGCCCACTAGAAGATGGAATAGAAAGGACAGGATCTGGCACAGAAAGCAAGAACTGTGGGGATTTGGCCAAGAAATACAAAAAGGGAACAGTGTGGAGGTGGCACAATATGGGAAAACTGGATACAGAGTGGGGGGGTTTAGTATGGTTTAGGGGAATTTAGCATGGCACTGGGGTAAGAAGAGTGTGGATTTCCAACATTTAGGTAAAGACACCAGTGGGAATTAAACACAGCAATGGGGAATTACAACAGCAGTGAGAAGGAGTACACTTTATAGATTCAACATAATTCTATCTTCCTGATGAAACTGACACTGGCTGCTCTCTAGATTAAAGAATAGTATATACATTTCTTCCTCTCTAATCTTTGTTCTTCAGTATTCTGTTTTCAAATCATCAGTCTATTTATAGCAGGGGTGACGCAGCCCCCCTGGGAAGAAGTTAATCCTGGAAAGTCAGTGATCTACAAATATCGAGTGACAGCAATGATAAATATCAAAGAGAAGAAACACAACTTGGTGCGAAAGATAATGAGGTCAGTGTCCACAAGAGATCATGTTTTCTTAATGTACTTTAGATGTACAGCTTAATTAAACTCTTTGTACACATTGCAGGGAAAGAAGGTGTCTTGGCTTTTTCTTTGATCGATTCGGAACAAAAGCTATGAGATTCCTTATTTCCTTTCTAAAGAGCACCTACCACCACAAAAAAATTGTTTCCCCAACCAGAGCATAAAGAGAACACTTCGGTAGTGTGAAATAATTTTTTTAACTAGGTATGCCCCGTGCCAACGCTAAATCACCTGCCTGTACAAGGAGAGTACTCATATTGGGGCATATGCATCCACATTACTAGCAAAAGCGGTGGCACTATTCTAAATGCCATGACATGTCCCCACACACCAAAAATTCTCTCCTGGTGCGGGTGGCCTAATGCTGAGGTGGGTTGGGGAAAAACAATTATTTCCCCCAAGCAGAGTGCAGGCTCTGGTGGGGTACTGATGGTGGTGGGGGGGATTTGGGGGGTGATAGGTGCCAAGAGAACAAGAACATTGCTTTTATTTGCTAAGAAAAAAACACTACAAATTACACTAGTAAAAATGTTTTGTCATAATTTTGCAGCAGCTAGATTCCAAGAGTTTAACATGCTGGTGACATTAAAACATTCACATAGGTGTAAGCTTTACCATATGCACAATGGGGCGAGTGGGCCCTTTCCCAAGGTGCTTTGGCTGCTGCATTGTACATTCCAGTGACTGGACAGCACAGAGCCAAGCAGTGCACATCCCTACATTATAGTATTTTCCAGTAAACACTACATTCTCTCAGGTGTAATTTGCAGCAGGAGTGGGGGGGGGGGGCTATAAGGACTGGGGAATCATAGGGTAAATAATGGACAGAGATATCAGGAAAGAATTGAAAGTTATTTCACCCACAGATGCAATGATTGCTAGCAGTATGGATAGCTGCTTTATACAGTCTCAAAAAATGATTCTATCCATTTCACCTTCTGCTGCTAATCATTAGGGGTCACTTAATAAGACCCAGATGATAAATCCAGTGCGGGGTGCAGAGTACATCAGCAGGCGCCCACGTGTATTTTATTGTCTTCCATAAGCGGCCTCTTGCAAACAAGTTAGGGGACAAGTGAAGAAGTAAATGGTCCCTGACACATTCAGTACTATAATCATTGGGGCAGCTATGTGGGGTCTCTGTGATCTGAAATAAAACACAGAGAAGAGCAACAAGCCATTTATCCAGAAAGGCAGAGTGCAAAGGGAAAAAACAGTGGATAAAACAGGTTATTATAATAATAGATAAATAAGTATAACAATAAATACAAGTTAAGAATCAAAGAGACAAGAGGATGGAGGTCCCTGCCCCGTAGAGCTTACAATCTAAATTTTAATATTAAAAATCATAACCCTACTTTGAAAGACCAAAAAAGACTTGTGGGCCTATCCTGCCAGCTAAACACTAATTTCAAAGGTTTAACACAAGAAGAAACACATACTGTATATACATTTGTTCATTGTCAGAGTGGTGTGGGGGAGGGAACATATTAGGTCTAATGTATGTCTGGTCTGCATATGCAATTGTGGTCTCTGAACTTTCGCCATGGTCAATTCCATGTAAAACCACTTTTATTGCATCAGAATGTGCTCCTTGCACTTCCATATAGTTGTGCTTGGCGCCGCTCAGTTCTTCCTGGTATCTGTTCCAAATTAAGCACTACTGCCCCTATTGATATAAGGGACCCTGGGGATACCGCCACCTCCGGACCAGGCAGTAGCTCCTCTTCACTTGCTCCAGTAGAATAGGGCATGTCACTCACAGGCCAAACGCCACAAATGACAACAGGCAGACACTGAAAACATTTTGGCCAACTGCACGCAATTTGCAAAATAGTGCCGGTGCATTTGTGTTAATTTCCAGTTTGCAATTGCTGTAGGTGCAGCACAATTGCGGCAAGAGCATCACCCCTTTGGCACCACAATGATGGCGGAATTCTGGGGATAATGCTGCATTGTGGGAAAAATATGACAATTGCAGTTAAAATTGCATCTAGTTTATGCTTTCTACATAGAGCCTCTCTTGTCCATAGGTGTTATTTATACAGTACAGGGCAGAGTGCACAAAATGGAAGCAAACCACCGTATTTTTCCACACTTATGCCCTGCACTTTGTTGACATGACACAGGTCTTTGCATGGGGGCCATGAATGCAGCACTGCCCAAGTTTGGTAGCACTGTATTCATGAGGGGCAGGTGGTGGTGGCATGTAGGCATAACCCTTCCTGCTCCACACACATGAGCATCAGCAGTCACAGCCACAACAGGGCCTTTTACTTACTGTCTGCCCTATGGCAGAACTAAAGGTCAGGACTGCCTTGTGACCACTGGTACTGCACTGCACCTAGTGTCAGATTTTCAATGTACATAGGACAAACAAAAGTGCATTTTAAAAAAGCACTAACGGTAGCACTTTTGTCT
The DNA here is from genome assembly GCF_000004195.4 of Xenopus tropicalis. NCBI lineage: Eukaryota > Metazoa > Chordata > Amphibia > Anura > Pipidae > Xenopus > Xenopus tropicalis. Next base: position 41,742,742 of record NC_030683.2, on the reverse strand, counting down.
GGGTCCATACTGGGCATGTCTTTACACACAGTATTCAGCCTGCTGAAAATCCACCCATTTACCCATAAAACTGCCCTGTTCTGCTGTGAGTGCTCTAATTACAAATGTTTCTGCCTCTCTGGCACGTGATGATATGTTTGTTTTTTCAAGATGGAAAACTGATAAAGAATCAAAGTCAAGAAAATACATTTTATTCTGTAACATAATGTGTGAATTGCAATGATACTTACTAGGTTACAACAGTTATGTCCCTTTTAAGGGGAAAATCAATTCCAATTGGATAGACATTAAGTAGAAACAGTCGACGGGCGGTCTGCTTATCTGTATTTCCATACATATTAATAAATATCGATTTGCTGACTCAGAACACTAATTAATCAAACTGTAAAACAGATCTCACCACAATTTGCCAGAAGAAAATTTCACAGCTCTCTATTAATTTGTATAGGATTTTTAGGGGGCACATTTATTAAATGGTAAAAATACTGCAAGCACTAATTTCACCATTAAAATAAAAAGTTGACCTCTGGTGGCCTGTGACCAGTTCTACATTCATCCTATGATAAATGTGCCTGTAGAGTTACCACAGGTTTTACTGAATACACAGAGAAAAAAACTAAATAAAACCTTCACAAATAGGGTATTGCATTTATTTATTTCCTTTTCATTTATATTGAAGTGATGAAATTGTACAAACAATCCGTACAGCAGGAAGTGAGGAGTTACGGCCCCTCTTTACTTCCTCCTACACCCTACACTGACTGACACGGTACATTAGAATGAAAGGGGGTGAAATGTGTTTTGTGTTAGTAATACATTTGGTTGAAGGAGGGAGTAAAATGAGCAGAAAGTAGGAGGGTGTGGCCTTTTTGGCAGTGAGAGAGACAGGGAGAAGAGCTCTTTGTAGGTAGAGTTATTCCTGCCGGAGGAACAGGGTGGAGCCTGCATTAGGGGCAGGACATGGCCAGAACACCCTGTTTGTAGGATAAGAAGATAAAATTTTCATACTCGCATGATTCCTAGACCTACAGATATCCATAATGATTCAGTCAGGATTGGCAATCTAGTTAATTGCAGGTTCTCTTCCCACCCCCACCCCAAAGCCATAATTGTTAGTTGTACCTCCACACCCAGTACCATGCTCCACTTTATAAATAGCACCAGTGAAGACGTCTAGGCCTTCCATGTGACTTGTGCATTATTTACATGTAGGGATCTCCCAAAATTGGGCTCCCTAGGATGGTTCCCCTAGCACAGGCCCCAAGGATGGTTTGGGAGGTAATTAGTTAGCAGGGAGTATCCCTGCAGTTTGGGTCACAGCCACTGGGTGGTGTATAAGGAGATATAAGGGAGTGCAGCCATGTGCTGTTAGGTTTTCCAGCCCGGGACCGCCCTCTGGACAGAGGCTTATAATGGGCCTGTGATAGATAGTAGATCTGGGAAGTGGTAGACCACACTAGGAGTGGGAGACAGGTTAATTAGTGGGCAGACATCACCCCTACAGGAGATAGAGGGATTAAGATCCCCTGAACCAGGATTACAGTACAGTATCAAGTTCCCAGGGAGGGGAGTTACAGTTCAATCTATCCTTACCCTGGATGGAGGCATGCCACTAAGTAAAGTAACACCTGTTCCCCCAAGTACTCAGGACTCCTGTTAACACCAAAAGTATCAGCAGGTAGCAGCACTGTCACAAAAGTGGGCTACATACAGTAACTGTAAATAACAGTGCAGGCAAGAATGACAGGGGTAGGGAGGGTAAAACTCCAGTGAATGAGAAACTTAAGGTAAATTCCACTGATCGCAAATGAATGACTTATTAGCACACTTATCAATTATTTTAATAACAATTTCTATAAACCAGTTATGAGAAAGATGTGTGGCTCCGACATGAACTTTTAAGCAGGAGAATGACTGGTTATTGGGCTGCACATCAACATCATTGGTCCCCTGAATTTGGAAACAAGACTTTTTCCCCAAACATATATTGCAGGTCCTATATTTCCTGGGCCCCCAGCAGTTACAGGATCTGTTTCCTCTACAAGCTTCTATAATACCCCTACGTTTCAGTAAAATGATTGGTTAGCTTGTATCACAGTAGCAAAACCCACCTGCTAGTTGATAATGTGTGTAGTGCACACAAAAGATGTATTTTCTTAGCACTGAATTATACAACTTTGTAATGTGTGCTAAAAAAAAGTCAAACATTTTTTTATCTTTTCTGAGAAACAAGCGATCGTTTATGCAGCTTTCTTTTCTCTCCCTTGATCGTGATCCCCCTTGAAGTTCAGCAGCCACTTGCTGTCCTGGTGCTCCTTAGGGCAGCAATTCTTGTAGATATGTGAGGGTTAAACACCCTTGACCCTGTCTAACAGTTAAACACCTGAACAGGGGCTGCCCATAAAGCACTGCTGAACAGCATGGCCAGCGGCCACTTAACTTCAAGGGGGATCTCGATCAAGGGAGAGAAAAGAAAGCTGCAGAAACGATTGCATGTCTCAAAACAGCTACAACATTTTTGACAGATATATATTACAAAGTTGTGTAATTCAGTTTTTAAAAAGGACTTTACACCCCCTTTAAAGTGGACATATTAAAAAAACAGAAGTTGATTTATTTATTGCCATTATTTTATTGGAGTGTAACTGCCTTGTTAAACTTTCACAAGAATTTTTTTATCTATGACGCTAAGAAAACTCACCTAAGGGCGGTGAAAAGGATTAGAAGCTAAACAGTATTACTAAGTGCAGTATAAAGACTGGAAAGGGGTCCTTATAACACAGAAGGGATTGTGTGATCATACACATTTCGTATGTTGGCACTGCAGTCCTAAGATTCATTTTAAAGTAAGAATTTCCATTTTATGTTTAATAATATTGCTCATGGTTTTTTCTTGCTAGTATAATTTCAGCAAAAAAAAAAAAGCTGCCAAAAAACAATTTAAGCCTGCAGGGTGTTGTTATGTTTGACAACATTCCCATTAACGAACTGCTGAGTTTAAAGATCAAACCAACACAATATGGTGACTCAGCTACATAACTGGTGAGCATGATGATACATCCTAATGATAAAAGCATAGCCTTAAATGTTAAATGCAGACATTAAAACAAACATCAAGAAATATAAGTCATTCAAGACTTGATTAGATCCCTGATTCTTTCTTCCCCCAACAAGGCGTTTTTTGTATCATAATATTTATTTCTGACTTGTATTGGATGTTTTGTAAAATATGATTAATTTATTGCTGGGATTACTTAAAAAAATTGTGTGAAACGTATACACTGGGAATAAATGATGGAAGCTCTAAGAACTGTGCTATTAATCTGGATAAGACTGTTGTTGGAGTATATGCTTCATAACATTCACCCCTAAAAAGGGCATATAATGTTATATATTGGGGTATAACTGACTTGCCAATCTTTCACATTCCTTCACGGTGATACTCTTTAAACCCCCACATTCTGACATAAGAATTTATTAATTAAAAATAAGAGGAACAAATCTTACCCCTACTTTTCCTTTACATCTCAATTTCTAGCTCTGTTGTGCCAATATACTATGTGGCACATTTACTAAGCAATTATGAGATAAAGTCGGATTGTTTCTTACTAATTTCGAGATTTACAAGTGGGTTTTCACCAGAACTCGGTTTTTCAATGTTATTATTCCCCGAAAATACGAGTTTTTCCAAAATAACTTCCATAATTTGTGATTTATTAATGTTAACTTTTTTTTTGTAAAATAAAAATTCAACAGGTTTGATCTGTCGAGTACCGTTGAGTCCTATGGAGGCTTAGAATAGTAGAGAAATAGAATAGTCAGTGACAGCCTGTCCTTTTCAGTTTCACCCAGCTTTAAAGGGGAACTTAATCCCCTCTTTGTTTTCAGTTTCACCCATCTTTAAAGGGGAACTTAATCCCCTCATTGTTTTCAGTTGCACACCTTTCAAGGGAAAATTAATCCCATCATTGTTTTCATTTTCACCCAGTTTCAACTGAAACTTAAAAACATTATTGTTTTCCAAGAATGAGTGCCAATGCTCCTAAAATGACTGCTGGAGCAATTTCTGTTTGGGAAAAATGAAAAGGATTCATGGAAACAAATTACCGTTTTAACAATGCTTTGAACTCGAAAAATTCGGGATTTTTGGGGTGTAAACTGGAAATTTTCGTACAAACGATTTAAGCATTATTGTGACATTTTAGAACAGCAGTAATTATTGATCCCCTCACTTTTCTCTTTTTTCTCTTTTCTCCCGACTCCTCTTGATCTTCTCTTCTTGCTTTTCCTTAAAGGGACTGTTCCCTTATGTTGTTAAAATTTAAAAATGCAAAATAAAATCTTTTTAAAGAAAAGGATAGGAGGGAAAGATTTTGGCAGCCATAACTACAGATAAAGACCCCAAGAAAAGCTAATGATAGAACCTGGGGACCATTTATAAACAATGATGAAATTTGTATCTGGACAGTAACCCATAGCAACTATGCTTCTTACTATTCTACCTACAGTTTGTTGTAAAAAGCTAATCCCTGATAGGTCACTATAGGTTACTGCCCAGGTGAAACTGTTCCCATTTAAAGGAGCCCCAGATAATTTAACATATGACTTCATGGAATATTACAGTTCTAATAAGTGGTTTATATGATCATTATATCATCTTTCTTCCAGTATCCTAGTTTCAAAATATCCTCTGGCAACTGCAAAAAAAATCTGAAAAAGATCTAGAATAAAGGGTGCCTGGTTTAGCACTCAGTGGAATATGACGTGTTCCAAGAGAGTTCCGGACCCGGGCTTGACAAAACACAAGAAAATTGCTGTAACCTGTTCTACTTCTGCCCATAACTGAGAAAGAGCAACATGACTCATAACAATAGGTAAAAACCAGAGGAAGAAGGATCCCCAACCAAGCTGACAGCATTCTATGCAGCCAAGCCCCAAAATGGGTCCAAAAAGGAACGCTCATGTCCAGCTATGCCAGATTCCCCGCCATCTAACTCACATCACGAGGAGCTGAGCCTAACTGACTCTGAAGAGGGCCTTACCACAGGAACCCTGAAAACTCTGCTATAATCTCTATGGAAAGACAACAAGAGTGACATACTAGAGGTGATTACAGAGCTGTGTGCGGAAATTTTGGAGATATTGAGGAAAGAACCTCCCATCTCGAAAATAAGTTGGGCGAACTGATTGGCTCCCACAATGATGTTATCGATCTCACCTCAGCTCTAAATTTTTCTTCCCTCTCATGCTGGACTGCGGTACAACATCTAAACTTTCTAATCTTACAAAAACAAATAGGGTTATGGTGCTTTGTTTTCTTTTATATGATGGACAATATTGTGAGCTTTAGGGGCCTCAGTCCTATAGCAATTCCAAACTAACGAACTATGACACTTAAATGTATATCTATTAACTTCAAGGGCCTAAACTCCCCATTTAAAAGGAGATATCATTTGGGTACAGGAGATTCATGTTAACCCAGACTCCCAACCTTCCTTTGGAAACAATCATTACCCAGCGGTTTATTCAGCATCCGCTCAGGAAAAAAAAGAACAGTAGCCCTTTTATTCAGGAGCCATATATCCTTTGAGCTGGTGGACCAGTGGCAAGACCCCCAGGGGGACAGTTATTATAGCAGGGGATTATAATCTAGTACTGAAATAGATAAACAGAGACAAAAGACAAGAAGCCCTAAAAAGGCAGGCATTAAAAATATACCCCCTTATCTAAACTCATAGCTATGCATTCTTATTTTAATCCATGGAGAGTGAAATATCCTAAATATAAAGATTACACCTATTTTTCTCATACAAATTTAACATATTCTAGGCTAGACTACTTTCTCATACACCAGTACACACTACAGCATGTCAAACAGGCAACAATCAGAACCATATTCTGGCCAGATCATGCCCCAAAATCATTAACACCTCATAGCTCCAAAAACACAAACCAGCTCCCAAATGGCAATTAAATGGGGCCCTTTTTCTACAACACCACAACAAGGCCAAAATTAGAAGGGCAATAATAGAATGTTTCCAGACTAACCTTTTCACACTCACTCCAATGGAGAATAAGCACGTATTTTGAATTCCTGAATACCAGATTATTGGGGTTGCAAGCAGGTGATGTGCTTGGCACAACTATGCTGCTCCTAACACAATTCTGTCCAATTTGTCAAAATTACAGGTGCACTAATTTGTTGTAAATGTTGTTGCGTGGAAGTTCACAGGTTCCCCTGTGTCAGTAGGTACAGTAGAACCTGATTTGGCATGGAAGGCAGGAAGGACTGTGTAAGGAGTATATTTTGAGGCAAGTGTGTTTAATGAAATTGGTTTTACACAAAAATGACAAAAAAAAAACAATAAGGAGATTGTGGGGGGCACAACTGCACTTGCAGACGTACATAACCCCTATGGCTTGGGGGTCATTGTAAAGACTGAATAAGGCTCATGTACATCTACAGTGCAGTTGCAGTTCTTACAATTTCCCCTCAGGAAAGTTGTGTACCCTGGAGCTACTGCCACCTCCTAACCAAGCGGTAGCTCCATGGTTCCCTTTGTACCCACTGTCAGTAAGCACAGTACACTTACGCATAAAGAATCAGATGCAGATGTCACTCGCACACTTAACACCATAAATGACACAAGGCAGACTTCCTTGCAAATGCAGCCAATTGTAATAAAATACAGGCACAGTTATGGTAATTTTGTCAAATCAGGTGCAATTGTTTTAAGTGTATCATCCCATTGTGACTGCAATTATTCTGAAGTTCTGAGAAAAAAATGCAGTTTTTTGTTAACAATTGTGCTTTGCTCACTGCACTTGTGGACGTAACTATGCCCTAATGTGCTCACTTCAGTTCTTCAGCACCACCCCTGTGCCCATTGTTACAGCTGCATGGTCAGTGTGGTAGCCATGGACAGGGGGATACTGGAGTCTGGATCAGGTAAATGATGAGAAGTGGAGAGAGGAACAAATGAAAAAAAAAAATAGTACCTGTACATGAAGTCAATATTTAAGGTATGTCAAAAATGCTGTGTATCTGGCAATATACAATACACAGAAAAAGAGGAGAGCACCTTCACGCAGGTTAACTGCTTCAGCCTTTATTCAAACCACAGCACACAACATGTGGTTGTGAATAAAGGCTGAAGCAGTTAACCTGCGTGAAGGTGCTCTCCTCTTTTTCTGTGATATTCCAAAAGGCCAGGCGGTGAGCTATTGGGGATTGACGCATCGTGCCGTGTGAGCAGTAAGGCTGAGCATTTATATATTCAACTTTCTGGACTTCAATATACAATACAGTACATCTAGATGATACACAGTGCAATTTAGAAAAGCAAAGTGCTATTCAAGAAATTATACATTTTAATTTACCTACAGCTAATAATATTATTTGTTTTTTAAATATTATTTATAGAGTAAACTTGATTTTCTATGATAGAACAGTTTTGGGATGACTTCAGGTAGAGGCTTACCCCTTGTTTTGGTGGGTCTAGGTGCTCAAACCCCAGACCTTCGGAAGTCAATACAAACATCTAGGAAAACGCGGCTGGCACTTAGTCAAAGGCTCATGACGTGGCATGAAAAGCGTAAGGTTTTAGGTTTAGAAATGTGTAAAAATAAACTATGGAACGTTTTTAATACAAACTTAGTATTTTCAACTTCATTTGGGTGGTGATCCGGATTTGTGCCAGCCGCTTTTTCCCCAATGTTTGTATAAACTTGATTTTCTACCTGAAGCGACAGTATTTACGGATAGTTATAGAGCAGCAGAAAACCATTCCTATATACAGCTTAGTCCGGTTACTGGAAATTTGATGTGGATGTCATCATGGCATACTGATTGCCACTGTAAAGGCTGAGAGTTGTTTATTTCCCAATATGCACACAAAGCAGTTCTTTGCTGTAAATTAGAACGTTTAACATGTGTCTGTAGCCTGTTAGAGCAAATTAGAGGATGCATCCTAAATTGTTGTTTCACCCCCCATAGAGAGCTTCTTTAAGGACAGTATTCACAGAGGCAAGTCTATTTTTGTAAAAAGAGGTTTTCAAAGCTTGTAAATTGTTTAAATCACTGACAGGTTAATTTAACTGAGTAAAACTGCAGTTGATAATGTGTTAAGGTACAAAAGGGAACCCTTTCAAAAAAGAAAATGGTTTGTATTTAAACACAATGCAGCTGATGTTAGTTAATAATACTGGGGCATTCTAGGGCACCTGCAGGCTGCAAATTGCAAACTGCCATCAAAAGCTGTTTTTATTTTTGTCTAAAAATATACTGTAAGACAGGCTTTGTTCTTCTATTGAGAGACTGTTTCCGTGTTTAACAAGAAAAATACAGGGATTTGGAACGAGAAAAGCTACTGAAGAAAAAAATGGTTTTCAGGATACAGGGTAAGTAACAACTAGTGATAAGCAATTTTTTTTTGCCAGGCATGGATTCGCAGCGAATTTCCGCATCTCGCCATCGGTGAATTGTTTAGCGAAACTTCTCGAAAAAATTCGCCGCAGGAAAATTCATCACAGGGATTTTTTTTGTCGCATGTTAAATTGGGTGCGGGTGCGTAAAAAGAAGGCGTGGTCACATCAATTTGGGTGCGGACGCGTAAAAAAAGGGGCGGTTTTGTCAAAAAAGTGCGGGCGACAAAAAAAAATAGATGCGGGCAGCAAAGAAGACGCACAAAAAAATCACACAACAAATGTGTTTCGTGAATTTTCTTGCTGTTTCGCGAATTTTATGGCGAAGCGAAACGGGACAGATTCGCTCATCACTAGTAAAAACATTGGAATGAAAGTAAAATTGACGTAAGATAGATTTTTGGAGTAAAACTGCCTCAAATAGAACACCAAACGCATTCCAGTGCCCCATATAGTATAAGGTGTTTTTGAATGTTGAAGTTCCATTTAAGAATCACAGAGCAACTCAGGACAATTTGATGTTGGTTTTTTTGGCGTTATTAATGACAGTATTCTTTTGTTAATAATGATATATTCAGAAATATGAAGCTTAAATGCATTTTCATACATTTTAATGTTTTAATATTTCTCTTTCTTCACTTTCATTTTCTAATTTTCCTGTCAAACTGGATTCAAGCAACATATTTGACTCTGACTCATATTAAATTACAAGTAATGATACAGAGGGATAACAACCTGTAGAGTTGCAACAAAGTTTTATTCCATAAAAATAGGGTTGCCGCCTTTTATGGAAAAAAAATACCAGCCTTCCTATAGTTTTATCTTTCTTCCCTTTTAATAACATTTAAGTGTATGTTTTAATATGACATATATTCATGTAAAGGGTGATATCCCTGCAGCGAGCACCAACCATTTGGTTTTTTGTGTGCAAACGCCATTAATGTGTATATGGTGTTATAGGTTCTTGTGATAACATGGGCATGGTTTATAGTGGATGTGATTTAAAAACCAGGAATGGTCAAGACTGGCTTCCATTTTTTGGCCCTTCACCACCCCTGATCAGTTTTATGGAAAAAAAAGTCCCCTTATCTTTCTATAATTCCCTCAAATGTAACTTGTGTCCCCTCACAATCAACTTTTTTTCCAGAGAAAACTCTTCCACCCCCTTTACCAGTTTAGCTGTACGTCTCTCTCTCCAGCTCATTAATATCTTTCTTAAGTACTGGAGCCCAAAACTGCACTGCATACTCAAGGTGAGGCCTTACCAGAGACCTACAGATGCTGCCAAGTCCCTTTACCAATACCAAAAGTCCCCATCAGGGGCTCATGGTCTATGGAGTTTTTTTGTGTTTTGCTGGCAAGTCTTTGCACTCTAGCACCATCTAGAGGCAGGCTTTAACATTCAAAAAATGGTGCCTGGACATAGGATCTATTAAAAAGGAAACCTTGATTAGCTGGCTCTTCAGTTGTGTAAGGTGAAAAGCATTGCTCTACAATATTACATTAACATTATTAGTATCAGGGGGGATTCTCACTCCAGAGCCATCCTGAGACATCTCCTGCTATGCTGTCCCCCTTGCACCCCTGTTGCATTAGAGGGGGTCTAGGGGGAACTGCATCAATAGTGCAGAGAGCTCAGTTGTGCTCTTTGCACTAGAAGAGCATAATTTGTAGTTTAAAAACTTAAAATTCATCTCTTAAAGTTACCAGGAGTGGCATTTTTATCTCTCCTGATAATTTTGGGGGCACCCCCTCATTAACGTTATCTGACAACAAGGGGTATGAAGTGAATTTCATAGTAGTGCAGGCCATTTTATTCCTAAATCTTTCCCTAGACACAATACAGAAACTTCCAATAGAGCCTCGTAATCTAATAAGAGAATGTCATGTTGCTTTTTGTTAATTTTTTACACTTTAGTTATTAGGAAAGGCTAGTTAGGGGGAGATTTGGACATAATAGCTCCAAAAAGACTGAAGAGAAAAAAAAAAGTTTTTTTTAAGGGGAGGGTAAACATGGTGGCTAAGGAATCACAGTCCTGAATACGTTTTCAGCAATCATTAGATATTCTATAGTAAGCAGCTAGTAGCAGTCCTGTATGCAATGTCTATCTGCTGGTAGTGCCATTATACATATTTTAACAGGGATGTAACTCATCTATGAATGTTTATTTATACTTCTACTATTTTATTTGTAGCATTTTAATGTACAAGTATCAAATGCCAATCAGTTTGTTGACATGAAATAAATAAAACCAGTTAGAGATTATATGGCATCTCTCACACATTTTCAGATGTATTAACTATTTATATTAATATACACTTATCAACATAATAATAGCAGCCTAACCCTGCCAAAGGAAAGTGCTGATTTCTTAAGGCAAATCTACAGAAGGAGCATTTTACTTCAAAGAAGACAATGTTAACAAACAGGCAAACAAAGCGGGAACATATTTATAGAAAGTGCTTACAAACTAAAAGGGTTTGAAGAAGTGCTATTAGTATGCAAGGTAATAAAACAGAAGGAAATTGCTTGGGAAAACTTGATGATTGCGATTTATAATAATCTTACTAAGAGCAATGTGGAAATGTGGACGAGATGTGGAATAAAGAAGACATAGGTGGTGTAACACAAAAAAATACATAGAACATTTATTATTCATTCTGCAAGAATTGCCCTCCAGAAACACTACTAATGCTTGTATGAATAAGCTGTATCCATGGGGGCTCTAGGGCACTTGTTTACAGATGTCAGATAAGATGTATATAATGCAATGGTTTTTAGCTCTTTCAGGGGTATTCTTTGCCACTGCCATTCATGGCTTTCTAGAGAACTATAGAAAGATGACCTCTTTTATATTAAATAGGGAGAAGATATGCAGAGGTCGTCATTCTACAGATCTACAAAATATAAAAAGCTCCCATACAAAATACGACATTTGTTGCCAAGAAATATGTTATTTGTAGGTACTGGATGAATACATACAAACTTTTGACACCAATGACCTCATGTGATGTATTTGGTTGATCCATAAGTCATTTTCTTTCCACCCACATGGGTTATGATTTATGGTTAAATTGAAAATATAAGCACAAAGAACTATAAACAGTCAGTGTTGAATGACAGCAATGATCCCCTCATTTATCTAGTATGTTGGCATGCTGGCACTCACAGGGTTAAGTTGACTGATATGCTGAAATGCATCACAGCTGGTGCATTGTCTGAACTGTTCAGATGTATAAAATCCTCCTATTTGGTTAAATGTTTTTCATGGAGGCACTGTTATATTTAAAGAACTTGCATTAAACAAATATACAGATGTTACACTGAAATGTTTAATTAAAATACATATAATTAGATAGAAACTGTGTGTATATATATATATATATATATATAGCAAAAAAGTTGTTGTACTCACAGGAAAAAGAATGAAAAAATTATTATATACATATATGTAGGGACCCATAGGGTTAATGTGCCCCTATGGTGTTAAACCCTACCTTTTTCTTCCTTGTCACTAGGCAGGATAAATGTATCTAGTTGGTATTTGCAAATACCTTATTATTGGTTAAAGGCTAGACCACACCCTACCACACTTTAATATAGTGATAGGAAAGGGGTGGATCTTCCTTCTTGGGTTACAGCAACTGTTCTGTGTGGATGCTCCTTGAAGCCTGGGATCCACACAGGCCCAGAAGTGTTAGGCCCAAAGGGGACAAATACCCTTAGTGAAGTCGGGGACAGGGCCCCGTGAATGAGGTGAAGCTAGAACAGGTTAAATAATATCATAGCACTTTCTAGGAAAGTGAGGAAGTCAGAACTTATCTAGATAGAGCAGCTCATTTGCTCCATCCAGGAGAGAAGAGTAAAGGAGCAGTCTCCTAACAGGCTTATTGCCTTAGATTAGGGACACAGGTGTGCCAGGGACTAGGCCAGTAATTAACCCAGCCCGACCTCTACCAAGAGAAGGGATAAACCGGTGAGCTTGCCTCCTGTCACTCTGTTGGTTGTCTTACCCTGCCCAGCCTCTTTATGAGAAGGGATAAACCGGAAGACACCATACTTCTACTGCTTAATCTGCTTTAACATCAAGTATATTTCTGAATACCTGTCTACCTCATCTGAGTGAGTACTGATTTTCCCTGCATTACCACCTTTGTCTTGGACAAATAAACAGTTACTTTGTTTTGCAAGAGCTCCTGGAGTCCATCATCTTACTTTAATCTGAGCGATCGCACTACACAGTGGCAGTGGGAGTTGTAGTTCAACAACACCTTCCAGCTACAGTAATTTCCTTCTATATAGCGAAGGCCCACTCCAGGGAAAGGGGGTCCCAATGTAACCCATGCTCTGACCTAAATACTAGCCTGGTTTTGGTTCACATATAGCCAAAATAGCATTACATTATTATTATTTTTATCATTTATTTATAAAGCGCCAACATATTCCGCAGCGCTGTACAATAAGTGGGTTTCATACATTGGACATACAGAGTAACATATAAAGCAATCAATAACCGATACAAGAGGTGAAGAGGGCCCTGCCCAAAAGAGCTTACAATCTCCAAGGAGAAAGGGTTAAGACACAAGGTGTGGGAATGGGCATGACCAGAGTTGTGAGAGCTGTGGCACAGGGTATTGCTAAACTAGATTAGGGTAAGCTTCTCTAAATATATGCGCTTTAGAGATCTCTTGAAGGCAGAGAGATTGGGAGAAAGCGAATTACAGAGAATTGGGGCAGCCCTTGCAAAGTCTTGAATGCGCTGCATTTAATGAGCTGCTCCTTATCTCAAAGGGGTTTGTTTATACAGATGTGAATGTATATAGCATTTTAGTCTTTTCCTGAGCACACTTGGAAAAGGTTTCAATTTGCTAGTTGGTTCACATTTCAGCTCCCAGGTTTTTTCTCTTGCACGTATCTTATCTACTTATGAAACTCCAGACATCCTGGAAGCAGTACAAAACTGTCTATTACACCAACCTTATCTCTGAATAAAAAAAATGTATAGTTCATAGACATTCCAAATAATCAGTCTCTGCCACATACATCTGCATATCTTGTTTGTATATGAGTATGTAAGAAATACAAGTATGTGTGAGTGAGTGTGTAAAGCAACACTGCAAATCATTCCATTTGGAATTCTCACTATTTATTGATAGTGTTAAAATTCTCTAGTCCACTATCTATTGCACGTGTGCCATTTTGGTTTTATGATACTGATGTTGTTATTAATGGTTTGTGTAAATGACTGTAATGCGTAATAAAAAGTTCATTAAGTAAGACTGTGAAAATTGTTATAGTTACTAATATAATGGAGTTGTCTAGGATTCACAGAATGTAACAAAGAAAAATATGCACTTGTTCCTTGTTGTTTCCTGGATAGAAGAACATTATATAAACATTAGCTTTTAAAAGGTACAAGCATCCAAGAACACTTAGCTAAATAAAAGTAAATTAACAGGGAAAATTAGAGAGTAATTAAAAGTCTGAGGGGTGTCGAGGTGGCCATTTAGTCTATTGCAGAGCCGACACTGATCATTCTCATTGTATTGACTCAAAACAGAGCTTACGGAAGCCAAATGATAATGTTGCTGTGTTTAATGTAACTGGGTGTTTGAACAGAATTTAAATTGGAAAAGAAATTGACTGGTGACAGAAATGTTGTGAATAAGAATTAACATGGTTCCACTCTTAACAGTTACAATGGAAACCACAATTGCAAAGTAACAATGATTTCTAATTTAATGATAATTGTATGATTTTTTTTGTACCAGTATTATTTAGTGATTTAAATAAAGCTGTTTCTTGAAAAGAAGCTCAGACAAAAAACATGCTCCAGAAAACTCGTTACCCAGGTGCTAATATTTAAAACTGAAATGCCAGTTAGTAAATAATTAAACTCAAATAGAGCTCACCACATATTTTTTATGACCCGGGTGCAAAAATGAGGGCACACACAGGAATTCCCAATCCTCAAATACAGCTTTACATAGGCAGTAACTCACCTGATCCTTACGGTGGTCCGGGTGCCGATGCCCCAAACCCGTAGCCAGGGGCAAAGTCACTACTTTCATTCGCCCACCGAACAAGGATTTATAAGCCTTTATTCTTCATAAAAACATTAAGACATTAAAAATAATTGTTGTGCGCATCAAAAACATAACGCACGCATAAAAAAAAGGACTTTTCGTAAATTTTTGCCAAAGCAAAATGGGACAGATTTGCTCATCACTAGCAATTTGGTTTAATTAAAAAAATGCATTGTATTTCCAGCCGTATAGAATGAAACTGCATACTTAATTATATGTTATATGTAATCATTGTACCCACCTGTTTGCTTTATACTTTTTCTTTTCTTTGTGAAATGTTTGGCTGCCACACATACAATGCCAACTTTTTGTAATTGTAGGAATGTTTTAATTTGTAAGGAAAATCTGTTGAATAAAAAATATGTTACAAAAAAATGGATTGTTTTCAAAATAGCTTCCTGTAAAGGTAGTGCTGCATAGATCTCTAGGTCTCTCTTTTCTGCTTAAGCCAGGGGGGTTGCCAACACAGGCATAGATTATTTGCATATGTGTGTTCTGATTGGCTGATGGGATTCAGCCAATCGGATCAATGAAGGAGTGTGCCTGCCTCTCCTTGCAATATGAGTCTCCTTGGTTGACACAGTAATGTGACTATGTGGCACAAACTTTACATTTAGAATTAAATTGCATATATGATTTAAATGACTATTTTTATATTTCCAAACCACCCTTTTTATCCTGTGTATACTACACTGTTTGTCTGTATTTCAACAAGATCTTTATTGTTATAACATCTCAAAAGTTACAGTTTCATTTATTTGAATGCTTAAACAATCAATTACATTTGTAGATTGTAAGCTCTTTTGGGCAGGGCCCTCTTTACCTCTTGTATCGGTTACTGATTGCTTTATATGTTACTCTGTATGTCCAATGTATGAAACCCACTTATTGTACAGCGCTGCGGAATATGTTGGCGCTTTATAAATAAATGTTAATAATAATAATCTTAAGTAACATTAAAGTAGAAAAGGATGGAGGTAAGGAAAAGGGGGACCAAGAGAAGCCTCAGACAGCCTATGGGGAAAAAGGAAGGAAGGCCACGGAGGGAAGAATAAAAGGAGAAGAGAAAGGGGGAAACACTGAGGCTTGAACTGGCTGGCACTTATACGGTAAGTATTAGGTGTTTCGGTGTGGCATTGCTATGTCGTTATTATCAGGTTTACCATATATTTTTTAATATAAAAAATAAAATTATTACCAATTATCAACTGCCCCTTACAGAGGAACTATCATAAAAATAAAAATGTATTACACTTAACACTTTAACTATTAACAATGTGCAGTTTTATTGAAAGGGAGATACTGAGTAAACAAGGGAAGGGGAAAGTAAAAAGGAAAAAGATGGTGCTTCAACTACCACTGCTATTATACTGCTGTTGTGCTGCTCTGCACTCTAAGGCAAGGTATAGGGAAAGGAGGAAGCCTATGGGGGAGGCAGATTATGTTATTGGTGATGAGGTCCTATTGTGTGCCTTTAACCTGTATATTGCTGGATGAAACCTCAATAGAGGTAACTTGTTTTTCAAAATATATTCATATATATATTCCTAAATTTCTTTACAAAACAGAAACATAAAATCAAATATTTTGACAGTTCACTCATACATTTAGGCATTTCATACAGGGGATCTGAGTTGTTTCTTTGCCTAAGATCGAATTTATATTATGTCGGTTACAAGTAAGACATAAGCAGTACGACAGTAACAAAGCAATCAATCTGCCATTAAACAACAAACAATGAATAACAGCAGTGCATAGCAACAAACGCATAGGAAGGCAATTTTTAGCATTTATATTTGATACATACCAAAAGACAGATGTGAATCTCAATAAGAAATGAAAGGCACTTGAAGTAAAACTGACGTAAAAATCTCACTGTACTTTAATTAGGCAATGTACAATAAATGAGAAATAACAAATGCGCCTTTGCTGGCATTCAGACTAATGGATATAATGTATGGCATGTGTTGGAGAGAAAGAAAGTGCTTCTATGTGCCATTCATTCATTATTAACTTTCCTTAATTGTTCTACTGTGGTCTCAGATTGAACACCTGCAGTCACTTTTTTTTATTACCTCCTGATTAGTATTGCAAATAAAAAGGCACCAAATTCAAGGCTGTTTCTATCTACAGCTCATTAAAGACGTCACAATGTAGTTTGAGATATGAGAATTAAATTGACAATGATGCTAGAAATTTCTTAGCTTCTTTTATTGTAGCAAATGGAATTTGCTGTTATTCATATTTTAATATTGTATTGAAAGTGCATTGAGTTTTTCTGGTTGGAAACCAGCACTTCCAGCTTGAGATGTTTTTTTCCTAGTGCCACATAGTTTGCATTTGCTGGAATAATATTATAGATATCACGTGCAGTATGGCATCCATTCATAGGTCATGTAAGCTGAACAGTAAAACTGTAAAACTTCCAAGTTACCATGTAATGTTATCAATATTCTTCATAAATATTTCTCCCAATATACATTTAAATAGGAACGATCTTTCAAATTTTGGTAGGTAACATTTACCAAACTTAAATGTTTGCCTGTTTATTAAAAAATTTGAATCCAAAAACTTGATCAAATAAAACCATGAAAAAAATTAATTGCATCAAATTCATATTTTACTTCCACACACTCTCAAAAATAAAAACAATTCAAAAAGTCAAAAAACTTGTACATGTATAGGATCCATTCTCTGGAAACCCTTTATCCAGAAAGATCCGAATTACGGAAAGCCCATAGACTCTATTTTAATTAAATAATGTAGATTTTTAAAATTTATATCCTTTTTCCCTGTATTAATAAAACAGTACCTGGTATTTGATCCCATCTCAGATTTAATTTAGTTTTGTTGATTTTAAAATAGACTTAAGATTAGGAGATCCAAATTATGGAAAGATCCCTTATCCGGAATACCCTTCCGGATAACAGGTCCTATACCTGTATTGAAAAAAACTGACTTCTACATGAACTTGCAAGCTTTTAGATGATAAAGTTTTACATACGAGTATTTTTAAATTTTTGGAACTTAATAAATATCAAATATTCAAGTTTTGGAAACTATCATTTATATTACAAGTTCTGGCACAAAAAAAATTATATTGCAGAAAAAAATTCAAATTCGAATATTATCAAATCCAATAGTGTTTAGTATTTGGTCAAGATTGTTATGTGCATGGAGTTTGCTTGAAAAAAAAAATTGACCTCAATGCATTTGGCGCAAGAAAACACACCAACTGAGCTTAAAAGTCAATACAATAAATGCGAGAAAAAAATCAAGAAAACATCTTTGCCAAAGTTTCACCAGTTTGCTCATTTTTTTGCGGTTTTGCAAATTTTTCAGCAAAGCAAAATGGGGCAGTTACGCTCATCTCCGTTTGAAAGTACTTGTGTATAGTGGAGGGGGATCAACAGTGGAGTAATACTTGCCTAGGCCGAGAAGCCACTCCACTTGTCTCTTACTTAGAATGAGGGAGATTTACAAAAAGCTTTATCTCAGGATGCGCTGCTCTTCATTTGAGGAGCAGATCCTATAAGAATTAAATAACACTAGAAAAAGAGCAGTTTAACATTAATAATACATTGATTTATATATATACATTTATTACATATTTAATTTGCACAGAGGTACCAAGTAGTCATGAGCAAAATTTTTCTTGTGGCATGGATTTGCTGCGAAATTCTGTATTTCACCTTTGACCAATTTTTCAATTATCATCATTTATTACTTCTTACAACAAACTGATTCACACAGAAAAAAGGAGGGATCAACATTTTCGTTGGATTCACCTAGCTTATAAATTTCACCAAATATGTCCGAAATATAAAACTTCCTTAACTAATACCTTTCATAGCCTTTTGGGATTGTCCCTCAATTTCACAATTCCAGTTTGTAGTTGGGAATCTGATCAGCTATTATTCTGGTAGGTGAGCTTTAGCCTATAGGATAAACCCATGTAAATGGGATTTTCTTGGAGTCCTTTGGAATTCATTCCCAGAATTCCTTTTGTTTATTTGTATCTGTATGAGGCAGTCTCCTCAACCCTAATGATTTATTTGACAATTCTGGAAAGAAATTCAAGATTATTTTAGTTCTACTTATAATTCAAAAATTATCATTAATTCCATCTTAGCTCTACTGGGAATTGCTAAAAATAAATCATCACAACTTCCTATGTCCTTAATTTCTTATACCAAAACTCCTAAATTTTTTCACTTGTTATTAGCTGCTGCAATAAGATCTATTTTGAGCAAATTGATTGATATAAACCTTCCAACACATTTACTAAAATTCGTTTTTGTCAGGCCTTGAAAGTCGAATAAACCCAATGTGGTATAAATTTGAATTAAACTCGATCATGCTGTATTTATACAATGTCACGGTAATATCAAGATAATGGTACTCGACAGATCAAACCTGTCAAATTACTAAACTAACATTACTAACTAAACATTAATAAATCACATATTATGGGAATTTTTTTTTAAAAAAAACTCAATTTTGGGGGGGAAGAATAACGAAAAAATTGAGTTCTGGTGAAAACTTATTCATAAATCTCGAAATTATCTAGAAAGGAAAAAATCCGACTTTATCGCAAAATTGTAGTTAATGTGCCCCTAAAACTTGTTTTAAAAGACACAAAGCAGTTAACTTCAAATTGTCTAACCTAAAAGTCTGTTAAAACTTCTGGGAAAAGTGGAAGCCATTTCTGGATCGGTTACATGAAAACGAAAAAGGGAAAATTTTAGCTATTCTATACAACTCAAAATCCTACCATAAAATATCTTTAGTGTAGCAATCCAGCATAATACTAATTTGTTATTGTTGATTTCACGCACTTGCTCTGAGATTTCATTTTGCTTATTCAAAATATATGTTATTGTATTTATGCTGTACAGTTCAATCCTATATGAATTCTGCATGGTTTATCTGCAAATGTGTATGCAATTATTATATATCTTTATGAAAAATAAAAAGCCTTGAAAAAAAAATGCTAAAGGTAGGATTTTTTTTATATGACTGAAAAATATGATGAAAACCTGATTCTTTTTGCTTTTTATTATACACCATCTAAAAGCTGTCAAAGTCATGTAGAAGTCAATGGTAGGTGTCCTTTGTACATCTGGAAGATCTTTCTTTGCTTCTTGTTTTAGGGGTTTTCTGATTTTTTTGGACACTTTCATTTGTGCAACAATATGAAAAATTTGTTTTCATGTTTTTTCCATTACTTTTTTTCGTTTGTGCTTTTTATTTAAAAGGGCTGTTTTAATAAATCACTTGGCATTTGTAGTTTTAGGGAAAATTAGTTTAGCAGTGGTTTTAAACACCTCTAAAAGAATAAGAATATAAATATTAACAAATCTGCCCCTAACAGTTAATACAGGTTTGAGATTCATTATCTGGAAACCCTTTATCCAGAAATCTCCAAATTACAAAAAGGCCATCTCCCATAGACTCCATTTTAATCAATTAATTCAAATTTCTAAAAAATGATTTCCCTTTTTCTCTGTAATAATAAAACAGTACCTTGTACTTAATCCCAACTAAGATATAATGTATAGTTATTGTGGAAAACTCAATCCTATTGGGTTTATTTATGGGGGAATGTGATAAAAGTCATAAATGGAAAAAAAATGTGCACAAATATGATTACAAATTTGCATTTCGCAATGTAATATTATTCAAATATTGTAAATTAGAATTTTTTCCATTACTAACTTTTTTTACATAACCCCTAAATGTTTAAATGATTTTCTAGTAGACTTAAAGTAAAGACCCCTTATCTGGAAAACCCCTAGTCCCGAACATTCTGGATATTAGGTCCTATACCTGTAATAACTTTCAACGCTATTGGTCGTTTAAAGTCATAATAAATAAACTTACATTACAAAAGAAAAATCCACATATGGATAAAAGAGAATATGTGAAATTTGTTCTAGTTTGCCATGGTTGTTGTTACTTCATTGCCAAGTCCAGGAAATTTAAGAGGGAGATATTTCAAAAACACATTATTTAAAACTACACAGGTTGTTTAAAGAGGAGACTTCCTTTACCTGTTAACCAAAACTGCTATAGGAGCATCTTTTTGCACTCACAGGAGAAAGTATTGTGACCATGTGTATGTGTAGTGCCAACACTGCCTGCCATTTCTGTATGCTATATGTGCAGCACGTGGGTGGTGGAGTGATATGGGCACCACTAGGATGTCTCTATCATGCTGGGGATGCCCACATTACTCCATCACACGGGACACAGAAGACAGAAATGCCAGAGGTCACTAGGCACAAAGGCCACCATTAAGCACAGAGCTCCCTTGCACCTACAGTATTTACAGTATATGCTCTCTGCTATGCTCTGTATTGACTCTCCATATTTGAAACCAAGAAAAAAACATATTCTAATAATATGACTCAGAGAAATAATTGTCATATACAATATATTTGGCATTACAACCATTTTAATCAATACAACCTTCCCTACTATTGTTAATTGCTGTCATTACATTTCTATGTATCCTTTCAATAGCATTCCATGACTCTTCTGTATACTTTTTGGGGTTTAAATAACACCTACAATTTCTCTTTTCTATTTCCTTTGTATAGGAAAAGAGAGGGGGATTGATCAATGCACATTCACCGGTTCCCTGTTTCAAAAGTAAATTGTCTATGCTAGTGCATATATTGACAAAAGACAGGGGTTTTTAGTTACAAAATTCTGATCATAAGATTGATAAGCCACCCCTGTCTTTTGTCAATACATGCACTAGCATAGACAATTTACTTATGAAACGGGACCAGGGAATGTGCATTGATCAATTCCCCTCTCTTTTCGTATGCTGGTAGATAATTTGGCCAGATCAGTCGCACTTCCATTGTATTTGTATACTCTATTTAGCCTTGGAGTGCTCCCACAACCCCTTTCTGTGTATTCTTTGTATAGGAAAGCCTGAAAAAGATTTCTGATCCCCAACCTCCAGCTACTATTTTATATTGATTTAGCTTAGAACCATAAGTATTTCAGAGATATGAGTCTTTTGAACCACCTTTTTGAAAGAAAGCACATGGAACTGCTGTACCATCTATGTAGGTGGTTCCTCCTTCAAAAAAAACCAATAACTAAAGGAAGCCAAACACGTGTAGATTTCAGCTGTCAATTTGATACCAAAAAAAAAGCTATGGTTGGTAACTTGGCCCATCCTGCACCCTGGGGTACCACACACTTGATTACGGTAGATAGTTTGGCCTATAACATGGAGTGATGTTGTGATGGCTCTTATATTAATCAGTATAGGTATGTGTATATACTGGAAAATTTAATAAAAGCTGTAAACGGAAAACAAATTTTCACAGCTAAGAATAAAAATTCACATTTCGCAATGTAATATTCTTTATTAGACTGTTACTGCATTACAAATTTTATCTGTGCATTGCAGGCTTTTAAGGCACATTTGAAGGTTGTGTAAACTTTTGGAGCGAACATAACTTTTTATTAAGAAGTTTTATTACATACACTGTGCAATGGCGCAATCAAAGTTGCAATATTTCTTACACTGACGTAGCACTAAACGTTTCTGTGTTTGCAAAAGCTATATTAAAATTGTGCAAATGCAAATTTGTTTAAAAGCATACATTTTTGCTTTGCAAATACTTTTTCCATTACAGACTTTTATGTATGTGAGTGTATAGCTAGGTCTGTATTATTATGTGTAAAGTGTATATGCTCTGTGGGTCACTTGGAAAGGATGAGCTTACGAGCACACACACACTTACAAGCGTCTTGCCCTGCGTTCTCCTGTGGTGGGTTTCTCCTGCATTCCAAGACATGGGAAGCCCATTCTTCCTTATTGGCCTGTACTGGCACAGGCGCATTAAAGCGCAGGACACCACTGGAATGCAACATTATGCTATTGACTTCAAATGTATTTGGGATAAGAAAAAATTTGCAAGAATTTTCCCATTGACCCCAATGTATTTGGTGTAGAAACATCACTGGCATGCACTCAACGGACTCCAGGACAGCGGTTATAAAACTTCAAAAAGGCTTTATTCAAGGATCCAGACCTGACGCGTTTCGTGTGTTGCCACACGTATTCATAGGTACCTTTGAATACGTGTGGCAATACACGAAACTTGTCAGGGGGGCTGTCATGTCAGTCCTGCAACGCGATCGTTGCAGGACTGACCTACAAACAGCAGACGTGATCACATCACGTCTGCTGCTTGTTTCTGCTTCCCCCCAGCGCTGCTGCCCACTGACCAGGACTGCAGCATGGAGAACAGAGCAGCAATCCCTGCTTCAGGACAGGTAAAGTGGGGTTTTTTTGCACTTACACACACTTACACTCACTTACACACACTTACATATATTTACACACACAGCACACAATTTAGCAGTTTTTTTTTTCATTTTGCACACTTCTATACACTCATATACACACTGTCACACAACTTTTACACATGTATACACAAACACTTTTTTTATTATTCTTTTCATTTTACCACTTTGTTTTTAGTTTCTTTTCCCTAAAAACTGTTTACAGTGTGACTATTGGATCAGATATTCTGACCAGTAATTACACTGTCGTGTGACTTATTTTGTTGTTTCACTGATTTGCACAATTTTTGTGGTTTTATTGCATTTTTATCCCTGTATAAGTGTTCCTAATCTGTTTTTAGGATAGCTTTGCCAGGTGTAACTTTGGTGTAGAGAAATAACTTTATCTATTTTTAAATCATCAGAATGTGTACTTTGCAAAAATATATGGTTTTCTGGGTGTCTCTGTATAGTTAGGGGGTTATGGCACATAATACACTGTCAGGGGGCTCTGTGTGTAAAAGCTGAGTTGGCAGGCGAGAAATCCATATGCGCTATTTTCATTTTGGGGTCAGTACACACCACAGACTTTGGTATATCTATGCATATTGGGCATCAAACTGTTCAGTAGGCCTCTGGTGTTCCTATTTGGGGTGATTTGCCATTGTACGCAAGATATTGTGTGAGATAAATGCAGCTAACTTCAACATTTCTAGGCGATTTTCTGAAATGTCATAAAAACCACTAATTTTAGGAAAGCTTTGCAGATTGGTACTTTGGTGTAGAAAGGATTCCTTACCCATTTTCGGTTTGTCAGAATGTATACTTTCCAAAACTATATGGTTTTCTTGGTTTTTCTGTATAGTTAGGGGGGGTTACAGCACATAATACACTGACAGGGGGCTCTGTGTGCAAAAGCTGAGCTGGCAGGCGCGAAATCCATATGCACTATTTTCATTTTGGGTTCAGTACATACCACAGACTTTGGTATATATATGCATATTGGGCATAAAACTGTTCAGTAGACCTTAGGTGTTTCTATTTAGGGTGATTTGCCTTTATCTGATCTTTATCAAGAAATTGTGAGAGATAAATGCGGCAAATTGCAACATTTTTATGCAATTTTCTATATGTCATAAAAATCTGCAAACTTAGGAAAGCTTTACAGCTTGGTACTTTGGAGTAAAAAGAAATGTTTACCCATTATAGATTCGGGGGGATGTGTACTTTCCAAAAATATATGGCTTTCTGGGGTGAGCGTACTTTTTTTTAGCATTATCCTACATAAAGGATGTAAATGTGTTGATTTTGCAGGAGCTGAAATGATACATCATATGGGGGTATGTTCACATTGGGGCCCCTACATGCCACATTTTTAGGTAAACCTATACATATTTGGTATCAAACTATTCAGTGGACCCCTGGCATTCAAATTTAGGGTGTTGTATCTTGGTACCTAATGCTATATGGGAGATAAGATGCTGCAAAGTGGAAGCTTTGAGGGGATTTTTTGAAATGTCATCAAAATTGCTAACTTTAGAAAAGCTCTGCAGCTTGGTACTTTGGAGTAGAAAGATATGGGTACCCATTTTAGATTCGGGGGAATGTGTACTTTCCAAAAATATTTTAAAAATATTATATATATTATATATATGGATTTTTGGGGTGAGCATACTTTTTACTAGCTTTATCCCACATATAATGATGTAAATGTGTTGATTTTGCTGGAGCTGAAATGACAGAAATGATAGATCATATGGGGGTATGTTCACATTGGGGCCCCTACATGCCACATACTTAGGTAAACCTAAACATATTGGGCATCAAACTGTTCAGTGGACCCCTGGTGTTCAAATTCAGGGTGTTTTATTTGGTTACTTAATGACCTATAGGAGATAAGATACAATAGATTGCGACTTGATAGTTTGGAGTAGACAGACAGTTGTGCCTATTCTGGATTCCCCAGAATCTGTTCTTTCCAAAAAAGTAAACTTTTCTGGGATAAACCTTCTGTTAGTGGAAATTTTGGCCTTGAAATCTAAAGTATGCCGCTTTCTGAAGCAGTGCTTTGGAAATTTTGTAGTTTAAGCTGGGAGTTTTTGACCTATACAAGTGAGAAATCTCCATAAAACTATATATATATATTTGGTATTGGCACGTTCAGGAGACATGGGACTTTCCAAATCAGTTGTATTTTCGTGCATAAAATAATTTTTGTTTCTAGTATGTGTGTTTATATTATGGAGAATTTTTTTTTTAATTTTTAGACATTTAGAAGCCTTGTTACAGAATTGGAATTACACAAAAATTGTACCATATTTTGAAAGCTTAGGTTGTCCTGAAAAAAATGATATTGTTTTTCTGGGTAAACTAAAAGTCCCCTCCAAGGAAAAAGTGTAACAGTGCAAAATGTTCAAAAACTGTCTGGCAATACAAGTTCCGCTTTGACTAAAACGGTTGGCAGTTAAAGGGTTAATATGAAGCACTAAGGGGCACATTTACTAAATGTCAAATGTTTTTGTTCTTGGAAACTCACAAAAACTCCTGAGAGTTTTCTGATATTTTGAGAATTTCCTGCAATATTCTCCAATTTTTCGGGAATCTTTTGCCAAAAAAGTTGATTGATTGAGTTTTAATCAAAAAACTCTCAGGAGTTTATGTGAGTTTCTAAAATAAAATAAGAAAATAAAGGAGGTCCCTGCCCTGGAGACATTTTATAGACCTCAAATTCTTTAACGGAGTTTGTCACCTTTCTTTTCGAGCAGAGTAATCATGTCTTTTCTCTAGGACGGAGACAGCACTGTACCCTGGAAACATTTGTTAAAATGGCACAAAAGAACACTTTTTAAAATACTCCAGAACTGCAAATAAAATGTTATAGCTAGCTGGGACATTTTTCATTCCCTTCTTTCTCAGCCCCTAGTTTTTTAAAATTACTTCTTTTGCTTTCTTCTTCAGACATGTTTAATGTTCCCTTTAACAAGAGAACTATTTTCTACAGCATTGAATTTGTGCATTAAATTTGTGCATTAAAACTATCATAACAATCTTTCCTTTCCTTAGCTTTTTTGTAACCCAGTTTTAAGAAAATGCCACTGAACATTGCATTTTTATCCTTTCAATACCCTGCCACATTTTCAAATACTCATCGTCAACTTTTGCTCTGTTAGACTTCAAATGCTGGAATTGACTATTTCCTGATCTGCAATCAGATTATGGTATCACTGAGAATGCATAAGAAATGACTTGAAGATATAAACCATATTTGTGATCCAGAATCTATACATTTCTGTATAAAGCACCATCTATGCCCAGCAACTTTAAAATGAAAATTAGTCACAATTTTTTAAGAGATTCTTTAGTGAGACACTGACACTTGCATCAAATCTATATGTACCATTGAAGCCCAGTGTCGGACTGGCCTGCTGTTATACCAGGATTTTGCCTGGTGGTATTAAATCTGTTTTACCTTTTTGGAGATCGTGCGCCTTGCTTGAAAAATAAAAAACTTTTTAGGAGTAGGAATTCCCACAATTTACTGCTCCATCACTAAGACCAAGACCGGCGAGTCTGCGCACTTGTGCAGTCCTGAAGGCAGCGCATTTAAAATTGTTCCCGAGTGCGCTTCTACACTGTGCATGGAGCGTTCCCCCTGAATGATTTTCCTAAACAGCGCATGAGCTTGGAATACATGTAAGCGTCCAGGGTGGGAGAGAAATAAGCACTGACATGCGCCTTTAGTTCGATGCCGCCATCTTTTTATGTCAGCAGAATAAAGATAGCAGAGGGAATACAGAAAAATACACCAAAGTAACGGAGTGCGGGACTCATAACATGAGCCATATCAGCACTTTCTGATTTAGTGATCAGGTGCACCTCTAATAAACAGCATTAAATGAGGTGGTTGAGTTTAGTTTCTCTTTAAGGCCATTTAGCTCCCTTCTGCTTATAATCCTTTAGTGCATTTACCTACAGCAAGTCATAGTTTTTTCAGTTGAACAGGGAGATATACAGAGTTGTACCAAGTTGGAACATACTGATAAAAGCAAACGCTGAAATTATGTAGGAGTTACCTCACTTGGATGGAAAACCATTTGCAGTTTCCAAGTTTTTTATGTATTTAATGTGTCACTTGTATCTGTGGTATCATTCCTGTAAACTTAGGCCTTTGGCTACCTTCCCTTTAATCTGGGAGGCATTTGTGACACAGTGTAGTAATTACAGATACAGTAGAACCCCCATTTTAAGTTTTTCGGGGGACCAGAAAAAAATGGTGCGAAATCCAGGAAAATGTAAAATCAGGGAAGTTTATTATTATTTATTAGTGGGGCTACAAAGCAATGGTGTAAAATGCAGGAAAACTTAAAATCAGGGGATGTAAAATTAAGGTTTCACTGTATGCCAAGAATTGGTTTGACCCCTTTGCAAGGAGCCCTAACAGACATACAACTGAATGCAAAGGTTTGGTACCCTAATGGAAATGACATATTTGGTTAATTATAAAAGTGAAAAGTAGAAAAAAACTACTGCAGGGATTACTGTGTTAAAGCAATATGTTTGCAAATGCAGTTACACTTTATTTCACCTCTTTTAAAACACAGGGGCAAAGAAAATAGTAAATGTGCCATGTTCAAAAGTTTGGACACCCTTCCACATGACCAGTGATTGTCAAGGTCACAGACCCTAATTACCTCAATAGGACATTAGGAATTGTCACCTGTTGACAATTTGACATCCCAAACATTGGGCTGTTACTCCACAACAATGGGGTCATCTAAAATATTGAGCGAGGTAAATCGTTGCCTACAAAGCAGGGGAAGGCTATGGAAATATTGCAAAATGCTTCCAGTTCCCAAAAGTCCAAGAAAACTGCTCCTCTGCTGATCAACAGACATAGAGAAACCTAAATATCATACTCCAACATTTATGGGGTTATTCATCAGTTTTAGAGTTTGTAAATTTGAGTTTGTTTTCTAAGTTGAATAAACTTGCATATCAAATGCTCACTTATTTATTAATGTGGTAAACTTGTACTTGAACCTAAAGCGAATAAAACTCAAATAATTCAAATTGAAAATATGGCTTGCTTTTAGATGGTGAAGTTTTTGAACCAGAACTTGAATTGTGGGAGTTTTTGCCCCCCAAAAAACTTAAACATTGATAAACATCCCCTTAAAAACTGTAAAGAAGGACAAAATAAATCAGAAAAAGAATCAAATTATAGTTTTAGTTCACCTTTAAATTCCATTTAGTATGTTATAAAACAGGTTATTTTCAACAACTTTTCAATGTTGTCTCTCTACCTGCCTATCTATTGATCCTAACCTAAAGGATAGGGTACCATCAAACCTAACAGTTATATGTAGGAAAAATAAAACTTTAAATAATTTATTAGCCCCCACTGTTTTTAGGCAGCATCAAAGTAAAAAAAATTAAATAAAGAGGACATTAAAAGTGAGGGTAGAATAATATAGGAAAATAAGAATAAAAAAAGAAGAGAATACGAATATACAAACATGACTAGGAGGTAATAGTATAAATATCATTTAAAAATTGGTCAGGTGATGTAAAATGGTTCCATAGATGAGGGAGATGTGCCCAATGTAATCATTGCCCTAGAAATTTACAGTAGTTTAAGATCAGTATCATCCCAAATATAGAATAAATAGCGTAACTATTTGTTCTTCCCCATTTGTGATATACTGTATATCATTGAATGTAGTTGGATAAATGCCATTATATAGACATTTTGGTGATGTCAGATTTTAGACATTTAAAGGCATACATGATAGAACAAATAGAAGTAGGTTATAGAAGAGAAAATATGGTAGAGTTTCTGGATAAAGAAAAACGTATTGGATGTTTACCCTGAATGGTTTTCGATTTGAATGGTTTTAACAAAAATTGGTTAAACCATGTATAAAATAAAAAGGTGGTTTAATGATGCAAGTAAAAGTGACTATGCAGATAAGACATTATATATGTGCTATACTGAAATGTATTTAAAGAATGTGAATATGGTGAAACAGTGTAAATATGTAATATAATATGTTTATTTCCATTCAATGGTTTTATTGCTTTTCCATTGTTTGGCAATATTTATTGTGCTAAATGTGAGGAAAAAATTAAATGAATGAGCGCAAAATACGTAAAAGTTTTTTCACCGCCCAGAACCTGAGGTGCACGAGGAAGCAGTAGTGTAAGGAGAAGTCAGTGGGAGAAGGAAGGGCCTGAGATTTAAGTGCGGTTTCAATTGTTTGGTAAGATGAATGTGAGAAATTAAAAACTTGATCTGGGGGGTTTTATGTGGTGGTAAATCCAGGGCTTCACTGTGGCCTGCGCCCACTTATGCTATTTAACTTGCACCACTAAATGACACACACCACAGGAGACCCATAATAAATTACCCCTCCAGCCTTTAGCAAAAGTTCCAGATTGTTTATGTGTGGAATAGCAATTTCTTTCAGGAATGAAACAAATTAAAAATTGCTATTAAAGGAGAAGGAAAGGCTAATAAAGGGTTAATCTCAAGCTGTAGGCATACCTTCAGTTGTCTCAATAGTGCCCTTAAGTCTCCCCATATTTTTCCTGTTCAGATGATCAGAAGCCTCATAGGAAAAAAAAACTCTGAGCTTTGTAAAGAAAGTTCCCATAATGCCTCACTACTGCACTGAGACAAAGACCAGTGTACATGCTCAGTTAGTAAGACTATGAGGAAGCTTCCTGCTGATTGGCTCAGATCCACATTCCTAAGGGGGGGAGTGAGTTCTTGAGGGAGGGGGGAGCAGAAAAGAGGAGAGAGCTGCATGTCTCTGGCACAGGAAAACAAAGAGACAACAAATCCTGTTTCTTTTGATAGAGGACTGTAGCATTACTGTACTGTAGGTGCTTATGGTTGTATTTACATAGACCTTTCTGATAAAGCTTACTTAGTTTTTACCTTTCCTTCTCCTTTAAAAAAATACATTCTTAGCTGACTTTATTGGGGTCTTCTAGGGGTACTTTTAAGTTATACATTCTTACTACCAGTGGCCTAACATCTTCTACTTCATAATGTAGCATCACATTTACACCTTTCAGCAAATCATGGCTGCAGGGCTTTTGAAGCTTCTTAATGAAATCAATGTATTTCATCTTGCTGACAAAAGTAACATCATAGACTCCTTAAGTGCTAATCTTGTAAAGCCGCTATCAGCAAAAGCTGATCAGAAAAGACATAACAATATT
Organism: Xenopus tropicalis; assembly: GCF_000004195.4. Lineage (NCBI taxonomy): Eukaryota > Metazoa > Chordata > Amphibia > Anura > Pipidae > Xenopus > Xenopus tropicalis. Next base: position 41,712,691 of record NC_030683.2, on the reverse strand, counting down.
TTGTCTCTCTCTTCTTCCTGAAATCCTCCAAGTATTGTTAACCCATGTATGCGCTGTATTAGTGTTAGTGATACTGCCATTGCATGGGTCTGATGCAAGCAATATCAGCTATATGCAATAAACCTCTTTTGCAAAGAATACAATTGGGGGTAAAATGTACTTTTATTAATTTAGTCATAAAATACGCATGCTATTGACCTTTTCACATGGAATTAATTTGTACAGTCATAGTTAGGGCCCCCTTATCATTTATTGGTCATAAGACTGTGGGTTCCATAACATCAGTGAAGTTGCCAATGGCATTCTCTTAGACTGGCTTTTCACAACCTTACTTATCACCTTCATTTTACCACCTTTGGTATTATAATCCCCTTACAAAAAATTAACAGGAGGGCTTAGTAAACCCAAAAACCTTGATCTGATATCACTTAATTAAAAGTTAGATGTAGCACAGCAAGTAAGTTGTAGCCCAGCAACCATAGAGATGGATTTTAAAGGGAATCTATCCATAAAACTATACCAACTAGTTCTCTAAAATGGATGCCCAAAAAACTTAATTACAGATGAAAGGAAATTCAAACCTTTAAGCACAGTTTTTCTTCTGCTACAGAATAGCTTACAGCAGCATGCCCTCCATTTCTATGCTTCAAGCTAAAATGACACAATAGTAAGTTAACAGCAAGATGATTGACAATCCTGTTCCTTTCCACCCACTACTGTCCTTATTTAAAGCAGACCCATCCCCTTAACATCTCTTTTGGCCCATTCCCTTCAGCCAAATCTCTTTGGCACCTCTATAAGCCAGGCATCTCTTACTTTTATATTCCACCCACCAATGTTCTTCTTATAAAGCAGTTCCCCTAACCACTGAACAACTGAGGCACTATTCTTGGGGTGGTATATTGGTGACTGATAACCCTTCATGATGAATAATGCCCACCCCAAAAAATATATTGTGGCAAGAAGCTGAAGTTGAACTATAAACCTTCTTTTTACAAAGCATCTGCCCTAACAAATACAACATTGACGTCCTATGCTTGGGCCTTCAAATTTGGTTGCAGATGACATTTCATAATGAACCAAGGCCACTGTAACAAAACTATGCCAAAAAGATAGATGCTGGAATCGAAGACTTAACTTTTCTTCTTATAAAGTATTCCCCTAACCACCACACCTTTGAAGAACTTGGGTAGGCAAATGAATAAAGAACCAAGGCAGCTGTTACCAAATCTTCCAAAAAATAATACTGGAACTGAACCGTTAAAATCATTTTTTATAAAGCAGTTCCCCTAACCATACACCAGTGATCCCCAACCAGTGGCTCAGGGGCAACATGTTGCTCACCAACCCCTTGGATGTTGCTCTCAGTGCCCCCAAACCAGGTAGTGATTTTTGAATTCCTGACTTGGTGCCAAGTTTTGGTTGAATAAAAACAAGATTTACTACCAAATAAAGCCCCCTGTAAGCTGACAGTGTGCATAGAGGCTGCCTAATAGCCAATCATAACCCTTATTTGGCACCTCCATGAACTTTTATGATGCTTGTGTTGCTCTCCAAGTCTTTTTACATTTGACTGTGGCTCACGAGTTTGGGGACCCCTGCCATACACTATTGAAGCACCATGCTTGGATAGGTAAAGTTAATGGAAGGGGCCCTTCATAAGGAACCAATGCCACTGTAAGCAAACCATCCCAAAAAGACAGACATTGGAAGAAGCAGGATTTGAACTCTTAACTTTCATCTTATAAAACAGCCACCTCAACCATTACACTGCTGACATGCCATCCTTGCACCAAGGCCACAATAACAAAACCATCACAAAAATTAAACTTGCAACATTAAACCTTAGAAGGGCCTGGGATTAAAAGAGCAAGGGGGATTTGATCAGAACCTAACCACTATACTGGGGAATTCCTGTGCTGTATCCAAACTTATAAGTTCCACACTAAAGGGGCCCACTGGGCAGATTAGTGGTTGTGATTGCAGTTAAAAAGTTCTGTGGAAAAGAGGTTGTTGAGCTGAAAGTGTGATCAAAGCAAATGATAAAGCCTCAGGTAAAATGGAAAAACTGTCACATTGACTCAAGGAGAATAGTTCATCCCAAAGGGACTGCCAAGTAGGTGTACAAGATCAGGTATCCACTAATTAAAATTAAAAGATAATGTTATATAGTGAAGTCTGTTGTGCATTTAAGCAGACTGAGGGCCATAATAATCCATCAGAGGGACATCCTGCCTGCCCTGCCATAAATGATGCTGGAGTAGGCAGTTTCCCCAGAAGAAAGCTAGGCGAGTGTCCAAGGAGGCCTAGGGACTATAAGAACAGGAGAAGTAGCTCAAGGTTTCAACCAAAAATGTGCAGAGCAATTACTGAGTAAGTAGGAGCATGAGTACCCCAGAATGGAAAAGAACTCTCAGAGCAGGTTCCAAAAGAAGGGGTGTTATGGAAGGAAAAAATCGGTGCACTCAGAAAGACGCAAGGGTGGGATGAGAGTTCAATTATGTGAATAATGGTAAGCAACAAAACAAGCCAGAAAGTTTGTTACAAAACCTAACTTAATGGGGGTAATCCAAAGCTTTGGTTCCCTGTCAAACTTTAAAATGAATTACAACAAATCATAAATCTTAAATACATCTTATACATTGATTATATATATTACATTTATCACAACAAACTAGCCCACTGCTATAGAATAATTTTTGCTTTAAGTGGGCATCGGATTCAAATATTTAGGAATACAACTATCACATAATGAAAAAAAAATGATCTACCTTTATTTGATTTAGCAGAAAAAGATAAACAAAAATGATTGCATGCATTTCATGGTTTTGTAGAATAAATGTTCTACACATTAGAACTGCTTTCAGGTAACCTATTGTTTCTCCTACTCCCATGGAACTGGAGGAGTCCCAAGCCGGACTTGGATTTTTTATTATTGAGTGCTATTCTGATATCTACTGGGAGCTCCTTTCTTGCTCCCTTCCCATTCTCTAGCAGAACAGCTGCTGAGAGGGGGGTGATATCACTCCAACTTGCAGCTCAGCAGTAAAGTGTGACTGAAGTTTATCAGAGCACAGGTCACATGGCTGTGGCACCCTGGGAAATGAAGAATATGGCTAGCCCCTTGTGAAATCTCAAAATTAAATATAAAAAAATCTGTTTGCACTCCAGTGCAGGATTCTTCTGGAGAAGCTCTATTAACTGATGTGTTTTGAAAAAATACATGTTTTCCAATGACAGTATTCCTTTAACGACTAGGGAATATTTCTAAGCAATTATGCAAATTAAAGACCCTGGGTAGAATTTATGGAACAAAATAAACATACTACTTAATGTAGTAGTCCCTGTATCTCCAGCAAACAGAGCCCACTGAATTTGACCCTACTAAAAAGATATATATATTAAAGTGATACCATGTCTCTGGTATGCTTAGACTGTAAACCTCTAATCAGTACAGAAAACTGATTTAACTAATAAAAACCAATCTGTTACCATGTGAAACTGAAAAAAACAAATAAAACAAGATTTCAGAAGAGTAAGTCAGAAGAGTAAGAGAGTATTATTTGGAACATGCAATAAATGCCACCCTATGAAGCCATGTTAGTTCTACCCACCAGTGCCTCATACTGACTGCCAACTTCTTAACATCTACCTACCACTTTTTTAATCCTCCGTGTTTATTTGGATGCAGCATTTGAATTGCTGGTGAAAATGATAATAATCTAGGAAAAAAAATCTAGCAGAAACAACAATATTTCTTCTCTGCTTCTTCCTATTGTGCATACTGTGCATGATGCCAACCCCTCACTCAAGTAATAATGAGTTCCTTTTTTTATTCTGTTCTGCTATATTTTTTCATCATTGTGCCCCCTGGAGGATGTTGGGACTTGTGGTTGTAGACCCACAAAATTGACAACAGACTTTTCTACCTAGCACTTTGTATATCTGTGCATATTTCTTTTTCTCTACTTATACTTATAAAGATGGGTATACAGTGAAACCTCAGTTTTGATCCCATAAATTTACATTTTCTTACATTTCACACCATTTTTTGTCCTGATTTTCCCAAAATGGTTATTTGTCCAGCCATAAAGCACTCCCAGTTAGATTCAGCAGAATGTGCACTTTCCATAAATGTATAGTTTCATGTGGTAGACCAAGTGGTAGACAACTAAAGCTTGCTGATTTCTGGAGGGGTGCTTTGGAAATCTGGTAGTGGATGTTTTACTGTTTGTAACTTGTTTAGTTGTAGGATGGTGAGCGCTTTTCTTTATGTATGTGTATATATATATGAGTTATTTATCTAATATGTATATATATATATACATATATACTGTATATATATATTTGTATACATACATACTTACATACATATAAATAACTCCTACATTCAGATGATTTTAAAACTGACATTTATGGCATGGTGCAGTTGTGATTTTAATTAGTTCAGCACTGCAGTATGTATGTCCAATTAGTAATAGCCAAGTATGAGAGGTAAATACTGCTTGAGGCAAATGGTATAAAAAGAATGAACCAATTATACATTAGGGAAAATACTTTAATATGCTACAGCAGTGCTGTCCAACTTCTGCGGTGCTGAGGGCCGGAATTTCTCTTGCATACATGGTGGAGGGCCGTTAATGGAAGCCAGTTTTGACCACTCCCCTTTTTAAACCACACATTACATTACATTAACATTTATTTATAAAGCGCCAACATATTCCGCAGCGCTGTACAATAAGTGGGTTACATACATTGGACATACAGAGTAACATATAAAGCAATCAATAACCGATACAAGAGGTGAAGAGGGCCCTGCCCAAAAGAGCTTACACACCCACTTTAAACCACACCCATTTATCACAATGGTGGTAATGCAGCAAAAAGCCAAATGCTTGGTCCTCACTGCAGGGATATCAACCGTCATTCATATGTGAAAGAATTATATTATGTCATATTGAGACACACCCTTAAATCCATATGCCTCCACCTCCCCTGTGGATAGCACAGCAACCCCCAACACATAATTACGCACCTTAGGGACCATTTAATGGCTATTTCCAACTGCTAACAAACTCCCAGAACAAACCCCTGCCAGGTACACCTCCCACAGGCAGCATAGGGCAGGCAGAGTATGGCACACACAGGCAGCATAGGGCGGGTAGTGTGTGCCATACTCTGCCTGCCCTATGCTGGCTGTGTGTGCCATACTCTGCCTGCCCTATGCTGCCTGTGTGTGCCATACCCTGCCTGCCCTACCCTGCCTGTGTGTGCCATACTCTGCCTGCCCTTAGCTGCCTGTGTGTGCCATGCTCTGCCTGCCCTACCCTGCCTGTGTGTGCCATACCCTCCCTGAAGAAGAAGGTTGAGTTAAATAACAGATTCTTCCCACATCTGTCTTTTTAGGATGGTTTGGTTATCGCTGTCTTGGTTCTTCATGAAGAACCATTTGCCAGCCAAGCCTAAGTCCTCAGCAGTGTAGTGGCACGAGGAGCAGCTTTTCAAGAAGTGGCCAGGAAATATCACACGCTGCTGGCAAAGACTAGCTTGGCTTGTAGGGTGGCTTAGATTGCATGTTCCATAAAAAAGGTACCCTCCTTCCTCTTCCAAAAACCCCTTTCTTTCCAATACTTTCATCTATGAGAGGCTACCTCATTTCTCACATCCATTGGCACCTCCCATGGTTCTCTCTACTCTAGACTATCCCTTGGCCACATCATGTTAATGTGCTGCACAACTGTGGTTGGAGGACACTTGTTTGTCTTGCCATCATGGCCTCCTTGGGTGAGCATCCAGTGGGGGTTGTGTTTGCCTTCTGTGCTTTGTTGCTGGGTATCCAATGCCATCCTTCCTCTCTTTGACTTTCCTTGGGGCATGCTTTCCAAGCAGGTGCTCTCTTGCAGCTCAGGTGGATATTGAACTCAGGACCTTGTGCTCTGTTGGCTGTTGCCTTAACCACTGCTCTGTTTGCCAGGGGCTTCTTACTTGGAAAGGATGGTGCCCTTTCTACCTAATTTGCCAAATCACCATACAGCTACAGCAGTGTAGTGGAAAGAGCAGCTGTGTTATAAGAAGAAGGTTGCAAGCTCAATACCTGCTTCATTTCTAGTTACTATATGCTTTTGGTACATAAACTTTGCTTTTTGAATGCTTCGTACATTCACTTTGGTTTTGCCCCTTTGTCATTTGCCAGAATCCACAGATTGCCAGTCTGGGCCTGCTACACACATACTGAATACACAAAGAAAGTGAAATGAGAAATGATGTTTAGAAATCCACACTGGGCATTATTGATTATCAAGTTTCTGAGAGTTGTAGTTCAGAGCAAGACTGTTAAACAAGTTTAAAAAACTGATACACATACAAGGTTTAGCCACAACTATTGTGCCTGGCAATAGCAATTATTAAGGTGCAGGGAGCCATGTAAAGCCCTGCGTACAATTGGGGTGCTATATAAACAAATAAATACATTCATACACCCCATTGTACCGCTTCACTTACTCACTGAGCTACAAGAGCACATGTATGGTATGGGTTTTATTTGAATTTTATAACACTGCATACTGATGCTTTTATATGCACAATATAAAGGAACCAGAGAAAACATGTTTACAAAAATGGGTGTGGTCAAAACATTTTCAGCATGCAGCATTTCTTTTTGCCTTACGTCTGCTAAAAAATCATTTAAAAATCAAATTAAATAAATGCAATAGGATTGTTTTGCCTCCTGTAAGGATTAATTATATCTTAGTTGGGATCAAATACAAGGTACTGTTTTATTATTACAGAGAAAAAGGACATAATTTATAAATATTAGAATTATTTGCTTATAATGGAGTCTATGGGAGATGGCCTTCTTCTAACTTCTAACTTTCTGCATAGTAGGTTTCTGGATAGTAGGTTTCTGGATAATGGATCCCATACCTGTACCACTCTATAGGGCCGATTCACTAAAGTGCGTTAAAACATGCGCTATTTATAGCATGCGGTAAAATTTTTATTGCTTCTAAATTTTTGCGACTTAGCGCACGATTCACTAAAAGCATTCTTGCGTTAATTTACACGCGATACTGCATGTGTTATTTTAGTCACAAAGACTATTTTCATGCAGTATTTGAGGGTACATGCGCTAATCAACGCACCGCATATAAATAGTCGCCGCATATAAATAGTCACTGGATATAAATAGTAGCTGCATATAAATAGTCGCTGCATATAAATAGTCACTGGATATAAATAGTAGCTGCATATAAATAGTTGCCGCATATAAATGTTAGCCATGTTAGCCATACATGCCAATACTTGCGGAAAATTACTGTATTAAAAATGACCATTTCCCTGCAAACTGGCGGCTGCTTCACTCTAGGGCCAACACAGACTTGAATAAATCACACTGCAAAGTCCATATTGTGGTGGCAAAAGCTCATGAACTGTATTTTTCTATAATTACCGCCTGCCCCAAGTAGGTGTTAATTTTCGCACAGACTAATGCGATATTTAGCGCGTCTAAGTGTTTGTGAATCATGCGTTAGTGTCATTTCTGTGCACTTATTAACTCATGCGTTAAAATTTAACGCATGCGGTTGCACGTAAATGAACGCATGCGATGTGCGACTTAGCGCACACGGTAATACTGTAGTGAATCGCACGTTAATTTTTGCATCTATTTTAAGTGTGCAATAAAAATTAACGCACTCTTGAATGTTTAAAAACTTTGTGATCTTTTTTAGAAACAAACAGGCAAGAAAATCTATTAGTCTCCTTCTATTTGATCTTTGATTCTAAATACCATGATATCTTAAATAAAGATGGTCAGAACCTTTGTTACCATGGAGCTGCTACTGAGTAGCAACACTGACGCTATAAAACATGCTGAGAACTAATAAATGACAAATAGCTATAACAATGTTGACAAAGGTGAAAACAGCTTGAATATGCCATGCTCTTTCTATTTGCATATGCTGTAACTATGATCTGGATAGCTACCTGATTGTATGAGATCTGCAATACCATAATACTACTATTATTAATATATATATATATATATATATATATATATAAGCAAACAGAGTACCGCACACATAGGGACTTTATGAAAAAACAAAAAAGGTTTATTGAAAGAGATCCGACGTTTCGAGCACCAAACTGTGCTCTTCCTCAGGGACAAAAGGTGGTTTGTCCCTGAGGAAGAGCACAGTTTGGTGCTCGAAACGTCGGATCTCTTTCAATAAACCTTTTTTGTTTTTTCATAAAGTCCCTATGTGTGCGGTACTCTGTTTGCTTATTAAATTTTTTTGACCAGCACCGAGGGCATTTGTTTGCCTGATGGGTGTGCTCCTTTCTGTTTCTATATATATATATATATAAAATATATATACTGTATTAATGGTGGCTCCTTAGCAACATATACAGATATAAATAAACTTAAGAAAATCAATGGCAAAGGTCCCTTCTCTTTCCTTGAAGTAGTGTCACGAGGAAGTAGTGTCACGAGCACAACATAATGGATGTATTTAGGTCCAGTGCCTAAGGTGGCACCGGACCTAACTACACCCCTAGACAAGGGATCTTTCTGTAATATGGATCACCATACCTTAACTGTGCTAAAAATCATTTATACAGTACATTAAATAAATCCAGTAGTATTGTTTTGCCACCAATATGAATTCATGCAGCTTAGATACTGTACAAGGTAGAATCTTATTATTACAGGTATAGGACCCGTTATCCAGAATGCTCTGTACAGAGAAAAGGATATTTTTTTTAAAATAAGAATTATTTAATTAATATTAAGTCTGTGGGAGCTTCTGAGATTTTTTCCAGATAAGGGATTCCATACATACTAAAATAATAGGATTTTGCAATGGCACAAATTATTTGTGGAATAACTGGGCATGGCAACCTATCTGAATTTTAGAAATACTGGGAAAAATGCTGGAAATGTAAAATATTTTCATAAAAAGGCATTTGTAGAGTTTTATGGAGACCTGAAATGTTCATGGGTAAAGCTGCACTGGTCATTCCTTTTGACTGTGCTCAGAAAAAGTGGAATTTGGAATAGAGCTTAATTTCAGTTTCTTTTTTGCTCTGTTTAGTGCAAGACATAACAAAAAACATAGATTTTTTCAGTAATTAAAACAACAGGCAAAAAAGCACCAGTCCTATTAAGTCAATATATTGTATTATTTCTTAAGGGGTATAGTCACTCTGATGGTGCAGCTACTGTGCCAATAAACTAGATAACAGCTTGTTATTAAGCACTACATATTTAGGGCCAATACACACAGGGCTACTTAGTAGCAGCTATTTATCACGGCTACTAAACGCCAGAAAATAACCTGCACAGGGCCACTAAGCTCTGGTACCTGACAGTAGTAAAAAGCATGTGTAGAAATGAAGATGAGTAGCTACCGGGGGCAAATGATCTAAATGTTCCTTCATTCATAAGACACCTATGCCCCTGGTGAAGCCATGGATGTGGGGAAACCAATAGGGAGGCATAGGTGCACAGTGGGTTTTGCTGACCCTAACAGAGGCAGTAAATGAGGTAGAAATAAGTGGTTGAGGTGGGTTGTGGAATGTGGGTGGAATAATGAGCATTTTTTTCTGTCCTAGAGCTGTGCCATAACATTGTTTACTTGGGAGCCCATTTACTTACTCACGAACGGGCCGAATGAGTCCGATTGCGTTTTTTTCGTAATGATCGGTATTTTGTGATTTTTCGGATAATTGTTGCAACTTTTTCGTTGCCATTCCGAATGTTGCGCAAAATCTGCCGATTTTTTCGTAGCGTTAATACTTGCGCGAAAAGTCGCGACGTTTTCGCAGCTTTCGCGCCGAGTACGAAAGATTCGGATTCATTCAAGCTTCAGTATGGTGACTTTTCTTGGGCCGGGTTGGAGCTGCAGAGTGCCATTGAGCCCTATGGGAGACTTTCCTTGGGCCAGGTTGGAGCTGCAGAGTGCCATTGAGCCCTATGGGAGACTTTCCTTGGGCCAGGTTGGAGCTGCAGGGTGCCATTGAGTCCTATGGGAGGCTTCCAAAATCATGCTAAGTCTGAAAGTTTCGCTTACCGCTTACGAGCGCTCAATACGAAAAAGTCGCGACAAGATACGAGCGCATCGTAATGGCTACGAAAAACTCGCGTTTTTTCACGCAAATCGTATTGGTAACGAAAAAGTCGCGACAATTTCCGCAAAGTCGTAAAGGCGCCGAAAATTCGCAAAAAATACGAAAAAGTCGCAAAATGTTCGTTTTCCAATCGGAATTTTCCCAATTCGGATTCGAATTCGTGTCTTAGTAAATGTGCCCCCTAGTGTCATTTTTTAAGTGTTTTTAAGGGAACTGCCCCACACCATACTGGTAATTATTTTCGGTTGTGCTGTTTTTGGTACATTTATCAATAAAAGTTTCTGGGGCCCGTTTAGTTATCCATAACTTTCTTTGAGTTCTACAACCCAAACTGATCTGCCAAGTGGGGAAGGGAGCATGCTATGCGGTTGCCCTATTTTCCAGTTGCCTATTTATGAATATGTTCAGACCTTCGGTGATGTGAATTTACACTTGGTAATTGTGGTTTCTCCAGGTTGTTTGAGTTTAAACTGTTATCAAGGCAAACTTTGCATCATCCCTAAATCTAATGTATGCACCAGAATGATGATGCCCATGCCCTGGCTACGCAATTATAGTTTGTGAGGATGAAGGGGGCATGTGAGGAGGTCAGAGACATCTTGGAAGTGCAGAAATGAAAGTGAAAATAATTGCCGTGACTGGGGCATAGAGGCGGGGCAGGCAATATATGATTAATAGCCAAGATTTTTATGAATCATTGTATGAATGATTTAATTTAAAAAGTATTTGGGTTTTATTTTTAACTTCATTGAGTCTCCTATTATACCAGTCTGGGTGACATGTCCCCTTTACATTCAGTCCCTCCACAACTCCTCTCTCTCTGCAAAAAAATCTTTGGAGGGGCCCAGCACAGAGAAACAAACCATACCAGGCCCTTTGCCTCCCCAATGCAGGAATTTATAAGCAAGGAAGAACACCCTGCAGTCTGGCCCCCTATCCCCCAGCCCCCAATAACTGCAGGGTCTGCTTCCTCCACTACTGTATTAAACGGTACTTTTAAAGAGGTAGCTTTTGAAGATGCTGTCCCACCATATATTCCCTAGTTACAGGTGGCAATACACTGGTCACACTCAGTTCCCTATTGATGAAGTTCATAAGCTGGACTGGATGTGATTTGGCCACATTTATGATGGCTGAATTGTATTGCTGTAGCAAGCTCTGGGTACTAGTCACAGACTGATGTGCTGCAATCATCTTCCAGCCTTGTAGGTGTCCCCTGTCTCTAGACCAAGGTTCTTCCATCTGTAGTGCATATGCTATATTTTTAAAGAAACCTGAAAGAGCCAAATAACTGTGCTTTGCAATGGATGCTGTTTGGCAGCACTGCACATCTGATTCATAAACTGTAAGAGGGCAGTGGCATGATATTGACCTTATGATGCAACATAACATACATCTAAGTGATAGTAAGTACTGCATATATGGGGAAATCCATTACACAACATTGTAGAGTTAAATTCATGCTGTGCCCCTTGTTCTGCATATATTAACCTTACACCACAGGGCAGATAAAATCCAGAATGTTGGAGCTCCTTAACAAACAAACAGATGTAAATGATGTTCTGTGCACACAAAGTTCAACCATTTAATCAAAATATGATTTGGACATGTTTATTAAGCATAAATGTATTAATAAGACAGCAACTGTACATTTTAAAATTAAGTTTATGGGTAAATTTTAGTGATGAGTGAAATTTTTCGCCAGACATGAACAGTAAGTAAGGAAAAAGTCTCAGTCGCAATAAAAAAAAGTTGCAGTTGCATCAAAAAAAATATGCTCATCACTGGTTAATTGCAAAATGGCCACCGGCGAGTCCCCGTTCTTGGATAGTGACAGCAGCGATGATGAGGAGGATGATGACATCTATGAAGAGCCCAGAATTCCTACCTGGATTGATGAAGACCTGAAAGATCTTCTGAAAAGGTGGTGTAGAGAAATAACATTCACAGATACATTTATGCACCACATCAATGGCCAAAACATAATATATATATATACAACCAAATGTGCTGTTTATCAGCTGTAAGAAAACGTACACATTTGAGTTCACTTTTAAGATAATTTCCCTAACTTGACTTTTTTTAGTGTGTCTGCTACAACTATAATTTAGGTTTATGCAAATTGAATATATTTTGTGTTCTTTATTGCTCTTGTTGAGTAGTTTTTTTTAACTGTCCCTTCCATCTTAAGCTCCTGAAGAAGAAGCCTGAACAGCGCCTTGGTGTGTGTGGCAACATCAGAGACCACCCATTTTTTTCTTGTATAGACTGGGAGGAGCTGGAGAGTCAGAAGGTTCCTACACCCTTTCAGCCAAGAGCAACAGTAAGTTTAATACTAAAACAATAGAACCCTAGCCAGGAATTATTTTCACACTAGTGAAAAAGAGCTAATTATAATAGAGAGGGTATGGAATAGCTAGATACAAACATTGTAGGGGTGAAGGGAATGAGAAAATAGAACTCAGTCTGCTGGTGCAAAGCTAAAGGTAGATGCAATAGCTTTTTACTTACCTATACTGCATGTTCTCTATCATCCTAATATTTTCTTTCGCTTTTCTGCAGCCAACAAGGGATCTATCGAAGCCAATCGAAGGTAAGGCTCTGTCTTTCCTGCAGCCCCAGATGACTGACACCACATCAGGGGACACACAGAAAACTTCAGGCTTTTCATTTGTGAGCTCCACCTGGCAAAGGTAGGAATCTGAGCCTTGTGACACCTACAGCCATCATCCATGGGGAATTGGAACATCACCACCTGCTGCATAGAGACCACATCAGCTTCTGCAATGCCTGGTCATCTGCTATACTCTCAATTCTGCATTTATTCACAGTCCCAAAATCAGCCACGTCTGGCATTAGCCTAAAGGTAAGTACATATCTGTTACCCTAAAGAGAAATGCTGTTTATATATATATATATGTATTTATGAATGAATGGTGTGTGACTGAGTGAGTGAATGTGAGATATGAAAGGCCAAGGGCGTAACAATAAGGCAACAGGTGCTAAAATGGCAGCCTGCTTTGTCTTCATGTCTATGAAATCCAAACTCTAGTTTTATTGCTTATAGTGCAATGTTGGTACAGAAGGATTTTTTCCCCCCTTCTTTGGCAGATTGGCGACAGCTTCAGAAGGGGTTTTTTTACCTTCTGAATCAGCTTGCACTTTATTTGTAATTATATGAGCAAAGGGTTGAATTTCATGGGCATGTCTCTTCTTAAAGCCTCCCTTATTATATTATTATGTTTCTATTGTTATATTATTCTACTATTGTTATAATGTTATTCTAATATTGCAGCATGCTTTGTCTTAGTGGCAAATGCTTAGTTTTAATAATTAGAGCACAGTGTTGATACAAGAAGGATTTTTTCCTCTTCTGCTACAGCTTCAGAAGGGGTTTTTGCCTTCTTGATCAGCCTTTATTTGGAATTACACAAGCAAATACTTTATCTTTATAGGTATCTTATTAAGAATATTGTTGTATGCTACATGGAGTGAGATTACATCTCACTCAAAGGGGAACCAATGGCAAATTATTTACATTGGAACTCCCCTGAGGCATGTTAAGCCCGGAATGAATGGTCAGTAACAAGGTTGAAGCCTTGACGTGGCGTTACTGCTCACATGTATAATATGTGCTAATTCAACCAATGGTGAGAATGTGTTCAGTGATTATTTAATGTGCTCCATCTTTAAAGTAGATATCAGTCAGGGGTGGCAAGATGCATTGTAGACACTGATGTTCCACTAGGGGTCACTACTACAGATGTTGGCAGGAGTGCCCAGAGAGCTGGAAATGTAATATTAGGTTATATGCTTATTTTTATTATTTAAGAATGCATGTTTTATTCATTTCTCTATAAAGAGAGGTATAAAGTCATCAAGTGCCACTCTTCAAGGAATCATTCCACTATGTTAGACATCAGCGTTAAGGTCGAAGACACTAATCCACACGACAAAATTGCACACGCAATTTTGCATGGCGACGCAATTGTACGCTGTGGACGGAAAGTCGCTGTGACTGAGTTAATTAAAAGTCGAATCGACTAATCGCCCCGTGTCTTTGCCCTAAATGTCTCATTGCAGAAGTGAAATGAATAAATATTAATGATCGATGTTTTTTCAAATATGTGTAATATATTTATGTACATATTATATATTTTTAAAAAATATATAACACAAATATGAAGTTAAATAAGGTTACCTGTCATTATGCGAGGAGACGGTAATATAACGAAACAAAAAAAAAAGATCATTGTTTGTGCCAGACACATATTTGTTGTCAGGACTTGATTCAATTGTATATGTTTGTTGTAAATGCCTATTTATGGATTTCCCTCCCACCTTCTTGCCTTCTGTATCCCTTACTTTAAGTGTTTGAAAATAAAGAATGTTTAAATAAGGTTACCTGTGTACAACCTACCAATATTCACATTTATAAAAACAATAAAATAAAGGCTACAAAAAATGTATATTGGAAAATGAGGAGGGCAGGTGTCAAAATATAGTGAAATCAAAGGATAATTAAAGCCTAAAATAGAAGCTGTTTAAAAATGCTGTATTTGATATCCTCAAGTTAATGTAGTGTGGGAAAAAGAGTGATATTAAAGAAGAACTATAGGTAAAACAGAAGCTGTTAAAAACAATAGGTTTTGTGAATGATATGTTGCTTTTATATCAACCCACATACAGAGCTGTTATCTATAATGCAAATCATAGACACCATTAGCATTGTAGCAGGTTTCCAAATTAATTTAGGTAAATCAGAGGCCCTTGGGCTTCATAATGTAGTTATAAAACTTGTCCTTCAACTTTCCTCTATAAAAAAGCAAGAATAAACTACCAAAACACTATAAGGACATATACAAATAAATATTCTCTAAAAGGTAGACACAAGTTAACAAAACATGCAGAAATGGTAAAAGAAACAATAGCTTTTCTAGATGGAATACACCATTAAAATGTTTACATTTCCCAAATTACTGTACAAGATTTAAATGCAACTTATATTATAACCCCTTTAGATTACTAACAACTACAAAAATCTGTGAGATCATTTATCTGAAATAAAAAATACGGATTAGCATGTTTAAATTCAAACAAACTAAATCTAATGGTGGGGATATATTTCCAAATACAAAGGGATACAATGAAGTTTTATTAAGATCTGTAGGGGATTGGCTCCTTAGTAGAGCCTTATATACAACTCAAGAACAATGCTTGACAGCAGGGCTCTCCCTCAACATTTTACTCTACTCACCCCCCCCCCAAAAAATATCCCCCACAATATGCAAGAACACCCTCTATTTGCAAGTACCTATAAAGTCTGGCATTTAGTCAGAAGAAGATTTAAACAACCTCCTTACATCTCCCTTTATTTTGGTAACCCAAATTTCCCAGCAGGGCAAAATAATATGACCCTTCACACTTCATACAACCTTGGAATTTACAAATTATTAAAAACATTATTAGAAATCCATTGGCTATACTATCTCCTACAGATCTCTTTTGGAAATGTCCCTTCCAAGCCAATCATTCTCTACCTTTACAAATCCCTCACTTTGCCACACAGATACTCCAACGACTGATAGATTATGATTTAAACAAACCCAATTCATAAATTATGGCCCACACATACAACAGAGAAAACAACTTCATAAATTTACTAAATAATTAGAACAATATTATCCACAGATAATCGCAATTTGACATTAATAAAATAGACATCTCACACACCAAATACTGATGCAACAAAGTTACTTCAGCACCATCTATGAGTAAAGTAAATACCACCTGCAAGTAATTACGGCACTTCTCTTCTTGCCTTCTCCTTCCCTTCCCTTCTGTTCCTTTTTTATTTTTAATACTTGATCCTTTAGATATATATATCTAACACTTGTGTTCCCTTTATACATGTTTTTGTAACAATTTCTGCCCAATTTAGGCAGTGCAGTGGTGTCAGTAGCAGTTGATCCTAGCGGGAGATTCCTTGCCACTGAGCAAGAGGATTCTGTCAGCGTGTTGTATGACATCTGAGGAGGCCTCCTGGTGCTGAGCTATCTCCCACATTACAGTGATGTGCCCTCTGTTTGCTTCTTTACCTGAAGCTGATTAACTTCTCACTGGTTCCTATGATATGAGGATCAAAGTAACAGACTTACAAGTTAATTTGTATCAAAACGCTCCCCTTCTGAGATTTGAAATATAATATTTGCCCATACTTATCATGTACTCCACAAATTTGTAAAGCCATTTTAATGTTACAAGGCGTGGTTGGGAAAGATTGCAATAAAGTGAGTATTCCATTCAATAAAATAGTAGGACTTTGAAGAGGAACACTGGCACTGCTCCTATTTTTTTCCTTATCACCAACTATTCATCTGAAGGGTCAGTGTGGTAATGCAGCACTTAAAGGACAAAAAACACAATTAAATATGGGTATTTAATAAAAAGTACAAATGATCCAAAATCATAACTACATAAAAGATGTAAATAATTTCATTTTTCTATGCCACTGGTATAATTGTTTTGAACAAGATTTGTCTTTTTTTTGCCCTTAAATAGCAGAAAATGCCCTTCCCCATTACACTGGCAAGTGTTGGAAAGAGGGTAACGTCTGTGTCACCAGAACAGCATCCTACTGACAGGCTGTTAAAAAGGTCCTGTGATTTATTTACTGTAAATAAATCATCCCTGCCTTAGACAATGATAGGCTTTAATTTGTTATAGAACAGTGTTGTCCAGCTGTATTGTTAAACCTGTAATCCCCTGTACTGTTCACACCTTTTAGTCCCTACATTATTCACCCCCTACATTGTTTACGCCTCAGGCTCAGACTGTAAGCCCCCACATTGTTCACCTGTTCACACCTCAGCCCTATGCTACCTGTGTGTGCGATACTCTGTCTGCCCTATGCTGCCTGTATGTGCCAGACTCTGCCTGCCCTATGTTGCCTGTGTGTGCCATACTCTGTCTGCCCTATGCTGCCTGTGTGTGCTATACTCTGCCTGCCCTATGCTGCCTGTGTGTGCCATACTCTGCCTCCCCTATGCTGCCTGTGTGTGCCATACTCTGTTTGCTCTGTTTACAAGGTGCATTTTAATGGTTAATCTGTGTGTTTTATATTTGATATCCCATGCTACTAGAATTATTTAGTGTTGGTTTTTATTCTCTTTTTTTTTATAAATGGCGCCCACGCTATTCTATCAGAAAGGCCACTGGCATGTTACAGCTGACATTGAAGAGTACTCTTCTAATCGACAATTTAGGGTTGGGGGAGTCCAATAATTTAGTGGCTCCCAGTATTTGCAATAGAAAATCCACTTCAGCACGATACTTTCCTTGGTGCATGAAGCATTTCATTTCCCCAGTTCTCACTACGAAATGAAATAAGGATTTTTTTGTTTTTTGGTTCCTGCACTTTCCATATGTTTTATATTGGTGGTTGTTTACTGCCTTAGAGTCTTTATGGCAATGTAAGATGTACATTCAGCACCCTGTCAATTCTTATCTTTATAAGCCATCTATGTTCATACTGTATATTTTTGTTGAATTATAAATCTTTTACGTCATTTTATTTATTTCATAAAATGGCATATTCTCCATTTCTTTTAATATACTAAATATTCTGCCTATGTGCCTATACTGAAACCTACAGAATCTGCTTCAGTGCAGCCACATACGACGGAGTGGAGCATATGGGTACCTATAAAACTTGAAAGCAGGTGTTTTACAGGCAGATCTACGCTCTGCTCTGCCGCGTGTGGCTGAACTGAAGCGGATTCTATAGGTTTCAGTGCAGGCATTACGGCAGCATAGGAAAGTGGATCCGCTTTTCTTAGCCTAACGGAAAAAAGCAGGGCTGAGAGAAGCGGATATATGCTTTGTGTGACCTTGCCCTCAGGCTTCAGCGTTGTCACAGGATCTCCCCATCTTGGATTCTGTTAGGAGTGTCAGGGACACTCACATGCTCAGTCAGCTCTGGGAGCTGCTGAGAAGCTAAGCTTAGGGGTCATAGCAAACTATCAAGCAGAAAATGAGGCTTGCCTGTATTATAAGATGATGCTACAGGGCTAATTATTCAATTCTGATGCAAAGTGCACTGGTTTCAGAGCAGCCATTTACTTAAAATCAGAATTATTTTCTTATCAGCCTTATTTTGTAACATTTATATAAAATTTATACAGTATACTGAGAATTTCCTCTGCTAAAACACACGTAGAATAAATCAGTAAATGATCAGCATTGTCTATTTTTGCAGCCGCGACAAGTAGCTCTGTGTATTTTAGGGCAGAGGCTCACAGGGAGATTAGTTGCTATTCACTATTGTGGGAGACTAATCTCCCCGACATGCCATCCCACCAGCAAGAATGTAAATCACCAGTGGGATGGCACACGCGTTGCTTCAGTTCACTTCAGTTCAGTTCCTTGCGAGGCAACTTCAGGCAACCAAAGCGATGCATGTATCATTCCACTGGCAATTTAGTGAAGATTTATCGCGGGCAACTAATCTCTCCGTGTGCCACTGCCCTTAGGGTAGGAACCCATGGAGCAGTTGAGTCGCCCTCGATAGATCTCTGCTATCAGGGGCCACAAACTGCTCCGAAACGGCTTTCCCCCGGCAACAATAGGAGTCGCCAGAAGTTGAGATCTACTGCTCCATGGGTTCTTACCCTTAGCCCTTAAGGTTTACTAATTGTCCTCTACAGTAGCAATTTAATTAACTCTAATTAAGCATTAGGGAGGGGCTTATTTCTGATTGTGTGTGTATAAATATATTTTTATGTTTTTGCATTTTTAAGCCAATTCATAGTACCGTATATATATATATGAAAATGTTCAACACATATCTCAGCAGGAAAGAAAGAAAGGAAGAAATGTAATGACAGCTCAGGCTCAAACTGTTTCTTTGAAAGAACAACCCACCGGCTGTACAGCTATTCATCATCCAATTCTGGATCACATTGTACATGCCAAGTAAATCTTAGCAGAGATCAAGTCCTGCTTGTGCAAAGCCATTTCCTGTTCTTTATTGGTATTTTAATCTAAAAAGGTTGAAGTCTTAAATTGCATATAATGATTTATTGGAAGACTTGGATATACTTGAGATGTATACAGTTAGCATGCAGCAATAGGAAGAAAGTGAGTTAATACAAAGACATCCATTTAGACTTCTTTTCAATGGGTTGCTGTCATATGAATTGGCTCTTTGATACCAAACTGCCAGTTTGAGTTGAATATTTGGGCAGTGCATAGGCAGGGAGGAACCAGCAAAAGGTCTAATGATTTCACTCTTTCTTTCTAAATGAGTCAAAATAGCAAAAAAAAAACAACAAAGTATAATGATTTATATAATGAGTCCTAAATGAGTCCTAAATTAGGTGTTGCAATATAAAGGCAAAGCTACTGCCATACGGGGCATTTGTAAACACTTTTCTGTATTTGTGTGAAAATTCATACTCACACACCAAGGGCTGGACCCAAACCAACACAGTGTCTCTGGGTGCAGACACACCATAAAGCAGATTAGTGCAAAGGGAGGGGGGTCTTTCCGCCTGTATATGTAAGCCCTGTGTGGAGGCACAGAGCACTAGAGGAAGAATGCAAGGAACTGATAAGAGAAAGAGTCTACTTTGGAACTGTAAGGGCCTCTTAATGGCTCTATAGTAGGGGCCGAGTAGGAAGCTTGAGTAAAGGCCTGTGTGATGACGTTGCAGCCTTGGGCACCGCCATGATTTTTCCCCGTAGCGAAGCACTCTAAGCCCAAGCACTCCTGACAGCAACCTGCTCATGAAGAAAAACACATATGGATAAGCATAGTAAGTCAAAAGGTATGATTAGCCCCTGGAAAAAAAAAAGCCTTAAACCGCTGCTGGGATAATGCAGACAGAAATGGGTTTATCAGAAATAGATAGTGCTGCAAGAGAGGAGAGATTATACCTTTTATCTGAGGAGACCTGGAGATAATAGTAGAAACAAATAATCTGCCTCCAGTAGGGATGCACTGAATCCTCTACAGTATATTTGAGTTCAGCCAATCCCTGAATCCTTTGAAAGAGATTCTTCCAAATACCAAACCGAATTCAAATTCTAATTTGCATATGCAAATTAGGCTACTGAAGGGTTAAAAATCAAAGCTACGCAGGTGCTTAAACGTTTTTTTTTATTTCCGTGTTCATGTGTCATTTGATTTTAAGGATTCAGATTTGGTTTAGTCAGGCACCAAACTGTATCCTGGATTGGGTGCATCCCTAGCCTTCAAGACACAGACAATGACCCATCTAAAGAAGAAATGTCATTACATTTTGCACGTTTAGTATCAGGTTAGAAAAAGACAAAGGTTTTATTTGCAAAGACCTGTGCAATGTGTGCTCTAATATTAGGATCCAACCAGATAAATGGTTACCTCATTTCATTGTCACAACTTATCTTACAACTGAAGCACTGTTCCCTGCTGACCCAATAAAAGAAGGTTTAGTAATTCATTTACCCCTAATGTTGGTAAGATTTTATTGGGGTGTTTGTGCCTAGCCTGATTAATATGCAATTATTGTAGTGACTCCATTTTTTTATTTGGATAAGGCTAATGTCCCACAAAGAGATGTAGTCGCCCGCGATAGATCGCTGCTACCGGGGATGACTAATCTCTTTAAAATGCCTTTCCACCAGCAACAAAGTGTTTTGTTGGTAGAAAGGCTTATGCATTATTTGGGCTTTCCAAAGTCACACTAAGACAAGAAACTTTGGGTGACTTTTTGCGCAACATTGGAAAACCGAAGCAATGCATAAGCCTTTCCACCGCCTATTCTCTTAGTTGCTGGGAGGGGACGGAAGTTGATGCTGGGCAGATGTGATTTGTGGAGGAAGAGACATCACTTGCAGATGCAGTGACATCAAGTGCAGCCGTAGGTGGCACCAAATCTAAATACAGCGCTGCCTTTGAATGGCCTTATGGAAGGTAGACAGTCTGCGCCTTGTGCCCCTGCTGTCTATGGAAAACCCTCTTGCATTATGGAGGCCACTGGTCTTGATACAACTCAGCTCTCTCCAGGACCAGTGGCCTCCATAATGCGGGTTACGGAGGGTTTTCCAATAAAAATCCAGCCTGCTCTCTGAAGGATTTCCTTTATCGAAAACTGTTATGTATCATTACACGTAACAGTAATTTTAAAACTCCTTAACTGGACTCTTTGAATATTTCCAAAATGATTTCTTAGTTGGAATTTAAAATGGCAATGAATGTGGGAACTCTAGGGAATTTACTGATACAAGATTTCTGTGACTGTATCATGTTACTGCTACTATTCTAACCATTTCCATTTACATTGCTGCTCTACAACGTATTTTTAGCAAACTTATTAATAATGTAAGATGATTCCCAACTGAGAATAATCCCAACCAGTGGTGTCAGTGATGTATAAATCATAACATAGTAACATACCTGACCTTTGCTTGGGGATATTACACTTCAATCAAACCTTAAACCAGAATGAGGATTTCCTTTCGTTTAGATCCCTAAAAGGAAAGACTTTATAAAAATCTGTCTGATGCAAGGACCATATGAACAATGAAAGAAAAAAGCCAAGTATGCTCCCCTTAGCAGATTCACTGGTGGGTCCTCTAGAATCATTGTGGCTGCTTGCCCCCAAGCACTTCTAAATGTTTCATGGAGCAATGTTGCTTTAAGAATCTCCATCAGATGTTGATGGATCACAGCTCCCAGCATGTTTTATCCTTTTAGTATGCCGGGAATTGTAATCCAGCACCTTGTCAGTAAAGAAACATTTTTTGGAAGGTTTAGTTCCCCTTAACAGCAAGCAGCTTTGCTCTTGTATACAACTTGCTATCTTTTGTTATCACTAAAAATCAGCCACCTGGTGCTGTGCAATTTTGAGAAATCGCTGTGCAGTTTATATTTCCCTCTAGGGGTGTTTGATTTTCCTTTAATGGCCATCTTTATGCACTGACATACTGATGAACCCTGACTGATTACAATGAGTGAAAAAAATGACTTAGAGCAAGCAAACTCTTATGATTAGTACAGCTTTTTTTATAGATCTGCCCATGCCCCATACAGCAAAGATAATGTACCGTAAGTATTCTCTGGAATGCACTACAATCCATATGCCTTATGGTAAAAAAAAGTGCTGGAGAGTTTCATGACAGAAAGAGAAAAGCTTTACTGTGATGCTGTGTACCTGCTGCTTGCTTTAGATCTGCCAATGTAATCTCTCTGCCTACAACCCAAAATTGCTTCCCCCACCAGAGGTGTGGGCTAATAGAGCCTGCATTCCAGTTGGAGGAAACAATAGTGTTTTTTTTAAAAATACTATTACAAAATACTACCTACAATACTAGGCTGCCCGCCAGGCCCGGATTTGTGGAAAGGCCACAAAGGCCCAGGCCTAGGGCGGCACAAGTTTAGGGGCGGCATGCCGCCCCGCCGCAACAGAATTTTTACATTTGGCTCCCATATGGAGCAGTCGGGAGTTTAAATGTGCGATTGCGCATGCGCATTGATCGCGCATGCTCACTCAGGGGGAGAGGGCGCCGCGCGATTGCGCATGCGCACTCGTGGGGGACGGGGGCGGCTTCGGGGTGCCGCGAAGTTAAATCCGGCCCTGCTGCCCGCACCAGGAGGGAGCAGTTCAGGCAGTCATGTTGTGGCATGCACATAATGAGTGAGTGCTACAATTTGCTCATTATGTGCATGCATGTGAGGTGCGGGTGAGTTGCACCCACCACTCCTACGCAGGGTTGGACTGGGCTGCCGGGACACCAGGAAAAATCCCGGTGGGCCCCGGCAGCCAAGAGCCGACCCTTGCTGGCGCTCCCTCTGCCCGACCGTTCCTCCCCTGACGCGTTTAATTTATGCGCTCAGGGGAGGACATCGGGTGGGGGGCCCTGCGGGGGGGGGGGTCAGGGGGCACGGCCGGCAGGGGCACCTGCAGGGCCCCTGGGGTGGGAGCCCCGGTGGGGCTTGCCCCCCCCAGTCCGAACCTGCTCCTACGCCACACAAGTCTCACTTATTATACGTGCTAAATATCATGGCCCCATGGACCGGGAGCTCCCTCCCAGTGCAGGCAGCCTAGCGCCGGCGGAGACCCCTGAACTGTTTCTAAAGTAACTGGCTGTGTGGGAAATCTCTATACAGGTGGGACCTGTTATCCAGGATGTTTGGAGCGTGGAGGTTTTCTGTATAAGGGGTCTTTTCTGTAATTTAAATCTCCATACCTTAACTCTACTAAAAAATAATTTAAATGTTATTTAAACCCCAATAGGATTGTTTTTCCACCAATAAGGATTCATTATATCTTAGCTGGAATCAAGTACAAGGTACTGTTTTATTTTTACAGAGAAAAGGGAAATAATTTTTAAAAATGTAAATTATTTGATTAAAATGTAGTCTATGGGCAACAGCCTGCCCGTAATTCAGAACTTTCTGGATAGCAGGTTTCCAGATAACGAATCCCATACCTGTAGTGAGCATTTCTACACTAAGTTTACCCTTCAATAAAATGAACATAATGTGCATTGTAAAAAACCTTCCTACACTCAATAGTCATTTAATTATTTAAACTGTAAAATGTAAATCCTCTCCTGTCAAAGATAAACCAGGTCTTTACCATAGCTATTTTATTTTTGTTATTTATAATTTAATACATTTTCTCAAAATATTTATATACAATTTGTCTCTCACTGTAACTGAGGGGCACCATCATTCCAAAAAAAAAAATCATACATAGCCATGGTTATAACAGTGGGACTTTTGTAGTCTAGCAGTAGGTAACATGAAAGATCAATAATCACAGTATTTAGCTGGAAGAGGGCTTTGAGGTTTGAACTGTGACAACATGACAAAAGCATAACTACTATAAAATAAAAATGAAGAAGTAGAAAGCAAAGCTGGGGCCAAATAAACTATTATGCCATAGGTCTGTATGATTTAGCCAATGGGGCTGTGTGTGAAGTTGACGCTAAAGTCACAAAAACAGTCACTGTGATGGCACCAGCAAATACCACGGTGCAGTCTATCACTAGTCTATTTAAGGGCTCATTTGCAAATGGCAGAGCAGGGTACAAGACTGCCTAGCCCCCATCAATGCTGCTTTCAACACCTTGAACAGAATGGGGCATGAGAGTGGCAGCAGAGTGTGGATATGTCCAGGACACAAGTGCTGATTTCTGCACTCATCCCTTTTGTTTTATATCATATCATAATCATGTGCTTTATGAGTTCTTCTGCCATTTACAGTAGAATAATTAATATTTCCCATCACATTTATGAATACAGGACTCATAGCACCATTGGGAAACAGATTAAGTTCTAACTGAATTCACATAACGTCACTCAGTCACTAGAATAATTTCAGAAGTCACAGAAAATATTCCCCTCTGCTGATTCTGATTATCTTCCTACACACCTCTAGCATTTTCTTGCACTGAACAAGATTCTTACCATTTTCTCAGGCAGGAGGATCAGACTGAAAAGCTTTTCTTGAAATAAACATGCAGCCATGTGTAATATAAACTGTTCTTTGTACAAGGGCTATCAAGCTTTACACATTACCCAGTTTGGTAATCTTTGGAATTTTATAAAAAATGTCATCTATAAAAAGTTCCTTTTGACTCTTAGTGGAGTTTTTTGACAAGCTCTGGATAGCTTTTAGACATTTCAATTTAGCAACACTACAGGCTGCCTCTGCTCAAATTAAAAACAGATTAATCCTTCACAATGATGCTCTGTCAGGCTTAATAGCCCAAACTTTACAGATGTTAAAGTTGCGGCAAACTCATCTAGAACAAGGTGAACTTGGCACATCAGTCTCGTGGTACACATATTACTTGTATAGTACTAAACCTTAACAATTTTATGGTAAACAAAATATCCCCAAAAGTCTCCAGCATCCCAAATGTAATTAATTATACAAGAGTATTCTACCAGTACTATACACAATTGTCATCTACTAACTGTTACAACACGCCGATTTACTAAAACTCCATCATTTCTCGTTTTTTTTATTTTCAAATTCAACTAAATTAGTTTTCCCGAATGTCTAATATTTACTAAAAAAGTCAAAAGGAAAAGTCATTGAGAGAAAAGTCGTAAAAATGTTTTCGAACAAGACCCAGTGAAATCTCTAAAGTTTCGAGAAAAAAGAATTTCAAGGAAAGGCATCTTTGCCATTGACTTCTATATGACCTCGGCAAGTTTAATCTGGCAAATTCGGATTTTTAGCCGTTTAGATGCATAGTAAATCTTGGAAAAGTTGAAGTGTTTTTTTTCTTCGACTTTTTCTAAAACAAATCCGAATCGAGTTTAAAATAAAAAATTGATAGTGAATGAACCCCTAAAAGTGTTATTTATGCAGAGCTAAAAGCAATATTCTTAATGGCACTAATGACCTCATGGTCAGATACATGGAGCAGACACAAAAGAGGAAAAGGTGTTTGTTGCTTGAAGAATATAGCACATTATATTGCCACATTACAGGGGTCTTTTGCTGACACCCCGATGCAGAACTGCACCCCTTCTACATCACTAAAAAATTGCTTGTGTACAGGGTCTGGTTGCTCTTTGCACTTCATGATGGATAGAAAATCCTGTGCAAGGTGCAGAGCAAAGTGTTAGTAGGCAAAAAGCAGCCCTGTCTTTACCAGTATGTATGTTCAAGGCCTGTTGCATCCTGTATCTGAAGGCACTGCCTAGCTTGGCGTCTGAATGACACACAAATTATGGGGTGGGAGGGATGTCTACCTTCCTCCTGCCCCCACCCAGAGTACAGTATTTAAAGGGTGCAGGTCATCTTGCTGTTGGACAACATAGGGAGATTATTGGGCAGATTGGCAGATTTTGCTTTTCCATACTACTCTCCTATCTAATGTCAAGGGCTTGTATTGTGATGTTTCGACATTTAGTTCCATAAAGAAGAACACTACTACTAAATACTATGGATTTTAAAGGGATAGGCAGAGTAAGAATGATACATAAATGGCAATTTTATTTCCATTTGCAATTATTTTCCAGTTGAGCAAAAAGCAGAACACAACTTGTTGATTTCAGAGTTCATGGCATATGACAGTAGAGACAAATCCTTGATGTGTTTCAGACCCACAGGTAATCAAAGACTTGCTTCTGAAGGCCTCTGTAGGTTTGTCATCTATTCCAATGAGTCATTTGGCTGAACAAACTAATTTGATCTGCCCAAATATGTATGTAAGTATTCAGTGACTGGAACAAATAAGGCCATAATTTAAGAACATTTTAGAATTATTTGACCGGTGCAATCAGTGCCATTCAGCCACCTCTGTGAGTCACACAACTTCAGTATAAGTACCAAAATACCATTTTCTGCTGAACCAACTTTAGTTTTTTATATTCAGTTCGAAATTATTTCTGCTCCTTTCTTAGGCAGAGAAGATTACACAAGAAGGCCAGTGTGTTTCTAGCATTCTAGAATGTGTTCTACATTTTTTCTATTATTATATGATGTCCTACTGGGATTCTGAGAAAGCTACAAGGTCTATTAGTCCTCATGAGCTAATCGTTAATTAGGAATTAGAAGTGGTTGTTAGCTACAGGTTATAAACCTGGGCAGATTTATTTCACTGCTGCAGTAGAGGGACAATATATACTGTACCAATGACCCAATCAATCATATTTTCTTTTTTATTATAATGGGGAAATTAATCATTGTTTACTTTCTGCTCTTAATCAGAAAACCAGATTAGTTCTCTCAGGTTAAGGGATACTGTCATGATTTTTATGGTGTACTTTATATTTCTAAATTACACTGTTTACTTAGCAAATAATAACTCTACCATTTAACATTTTATTCTTAAAACAACAAATGTATTTTTTTGGTTGTAATATTGGTGTGTAGGCAGCCATCTCGGAAAAAGCCAGCGCTACACATTATAACTGCTTTTAGATAACCTATTGTTTCTCCTACTCCCATGTAACTGGAGGAGTCCCAAGCTGGACTTGGATTTCTTACTATTGAGTGCTATTCTGATATCTACTGGGAGCTGCTATCTTGCTCCCTTCCCATTGTTCTGCTGATCAGCTGCTGGGAGGGGGGTGATATCACTCCAACTTGCAACTCAGCAGTAAAGTGTGACTGAAGTTTATCAGAGCACAGGTCACATGGCTGTAGCATCCTGGGAAATGCAGAATATGGCTAGCCCCATGTGAAATTTCAAAATTAAATGTAAAAAAATCTGTTTGCTCTTTTCATTGCAGAATCCTTTTCTCATATCCTATCCTATAAGCTCTACTAACTTATGTGTTTAAAACATGTTTTCCTGTGCAAACCCTGTGATCTTTAAAGTAGTAGTTCACCTTCAGGTTAACTATTTTTTTACTTTTTACTATATTCGGACTGGTCTGCCAGGGTATCAGGTAAAAACCAAGTGGGCCCCTTGGTGTTGGCCACGTCACTCACTAAGTGCAGGAAGGAAGGTGCAGCACACAAGCATAAAGCAGTAGCAGCCAGCAGCCATTACTAAGGCAGATAAGCAGCTGAAAGGTGCAGATGTATCACCTGAGCCTCTCTTTGACACTGACGGCTGGCTGGCCTGCATGCCTGCGACTGCATGTAACCTGCCCCCACCCCCCCCAGTCCACCACTAAAGGGTATATTTATCATGCTGTGTAAAAAGTGGAGTGAAGCATTACTGATGATGTTACCAATCAGCAATGAGATTTCAACAGTTAGAAAACCAAATCAAAGCATCTGATTGGCTGCTTTGAGCAACATCACCGATAATGTTTTACTCCACTTTTACACGGCATGATATATATACCCCTAACTGTTACTGCTACTGGGCTGCTGAATAGAAAGCTAACTAATTTAAAAGCTGCAAGGAATAAAAAAATGAAGCCTAACAGCAAATTGTCTCAAAATGCCAAAAAATGCAGATATTTGAATAGTCAGGAGTTAACAGAGTTCAGCAGCAGAAAGGAAATGGCACTGAGCACTGAAAAAGGCCACCGTTATTCTGCACCATGCAGGCGCTTAGTAAAAGATAAAAGAAGAACAGAGAAAAAAGAAGTGAAAAACAAAGAAACACTTAAACAGAAAAGCAGGGAAACCAGAAAAATTATTTTAGGATTACACAAACAGAGAGCAAAAAGGAACAATTATTTATTAAGCTGAGACTGGGCATTTAGCCAGCAGCCGAATACACCTGCGAAACCACAAAAAATGATCCAATTCAACTGAATACAATAATTGTGCTTTAGGATAATGAATAATGAGGATAATTGATTAAAATGAGCAAAGAATGCTAATGCTAATCACTGTAACATTTCTTTATCTTCTGGTGACTTGCTTTATGCAGCTAGAATAGTTATCATTTTTACATGATTACTGAAC
This sequence comes from Xenopus tropicalis, assembly GCF_000004195.4. Classification (NCBI taxonomy): domain Eukaryota; kingdom Metazoa; phylum Chordata; class Amphibia; order Anura; family Pipidae; genus Xenopus; species Xenopus tropicalis. The sequence continues at coordinate 41,684,186 of NC_030683.2, read as the reverse complement.
AACATAAGGTCGTGAAAATGTAAATGTATAAAGATTTTAACAGGCTGGGCTAATTCAAAGACCTGTAAAATAGTCGTTGCTAGGCCAGAAGTGGGGTCCATGGGGGCAGAGTGTTCAAAGCAAAAGATGTATATATCTATTATATATGAAATGTAAGTGCACAGGATTGTAGCCAGTCACACATAACCCTGATAAGTGTATTTTTTTACTTTTAAACATCAAATTGCAGTTTGACATCCATCAGAACTAAAAGGTTCAACTCTTAGTAGGTAACAATTTAAGGTTTCTTTCAAAAGGTACCAACCAGAGACTTAGCCATGTTAAATGATTGTTAGGACACAAAAATATTCAATATAATTTCTATAAAATTAGGTTATTTATATTTGGAGTGTTGTATTGAAAAGGGAGAAATTTAAAAGTCATATCAGCACTATTGCTCAGCTATACTTTTAATTTAGATCATCTTTAAATTTGTTGCTGGATTACAATGCTGCTACATTGGGGTTGCTCACATTTTATTCGATTTTATGATTTTATTGAATTTTTCTTTTAAAACAGAACAAAGTAACAGAAATATCAGTGTTGCTCACATTTTTATCATGCTCTCCATGGTCGGTAGCCCCATTAAAAAACTGCAACATAGACCTATATAAAGTTAATATGTTTACAGTTTAATTAACTTGGCACAGTGCAAGTATTACTCCCTTGGTAACGGAATTGATTAGATATGTCCTTGACCAGGCATGGACACAGTGAGGCTTAGTTTTTTAGAGTTGGTATAAGCCAGATTAGGGATGTAGCGAACATCGCCAAAAATGTTCGCGAACCCGTTCGCGGACTTTCGCCAAAACTCGCGAATATTCGCGAACTTTGCGAACCCCATAGACTTCAATGGGAAGGCGAACTTTAAAACCTAGAAAAGCCATTTCTGGCCAGAAAACTGATTTTAAAGTTGTTTAAAGGGTGCCACTTCCTGGACAGTGGCATGCAGGAGGGGGATCAAGGGCAAAAATTTATCTGAAAAATACTTTGTAAAAAAAACGCCAAAAAAAAAACGCAAAAAAATAACGCCAAAAAAAACTGCAAGCTATTCCTATGTGTACGCAAAGGCGAAAAACCGAAGCAAAAAAATGCGGCGGAAAAAACCGAGGCGAAAAAACGCGGCGCAAAAAAAAACGCGGCGAACCCAAAATGGCGAACATCGCCAAAAGTTCGTGAATTTGCGGACTTGCGAACACCCGATGTTCGTGCGAATTAGTTCGCCGGCGAACAGTTCGCTACATCTCTAAGCCAGATGCAGTTGGATGTTTTATAAGTGCATCTGCTGTTGACCAACATAAGGTTAAAATCGGTATTCAGGATGGAGAGGAAAAAGCCTGTGAGTGAGACTTTGGGACAAACTGTTCTCTTTGGAAATTCTAGTACAATTGTATTAATTTGGGCTGACTAATGTACCAAAAAGTAGCAGATTTGATTAAACACTGTTTAAAATGATTACCTTGAGGTACAAGACTTTTTCAGAGATCTTGCAACCACCATCATTGAATGCAAGTTGAACTGTGCTGGAACAACAGGGTTTTGAAGATCTCATTGTGGGTTCCACTATTGCTGTAACATAATAACATCCACACTCCACTCTCCACTGTAAGGACAACAGTAAGAAACTGGCTAACTTTACCTCAACTTGATGCCTTGGCTTCTGTCTTGTTTAAATTGTCTTTTGTGTAGCCCCAAGTCTCTAATCCACTTACAAAGAATCTTAGTGTTTGTAGCTGAAAGGATTTCCAATGCTGGAATTTTTTAGGATGCTTCTTAAAAGTTCCTTCTGTGCTGCTAACATACGGAGAACATTCTTGCTGCACGGTAACCCCCATAAGTACTTAATTTGCCCAGGAGCAGTAACCCATACCAACCAATAGGATGTTTTCAACAGGTGACTTGTAGATGTAGAATCACTTTCTTTAGCCCACTGGAGTGTCAGTGAGCTTATACTGCATGGGTGGCAATAGAAGTGGTCGGACCAGGGTGTGCAAGGAGCACCCACACCCCTCGGGTGCCGCCCACCTGCTCACGCACCACCAGAACCCCCCCCTAATTATACTTATATTATGCTGCAATCAGGGGAGGGACAGCAGCGAGAAGCCTCAGGGGAGGAATTGTTTCTAATAAAAGGGTTGTCAAAAACTGACAATTTTACACCCAAACAAGTAGAACTTCTGCAATAAAAGGAAACAGGGACCTGATATGATATATTTCATTCCAAACTGAACAGGGAAGTGTTTACAGTCTTTTAAAGGGCAGAGGGACCTTCTACAATTGTTTCAAGCTTATAATTTAATAAAACTATACAGGACAGATGATCCTTGTGGAAACTGTACTCCTTATTTCTTACCTTTTAAAAATGACAGGTTTTTTTACTAGAACATTTTGTATTCATCTCATTTTTCAACTTTTTTTTTTTTTTTTTTAATTTACAGGAACAATTAGTTCCCCATAATAAAAAATGAATAATAATGTAATAAAGAGAGAAATTATTCAGAGATGAAAGAAAGAAGACTAAGAGCTTAAATCACAAATGATATGTATTTCTTTATATAATATATATCTTATTAGTCAGTGTAAATGTAAACCACTTCAGATTTAAGCTCTTTAAACTAAATTACATTCTTGGAAAATCCACTCCTCCCACCACTCTGAGGAGCAACTGTGCTCTAAAAGAGACAAATTTCCAGTTTAAAAGTAGAATTTATTTTTTTTTTGCCCCTTTTTGTAACCTGTGGGCCACTGCCATTTGAGGGAAGATAAACCATGGCTAATCTGAAGTTGCGGAAAAAACCAAGGGGGGAATGGGAGGAATGTAATAAAAGCTGGTAATGGAAACTGTTTAGCAACAACTTCCAACAGTGGAAGAAAGTTTGTGAATTTTATTGTTTGCAAAACTTCTTAATGAAATCGTTGTTAAGTTTGCTCCAAAAGATTGTGCCAGGCATGCCTCAAAAAGTTTGCAATGTTCAACTAAAATTCGCAGTGCAACACTCTAATCAAAACTATTACATTGCAAAATGTGAACTTTTATTCTTATTTGTGCACAATATTTCCAGTTATAACTTTTATTACATTCCCCCAAAGGAGTCTTGAGCAAAGGTCAACATTCATGGTAACAGATAGCACATGATTATAGTTCTTACTCTATCAGTCTCATTTACTATGGATCATGGCGTTAGTTGGAGCGCTATAGAGTATTTGGGCTTCTTAAAGTCCATACACTAGGATGTCCGAACCTGTGGTGCAAGATAAAGCCTTACCTGCTGATACTTTATGTTAACACATCCTCAGGTTGCTGATTTAGTAACATAGTCAAAACCCTTAAAATTATTACATCTACTGTACACGATCCCATGAGGTTTAATTGCTATAGTGCAATAAATGTTTAAAACGTAATTGGAACAAGATTGCCCTTTTCCTATTAAAGAAAGGATAAATGAACATACCTGGGTTTTAGAAATAAGACCTCAGATATTGGTACCAATGAACCTAAACATAATTGGAATAGAAGGGACCCATATGTTTAAAGGGATACTGCCATGATGTTTATGGTATACTTTTGATTTCTGAGCAAATAATTCACTCTACCACTTGAAATTTTATTCTTTAACCAACAAATATATTTTTTTTAGCTGTAATATTAGTGTGTAGGTGCCATCTCAGTGCATTGTGTCTGAGTCTGAGCTTTCAGAGTGAGTGTTATTTCTTATATCTACTGGGAGCTGCTATCTTGCTACTTGTTCTACTGATGGATTTTGAAAAAAACATGTTTTCCCATGACAGTATTTCTTTAAAGGAGAACTAAACCCTAACCCATCCACAGGCCTGCTCCAAAACCCTCCTCTGTTCCCCCTCCAAGTGCTCTCCCACAACAGCTATTCTGTTTAAAAGTGACCCTGTATGCTGACCTGCCATAAATCTGCTCAAATGGGCTATCTTCCCCTGTCTTCTGATCATTTTCTATTAGACTGCTGACAGAAAAGGGTGGAGGGTGGCTAAAAACTTTCTCTAATTTACATATGTATGTTATTGGCCAATAGGATTGTGATCACTTCCTGTCACACTTTAATATAGTGCTTGGAATGGGGTGGCACTTCCTCTTAGGCCTTCATCTGTTGGATCGGGTGGATGTGTTTGGGGAGTCTGAAAGGCCATTAAAGATTTCTGCCATAGAGGAAAAACCCTTTTAATGAAAGGGACACTGTTAATGAGGTCAGTTACAGGATAGCATCTGTTATAGCACATTTAGGAAAGGTAAGATAGTTTGTTAAAGTCAGCAGGAGTAGGCTGTGCACCAACAAGGTTTGATAGCTGGAAGTAGCTCTCCCCAGGCTCTGAAGGGGCCGCAGTATTGAAGAGGGATTCAGCCTATATTTTACCCTTATTTTTTTCTGCTGTAGGGGATCCTGCAGGTAAACTTTAAACCTGCTAGGGCACCTCCACAGGGTGTCACAAGATCCTGCTCTGTATTTGATTGTACCTGACATCTTATCTCAGTTACCTGTGAGTATAACCCTGCTGCACTTTGACAATGGAGCCCTTTGTAATTTTGTTTGCAATAACCTCTGGAGTTGTCTGCTTTTTTTACACAACAGCATGAGAGGTGTAGTACCTTAAAACCATCACCTTTTTCTTTCACTTAATGGAGGCCCATATGAGGGAAAGAGTCCAGTGTGACCCATATTCTACAGTTCACTAGCTTGGGAAGGCCTGTTTTAGCTAAGGTAGGTTTACAGAATCTAAGTTTATTTGGTTCAGCTAACATGCCGCAATTACTCTTTCTGTAGTCCCTGTGTTTTAAAGTTGGAGAAATAAAATGTAACTGAGCATTAATATGTTGTTTTATAACTAATTCCTACAGCAGCCTTTTCCTACTTTTAATTACAAAATTAATTAAAAATATAATGTGCATTCACCTCTACATGGCAGGACCTCACAATATCATCATAAAGATGATATGAGAAAAAAGTGAATATTTACTGCAGTTCTCAGTTATGTAACATTCTTCCATGTATGAAATAAAGTACTACCTTGTGAATCCTGTAAGGGTTTTCTTCAAAGCATTCATAGTAAAAGAATCAAGTAAGTGTTATAGATCCATTAATAGCGTTCAACATTTTTTCTATTCAAGTTGAACCTGTTTTTACATTACTTGGGGCTATGTAACTAAATGCTGGTGAGCAAACCTTAGTTCTAAAGACACTATTAAAGATTCATGGATATTACCTTGTCCATGAGAAGAAAAATTGCTTATGAAGATAAAATATCTTTCCTGCAAATATTAGTTTCCCTTGATCACCATGAAAAGCATAAGATATGACATGCCACACAGGTGCACTTTCGACTTGAAAAGATGATACAAACTAAAAAAGGAATATCAGTGCTGTATCAGAATAATTTCATTGACATATAAAGTTCTTTTCATCACTGCCATCCTGCACCTACGGAAAAAGTCATTTGAATGGGGATATATTTGAACCGATTACTTTTGTAATTGTATTTCTGTGTGTGAGGCGAAAGAGATGGAGATACACAATTCACCTCAACTAAATGAAAGTAGCTCTTTCTTTATATGAGTAAAGTATACAGTAAAATCCATGGTGGAGAAAGGGGCTATGGTTCTTGTTAACAGGGGTACATGCTTCAAGGTGAGATAAGAGGGATATCACATGCAATGTAGAAAAGTCACATATATGTATAAACAGGGGTGTATTCATGGGGGGTGGCTTGGGGTACCACATAGGCATCCCCTTTGCTGATGTAACAGTTATATGTACTAGATAGGCAGGGCTCTTGTTAGCTAAATGTGGATTACACAAGTCCAAGAGGAAAATTACATTTTCCATTATATAGTTTACCTGAAACATGTTTCTATTCATCCTTAGAAATACTTTTGTCCATAGACATTTGCCTAAATGTAAAATGCCCATCATACATCATCACGGACCTCATTCCTACATGTCTGAAAGGACTCTTGGTGCAATATTACATAAGATATACTGACAGTATGAGCCAATGAAAGAGAGCTATGCAAGAAAGCAGATTTACAAGATGCTAGAAAACATTACCACTGACAGAGTGCATCAGAAGTAAATGAAGTACTTTGTATGCTATCTATAATATAGCCTTTCCTATCTATATTCTGTTCTGTGGAAACATGATAGTGCAGCCAATACAGGACTCTGCCAAGGGGTTTACATTAAAGCCGATAGATATGAGAGAGGGAACTAAGAGCAATAATGCTTTTTTCCTATGAGATTTGATAGAATTGTTTGTTATACAATACCAAAATTTAGCTTTTCACTAATTACTGGTACTTGCACCCAAACATGCTCCTTGCACTTTTGCATAGTTGCACCGAGTTCCAATGCATCCAGTCTGCCTCTTCTGATAAGTCATTTTCAAATGGGGACCCCTGGAGCTGCCACCACCCTGGATATGACAATAATTCTAGGGTTCCTAAAGTAAGTCGCATCAATAAGCGTTACAAATGTCGACCAATCATTTTTTTCTGTTGCATCAAATGTTTTCAACAAATCAGGTGCAATTGCAGAAGATCCAACTCTGCGGGCAGCCAAAATGACACTGAGTTAGAGGAAAAAACATTGCTAACTGAGCCTGAAAACCGAACTGTGCACAATGTACTTGCTAAATGTGTCTTCATGGGTTTAGATACTATTAGAGTCAATAATGTAATTTAATGCTAAATGTTTTACAGCATGACCCTCAAGACACTTGGAGGCAGATTTATCAGTTTTATTGAGTTTAAAACTTGATACATAAAAACTCCCCCACATTCTATTCATTCCTATGGAATTTTTAGAAGGGTATTTATTAAATAGTGAATTGAAACTTTAACTCATTGATAAATTCTCTTCTAAAAAGTCGATAGAAATGAATAGAATGTGGGTGAGTTTTCATTTATCAAGTTCTAAACTCACATTTTGATGAATCTGCCCCTTGGCAATGCAGGTGCAGATGGGTTTCTCTCTGGCACTTCTCTCTTGGAGAGTTTTGTAGCATCGCAGGACAGGCAACTGCAGTTTTAAAACATTTATATTTAATATAAATGCTTTATAAATCCTCACAGTTGTAACACATGCATTGTTGTTATGTCTAATTTGCCTCCCATGCTGGGAAGGTCATACTATGAGCATTCCATCTGAGAAGGAAAGAACAGAAACAACATAAACTCATTCCAGTGACATTTCTCTTTCTCTCCAGTGATATTTCTAACTGCAATATTTTGCTATGCAAACTGAGGCCAGGCAACAATTCTTGTTTTGTTGGGGGTTTAGCACACATCAGTAAGATGAAAAAAAAAATAAAAAATTGTGAATTTAAATATACCATATATACTCGAGTATATGCCGATCCGAATATAAGCCGAGGTACCTAATTTTACCTAAGAAAACTGGAAAAACTTATTGACTCGAGTTTAAGCCTAGGGTGGGAAATGCAGCAGCTACTGCTAAGTTTTTTTTTTAACTGTCAGGTAAGTTTGGGAAGGCTAAGGAAGCTGCCATACTAAGTAATGATAGTAATGATAAGATGGAAATCCAAGCAACTGGCAAGCTTTGGTAAATTCTGTTTTTCTGCCCCAATGTCCTGCTGAGGGTACCATATATGCGGATTCCCAAATCAGTGCCTGCTGCCTCTTCCATTGGCTTGTCCTGTGAGTAAAACACACTGTGTTCTGCATGTGAGCCACTGAGTGGCAGCTTTGTGTGCTAGAAAATATTGGCCTTTTAACTCTTAACAGTAACAGTTAACTTACTCCTTGTCCTTAAGCCTGCTGTAAAGATGTTCCATATGGGATCTGCAGAGGCAGCAGCGCTGTGTGCGCTCCTGCATATGTGCGCGCTGGATGCTCTTCCTTTACATGAAGCCGGCGAGCGAATGTCATCTTCTAATCCATATACTAGAGTATAAACCAAGGGTGACTTTTTCAGCACATTTTTGGTGCTGAAAAACTCGGCTTATACTCGAGTATATACGGTACTCTAAAACTTACCAAACTCATGCCTATTTATTAAAAAATGTGAATATTTAAAACTCCAATGCAGGGAATTTGCATTCTACTCATCATTTTAAATGGATCTGCAAAGTTTCCAAAAAATTAAAGAATTGAAAAATTTCCATTAACTTCTACCTGAACTTGCAAGCTTTTAAATGGAAACACGAGTGATGGGCAGAAATAAAACTGTCGAGCGCGTAAAAAAATGATGCATCAAAAAAAAACCCGCTGCGCATGTCAAAAATTGTTACATGCTTCATTTTCGCCGTTTCACGATTTTTCTGCTGTTTTGCAAATTTTTCACTTTTGCAAGATTCACATTTTTCGGCTAAGCAAAACAGGAAAGATTCGCTCAACACTAGCCAACATTTTATATTCAATTTTTTCAAATGTTAAGTAGCGGTTCACAAATTTTTTGCTGTTTTCCAAAAATTGTCACTGTTTTGCAGATTTCCCAGCGAAACGAAATGATGAAAAATTCAAAACACAAATCATGTCGCACGTAAAAAAAAATTGTCAGTTTTATGTAAATACAGCCATAAGCACTCGGCAGAAACACTGCACTGAAACATATAGTGTAATACTGTTATTACTTTGCAATGTTTTTTTTTAACACCAGTGATAACTTTGACTTGTATCACCCTTTTGTGCCCAGTTATGATATCCCTTTCCGATTGCCAATCTACTTACAGACCCCCTTGGGTTTATATGGCATCCAATTGGTTCGCTTGTAGCTCACAAATCTCTGCTTTCTGACCTCGTAGTTTTAGGCAGTATTAGAAACCACTTCATATAGGTAAATTTTAACTTTAGCAATTTAAGGTTAATTTCACGACTTATCTGTTTCCCTTCCCCTTCTGTGCACTTACTGTGGGATAAATGCATACGCCATATGTGTAAAAACTTAAATACTTTAATATAAATAAAACTTCCCAGTACACTCACAAACAGAGTATAGGATGCGCATGTCAGGAGTCACTGGTATGGATCAGGTGGCTGCTCCTTTCTCTTCCCCTGTTCACGACCTGCAGTGTCGTTCCTGGGTTCAGCAGTCCTGCCCTGTATAGTGCTCCTCCTCTGCGTCCTCTCTCTTCCCTGTGCTTGTATTAACAAGCCTAATAAGAGGGGTGCACTTGTGCCTAAAGAATCATACACAGACCTTATTTTGATAAAGAATGGGAATGACAGGGGGCGTGGCTTGCTGTCTGCCTGCATGGTCGCACACTAGCAGAGCTCCGTGGCCAGATTCACCCTGACAACACAGTACACCCTGTTAACAAAATGAAAAAGCAAGGTAAGACACCTGCACAAACGGCTAAACTAAAACAAAGTAAAATCGCTAAAGATTTAGAAGAACCTACCGAGTATTTTGACAATAATACTGAGCAGCGTGTAAAATCCAAGATGGCGCCCGCTCGAAAACGCATGCTAGATAAAGACACAGAAAGTCAGCAAGAACTTTCAGAGTCAGAAAGCGATTGTGAGGAAGACATAAGATCTTACCTAAAATGCTTACCATCTAAAGCAGAAATTAAGAATATGTTGCAGGAACTTACCACAGCCATAAGAGATGAAATGAGAGATCTCAAAAAAGATGTAATAAGCCTAAGTGCTAGAACTGACACTATGGAAAAAAACCATGAAAAACTGATCAAACACAATACCTATTTACACAAAACTGTACATAATCAAGCTGAAAAAATAGATGAGCTTGAAAGACAAATGGAGGATTTTGAAAAGAGAAGCAGAAGGATAAACATAAGAATAAGAGGAATCCCAGAAACAGTTACACAGGGAGAACTCAAAGGATCACTACAGCAAATCTTTAATAACATCCTTAGCAAAGATCTAAACAACGAAATAAAAATGGACAGATACCACAGAGTGGCAAAAACAAAAAATGCCCCTCCAGATTCTCCAAGAGACGTTTTATGTGCATTACATGACTATACTACTAAGGAAACCATTTTGATGAAAGCAAGAGAAATGAAAAACATTACATTCGAAGATAGCAGAATTATACTTTTCCAGGATCTATCATGGAGAACACTAAACAAGAGAAGACAACTAAAACCACTCACGGACCTACTAAAAGAAAAAGGAATACAATTCAAATGGGGATTTCCATTCAGCCTTTCAGTAAGAAATAATGGCCAGCTTTTTATCCTAAGAAATCCAAAAGACACTGATGACTTCTGTAAAAGATTGGACATTGAGAGAATCGCACTACCTGGATGGGACATTATACCATCATCAGACGCTAATATTCCTAAAGCAACAGAATTTTGGAGCACACCTTTGAAACATCCAAGAAGATCTCCTCATACACCAAGATTAAAAGACAGAGAAATATCCTTTTTATCTGACAAAAGCGAAACTTGATAAAAGCAGATAAATAAACTGGTAAAAAATAATGCTTTTTCTGCTCCTCAGAGTGTAGAAAGTTTAAGCTAAATTCATGATAATTTGTTTAACTGATTTAATATCAGCTATATCTCATACTAATGGTTTGAAAAAAAAAAATTTTTTCACTATATGCCTTATTAATATAGTGTACTTAAATATGTGTTACACTGCACAATTTAACTCTCATTTCATATTTTAGTTTAATACAGGGAATACTATCTGTATTATAAAGTTGATGTTATACTATCTATAAACAGGGTAGAATTTGTTATGCCACAACAAATGGTGTTTCTTTTCAAGGTACAGGTATACCTTCCACTTCCCCCCTCTACTACTATAAAGATAGTTTACAAAAAATCTATCTTATAGATAATTTGCTGCTATGAAACAATCTACAGTTAACCAGAAAAGTATGGGGATTAATGCAGCACTGACAGTTCTATGTCATAATTTGTATATAGTTCATTTTTCTCTTTCTTCATTGCAATTATCTCAGATACCAAGATCATTAGAAAATGCAATATCCCTTCAGAGACATATTATACAGTCTTTATGCATAAACCCAATATTTCAATATGGGGAAACTTAAGATTACATCTGTAAATGTAAATGGTTTAAATGAACCCATAAAAAGAGCACAGATGTTTAACCATTGTAATAACATGGGTGCTAAAATACTATTCTTTCAAGAAACTCACTTTAAGGAAAAAAATATGCCTAAAATTCATCATAGAAACTATGATAAGATATACCTGGGAAATAATGTGGATAAAAAAACAAATGGAGTACTAATAGCAATTCATAAAAATACTCCCTTTTCTGTTCTTGATATTTATACAAGAAAAGATGGTAGATGTATCATGGTTAAAGGTATGTTATATGACCAAAAAATTACATTATGCAATGTTTATTTACCAAATAAAGACCAATTAAAAACTATGAAAGGAATTCTCAATAAATTAAAAGGTTTTAAAGAAGGTATAGTAATTATGGGAGGAGATTTCAATGCTCCATTAAATCCTTTTCTAGATACATCATCCAGAAAATCATACTTACCTTTTTCAATGATTAGAGGTTTAAACCAAACATTACAACTAAATCTCTTGGTAGATATATGGAGAACCTTTCACCCTCAAGATAGGGACTTCACCCATTATTCTTGTGTTCACAAAAACTATGCAAGAATTGATTATATATTTATAGAACATAAATGCCTAGATATTGTCCAAAAAACAGAAATTGACAATTCTTTTCAGTCTGATCACTGCCCAGTGTCAGTGATAATTAGATTACCTACTGAGTTAAAACCAAATTATAATTGGAGATTGAATGAAAGTCTTATATATAATGAAACACACAGAGAGAAAATTTCAGATAAAATAAAACAATTTTTTATTGATAATTCTGAACATGAGACATCACAACATATCAGATGGGAAGCACATAAATGTACAATAAGAGGTAATTTAATTTCCTTGGGTTCACGCTGTAAAAAAGAAAGAAAAGAAAAAATAGACAAATTATTAAAAGAAATTGGTAAATTAGAAACACAACACAAAGCTACTCAATTTGAAAATACATACCAAGAGCTAACTCAAAAAAGAAAAAATTTAAAAATTTTGTTGGATACTGAATCAAACAAGGCTTTCTTAAGAGTAAAACGCAACATATACGAATTCAGTAATAAATGTGGAAAACACTTGGCAAATATGCTTAAGACACAATTTGCTAAGTCATATATATTAAAAATGAAAAATCATAAACAACAAATGGTCAATAAAACATCAGACATAGCCAACTGCTTCCATGAGTATTACTCTAGTCTCTATAACCTAAAGAAACAAAAAACCAACCTTAGAACCCAGGAAATAACAAAAGAAAAAATAAAAAAAATTTTGTCATCTCTGAATATATCTAAACTAGATAGGACATCCTCCAAAAATCTAGACAGACCTTTTACCATTGAAGAACTTTCAAAAGTTATAAAAGAACTGCCAATAGGGAAAAGTCCAGGCCCGGATGGATTTACGGCATGCTATTATAAAACATTTTCTAATATCCTAAATCCTATATTATTATCCATGTTTAACTCACAAAATAGATTATCTAACATTCCTGAACAATCACAAGAAGCTCACATAACGTTAATTCATAAACATGGTAAAGACCCACATGAATGCTCAAGTTACAGACCAATATCCCTTATTAATCTTGACCAAAAAATATTTGCTAAATTAATAGCAAATAGAATAAAAATATACTTACCATCATTGATCCAAGCTGATCAGTCAGGTTTCATACCTGGAAGAGAAGGAAAAAATAACACAATTAGAACATTAAACATAATAAAAGTTATGAAAAATAGAAAGAAAGAAGCGATAATTATTTCAATGGACGCTGAAAAAGCGTTTGATAGAATAGACTGGTTTTTTATGGAAAATACACTACATGCAATGGGTTTTGGAAATATCCTAATTGATAGAATAATGTCTCTATACAAAAATCCTAGCGCAAAAATCAGAGTAAATTGAACACTATCTGAAAGATTGATGATCAATAATGGAACAAGACAAGGGTGCCCATTATCACCACTTCTCTTTGTTCTAACTATCGAAACACTTTTAATTTCTATTAGACAAAACTCCAACATTAAAGGAATAACAATCTCTAACATGGAACACAAGGTATCGGCATTTGCTGATGACTTGTTATTCTATATAACACAACCTCATATCACATTGCCAAATTTGATGAAACAAATTAATACCTTTAGTCATCTTTCTAACTTTAAAATAAACTACAATAAATCTGAAATTCTTAATATTACGTTACCACATCAAAAAATACATAATTTAAAACAAAACTTTTCATTTAAATGGGCAAAAGAAGAAATAAAATACTTAGGAGTATATCTTACTCAAAACGAAAAACTCTTATACCAGAAAAATTATATACCGATTTTCAATATGATAGACAAAGATATACAGAAATGTTTTGATATTTGTATATCATGGGTAGGACGTATTAATATTGTTAAAATGTTAATCCTCCCCAAGATATTGTATATATTCCAAAACATGCCGATAGATATACCCAGAATTTTTTTCCATAAAATCAAAACAAAAATCTCTCAATTTATTTGGAAAAATAAAAAACCAAGAATAGCATATGAAACATTGACAAGAACTAAAGATATAGGTGGGCTAGGATTACCTTGTATAGAAACATACTATAAAGCAATACAGCTAGCTAGAATAATATCCTGGAACAATGAAAATTATCTCTCTCCAACCAACAATGCAGAGAGAGGAGACAACATTAAGACACTATCTTCCTTAATCTGGACAAAAAAAATACAAACTACAAAAATTACACAAAAAGACATAACAGTCCATACAACTTTAAAGTGGTGGTATAAAGTAAATAAAGAATATGATCTCTCACCTTATCCGTCTTTATTAACTCCTATATGGAATAACCCAGAATTCCTACCAGGTATGGAAATCAAAGAAACTGAGCCAGAGATAGAGAACAGAACCAAAATTATTAGAATAAAAGATTTTATAGAAAAAGATGCAATCTTATCTCTGGAAAAAATAAACCATAAATAAGAAGCAAATATCATTTCTAAAGAAATATACGACCAAATAATAAAATATATCAATACGCTACATATATTGAAAATACAAAGAGAACCTACCTGGTTAGAAGATATAATCGTGAGAGGATCTCAAATTACTAGAGCATTATCCTTTACATACAAAAAGTTAATAAAACAAAATAGAGACAAAACACCTTTCGCAAACAAATGGGAAAATGATTTAAATATAAATCCTACGCCAGAATTATGGGAGAAAATATGCCAAAATAACAGTAAAATTTTTACTTCAACAAAATTCCAGGAATTTAACTATAAAATATTGGCCAGGTGGTATTATACTCCTATAAAACTTAATAACATGTATAATGTATCTGACTTGTGCTGGAGGTGCAATATGGAGAAAGGATCTTACGAACACATCTGGTTCAAATGCAAAAAACTTGAAAATTATTGGGAAAATATCCAAAAGATAATTGATTATATATTCCCAAATGAAATAAAACTCACATCTCCAATAGTAATGTTACTATTTGACAATACCAAAAAGAAGACAGTAAAAATTCCATTGATTAAATATATGATAACAGCAGCCAAAGCAATAATTCCTAGAAAATGGAAAACTACAGAAATACCTACAATACAAGAATGGATACAATTACTGAATGAAACTAAAATAATGGAAGAAGCAATTGCCTACAAAATAGACAACGCATTCAATCATTTCAAAAATTGGAGAGCATGGTCTGATTATCTAAACCAAAAAAAATCCAATATGCAGTGAGATATCTCCAAATTGCACCTCTAAAAATGAAACTATAATATACAATAGTTAATATTGATCGACAACTAATTAAACATGTCTCTGAAATGTTTACCGTAATCTAATTTTCTTTTCTTTGAAACAAATATATACATATCTAGTTAACAACTGGTATCAGATAAAATGTAACAGTACAATATATAAGTGACAATTTATGTTTTGCTTTGTAAATACTTACCTTTTTACCCCTACCCCTTTCCTTTCTGTATCCCTTTATTTTTTGAAAAACAAATAAAAAGATATTTGAGAAAAAAAAAAAGAATGGGAATGACACCATCCAAAATATCTTACTATCCAAAATTTTTAGCACTAGCAACCAGCAGCATCTGGGTTTGTTGCCCTACAGTACAAAACCCTCCCATACTTGCAACTGTCCGTGACTCTCAGGATGTACTGCAAATCCATTTAGCTTTTTTAGCTGTGGGATTAGACTGTGTAATGTTGGTGTAGACGGAACATTGATTTTGTACCACTTTAAAGTACTTATGATAATAGGGATCAAGCCTAACAGCACATATACCCATTTTCAATCCCCCAACCCACAGATAAACAGTCCCTGGGTTAACTAAGATGCTATTCATGTAACTCAGTTGAAGCCACTATTATGAGGCTTTAAAATAATTTAAAAAAAGAAAAATGCAGGTGGTAAACATGTTTTGTTCAAGTCATTGCCAATGCAGAGTCAATACATAATGCTAATAGGGATATTGCACAGGTGCCAGGTTACCTTTAGGTGTATTGCGCAGCGATGCTATTTTACAGACTCAAAATGCCGGTTCTGGTTGTCAGGTGTCTGCTATACAAAGGAATGGGAGGTAGCATGGTACTTTTGGGAGCTCATACACCTCCTGAAATACTTCAATGGAGAAAACACAATGGGGTTGATTCACTAAAGTGCTTTAAAACAAGCGATATTTATAGCATGCGTTAAAAATTTTATTGCTTCATATTTTTTGCGACTTCACGCTCTACTCAACTAAAAGGACAGGCGTCATAATTTAGACGCAATGTTCTTTGTGTTATTTAACTTGCGGTGAGCGTTATTGCGTTATTTTCCGCCACGTGCATTATTTCCCACTGCGTGTGATATATTCCGTCGCGTGCAATATTGGCGCACAATTTAACACACATAACCATTACTTTCGTAAAACTACTTTTCTGAAAAATACCATTTCCCTGAATACTGGAGGATGCATCACTCTAAGCGGTATCGCACTTTAGTGAATCGGCCACAATGTGTCATTATCCATAAGCTACCTGGGCACTTGTGAATGTCAAATACATAACCAATACCAACACAAAAAAGATCACAGTTCAAAAGAAGAAGTACTAAGTCAAACTTTCCCAAGACTTATACCACACACTGGTGCTCCACTAAATCAGTGGTATGCATGATGTTAGTATGCATTTCCAACACATCTCTCATTCACTGAACTGTGGATGGTAGAGGCCATAGGACCCAGGGGACACATGAGAAGAATTATTAACTATTCCCTCTTCAGTGTCCCTGGGGCCTGGGTTATCTCACACAGAAGAACCATATGTTCCTGAGCCAATGCTGATATAAGAATCATTTGCATTTGACTGACGTAGAGAATAATAAAATTAAGGCAGTGTGTGTTTGGTGTCAGTCATGTGTAATATTGGTCCATAGAATTATATAAGCCATTGATTGCTAGTGTAGGGATATGCATGGCATAGCAATTTCTGCTTACAATCAGCCTTTCTCTTTCGTATAAATCATTTACTTATTGACAAATAGAAACTCCAATCTTTCTTTCATTTGACACTTGTGAAACAAGTGAAATGCCAATTTACAACTAAATAATCAGTAAATCTGTAATTCAAAGCTGTGTTTTGTAAAGCATTTTTGTTTAGAAATTAATTACCAGTAAGACAGTGGTAGGATCCTCCATAAAGTCAGAACTTTCAAAATTTGTAAATGTAGTTTAGTTCTAGATCCAGGTTCCCATGCCTGCCCCCCCCCCCCCCCCCCCCCGCCACAAGATCAAACGTATTGAAATCTGTTAGTGGAGCTGGGGGGATGAGGGTGTCCTCTGCACGCACAGGCATGAAGTGATGTTACTTCTGGCTGAAGTTATGTCACACACAGCAACCCAAGGGTCACATTTAGAGCCGGTTCCTAGGGTAGCACCAGACCTAAATACAGCCCTATATATAATACCAGCAAAGTTAGCAAAAGATTTTACCATTAATATTAGGATAACTTTAGTCACCTGGTGCCATCCACCATCATTTCAAGAAGAAAGCTGACATTGTGTAGTCAATTGCTCTGTAAGGTGTTTTGTTAGGGGCCATGAACTGGCTTACAGATGTTAATAAAGTTAAGCTTGAGCAGTTAAATGGACCACAGCTCTTGTATCTAATCACATTTCTGTACTTTTCATAGCTGTGGGCAAAATAAAGGCAATGTTTCAGGAAAGGATATTCTGCACCATGTATGCTGAGCTGTGTAACAAACCATCAATATGGAGACTGTGACCTGCAATAACCACAGTTGATTAGAATTGTCTATGACTCATCAGCCATTAATGCTGCAAAACTCTGAAGCACCAGATTTAATGTAGTGTTCATGTTTATTAAAGGGTGATAGCTGGTGTTATTTTAACAAGCATAACAACTAATGTCAGCACAAATGTTTGCTTACAAATTTTTTTGGAAGCAACTTAGATTATTGTCAGTACCACGCAGATTTTTGTTGTTAATTAATAGTTCATTGATAAAATATATTCTAATTATAGCCAATAAATTCATATAAGTTTATCAGTTAAGTTCATTTTATATTAATATCAGTTAATTCAACAATATTAATATAAATGGTTATCGCTTATTATTACTACCTAATAAGAAACACTACGACCTTGGCCATATTAAAAACTAGCATCACCAGCTGGAATCATAAGTTTGAAGGTTGAAATTTGGGGTAACCATTGTGAGTTAGGGTTGGGTGCAGGTCTGATTGGGGAAGTACTCTCCTCCTCCTCTTTCCCCAAAGCTTCCCTGTTTTGCAATCAGAGGCACGTGCAGAGGTAGCATATGGCAGGTCTGAACTGGGATTCAAAATAGGCCCAGGCATTTTAAGTACACAGAGGCCCAAACAGCCCCCCACCAGCCCAATAAATAGTGACTGTCTATGGCATCTTACAGCAGCCCCTTTATGTGCCAGAACCCAAAGATGGCCAGTCCAGACCTGGCATATGAAGCAGGCAAACTCAGGCTGTACAACAGCAAACATTTAAAGGTTAGGGTTAAGGTTTTGTGGGTTAGGGTTGGGTGAGTGTTGAGTTTTCCTGATCATTACATCCCACCCTCTAGAATTTTTATAATTATTTTACATAATGCCAAGATACAAATAGATTTTGGTGTGACTTTAAACAGCTTGTGTAGTATGGTGAAACTTCACTAGTTTAGCAAACTGCTTCTAGCAATTTTATGGTCTTATTTCTGGTAATTATCTCACTCTATCATGCATAAGTAAATGGGAAAATGTCTTTTCAACAGTTTAGTAAGAAGGGTTTCATTAATTAAAGGGCCAGTAATATCAGGATAAGAAAGCACCCTAAAAGCATTTACCGAAGGTTCATTAGTTTGCACTTTGTTAGCAAAATGTGTGTTATATAAGGCCCCACTGAACACAATATAGCAGGTGGGGCTTTGTTAAATCAACATATAAACGATGGTTAAACACACCAATACTTATAATAAATATGCAACAATAAAAGCAGGATTAAATAAATGGTATATTTGGACAAATTAAAGACTTTAATTTTTTTGGTTACTAGTCTTAAAGGACAATGGAAGGTTAAAATAAATTAAAAGTAAGTGTAAAGGCATTATTTTTAAGTACTTACTGCATATCTAAATTCCCAGATCCCTGCTTGCTTCTCTGAGATATGGTGCTGGCAGCCTACAGCAGTGTGAAGAACACAGTGACATCACTGAAATCTCTCTGTCCTTCCTGTAGGCGCCAGCGGCAGCCTTCCTACTCTCTGAGCATGTGTGTAACTTGATCCTGTCTCCTGTTCTGAGCTACACATGCCCACCAGCCAATCAGAAGTGGATCTGGCAGAGGGGAGGGGGGGAGGGGATGAAACACACGTGCAGTATGAAGCAAGGAGGGAAAGGAAGGGAGAATACCTTTTTAGAGATGGCTGCCTGTTCTAGAAAATGTGAAGTAAGTGTGACTGAGTAAATATTTGATTAGGTGAGCCAAAAGTGTGGCGTTTTTACTAAACAATAGGAGGACTATTGGGCAGTATGCTTTTAATTTTGACTTGCATTCTTCTTTAAGTATATGTTAAGTATAAGTAAGGGAAGGATTTCAGTGCTTCAGTTCAAGAACACTGCATTATAACTAAAGGGAATTTTATATTTTGCATTAAATGTGCATTAATAATTACTTTATTTGTCCCAACAGAAGTTGAAATTAAAAAAAACGATAAACTAAGACGTTGCATACTAGTGTAAAGATATAATTATATTTCAATTCATTATAAGCTACATTAACCCAATATGGATAGCCTAAAGCCTGGACTAGCCATATGGGGTTAATGTAACTTTTAATGATAGAAAAAAATAAATTTTATCTTAACTTTAAGCTGTGCAAAAGTATATATTAAGTATTCTGATAACCAGTGATAAAGGATTGTATTTTTAGCTGCTGTGGCCAGCCTTTCTGCCAAACCTCTTACTGAACATGTTAATCTGGGGTGTTGTGGGGTTGCACCAAACATAATAATAAACAAAATAGCCCAAGTTACTGTAAATTGTGTAGGTTTCACCAATAAAATGAGCTCTCTCCCAAAGTCTTAAATAAGAGGACATAGCCAAAGACAATGAATAAGGTCTGCCTGGGACATTTTAGGCAACTATCCAAAAGCAAAGTGCCTATATGGTGTTGTCTTAAAGGAGTGAAGCATGAATTATAACCCTACGGTCATTTCCTGCTATTTACTTACAGGTGGTATTTGCATGACTCACAGATGATACTGAAGTAACTTTGTTGCATCAGTATTTGGTGTGTGAGATGTCCATTTTTATGTCGATTTGCGATTATCCGTAGCTAACATTGTTCTAATTATTTAGTAAATTTGTGAAGCTGTTTTCTCTGTTGTATGTGTGGGCCATAAATGTTTCATGGGATTGTCTTTATCATTATCTATCAGTCATTGGAGTATCCGTGTGGCAAAGTGATTTGTAAAGGTAATAGAGAATGATTGGCTAGGAAGGGAAATTCCTGAGGCTATGTGAAAATTAACACCTACTTGAGGCAGGCGATAAATTATAGAAAAGTACAGTAAATGAGTTTTTGCCAATAAAATATGGACTTTGCAGTGTTATTTATTCAAGTATGTGTTTCCCCTAGAGTGACGCAGCCGCCAGTTTGCAGGGAAATGGTCATTTTTAATACAGTAATTTTCCGCAAGTATTGGTGTGTATGGCTAACATGGCGTGCGTTTATTCGCGCGACTATTTATATGCGGCTACAAGTGATGAAATGTTTCCCCAGGCATGGATTTGCAGCGAATTTTTGGACGTGCGGCAAATTTTTCTGCTGTGAATTTTTTCATGCGTTTTGCAAAACAATCTGCCAATGGCAAAACGCATGAAAAAATTTGCCACGCAAAAATTCACCGCACGTCCAAAAATTGACACAGGCATCAAAAAATAATAGTCGCGGGCAACAATTTTTTTGCCCGCACAGCATTTTTGCCGTTTTGTGGATCTTTCGAAAGATTTGCTAATTTTTCACCAAAGATAACCTGAACACATTTGCTCATCACTAGTGGCTACTATTTATAAGCATCTACTATTTATATGATACCATTTATATGCTACAATTTATATGTGGCTAATATTTATATACACTATTTAAAGCTACTATTTATATCCGGCGACTAAACGTGAACGTTATTTAGCGCATGTACCGGCAAATACCGCATTAAAATAGTCTTCACAAGTTAAATAATGCATGCAATATTGCGCGTAAAATAGCGCAAGTATGCTTATAGTGAATCGTGCGAAAAGTCGCGAAAATGAAGATGTGATAAAATTTTTACCGCACGCTATAAATAGCGCACGTTATTTCGCACTTTAGTGAATCGGCCCCAATGTCTTTAATAATTAGTCAATTCTAAGATTGCCATTTGTGAAGGGTCCACATTTGTGTGGAGTAAAAAGTTTATTTTGCCACCTTCCCGCCTCATTTTCCAATATACTTTTTTATAGGCAGCCTTTATTTTATTGCTTTTATAAATGCAAATATTTCCAGGTTGTACACAGGCAACCTTATTTAATTTCATATTTGTGTATTTGAAAAAATAGCCATCATTGATCTTTGATGTCTTTCCACTTCTGGTGGAATGATTTCTTGAAGAGTGGCACTTGATGACTTTATACCTCTCTTTATAGAGAAATGAATAAAACATGCATTCTTAAATAATAAAAATAAGCATATAACCTAATATTACATTTCCAGCTCTCTGGGCACTCCTGCCAACATCTGTAGTAGTGACCCCTAGTGGAACATCAGTGTCTACAATGAATCTTGCCACCCCTGATATCTACTTTAAAGATGGAGCACATTTAAAGGAGATGTCAACCCTAATTTTAATTTCATTTCTAATGGATAGGGTGCCTTACCCCCACCTCAACCGCATAATTACCGCTCTCTCAGTCTCCTCCTACAGCTTGCAACTCCGGGTGACGTCATTGAGTGCTCGTGTATGTTCTAAATGTGCATGTGCGCATAGCCCCTCCTGCCTGACCTCTTGAAGGATTTTTCTTTTAAACTTTATAAAAAAAACCACTGTTTAGAGAAGACAGTCATCTGAAATGCACATGCTGATTAAAACAGACTGGAAGTGCGCACGTGCTCCACGCCAGGCAGACAAGCAGGATTCTGAAGGGAGGGGGGAGAGGGAGTTACAGAGCTATGCAGAGGGAGAAACATCAAGGGATCGCTGTAGCTTCACTGTTTGCTTTTGAGGGACCGAAGTGGCAGGTATTTAAAGAATGCTGTGAGGCTTTTCACTGCTAAAATGTTTGGTTGGGTGGTTAACATGTCCTTTAATAATCACTGAACACATTCTCACCATTGGTTGAAATAGCACATGTTTATACATGTGAGCAGTAACGTCACGTCAAAGCTTCAACCCTGTTACTGACCATTCATTCCGGGCTTAACATGCCTCAGGGGAGCTCCAATGTAAATAATTTGCCATTGGTTCCCCTTTGAGTGAGATGTAATCTCACTCCATGTAGCATACAACAATACTCTTAATAAGATACCTATAAAGATAAAGTATAAAGGCTGATCAAGAAGGCAAAAAAAACCCTCTGAAGCTGTTGCAGAAGAGATAAAAATCCTTCTTGTATCAACACTGTGCTCTAATTATTAAAACTAAGCATTTGCCACTAAGGCAAAGCATGCTGCAATATCAAAGAATAACATTATGATAACAATAGTAAAAGATTTATATAACAATAGAAACATAATAATATATTAAGGGAGGCTTTAAGAAGAGACATGCCTATGAAATTCAACCTTTTGCTCATATAACTGGAAATAAATTTCAAGCTGATCCAGAAGACAAAAAAACCCCTTCTGAAGCTGTCACCAATCTGCCAAAGAAGGGGGAAAAAATTATTCTGTACCAACATTGCACTATAAGCAATAAAACTAGAGGTTGGATTTCATAGACATGAAGGCAAAGCAGGCTGCTATTTAGCTCCTGTTGCCTTATTGTTACGCCCTTGGCCTTTCATATCTCTCACTCAGTCACACACCATTCATTCATATATAAATATATATATATATAGTCTCTATAAGGTAACAGATATGTACTTACCTTTAAGCAGACATGGCTGATTCTGGGGCTGTGAATAAATGCAGGCCAAGAATCTGACTTAGCCTTACACTTACCTTTTCCAGATGAGAGACTATAGCAGATGGCCAGGCATTGCAGAAGCTGATGTGGTCTCTATTCAGCAGGTGGTGATGTTCCAGTTCCCCATGGATGATGGCTGTAGGTGTCAAGGCTCAGATTCCTACCTTTGCCAGGTGGAGCTCACAAACAAAAAGCCTGAAGTTTTCTGTGTGTCCCCTGATGTGGTGTCAGTCATCTGGGGCTGCAGGAAAGACAGAGCCTTACCTTCGATTGGCTTCGATAGATCCCTTATTGGCTGCAGAAAAGCGAAAGGAAATGTTAGGATGATACAGAACATGCAGTATAGGTAAGTAAAAAGTTATACCTTTAGCTTTGCACCATCTATTTTCTCATTCCCTTCATCGTTTCAATTTTTGTATCAAGGTATTCCATGAGATTGTATGGCTGTGTTTGTTTTGGAGACTTTTAATATCTAAACAATACATTTTAGTTATACTAATTGGTCCCTCCCTATTATAATTAGCTCTTTTTCACTAGTGTGAAAATAATTCCTGGCTAGGGTTCTATTGTTTTAGTATTAAACTTACTGTTGCTCTTGGCTGAAAGAGTGTAGGAACCTTCTGACTCTCCAGCTCCTCCCAAACTATACTAGAAAAAATGGGTGGTCTCTGATGCCACACACACCAAGGCGCTGTTCAGGCTTCTTCTTCAGGAGCTTAAGGTGGAAGGGACAGGGAAAAAAACTACTCAACAAGAGCAATAAAGAACACAAAATATATTCAATTTGCATGAACCTAAATTATAGTTGTAGCAGACACACTCCTAAAAGAAGTCAAGTTAGGGAAATTATCTTAAAAGTGAACTCAAATGTGTACGTTTCCTTACATTTGGTTGTATATATATATAAGGACCTTGAGAGGACCGAAATATCTTTTTTTTTAACAATATGTCTTCACTAAATTTTTGACAAATTTTAAGGGTGTGCCGGCCACGGAATATTTATTGCTATGTATATATATACTGTATATATATATATATATATATATATATATATATAATGCTTTAGCCATTGATCTGGCACATAAATGTATCTGTGCATGTTATTTCTCTACACCACCTTTTGTAGAAGATCTTTCAGGTCTTCAATAATCCAGGTAGGAATTCTGGGCTCTTCATAGATGTCATCATTGTACTCATCATCGCTGCTGTCACTATCCAAGAACGGGGACTCGGCGGTGGCCATTTTGCAGATGGTAACACCCAACGCCCACCAGTCGACCGCTGCATTGTATTCCTTATTTTCCAGGATCTGAATAGAAAGACAAAGCATTTGTCAGTTTGCAAAATGTGTTTATCTTCACTAAAACAGCTTGAGTTTATCATTTCTTTTGTGAGACCAATAAAAAGATAATCTAAAGAATACAAAAGTAAAGGATAACAAGATTTGCATTGAAAATATTGGCCAGATATAATAAGTGAAAATTCTACACTATCAGTTGACTTTTAGGGTTAAAACTCTATCTGAGATGAGCCCTTCACATACTGTACCCAGCAGCAATTCTGCCCCACTGGAAGACATCACGAAGTCCAGGCAACAAGTACACAGAGAAGTGATGGACAGGACATTTGCCATATTGTTGTATTTCTGGTAGGAGGATTTCTCAGGTAAAAATGTAGTAAAATACTGTATATGTCATGGCATAGAGACAATGAGGAATTCATGCATGGCTAGAGTAAATGAAAGTCACTATAATAATCAATTTTATTAGATTTAAACAGCCACTAAGTACATGGTGAGCAGTAAATGGTGTCTCTAAGCTTAATTTAAGACTGTGACATTTCCCTTCCCATAATTATAGTAAAAGTACCTACATCATAACATCCTTTAAAGATATGGGATTGCATTCCTAACCTCAGGGGCCATGTATCCCATTGTACCGGCTAGGCCAGTGATGGTGTTGTCACCAAATATGTTTGTCTTTGCCATGCCGAAATCTATTATTTTGATGTGGCCCTCTTCGTCAAGCATGATGTTTGACAGTTTGAGATCCCTGTAATAAAGATATAAAATGGAAATGAAGAAATCGGTTTTGAATTAATACAACCCTATAAGGCAATGTTATCTGCAAAGTAAAGGCTAATGTTAAAGGAATCAGATGACAGAGATATAAAAATGAGCTATAGTAAGAAGTAGGGGAGTTAAACTGACCGGTGAACGATGCCCCTGTTGTGAAGGAACTCCAGACCACACACCAGCTCTGCGGAGTGGAAACTGTTGAAAAGAAGTAAAAAATAATTCATATTAGCACATCCCTTGATACTCTTCTCTTCTTGTAGGTGTATGAGAAATACTGCACCTCTAAATGAATGACAGCTTCTTTTATATTCTGCAAAAAATGTTAGCAAATTACTAGTAAATATAATGGAACAATAGCTAATCTCTTACCAGTGTTAATAAAATATGGTCATACACTACATTCCTCTATGTGCTACTTACAGTACTCTGGTCATGTCCATTGGTCCCTGTTTGAGCTGATCCTCCAGGCTGCCCCCACTGAGATGTTCCATAAAAAGGAAGACATGCCGTTGGTTACACAGACAAATACAATGAGAATTAATCACTAGAATAATTGGCACAAAACTAAACAATATGTAATTAAATAAATATAGTTCTCCCTACTTGGGGGTTTTCAGGCAGGGTATAAACCATTTATGTACCTGTGTTTGAAATGCGGCATACCCAGGGCAAAGGTATGGGCTTTTGTTGGTAATTTGTAGCACATGGGCCTCAGTCAGCATGCTGTTGGTAATGCACCCTGATCTCTTCTTCATGATCTTGATGGCAACAGGTGGGGCTTCTTGTCGCCTAGTGTAGCCAACATAACCTGAGAAAAGCAGACAGAAAAGGGTAATTATATATTTATATGCACTAATAATGTATAATTCAGACCTAATTAACAGTTGAGTGCAGAATAAACAACATTATAATTCTAGCTCTATGATGGAAGAAAAAGGTATATTTAGGGGTATATTTATCAAAGAGTGAATTTAGAGCTCACTACAGTCCGCTACCTATGTCTTAACCTGTGGCCCTATGCTGAGGCAACATTGCCTGTATAGAAGGGTACTTCCAGCTACTTTCCTTGGTGGAGCCGAGCTGCTCTTGCTTCTTACCCTCTCTATCTTACTCTCCAAGAGAGATCTAACTGGTCCTCGTTCACGGGGTCCCTGTACCCGACTTCACTAGAGTATAGAATGCGTACTCTAGGGCAATAAGGCTTTACTGTGGCCTATTCTGATCCGAGGCTCAGTGGACCTTCACCTGAGACACAGAGGCGGCCAAAGAGGAAGCCACACCTTCCTGATAAACACTATATTGGATTGCAAGGGGTGTGATTAACCCAAATAACCAATAAAGGACAAACTAGTTACATGGGTCATTGCCCAGTAACAGCAGAAATAAGAAAGTTGTAGGGTTTAAAGCAATAGGGGAAGATTAACTCTATTGGTCCCTACAATTATTTGATACTGATGCACTAAAGTGTTTGATTTCAGTATTAGAGCTACACATAGGGTTCCCCCCTCTCCTGCCCAGGGAGGTGGGGAATGATGTCTCTGGGCAGGGCAGTGACATCACTGGGGTGGGCCGATGCTACTATAGATTGCCAGTCCAGGCCTAATCAGATTGTACAGATTGTAAATTGGAGTTCAATGCAGTTAGCATGCATTGGATCAAGTATTTTTCTGAATAGCATCAACGCAGGCATCATTTTATGCACTTAGAACTTTGCTCCTGTGCTAGTAAATGAGCATTGAGGTATGAACAGTATTTTGGTTTTAGGGACCATCAGGGTGTTAAATTCTTTACCAATGAAGGCACTAACGAGAGAGAATCATTTGTTTGCTTTACATTTTCACTGGATGTGTTCCTGTTAAGAAAAATAAATTGTAAATATAAACGTATAAATATCACATATGCAATGATAATTCTCTTGTTGGAAGTTGTCTCTGCCTTTCTCTATGGTTAAAAAACACATAAGGTCATGCTTGAATAGGGGAATCCAGACACCTCAGGCTATTTTTAGGGCCAGTGGTGGCAGCCCCCCCAGATTTCCTCCTCCTACCAGGCCCCCCACCTAAGAGCCCTACCCCTCTATTTTACGTTCAAAATTTTCAATTTCCTGTAAAAAAAAGTTGTCTGCAGGTGGCTTTTTTGCAGAAAAGAGTTTCATGCAAACAAATTTCACACTGTCCCATTCATTTACATTGAGGCTAAAAATCCCAACTTATTATATATTGTGAAAAAACTTCACTTCACTTCCTGTATTTGGTTAACCCTAGGGTTGCTAGTTCTCAGTTGAGCCAAAAACCTTCTATTAGCAATTTAGCAGAATAAAAATGAAAATATCTCAGAAGCCGCAAAAAATAGAAAATGAATGCAAATTTAAATAGGGAATAGAGAAGCGCCTATCAATGTCCATCAATTAATTTTTAGGGTTTAGAT
Organism: Xenopus tropicalis; assembly: GCF_000004195.4. Lineage (NCBI taxonomy): Eukaryota > Metazoa > Chordata > Amphibia > Anura > Pipidae > Xenopus > Xenopus tropicalis. Next base: position 41,656,883 of record NC_030683.2, on the reverse strand, counting down.
TGCTTTAAATGGTAGAGGTTCTCCATTTCTGATATTGATTCTAAATATATACTCAGGATCCATTACCCTTTATATGAATGGTTCATTGACTTTTACTGCACTGCTGTTTGATGTGATTGATGTCTGAGGCTAATTTAAAAAATGTGAGTGGCGGAGATAAGGAGGATTAAGATATACTTTCATAACAGTTGTATAAGGTGTAAATTTTGCAAACTTTTTATATTAACAATGAATACAGCAGGCAAGCCATTTCAGCTATTTCACAGGTTTCCCTCATTTTGCTGAATTGTGCTTTAATATTATGAAGTATTACTTTAATGCAACCCTGCAAACTGATATCAGTATTGCCCTTGAAACAATAGGCAGGTAGCAACAAAATGGCAGGTAATAGATTTACATTCATTAAAGTACGACAAATCCGAATACAAAAAATTAGTATTTTTTTAAAAGTTACAACTTTTGCGCATTTTCTGCGACTTTTTCGTACTTTGCAACAAAAAGTGCGACCAAAAAGCGTGACAAAATCATATTGTCGCGCCGAGTACAAAAGTTTCGGATTCATTCAAGCTTCGGTATCGTGACTTTCCTTGGGCCAGGTTGGAGCTGCAGAGTGCCATTGAGCCCTATGGGAGACTTTCCTTGGGCCGGGTTGGAGCTGCAGAGTGCCATTGAGCCCTATGGGAGACTTTCCTTGGGCCGGGTTGGAGCTGCAGAGTGCCATTGAGCCCTATGGGAGACTTTCCTTGGGCCAGGTTGGAGCTGCAGAGTGCCATTGAGCCCTATGGGAGACATTCCTTGGGCCGGGTTGGAGCTGCAGAGTGCCATTGAGCCCTATGGGAGACATTCCTTGGGCCAGGTTGGAGCTGCAGAGTGCCACTGAGCCCTATGGGAGACATTCCTTGGGCCAGGTTGGAGCTGCAGAGTGCCATTGAGCCCTATGGGAGACTTTCCTTGGGCCAGGTTGGAGCTCCAGAGTGCCATTGAGCCCTATGGGAGACTTTCCTTGGGCCAGGTTGGAGCTGCAGAGTGCCATTGAGCCCTATGGGAGACTTTCCTTGGGCCGGGTTGGAGCTGCAGAGTGCCATTGAGCCCTATGGGAGACTTTCCTTGGGCCAGGTTGGAGCTGCAGAGTGCCATTGAGCCCTATGGGAGACTTTCCTTGGGCCAGGTTGGAGCTGCAGAGTGCCATTGAGCCCTATGGGAGACTTTCCTTGGGCCAGGTTGGAGCTGTAGAGTGCCATTGAGCCCTATGGGAGACTTTCCTTGGGCCAGGTTGGAGCTGTAGAGTGCCATTGAGCCCTATGGGAGACTTTCCTTGGGCCAGGTTGGAGCTGTAGAGTGCCATTGAGCCCTATGGGAGACTTTCCTTGGGCCGGGTTGGAGCTGCAGAGTGCCATTGAGCCCTATGGGAGACTTTCCTTGGGCCGGGTTGGAGCTGCAGAGTGCAGAGTGCTGGAGCTGCAGAGTGCAGCTCTGTTGTGTATAACAGGAAAATAAGAATTTAATAACTGCTGTCTTATCTGGAAACACAATATCCTTAACAGCTCAGAATTATGAGCAGCTATCTCCCAGAAAGTTGATTTTAAGCACATAATTACATTTTTGTAATAATAAAACAGTATCTTGTACTTGATTATAAATAGGCTGCATTACAAGAAAACTATACCCCTGGAATGAATACTTAACCATACCTCCCAACATTTGAAAAATGAAAAGAGGGACAAAAAGACTTGGCGCGCTCAGCATGCCAAATTTTTGACCACACCCACTTTTGTGGCCATGCCCCAATTACCACACCCCATTTTTTTTAACAAAAAATACTCCTTTTATATAGTCGAAATGGTGGGATCAGACGCAAATGTGCTATACCCTCATACTGTACTACCGAGGAAAACAATATAGCAACTCCTACATATAAAATACAAATATAGAGAGAAGGCAGTTATAACTATGTACCAGTTTTCCCCCCCCATACACAGTGCCCCCAATGGCCCAATAGACAGTACCCCCATACACAGTGCCCCCATAGACAGTACCCCCCATACACAGTGCCCCCATAGACAGTACCCCCCATACACAGTGCCCCCATAGACAGTACCCCCCATACACAGTGCCCCCATAGACAGTACCCCCCATACACAGTGCCCCCATAGACAGTACCCCCCATACACAGTGCCCCCATAAAAAATGCCCCAAAGGCAGTACCCCCCATAGAAAGTGCCCCCATACACAGTGCCCCCAATTGACCCCATAGACAGTAGCCCCCATACAAAGTCATATAGTTATATATATACATATAGTTTATATTATGTTAAGTGGCCTATTAAGGAATTTTACTAAACTGGAATATATATAAATATATCAGTAAGTATTGCCCTTTTACATCCTTTCCCTTGATCCACCATTAAGTGATGGGCTGTATGCTCCCTCAGAGATCACCTGACCAGAAATAATGCAACTCTAACTGTAACAGGAAGTAGTGTGGAAGCAAAAGGCAGAACTCCATCCATTCATTGGCTGATGGGGCCTAGCATGTATGTGTGCCTTCGCTTGTTTGTGTGCATTGTGAATCCTATGATCCCAGGAGGGGGCCCTTAATTCTTAAAATGTAAATTTTCTATTTAGGATTACCCAATAGCACATACTACTAAAAAAGTATATTTGTTATGAAAATAGTTTATTTAGATGTTTTACATATGAGCTTGTTTATGCAATATATCTTAGGTAAAACAATCCTATTGGATTTTTTCAAAGGGGTGGTTAACCTTTAAGCTAACTTGTATTATGTTATGGAATGACATATTCTAAGCTGCTTTTCCTTTGGTTATTATTTATTATTTGCCTTCCTCTTCCTGACCCCAGCAGCCAAAAAACTATTGCTCTCTGAAGTTATAGTTTTATTGTTTCTTTTTGTAACTTTCATTTCTTTTCAGGCCGTCTCCTATTCATTTAGTGGTCTCTGATCCAAAACACTCCCTGGTTGCTAAATTGAAAATGAAAAAACTAAAAAACTACAAATAATAAAAAATAAAGATCAACTATAAATTGACCACCCAATAATTTTCTTTAATTATTTATTTTGTATGGTATTAGAATATTGGTGTTGCTACTCTGCCTATGTCCAGCCTGTGACTGAGAATGCTATGTATTTGTAAGAACCACTGACCCCAGCACCCAGAAGGTTTAATTTTATGGTTATTTTTTTTTACTGCTTATCCTTCATTTCTGGCTAGCAGCCATATTGCAGCTGAAATTCTAAATGTAAAATTTAAATACAAAATAGGTAAACTATTCCTTACAGTCTCCATTTTTTCCCTGATAAAGAAGCAATTAGCTGAAAAACAGAGAAATAAGAAATTAGTTATCTAGGTTTCAGGATGTTGATTCCCAATTGGAACACTTCACCTTAATTAATAATGTCAACATAATACTGAGGGCAATTTTGTGACTATTAGAATTGTTTTAACTTAATGTTATTTAACCTTTTGCAGCACTCAGGGGGAGGGGTTTAAATGACAGACTAGATGATGCATTGGAAAGGGTCTGATTAGAAAGATAAATAATAACCAGTATTAATAATCAGTAGAAAGCTATGATCCTGGTTAAACTGATTTAATATTGAACTGCAGTTAAGCAATTTAGGGTAAGAATAGTGAAAAATCCACAAAAAATAAAAAGTCCAATTGCAAAGCATTTTCATCCTACAAAAGGCTAATTGCCCATGAAGAAAATTATTTAGGAGGATACATAAAGCTATTGCACACCACTATTAAAATATTAAATTTTGGGAACATTTTGGCATGACGTGATAAACAAAGGGTAACTCACAGCCCCATCTTCTTTATCCTGTTTCTTAACGTTCCACTTATTCATCTCTTCTGACTTATACATGTACTTGTGTCTTTTTCCAAACTTCAGTTACTTTGTATTGACATGTAAGTCAGCATTGTCAAACACAGAAAGATTGATGCTGGGAGTTATCTGCTTTCTTGGTGTCTTCTGCCTGTGAGATTAAATTAGCAGAAGTCCTGCTGAGAGAACTTGTTTGACTTGCTATTTCTGGGTATAAAGGAAAGGTTCTTATTCATTTAAAATGCTGAAATGGAAAGATGTCAAAATTATCATATTAAAATGTTGCTGTAAGCATAGTTAAGCCACATGGCTAATGTACTTTGCCATAATGTAGAGTTAAGGCTTGTCCCATGTGGCTAAATTAGCAGTTGCCATGCTGAGAGGACTTATTTCCCTTTCTCTGGATCAAGAAAAAGAATAGAGGAATAAGTAATTGTGCACTAAGGGGGCAAAACTTTTGATTGTTAGTTTGCTATATACAGTACTCCGCATATAATTAACATCTAGAGCAAGATTCTGAACCTAGAAGCTACCTTGAGTTTAGGGTTGTCACCTTTTGCTGTTGCTATCTCTGAGCAGGGGGTTGGGGTGTAATGTCACTTGGTAGGACAGTGATGTCACTTTGGCTGAACTGTGATGTCATGGCTGATCACCATGTCAATCTCAGAGAGTCCTGCCAGTTTTTCCAAATTGGAGAAACTTGGCAGGCATATTTTACCTGGACAGCCCTTCTGAAAACTGGGCTGCTGGGTCAAAACAGGTAGCAACCCTACATGACTTGCAATTACACGGTTCCTTATGTCCCTTGCACTCCCAGGTGCTCTTTTGTGTACTTCAGTAATGATACAAAAGTATGGGGTGTATACCTTGATGCCCATGAGTTATCCAAATGTTGGGCAGCCCAAGCTGCATCTGTGCAAGTTACACCGTAAATCTTTGCAACCTATCCTGGGGCCAAGGTATACTGTGAACACAAGATACAAAGTTTTAATTATATTTAACAATAGCATTAAAATAGGTCAGAAACTGTAAAGATGGGGTCATTTAAGAAGTAGTTTTTTGTCATATTTTACCCACAATACAGCATTTTTCTGATATTTCCAGCATTATTGCAGCCACTCGCTGTGTTGTTGCTCTCAATGTATCAAAATCAATGCATTTGCACATTTGGTTTTCTGTGCAATTTGCACACAATTCAGCATTATAGGCATTATAGTCATTATAGGCAGGAAAGATGCAATGGTGCTTGGTGCAACTATACAGAAGCACATCAATTAATGGTACCTGTGTTTGGACAAAGGTAGCATTAATTGATGCTTTCAATATGTGCAACATTAGGGCCCATTTTAGCATGGCCACATTTGCAGCAGGTGTCCTAAATGACCTGTTTCTCTTTAAACTTTGTAAATTTCTTTATTTCTGGTTTTACAAATTAGGTGGAGCCATGGCTGTGGAATTAGTCTGTCTATTAGACATTCATTTCTTTACCAGCCTAATCTAATAGTATTTATAATGGTGTGCCACACTAAAATGTGTGGTAATATTAGAAAAAAACTAATCAGTATAATTTTAATTTTGTGTTACCTTTCACATATAACCGACACCTAAAATTTGACATTACTTTTCAGTACTCTAGACTTGGTGTAACCAACTGAGGACAGAAAAAGAGAGGAAGAAAGATCAGTCGGAGCTGCATTGACCTGCGTTATGTGGCACCTTGTTCAACTCTGTGAGTGTGGTGGGAATTACTTGCCAATTGATTCTATGGTTAAATAAATGCTTGTTGCATGTCTGGACATGTAGAGAAAATGGAAGGCCTGTTTTATTGATGTTGGAACCCAAAGGAGACTATGTCTTTCTGTTATCTATGAATTGTTTGGAGCTAACTAGTAGGGGCCTGCAGTGCATTTTTTTGTAAAAAAAAATGAGAGTTTCTGTTTGGGTGTGTAGAGAAAATAGAAGTCTTGTTTACTAATTTCTATAACTCAAGGGAAAGCTATTCTGTTATCCTTCAAGTCTTTAGAGGGACCTTCAGCACTTTGTGACTAATCAGTATGTACATGTATATTGTCTTAAGGTAACAAATACATTATTATTATTATATAATAATAACATATATAATAATAATGGATGGAAATTATATACCACACACTCTGATTTATAGTTTCTGGGAAATTTCCACGTATCCATTACATTATAAAACTATCCCTCTTTGACAGTGACATATACTGCAAAGAAAAAGCCATTTACATCAGAGCAGATGTGTGGTTAAAAGCATAGGTTCAATTTGCACTCTTGGCTCAAGCTTGTGCATTTCTGCTCTTTGTGGGAAGCAGATCAAAGCTAAGCAAAACCCTTAACCAAGCAGAATATTTATGCAAAACCCAGCGTGGAAGGGCAAACCACAGGGGTTTTTATTAATGTACAGCTTACAATGATCAGAGGTGTGCATAATAAGCCCCTTTCCATTGTTGCTAGGGAGTATAAGTTAATGAAAGAAGAAGAAGAACCCAACTACTGACCCCAGTATGCAGCATGACTATTCCGCTGATAGAACAAAGTTATTATATACAGTAAAGGTGACACCATTCGTTGCGTTTGGTATAGTTCCATGCAGGAAGGTAAAAACTTCTAACATATGATTTATGATATCCTTATGCCTTTCCTTTTTTAGTCCAGCTCCCTGTACTGTGGGGACTTATTGCAGAAAGCAGTGATTGAAGTAAGGTGCTATGTTTTGCCCTGTTCACATACATGGCAAAACTGTTGCTTTTGACTGCTTCCCCTGGGTAGGCAAATAAGCTCCATGTGCCGCCAGCCTTCAACTGTGCAATGCAGTACTGTCTGTTCCATCAAACTGAACAGTTTGCATACACTGAAAGAACATTCTTTCGCAATGCTTTTTAGAGTCTAAAATCTGTCTTTCCTGAAATGTTATTTAAGAAATAAATCGTTATATAACAGAATGTCATGGCACAGACATCACATCTAACTTTCTTCTGCAAAGAAGAATCCTTTGGGATGTTCAAAACATCAAATCACAACAGTTTCCAGATTTTAAAATGTGATCTAAATAACATGTCTGTTGTGATTTAGTAAATCTAGGAAGCAACATAAATAAGCTAAGTTTTAATAACAACAGTTTAGTATATAATTTTTTTCTCTTGATAATGAAAGAAAAATGTATAATGCCAATAAATGCTTTAAAACATGTGTGTGGGTGTGTGTAGTTATAGGATTATTTATCATGGATGGCAAGGCACAAAACAATGGCTGGAGGGGACTGCAAAGGTTTGCGTTTGTCTTTGTATGCCGTGCTGCTTGTGCCAGCCAACATCATCACATGGAGTGGGATGAAGTGCTGCACATGGGTAGGATGTGGGCATTCCCTCTCTTGCGTGCCATTTATGGTGCACAAAAGATGGATTGCCAGGAGTTACAAGTCACAAAGCACCTATTAGCACACATGTCACATGCCAGAGGGGCTGCTGTAGTTGCCATATACAGTTACTATATATTGGGCTGGTGGGGGGGCTTTTTGGGCCTCTGTCTACCTGAAATGCCAGGGCCTATTTTGAATTTCAGCCCAGACCTGACACTAATAGAACAAAGCAGAAATAGAGATAGAGAGAGCAAAATTTCACCCGGGGAGCTTACGCCATTTATTATGCCAATGTACCAAAAAAAAAATCAATGTTTCGGGGGGCATTCCATCCCTTCGTCAAGATACCCACACAGTGAAAATACAAAGCAAAGAATAAGTAAACCTTTTTTTTTTCTCTCAGTAAAATTACTCTACACAGCCTCCAGAATTACCTACCTTTGTCCCAGCATTCTCTCTGACCTGGTTCCTCAGTTAGAAGTTGATCTTTTTTCTTTGCTTCCTTGTGCAGAGTGAAGCCCCGCCCCCACTTCCTGTTCAGTTCTCTCTTCAATCGACTACCTGTAGTCGACCTGGAGAGCCTTCTGGGCATGCCTGGAGGCAGAAGGAGCCAGTCTGTGCATTAGCAGGGTTTTTTTTTTTATGAGAGACCTGAACAGGAAGTGGGGGCAGGGCATCACTCTGTACAAGGAAGCAAAGAAAAACGATTAACTTCTAACTGAGAAACCAGGTCACATAGAATGCTGAGACAAGGTTAGGTAATTCTGGAGGCTGTTTAGAGTAATTTTACTGATGGAAAAAAAGAAGGTTTACTTATTCTTTAAAACAGTAATATATCCAGAGTATAAATGTCAGTTGTTTGTGAAAAAGTTCAGCACAAAAACAATTTTTTTAAAAGGTCAAATACAAAAAAGACCAATATAAATTTCTGCAGAAGTCCATTCTCGCAATATCCAGAGTATAAATGTCAGTTGACCTTGTCACTAAGAGCATATATTAGTGCAAACAATGTGAAACTCAAATATAATTAAAGAGAAACACTGTGTTATTCATATACTATATCGCAAAGCAATTATTAAACAAAAACTCTTTTTCACCAGTGGGGCCGTTACCTTTACTTTAATTTCTGATAGCCCTGCAATTACTGGTAGCCTGGATCTGATGTTAATTCCATTGTTCTATTATTGGTTTGTATCACTAGTCAAAACTGACTTACACCAAGTGAATCTACCACTAATACTGTCATTAAAGGGGTTGTTCACCTTCAAATTAACTTTTAGTATGATGTAGAGTGTGCTATTCTGAGACAATTTGCAATTGGTTTTCCTTTTTTATTATTACAATTTCAGCAGCTATTTTCAACCAGACAGTGGTTTGAAAAAGAGACAGGAATATAAACAGAGGAGGGCCTAAAGAAAAGGATAAGTAATACAAAGTAACAATAACAATAAAACTGTAGTCTCACAAAGCAATAGTTTGTTGGCTGCCAGGGTCAGTGACTCCCTTTTGCAAACTGGAAAGAGTCAGAAGAGTAAGGCAAATAAATTGAAAATGATAAGAAATAACTCTGTGGCTCAAAAATGGGGAAGTAGCTGAGACCAATACCAAAACATTCAAGGAGTACTCTGAATCTGGCTTCATGCCTGGTAGAGCGACAGACATCAACCTCCGCCGATTATTCACAAATCTACAAACCCCCCCATAGGGATGCTGGGTCGAGGGTCATTGCTTCCTTGGAGAAAGCCTTCGTTTCTGTTGAATGGCCCTACCTATGGGAGGTTCTCAGAAGATTTGGCCTGGAGCAACATTTCATTAAGTGGGTCTGGTTGTTATAGAGAAACTCCACAAACAAGATTAGGGTAAATGGCATCACCTCAGAACCCTTTGCCCTTTCTCGAGGGATGCCAAGGCTGCCCTCTCTCTCCACCCCTATTCGCCCTCACCATTGAACCCCTGGCCATACTGATACGCAACTCCCCCAGCATCCAAGGCCTCACATATGCCAACATAACCGATAAGGTATCATTATTTGTGGATGATATCTTAGTGTACCTAGCCAACCCCAACCATTGCCTCACAGCACTTCTCCAAGAGGTTCAAATTCTCTGGACTCAAAATCAACTGGGATAAGTCCCAAGTATACGCCTAAGATCACACACCAACAGTCCCACTCCCATCTGGTATGAAACTACAGTGGGTCCAATCCTTTAAATAACTGGGCACCCGGGTCCACTCAGATCCCGCACAATTCATCACGCTCAACCTTGACCCATTGGTAGACCAACTGGCTCTGACGTTGGGGGGCATATCAATCTGCTAAAAATGATCTTTCTCCCCAAGTGTTTGTACATATTCCATGCCACACCATACCCTCTCCCACGCTCCTTCTTTCGCAGGCTCAATACGCTGATTATACCATACATATGGGCAAACAAGACACCATGCATCTCAGCACCACTACAACAAGGAGGATTAGCCCTCCCACACTTTTTCCCACACTTATTACCTTACACTGGAAATTTTGCCCCGACCCATACAACCCCATTGCTGCCTTACATGCCTCCCTCCTTAACTCTATGGAAGGTTTGAGCAACTTCCCCTACAGACACATCAATGATGGGGGTGTTCTACCTGACTCAAGACCCCCCACAAAGCCTGGGCAGTGGCAATTAAACTCACAGGTCACCCACTACCCCACCTATCCCCCCACATGCCCCTATGGGGAAACTCCCTACTTCCCCATCTCAGGAACCTCCCTGACTTTGTAGTCTGGCCCAGGCTGGGGATAAAAAAACTAGGGGACCTGGTCCAAGGTGCACAGTTCCCCACACACCAAGAGCTGCGTGACAATGAACCTCAAGTGCACTTGCACCTATTCAGATATTTACAGCTCAGACATGCCTTTCAGGCCCAGTTTCCAACCCTCACCCCAACCCTGGTCTTCTTGAACCTAGAGGCAACAATGCACCAACCCATAACAAAAAAGCTCCTATCCAGGAGCTACAGACACCTCCTGGAAACCAATGCCAAACCGTTTCAGCGTGCCCGCAACTTGTGGACTACCTCAATTCCTAGCACTAGAACAGTGGGTGGAAGCCACAGAAAGCTGTTATGGTTTTCCTTTATCCTTATGGGGTAGGCTGATCCAGTATAAGGTTTTGCATCAATTGTACATTACACCCACTAAGCTCTACAGGTTTGGCAAAGCACAAAACGACTGCTGTCCAAGGTGCAAATCCCCCCGAGGCAGACTTTCTCCACTTAATCTGGAGCTGTCCCCCCATGGGACTGTAGTGATGGATACTATATCGACAGAGCTAGCACTACCCAAAGTGACCTATCCAATAACCTGCCTCTTAGGCACGGTGGAGAACCTACTCCCCACCAACGTAGCCAGGGCAAGATTTAGATCCCACACATTTTATGCAAAGAAAGCAGTCATAATGAGGTGGATGGGTAATAGTGCTTGAATACTGGCAACAACTTATAAATGCTGCTCTACCTCTCATAAAGCTAACCTACGAGACCAGAGGGGCACAGGGGAAATTTGACAGAATATGGGGTATGTGGTGCAAGTCGAGCAGGCCTCTAACCACCTAGAACAGGGCCATGCCAAACCCAACGCAACAGGGCCACTCTGAACATTACAGTTCCGCGCAATAAAACTGAAATGTGAAACTGTGAAGCCGAGCTATGTACCAAGTATCCATGTCTACTTATGTAATCTGCTTTTATTTCATTTTGTTATTCCGTTTATTTTATCATTATAAATAAAAGAAAAATAAACCTTGAAAAAAAAGAAATAAAAAATTAAAATCAAATTGAAAAGTTCCTAAGAATAGGCCATTCTATAAAATACTAAAGAAAGACAGTTCTAGTATGATCAAGGTAGATTATCACTTTCAATATTTTTTTGCAATCCAGGATTTCAGAAAAATAAACTATGCATGCAGTTTCTTTTTAATTATTGTGCTATCACGATTTTCTTATTTATTCAGAATACAATATCAGTTTCAGATGCACTATAAGCGTTTTGTTATTGTAATTATTCCTTCCATATTTGAAGACAGGATTTGGCGCAACACAAATTTTTATGGTCTGGTATTTCTGATTTAATTTGTAGCATTACATGAAAGCATCAAGGTTCCTATACATTGGTACTCACTGTTCTTGCTGATTCAGATAGTTTGTGCGTTGTCTTTATTCTTAAATTCTTTACTCGATGGCTCCTCTTCAGAAGCATCTTAATTGGGAGCTTGTCTTCCTGGTCTTTTTACATTGATTTGTTTGGATTTATGGAGAAGCATTTTAAAAAAGAAAACTTTTTAATAAATAATAAAAAACAACATCAATATATTTTCATCACCTTCAGATTAAAGCAGCATTAGAATAAACTGACCACGTGATATTCTGCTAGTGAGTGTCCTCAGTGAACAGGGAGTAACTTTGTATAAGAATGTTAGTGTGAAATTCTGTGTTTGTGAATGTGCCACACTGGTACAGTGTCATAAGAATATATTGTCTTTGTGGGATATGTATGTATGTATGTATATTTTTATTTATAAAGCGCTACTTATGTACGCAGCGCTGTACAGTAGAATACATTAATACAAACAGGGGGTTAATAAGATAATAGATAAATACAAAGTACAACAATAAATACAAGATACAGATACAGCAAGGCAGAAAGGTTTAAGGCGGGAAACAGCAGTAGTAGTGGGGGGCGCAACCAAACGATTGCTCTGCGAGGAATGAAGGAGTCGGCCAGGAACGTACGGAGACACAAGGGACGAGATGTAGTGAGGAGCAGAGGAATGGAGGGCTTTGAAGGTTAAGAGAAGGCGTTTGTAGGATATTCTTTGTTTAATAGGAAGCCACGATAAGGACTTTAGCAGGGGAAGGGCCTGAACTCTCCTGGATGAGAGGAGGAGAATTCTGGCAGCAGTGTTTAATATAGACTGTAGGGGGGAAAGATGGGAGTTAGGGAGGCCGGTTAATAGCAGGTTGCAGTAGTCAAGTCGGGATAGGATGAGGGCATGCATGAGCAGCCTGGCTGTTGCAGTAGAGAGAAAGGGACGGATTTTGGCAATATTGCGTAAGAAAAAGTGACAGGTTTTGACAGTGGAGTTAATGTGGTTAGAAAAGGAGAGACTGGAGTCAAAGATCACCCCCAAACAACGCGCCGAATCAACAGGGTTGATGAGGGTGCCATCAATAGAGATAGAAAAGGGGGGGGGTAGGACCAGGCTTAGGCGGAAAGATCATTAGTTCAGTTTTTGTTAGGTTCAGTTTGAGGTGGCGTTGGTTCATCCAATTGGAGATAGCCAGGAGGCAGTTAGAGATTTGAGTCTCAGTTTCAACTGTTAATGAAGGGGTCGACAAATAAATTTGGATATCATGTTAGTGACTGCCTAACTGACAATGGTTTTTAGCTACACTGAGGACTGCTCCCTTATTGGAGAAGTGTGTGTACAGTATGTATACATACAGAGACAGGTTTATATATTTAAATACAGGTTATTCAGAAAGCTCCAAGCTACAGAAAGACCATCTCCTATAGACTCCATTTAATTCAAATATTTCATAAATGTTTAATACGTTTTTTTTTTCTCTATAATAACAAAGCATTTCCTTTTACTTGATCCCAACTAAGATTGCAGACTGCTATTTTAGTATAGAGATCCAAATGACGAAAGACCCCTTATCTGGTAAACCCCAAGGTCCTGATCATTGTGGATAAATGGCCCCATACCTGTACAACTGATCTTTCACTCTCTTTATAAATATATATATTTTAATAGAGTGAGAAAGACAACTTGAATTATTTATGTAGCCATAATGTTGATATTCCCTTAGGCAGGCCTGTCCTTACTGACTGCCATGGTGCACATAAAACATGAAGACAAATGATTTTTCTTTTTATGATATAGACTTAATTGTGTCCATTTATATCCACTAATATATGTAACTAAACCATTACATAGAAATATTATTAGTCCTAGGCAGCAGAGACAACTCTCCACAGCTTTCAGACGTCATTGAAACCAGCAGTCTCATCCTGCTGATCTGAATCCTATAAACAGAATCAGGACAAAACCCAGCAGTGCTATTAAACCGCAAATCCCTTAATTTGGGAGATATAACATGACATGTTTTGAGCTTTTTTTAGGTGTCACTTTGAATGTAGAACTTAAATTTCTAATGCCTGATGGACTTTAGGCATGTTGTTAATTTTGGGGACACACAGCACAACAAAATACATGATAAGGTTTGACTGACGTTAAAAAATATTTTGTTTACAATTTCTTAAAGGGATATTGTGTAAAGGGAGTTTCTCACTAAGTGATGTAATTTTAAAAAAATTAAATATAAATCAATTCATTACTGCACATGCGCATGCCACGGGAGAACACACGCCTACACAGAGAAGCCTGTAACTGGCGCGCTTGGGGTAGGAATGCTTGCCAGTCTCCCGGTGCTTCTTACACTAGGGTTGCCTAGGATGCCTGTCTGGCATGGCCTGGCACTGATGAGAATCAAAAGAGTTTATATATTTTTTCTTTTTTATAGAAATAGAGCACCAGAACACATTTTCTATATTAATTGCAAAAAACCTTATAGCATATGAGATGAATATATTAAGTGGGTTATCCCCCCTATCCCTTCCCCACATTCATTTTATGACATTTCTATTATATATATATTAAAATATATATATATATATATATATATATGCTAAGGCCCTTCTAAGCTAAGCTAATTACGTCTTATAGGTCTAACTTAACAGCTAGCTATTAAAGGTCAGACTTCACCCAACAGAAATTGCCAGGAAAAGCTTAATTCTTAGCTCCAAGTGTCAATTTATATGATATATTAGGCCAAAGAGGCCCTTTTCATTTGCCACCACCTTATATAGGGTTCAGGGCTTCAGACCTCCCTCTCTGCAAGTAAGTTCTTAAGAAATTTAAACCAGTTAAGCTTAGGGGTTGCTGCCCTCTGCTACCAAACTAGGAAATTACACATAACTATAACATACTGTATTTACAAAACCCTCTTATATTCACACTCCCAACGTTAACCCTACTAGCTTCAAAACTAACTCAAAATACACCAGAATTATGCCTCTATACATACAGCTAATTTAAGGGTGATCTAAACCCAAATAGAATTGGCCTACTGCACCCACTAGTTATCTATGGGAACTGACCAAAGGATTATAGATGCAAGAGAATTTGGAGTTTTAATTATCAGTAATGTCATTCATCTTGTTGTTTTCTTTCATACAAATTATTTTACCTTCATTATACTACACTGTTTTCAGACATGGGGATAAAGAACTTATAGGTTCAGTGCAAGGAAAAAAAAGCTTCCAATCCCAGTAGCAGGAACAAAGAACATGGAGCCAGATTTACACAGATCAAGAGAGATTATTGAGCATATTAAGGAATACTGTCATGGGAAAACATGTTTTTTTCAAGTTAATATAGCTTCTCCAGCAAAATCCTGCATTGTAATCCATTCTTCAAAAGTGCAAACAGGTTTTTTTTTTATATTTAATTTTGAAATTTGACATGGAGCTAGCCATATCTTTCATTTTCCAGGGTGCCACAACCATGTGACCTGTGCTCTGATAAACTTCAGTCACACTTTACTACTGAGCTGCAAGTTGGAGTGATATCACCCCCTCCCAGCAGCAGATCAGCAGAACAATCGGAAGGGGGCAAGATAGCAGCTCCCAGTAGATATCAGAATAGCACTCAATAGTAAGAAATCCAAGTCCGGCTTGGGACTCCTCCAGTTACATGGAGTAGGAGAAACAATAGGTTATCTGAAAGCAGTTCTAATGTGTAGCACTGGCTCCTTCTGAAAGCTCAGACTCAAGCACAATGCACTGACATGGCTACCTACACAGCAATATTACAACTAAAAAAAATACATTTGTTGGTTCCAGAATAATATTTTAAATGATTTGCTATGTAAACAGTGTAATTTAGAAATAGAAAGTATACCATAAAAATCATGATAGTACCACAGACTCCCATTTGGTCCAATGCAGATTTTGCAGCACTTGCCTCACTTAATCCACCCAATATCTGGTTCAGTCTCAACCTAACTACATTGGGAGATATTTTGTAAAATGCCCAGGTTATACCTATACAGCAGTTACATAGCAACAAGCAACTTCCTCTTACGCAATGCCTAACACACCATAGAGTTACAACAGTGCGGGACAGCTTCAGTGTACTGGATTGACAGTGGTTAGCTCCCCCATGGTAGATAATTTGTTAGTAACTAGTCAGAAAAGTAGAATCTCTGTGTTATATAATGTTTTGTACAATTCTTTGTATGTTGATACTGATATTCAGGCGTGGAAGGAGGATCTAGGAATGATCTCTAACAAACAATGCGAGTGGGCCCTGACCACCCCAAAACATGTTGCACACTCATATAGACATGGGCTACTTCAGTTATACTTGCTACATATAGCCTACTACACTGTCCAAAGGCTATATGCCATGAAAGTACTCCCCTCCCCACAATGCCTCAGGTGTGGCATAGAAGTAGCCACAGTATTGCATACTTTGTCGGGATGTTCCAGCTTGCAGCAAAACTGGATAGATATTACTTTATGGTTAACAACAACCATCCCGGGGTTGAGAAATGGAGATGCCAGAAACTGCTTACTAACAATTGACTTAAATGACTCTGTAGACCTGCATACCAAGAAATTCATTGCCAAAGCCCTATTTCAAGCCAGGAGGCTGCTTACATTACACTGGAAGGATTTAACACCCCCAACATTTCAGGAATGGTGCAAAGCCATGGATGACATGGCAGCTTTGGAAGGGATTATACTCGACAGAAAAGGAAAAATGCTACAATATATACAGATCTGGCGTCATTGGATAGATTGCCTTAATACAACTACCTCTACCCCCCATGATGGTACATAGCTACATAAAGTCATACATTTGTACAGGTATTATCTGAGTCTTTGGGAGGATAGTAAAGTACAAGGGTCCTGTGCTATGATGCACTAAATCTGGCACCAACTACAAAATGCTCTTATAAAATGATATTGTACGATACATACAGAGCCTAAGAAGTAAAAGGCAAAATTAAAAGTTTAAGAAATATGATCACTATGATCAATATGATGTACTATGAACACTGCTTGATATTTTGTGATTCTTGTTCTTTTGTTATGAATAAAGCTTCTTACTGAACAAAAAAAAATGATGATAGTGTCCCTTTAATTTAGCCACTGGCTCTGAAAAGCTGAGGAAAGTTATACTGAGCAATATTGTTTTAACAATATAGTACTACAGCTCCCAGCATGCCTTAACCTTGATAACATGTTAAAGTATGCTGGGTTTTGCAGTCCAGCAGCAACTGACCAAAATGCAGTTGATTAGTGCAGTGCAGAAGTGTTTAGATCCCATTGTATGTTAATATAGAGTTCTATAGGTGTTGGTACATTTTAAAGGTTGATTAGTTTATTTTTGTCCAGTTTGTCATCACATGAGGCCCTGGGGGGACCAACACTAATGTCACAAACAAATTAAAAATGTAATTTATGCATATGAAGCATGTAATAAACACAGCTGAATTAAACACTATTCCAGGAAATAAAACCCCCTAAGGAAAACCCTATAGAGATTTACATCCAATATAGGAATTTTATTATGACTTAGGATAAAATGTCATTTCAGTAAGACCCTACTGTGAAATGAAAAGCTGATTTGCACATTAAGGTATATCAGTCATATAATGCTTCACTATTCCACTTATATCTAATCACTGTAAAAAAAAACATGACCCACTCTCTTAGCTTAGCTGTTACCTTCTGGAGCACTGGACTATTTTGCCTAGTCCTGCGCTTAAGGGCAAATGCCCATACCTGGTGCACTCTTACCTTCCAGTTTGTGCCTGTATGTTACCCAACCACTTAGATTGTAAGCTCTACGGGGCAGGGACCTCCTTTCTACTGTGTCTCATACCACATGGCACTTACTCCCTGTGTATTTATATATATATATATATATATATATATTTATTATATTTATTTATTATGATACACAGAAAGGGGTTGTGGGAGCACTCCAAGGCTAAATAGTGTATACAAATACAATGGAAGTGCAACTGATCTGGCCAAATGAACTACAAGCATACAAAAAACAGAGGGGGATTGATCAATGCACATTCCCTGGTCCCCTGTTTCATAAGTAAATTGTCTATGCTAGTGCATGTACATGCTAGTGCATGTATTGACAAAAGACAGGGGTTTTTAGTTACAAAATTATGATCATAATGCACTAGCATAGACAATTTACTTATAAAACAGGGGACCAGGGAATTTGCATTGATCAATCCCTCTCTCTTTTTTATTTATTATGACACTTGTCCTCCCTGTGTGTAATTTTGTATTTTGTAAGATTGTACAGCGCTGCGTACCCTTGTGGCGCTTTATAAATAAAGTTATACATACATACATACATACATACATAGCACTTCATGCTGTATAAAAAATCTGGTACAATTGCAGAGCCCATTGTCAGAGGGTACAGCTAAGCTCATGTAGCAGGCAGTAAGTATACTGCCCCCAATTGACCTGCATCCACTGCTACTACTTACCTGCCCATTTCATTGACAAAAAAATAAGGGCACAGGTGCTGTAAATGCAGGCAAACCTGTTTTCACGGGGGCCGGCTGCAGTATTTCTGCCAGCTTGGAAGGCAGCTCAATGTGAATTTGAACTTAGTGGTGGATCAACTGGAATTACATAATTACAGACAAATAAATAGTGTTACTGTATCCTATAGCCTAACTCAGTGACACTTCCATACAGGGTTGTGAGGGGTTGTATATAAACCAGTTAGGGGAAGATTTGAGGAAAAAGTCACTTGCCTTAGACCGTTACAATACAAAACAATTAGGGGCGTATTTATTATGCTGTGTAAAACTAATTCGCCGAAAAAACGGAGTAAAAAGCTGTGCAAAATAAATGGAAAAGATCACCATCTGAACGCCGGATATTACGCCGTTATTTTCCATAAGTTCCGGTGGAAGAAAAAACACGTAAAACAATTACGCCAATTTTACGCCGTTTTTAAGCAGTTTTTACGCCATTTTTACACGACGAAGCCTGGCGATGTGTGGCGAATTTTCACGTCGTTTTTTACACAGCATAATAAATATGCCCCTTAGTAACACAAAACTTTACAAACATTGGTAATGTTAGTTATTCACATGGATTCTTTATACATTTATGAAGCTAAACATGTATTATGTAATAAAAGGCACTAAGTTTGCCGAGCAGCAGTAACCCATAGCAACCAATCAGCAGGCAGCATATACAGGTCACCTGTTTAAAAGCAAACATCTTATTGGTCACTATGGGTTACTACTCTTTGGCAAACGTATTGCCTTTTGTTACATATGGGATAAGTGTTCAGTCAGAGGGACTGAGAACTGATTCCTTGATATATTATTTTGAAAGATCAATTTTTGCAGCATGATATGATATCACAAAACCTCTTGGCACAGTGTCTGAATCCATGCACATGTGGCTGATTATGCTTCATCCTCTCTTCTTGTTTGACTAGAAGAGAAGTCTGAAATTCAGACATTACACTTGGATGGGCTTTGCAGAGTATATCATGGCACATTTTCCAAGTTATTAGTTCCTTGTCAAAGGACTTTGCAATGTTATTCTTTTCAGGTCAGAGAGTCTTAAAAATAATTTTTTATGCTTTAAGATGAAATTCTGAAATCTGTAGATAATCTCTTGTGATTAATTCCATTACTAAAGAATACAGCCTTTCTGTTTACAGTTCTTGCTTTAAAGGTAAATACAGTGTAGAGCATTATTTTTATTAGATTTGTCTTCCACTTAATGCACTGTATTATGATCTAACTAATTATGTGTGTTGGATAAAACTTCACTGCTTATTATTGGTTACACACAAGCCCAGACAGATGATCTGTATATTCTGTCAAGCTCTGCAGGGGCTGCTGTAAGATGCCATAGACAGTCACTAGTTATGGGGCATGTGGGTTGGCTATAGGGGGTTCTGTGTATTAAAATGGGTGGTTCACCTTTAAGTTAACTTTTATTATGTTATAGAATGGCCAGTTCTTCGTAACTTTTCAACTGGTCTTCATTTTTTATAATTTTTTTTAATTATTTTCTTATTTTAGCTCTTTCCAGCTTTTAAACAGAGGTCATTGACACCATGAAGCAAGAAACTATTGCTCTTTGAGGCTAAAATTATTGTTATTTTTAATTACTTATCTTTCTATTAAGGTCCTCTCTTATTCATATTCTAGTTTCTCATTCATAGCACTTCCTGGGTGCTAGGGTAATTTGAACCTTAGCAACTATATAGCTGCTAAAATTCCAAACCAAATATAATAAAAAATAAAGACCAATTGCAAATTGTTTTTAGAACAGCACTTTCTACAACATGATAAAAATTAAATAAAATTCAAACTGCCAGAACCAAATTTGAAGCTCATCCCAGACATGCTATATAGCATGAGTGGGAACGAGCATATGTCTTTCTTCAATAGAGACATTATTAAAGATACATTTTTGTTCAGATACCACTTACATGTACATACACAGCAAAGTTATGATCTATAAAGGAGAAGAAATGGTAAAAACTAAGTAAGCTTTATCAGAAAGTCCTATGAAAATAAAGCCACAAACAAGCTGCATTGAGTCCTCTATCAAAAGAAACACAGATTTTCTTGCTTCAATTGCTGTGTCAGACTTCCTTCTCTCAGAAAAATCCTTCATGACATGGCACAAGTCTGCTCAGTTTGCTCCTTTCTTTGCCACCCTTCTCCTCCTCCCCCTCCCATCTCTTCTCTCTCCCCCTCCCTACTGTGCTGTAATCTGATCTACCAGCAGCTGGAGCTGCAGTGCAAAAGCTACTGAGACCAAACTAAAATGGAAGCCGTTATCATAAACAGAGGGAGCTTCTAGTGATGTTTACTCAGGTATGGTAAAGCTTTCTACAGAATAAATATAGCATTCTAGCTTGTACTATTGTGACTAATCTATTGCCAATAAAATTCCAAAATGCCTTTTCTTCTCCTTTAAGCTATATGTGCTATATGTGATTTTATATTAATTAAATAATAAAGGAAAGATTAACAAGGTGCATTGTCCCATTAAAGTAATATCCAACCATTATAAAAAAAAAATCAGGTAGAAGACTTGATACCTACCTGTCACATATAATGCTATGGTTGCATATGACTCATTGTTGCTGTTACTTGCAGCCTCCAGTACGGATATATATTTCCTAGGTTAATAAAACCGATGATTGACTTCATGGCCACCAGCAACATACATATTCCCAATTGTTATACATTGAAAATGCTTGGAATTAACTTTATGGTAACCTGACAGATGTGTTTATCAAATCGTAAGCAGGTCCATCATTAAAGGGGAACTGCCTTTATTTTTAAAGTAAATCACTATACTGCGGTGGATACTTAATAAATGTGTTAGACAGACTTTATTCTTTTTTTGTACTGTTGTTTAAATGTTCAACAATTTATCCGTGAGTTCCTGACTGTAAACAACACATTCTATGAGTCACTTACAGATTTCGCCTGCTGTAACTGGCACTTACAACATGAGTCAGCAATTGGCAATGCACAACATAGTTACGTTGATTGCAGTAGAAAACAAGTGATTGGATAATAAAGAACACTACTAAACCATTTATGTTTAAAAAATAATAAAAGCTATTTGTGAAAAAAAGAATAATTAAGCTCCTGCTACAATTCAGGTTTATGTTAAAATGAATGACAGTTCCATTTTGAATATACATATTGAAGCATTCTTTTTATATTAAAAAATGAAATTCTAAAACAATAAAATGTCTTAGACAAAAAATGAAGTGTGTCACTTGCTGTTTAACTGCAACAGTATTGGGTCCCCTGAAGTTGTTAAATTAGGGTAAAAAAGTAAAGGGATTCTATGTGTGCTGTGACCAGTGCAGTGTGGCAAAATATAAGCCCAACCACAATTATAAGCCACACCCACTGTTGTAATAAACCTTGCCCACCAACACTTTAAAAGCATTTTTAAAGCCATTTTGCTATTTCCATGTTTATTAACGGCAACTCTGTCCAACAACACAGCACACATAGCCTCAACATTCCCACCACAGCACCCCCTAACCCAACCAAACACTCCTAGGTAGAGCCGCGCCCCCCCATCCCCTAGTCACAGCACCCCTAACCTTACCACAGCAGCCCTCCACCACAGCACAGTCACACACATCACTGATTGCCTAATAAATATTAGTCTGCAAAATAAAATACACTAACTGAAACTTGTAAGGCCAGTGCCTCATTCTCAGATGCAATGTCTCCAGATGCAGGCACATCAATAGGCTTTTTTAAGTGTATAGGCGGATTCTCTGCTTGTGGATCCGCCCTGAGTGGCACTGGCCTTAGTTGTCACCAGCCCCAGATTTATAGTTTGGGTGCCCCAGGCCACCTTGTGTCACGCCCCTCCTTCATCCCCGCACATGCACAGTAGCTCATCTCCTTATGTCCGCCCCCCACCACTTCCCCACTGACCCACGTCGCTCGTGCTCCTCATCGTTTGGTCCCGGAGCACTGAGGAATTGACACACAGGAGAGTAAAAGAAATCTCCTGCTCACCTATTTCCCCAGTGCTCCCGGAAAAAACAAATGCGGTTGTATATGTATGTGTGTATATTTTACCTTTTAGGCTAGTTACACACAGGAATTGGAACACCCCAAAGCTCTAGCAATCGTATTGCTTTGAATTTGGCCACATGTTTAAATTATGACACTGCACATCTTATTGACTGGCCTGTGGCCCAAAACCTTTATGATATGGGAAGCCCAAGAAATAGAGATGTAGCCCCTTAGTTTCTCTTAACCAAAGTCCTCCTAAATGTACTGCTAAAAGCCAAATGACCTGGAACAGTTAAATATAGGTTGATGGGACCTTACATGACCTAGCACAGGAACAAATATGTGGCCAGCTTGGTCAGAAACAACCAAACTAGTCCAACATTTGGCCAGCTTTAGCAAATTATCAAACATGCATCTTCAAATTTCCACTCTCATTGGGAATTTATGGGAGCTTATGCTAACTAACTGCAAATTTTAAAGGTTAATTGTAAATTTAAAAATCCTGACGACAAATTGCCAACAGTTTTCCTACCTTTATACCTCCCCTGGAGTATCGACAAATATAAAATAGTAATTACATGTGACCGCTGAGCTGTGTAATGATATCCTATAAGTAAAAGAAATCAATGGGCAATCTATTTTTGTAAAACAGCTCATTGTTAGGAAATACTCAGAGGAGCGAAGATGGAACAATAAGGGACAGACATTATTTGCATACTGTAAATTTACCTCTGCTTCTGATTCATGGTCCTGTGCTCCCGTGAGGATATTGTGAAAGTACACAGTGTTGCATTTAGCACCAAGGGATTCAATTAAAATTATGGTGCTTCATAATCAGTACATTAGTACAATATATTGTCTCATTCACACTGTAAGGACTTCTGGGAACTCCCCTTTATTTAGTTTTGTTCTACATATCTCTTTCCATGTAATGTTATCAATTAACAAGGAATGCTATATGTTATGTACATACAGCACGAAACACTCTGCTTTCTAATAACTCAACAGAAAATTAAGCAGATCATGTAGTTAGGTGCATTAGCACATACAAACTTGTGAGGCTCATTTACAACCATAAGTGCAGTGGTTCAAACACAAATTGTTATGTTTGTGCCCACAATGTAGTGTTTTTGTTCCTGGAAATTCTGCATAATTGCAACTGCAATTGAATGGTCGTATATGTGTATAAAGTGTTTAGTCTTGAATGCTTTAGAACTCCTTTAGACACACAAAACCCTTACAACTGATTTTAATACTCCTGATTTCGCTTCTAGTGAAGTAGGAATTACTAAAATCACAACCACTGTGCTCCCTGAGTTGGTAGAGGGGATATCCAGTCCACTGTTTCCCACTTGACAAAAAGGTAAAGGACTACAGCTACTGTTATGCAATAACCCCTGATAATATGCAATAGAGTGGCAGGTGAGGTAGTTCAGTATTATTTAGGTGGGCTACACTGCTATAGAAGAAATATATCACCTTAACTATTTGGTTACAGGATATAGTGCCAGGCCAACAAGTAAGGGTGTCCAAGGCAATTATCTGCCCCAAGCACCATCTAACCAATAAACAATTGAAAATAGGATATAAAATAGTGGCTACAGTAGTGCAGGAGCATCTGGGTGAAGCATCACTGCTATGGAAAAAATATCACTTTGCATCACTTGGAAAGGGTCAGTGCTGAGTCAACAGGCAAGGACTCCCAAGGTAATCTTTCACCCCATACCCCACTTATCCCACACCCCTCCACTCAGCAATTTGCACAACAATTCCCCCCCCCCCCCCCCCCCGCTCGCTGATATGCTGCCACTGGTGCCTCGCTGCACTGATTGCAGGAGTTACAGAAGGGCCAGAACTAGGGGCAGTCAGACAAAAATGGTAAGTACATAGTGCCCATACTTGTTTCTGCCCTGACAGGAGGCAAGAAGAGAATAGAATAGTCAAGGAGTGGTATCTTATGAGAGGATGTGTTTTAACATCATATAATTCTATCTATACCAGTGCAATTAATTAAGTGCAAATTAATTTGAGTAATAATAAAGAGCCAGTTTTATTACATAAAATTATATAATTATTGGCTCACTTTCTAGTTATTTAGAAATCTCTTCTGCTAGCAACTTTATTTATGGGAAAACAACTTACAGATAACATGTAAAATCCCTTATAGTGGGAATGTTATATAAATCTGGAAAGAATATGTTTTTCATTTCACTTATATGACTTTCCCTTTGAAATGATGAAACAATGGGTAAAAAAGACTGCGTATTTCTTTAAGCAGATCAATAAAAGCATCTGAAAAAGCTCTGCATGATGAATGAACAGATTGGGGGCAGATCCTCAGAATGATGGATGTTCCAACACTTGGAAAAAATAGCCTGAGGAGTTAAACAAAGGGGCTTGATGTCTGTCATATCCTGACTGTACAAAGAGAATCTATTTCACTGTACAACTGTATGTGCTCATACCATAGACCTCAGCATTGTAAGAACTGAACTCAACACATACACTTTCTTGTACAGTTCTGTTCTGGCTGCCTGAGCTGCCTTCCAGTTATTTTCCCTAGTAATAGGCTCTGAACAACAAAACTTTAATATAAACTTCTGAAAACTCTTCTGCTGCAAAACCTTGTCATAGAAAAGAATGGATACTGACATTTGAATTTACTGTATATGTCTTGGTCACTAGATTGCGTTCAGATGTGCTTGGAGAAAGACAGAGATCTTCTGAAGATAAAGCGACAATTGTCAATTACTGTGATCTCAAGCCATCCTTTTCCCTTACATTTTTGGTATATGTTGGGAAATTAGAGGGTGGTTTATATCTAGTATAAGTAAATCTAAAGTAACTGGATTGCTAAGTAACCATTAAAGATGTTTCACTTCTCATCCAAGCAGCTTTTTAAGTTCAAGGTTGGTTGGGACAGGGGGGCTGCAAGCAGAATACAGTACTACATTTGCACTATACAAGCATCCTAGTACCCCACCACACACAAATTTTCTCAATGCACAATCAATACAGTGGTACCGGGATTTTTAAGGGGCACACTGGGCCCGATGGAAGTGACAATTAAATGTTTTCGTTAGTTGCCAGGGGGTGTTGCCCCTGATGCAATTGCACAGTTACAGGGAATTTGTTTTGCCAGGCATGGATTCACAGTGAAATTCCGCTTCTTGGCGTGAAAATTCGGCGTGGAAAAATTCCTCGAGGGCCAAAAAAAGTCGTGGACACGTCAAATTAGGTGCAGGCGCGTCAAATTAGGCATGGTCACGTCAAAATGCTTTTTTTGTCCTTTGCCGAATTTTTCACCGAAGCAAAAGGGACAGATTTGCTTATCACTAGATGTAACTTTCAGCGTTCGGCAAGAGAATGGCATGTGTGCCCTACCATCTAGATTGGTGGTAGCTCCAGGGTTTCTTTTTTTTAGCAAACAAAGATGAGATGAGCTTAAATCGAAACAAAAGGCAAGAGAAAGGCAGCAGAGCAGACACAACTATATGATAGTAGCTTTAACAAATAGAATTTTGCATGCAACAATTGACTATGGCCAATTTTACAGACCAGCAATCGAGCTTGCGGTAACTAATGACCCGTTTTGGATTGTCCATGCCTTTTATAGCAATGTACATAAGCTGACCTGCCGGGTGCTGTGTGAACAAGTGGAATAAGGCATTGAGTTCCCAGCTCAGTCTAGGCATCCGGTTTACAGTTTGTGCCACATGGTACCTGTGCCCCTGTACTGATCCACTGAATTGCACTTCTGCCATAGACTTGGTCACCCAGCTTTCTTAAAGCTAATGAGGATAGAAAGCAGCCCATGGGCTCTCTTGTGTTCAGCACTGAAAAGCAAGGAAGCAGAACCCTGACATGAACAAGAATGAATATATTTTATAGGCAACAGGTTTTTATAAGAAATATTTATTGGGAAGAAAATTTCTATATATAAGTTTAGGTAAAACGTATTGGGGCAAAATAGTCCTTTTAAGTTTAAATAATGTTGTAACTGATTTTTTAGTAGACTTAAAGGACAAGCAAAGGTTAATATAAATTAAAAGTAAGTCTAAAGGCATTCTTTTTAAGTACTTACTGCATATCTAAATTCCCAGATCCCTGCTTGCTTCTCTGAGATATGGCCTACAGCAGTGTGAAGACTACAGTGACATCACTGAAATCTCTCTCCCCTTCCTGTAGGCTGCAATGCACATGTGTGTAACTTGATCCTGTCTCCTGTTCTGAGCTACACATGCCCACCAGCCAATAAGAAGCGGATCTGCCAGATGGGGGGGGAATGAAACACATGTGCAGTATGAAGCAAGGAGGGAAAGGAAGGGAGAATACCTTTTTAAAGATGGCTGCCTGTTCAAGAAAACAGATAGAAAATGTGAAGTAAGTGTGATTGAGTAAATATTTGATTAGGTAAGCCAAAAATGTGGCGTTTTTACTAAACAATAGGAGGACAAATGGGTAGTATGCTTTTTAAATTTTGACTTGCATTCTCCTTTAAGGTATGAAGATCAAAATTACAGAAATATCCCTTATAAAGAAATCCCCAGGTCCCAAGCATTCTGAATAACAGGTTTCATATCTGTATAAACTTTTCTAGTGAAAGAGCTGATGATGCCTCCATCCCTTGTTATGGGAAAAAATGTCCAAGCTACCTATTTATTAGAATAGCCCAATTATTAAATTGTAATTGAATGTATGACCATTGCTTCATACTGAAGATTATTTACATTGTGGTCACATGTAAAAAAGTGTTTCCATAAAAATTAAATAGCCCTAAACAAACATTAAAAAGATAATACCATGTACTAATAAGTGTTATCTTAACTCTGCTTTCAGGTTAATGTATTGATTCAGAAAATAAACTTAATCAACGTACATGTATTAGAATCTGCTACTGGAACACTTTACATTAAATAGACATGACATTGAAAGAGACTGGGAAGTGAATTGATAATTCCTATTGATTTGGCTTAGAGAGAACAACTGTAAGATAGGTGCAGCCAGGAATGGGGTTAGAATCCAAGACCCCATTCACCCATTGACACAGTTATTGATAATGAGCCAGCTCATCTGTGAGATGAGGATTTGCACTATAATGTTATGGGTCTTCCTCTTGTATCCATAGCAATGGATGTGTGGAGGGATGGTGAGGGAATCAGTCTGCAGACCCCACTCTTCTAGAGAAAGTAGCTCAGTCTGCTGCTGGTGAGTCACACAGATGCTATTGAGGCAGCCCAGACACTTGGCTGTGAATGAGAAGGCGCAAGCACATCATCACTGACTGAACCTGCTGGCTCCAATGCTCATGCACCATGAAGAATGAACTAATTCTCTAAATATTTGCTTTTCTTAGAGATTGTGGCTACCCTCGATCCCTGATCCCAATGATACCATTTATTGCAAGACTCCTGAGCAGCAGCAAGCATTCAGCTTTCTTCTGCAGTGTTCACTTGTAGCAGTTTTGCATTTTGCTGTTTCCTGCACAAACTTTCAAGGAGCTTTTCAAGGCAATGTTCGGACTTCTTTTTCTTTGAAGCAGGGGCAGGAACATATGTTGCCTCTGGGATGTCAGATCACTTCATGCAGTGGGATGTGGACAACTGGCATTGGCATTGCAGTCTGCATCCACTTTCCTAGATCGGTGCAATCGCGGAAGCTGCTGCAGCTGCTGGAGGACTGAGACTACATTGCGCCCACAAGTGAATTTACTTCTCCCCATTGGAAAGAGCTTGGGGACGGAACCTGCCCTCTGCTGGCTTGACCGTCGCAATGGAAGGTGAGTAACCAACTATTTATCAAATAATTTTACTACACCCATAAGGTGTCACATACAGTAGGAGTCGGAACAGCTGTCTGCCGCTTGTATCCCAAGTCCTTGCACTTCACCCCCAGAAAATAATTTTGAGGATTTATTACAGAAAAACACCCACATACAGTATTGGTTTGTGTATTAACTTGTTCTTTCTTTATAATACTTTGTCAAAAATATCGTGTAGTTGTGTCCTAAACCAAAAAAAGAATGGCTTTAGCTTTCTGTCTGTGCCGATTCCCGAGCAGGACGTGTGTTTTTCCGCGCCATTCGGTCGGCTGGATCTCCGCACAGAACGCCCGACGCTACATTGGCCCCGGGTTGTTTTGCCTGTACGCTTTCCCTCACACAACTTCATAGATTTAATTGTTTGTTTCTTCAGTTAGAATGATCAAACACGACAGGTTTCTGCTAAATATCATCCAGCCACAGCAGCTGAATACCAATATGCAGTGAGGGTGTCCTCTATACCCAGCTTGCTGCAGTTCCACCTCAGCCAGAGACTTGTGCATATAACCTGTACTTGTTTGAGTTTTATACCCTCTTGTTACTGTAATGATTGGCTGGCTTTGGGAAAATGATATTCATGTAACTGTGCATTAAAACACATAATGTATAATATGGATAGGCTCTACACTACACACACCATGACAGTGATGGAAAACATCTGACAAAAAGCTGTTGATATATAGCCCTAGCTTGCTTATTGAATATCACTTAGATGTATGTCACAGGGATAAATAGCTGCCCCCACTAACAGGTAGGTTTATTGCTTTCTGTGGGACAATTAGCTTATTATGTCCTGATATGAAATATTAGCTGCTTGTGAACTCCCTGTGTGATATTAGCCTTAGCCTAATGGCATGCATTAGGTTAGATAGAGATAAGTGAATAAAGTGAATAATTCTGGTGCAGCCAATACTGTTGTTTAAAAAAAAGCATGCATTTCCATTAAATACTGTGAATGGTTTATAAGTCTGTGTGTGTGTGTGTCACTTTGCATCAGGTTAAACCTAATACCATTGTATATGTATTGCTGATAATATGGTGCCATTGGCTTTATCCAGAGACATACTGCAGCAACCAGAAACCCCAAAAATGACACCCATTAAAATCTTGAAGATTTGGCAGTTAGACATACATGCCAACTGTTTTGGCAACTTTATGTCTCAAAAAGTGGATACCTGAACAGTCTTCTAATTAGACTACCAAGAACTAACTAATGGTTGTGTTAGATGGGAAAATCACTAAAACCTATAAGGACAACTGTATTTACAACCCCAAGTGCACATGAGGCTGCACTGAAATTGACTCTGGGTTTTGACACTATACCTGCATCCAAACACACTCCTGGCACTTTTGCATAGCAGAGCTAGCACCATTGCAAATGCGCCTATTTTTTTCCACCTTACATTTTATTGAAATGTAAAGAGGATTGTTACAAAAGGCAATAGTAAATGGTACATATCATGTAGTAGGTACAGAGTTTACACATTTGGTTCATTAATATATCTATAGTCCAATTACGCTTCTGTTACATTTACAAGGTTGTTGTTACAGTTGAGAGTGCAAAGTGCACCTATTGTCACTGGGAAACCCTGGAGATGCCCCCACCCTTGGCATGATGGTCATTCTAGGTTTATCTCAGCAAGCTTAATCAGTAGCAATCAACAGACTTGTGCCATAAGAACCACACTCTTTAATGTTCTGGAAATAACCCCCATTTAAAGAAATTTTATCACAACTTGTGGCATAGGCAGCCTGGTGCATGGCAGCAATTACATTCTGTGGGAAAATATTACATTGTGGGGCAAAACAACATGGCAAATTGGGTATGAACACTGTACATTGCAAACCCATAGATGACTCTTTAAATGTCCATATTGCCTTTGTTGTGGTATCTCCAAGTATCCATCTAAAAAGAGATGGATATTTTGGTGCACAATGATGAGGAAAAACTCTCTAGAATTCAAGTGTAATTGCAGCCATCAGGAGGAGATGCACCTTGTGCAATTGCACCTGATACGCCAATATACATGCAGTTGTGCTTCTATGTAAATGCCACACATTGCACTCAATTTTCAAGTAAGGCAAACTGAAGACTTCATCTTATCTGGTTTTCAGCATCTGTGCATGATTCTTAAGACGCAAGTACCATACAATTGTTGATACTGACTGCTGTGGGAATCCTTGAGCTACTACCATAGAATCAATAGGAGGAACAGGCAAAGTGTCCCTGAGCACAACAATGTAGACGTTGAAGGAATGGCTGTGAATACAGTCAAAACCATAATTACTTCTACTTCATAACCCAGTGCAGACCATAGAGTTTAGATTATCAGGAGCAGGTTGCTAAGATTAGGGTATAGTATTTTGCTGCACAGCTACAGGTGAGCAAGTGTGTGCATATGTCTCATATCTGTTAATTAAAATAAACAGCCTTTAATCACTTCCTTTGCCCCACGGATGAGAAGAGCAGGGTTTAGCAGTCTATTTCTTAACTTTCTGCTTTTCTTTCCAACCTAATTATAAGGCAGTGGAGCAGGAAATGTTAATTAAATTTGGGATCATGAAAAATGTTCCCTATAAGTCGAGTGCTTGTGCATACAAACATAAATTGTAAGACTGCAGTGCACACAACAGGTTCTTCCATTTGCCATTAAAGCAACACTTGCACAATAAAATGTGTAAATATTTCAAAACCTAAAAAATGGATACCAAGTTCAAATTGTCATCAACAGCACTAAACAATACTTTTTTTAGATTTCCAGTCTAACAAGATACTGGAGGCAAGAGAGGACACAAAGGGATGCAAGTATGGAGGAGCATTCAAAAGAAAAGACTCTTAAAGGATACAACTAGCCACATTGTCAACTTATCTAATAAGGTATTAACAACTGATGAGAATTAGGAATTAATAAGGGTTTAAAATTCGCTCCATGCAGTGGTCCTAATAAATTTAAAGTTTTTATAGATCTACAGAAGTTTATCCAGGAATTAACTATTTTACAAACCATGGATGAATCAACAGAAAAGCAAACATGAAATACAGATGTTATCATAAAAAGATTTAAGAAATGTAATAAAAGTATTTTTTCCTTAAGCATTCGCAAGGGAAGTATGTCAAAGTGTTATATAAGTTGGTACAGGAAGATTTTAATAATATTCTAGATGGGCCCACTAGGATTAGTAATAATTTGGAAAAAGAAAGGGAAGCCATACAAAGTTTGATAAAGGAAGATACCGTTATCATAAAACAAGCAAATAAGGAAGGAGGCATTGTTATGCAACAAAAGGAAGACCACATTAAGAAAAAGGCCATGTGACAGTTGGGGGATAAACACACATATATGAGGTTAGATGATCATGCCAATAAATTCAGTAATTATTTGTATAGGAGTGACCCTAGAATAGTATTTTACTACCATTTGCCCACAATTAATAAGAATTAAGTCAATCAACCGGGTAGGCCTATAATCTCCGGGACTGACTCATTAGCTAGTAATCTTTCAGAGTTTGTTGATTTTTATTTATAGAATATAGGGATAAAGCAAGCCTCATGTTCAGGATGCTACTGATCTATTATTAAGTTAAGTAATATTACATACTGAAGAAAAGGGATTATTTATGGGTCACCTGTGATGTATCCTCCTTATATACACAAGCATCTCACATGAAATGGGCATAGCACCTATATGTAATAAATTAAGAGCAGAAAGTGAACTTTCTACTTCATTGCAGGAATTTTTGAATTAATCATTTTATTTACAGTTAAAAGGCACATCGATGGGCAGTAAGTTCGTTCCACCATATGCACCACATTAACCACATTAACTACTTGGAAGTCAAACTCTTAGGGACACATTCATGAAAACACGAGTTTGAATCCCGAATAGGACAAATTCGGATTGGATACAGTAATTTCTTAAGATCATGAATATGCTTACGAAAAAATTGTATTAGTCACGGTAATATCTTATTGGTGTACCAAACGATCGTAAAATGCAGGAAAACCTTTCCGACTTTGATCCTTCTGTGCATGATTTTGGAAGCCTCCCATCAATGGCACTGTGCAGCTCCAACCTGGCCCAAGGAAAGTCTCCCATAGGGCTCAATGGCACTCTGCAGCTCCAACCTGGCCCAAGGAAAGTCTCCCATAGGGCTCAATGGCACTCTGCAGCTCCAACCTGGCCCAAGGAAAGTCTCCCATAGGGCTCAATGGCACTCTGCAGCTCCAACCTTTGCCAAGGAAAGTCTCCCATAGGGCTCAATGGCACTCTGCAGCTCCAACCCGGCCCAAGGAAAGTCTCCCATAGGAATCAATGGCACCCTGCAGCTCCAACCCGGCCCAAGGAAAGTCTCCCATAGGAATCAATGGCACTCTGCAGCTCCAACCTGGCCCAAGGAAAGTCACGATAACGAAGCTTGAATGAATCTGAAACTTTCGTACTCAGTGCGACAATCCGATTTTGTCGCACAAATTTTGTGGCAAAGTACGTTAAAGTCACGAAAGCAACGAAAAAGTCGTGCAAGGTGCGAAAAAGTTGCGAAAAATATGCTCAGAGCGTTCATGAATTAGTAAATCTCCCCCATAGTGTTGGAAGGCAAACTTGACAGCAAGCTCTTTAAAAAACCAACTGATAGGGATGGTTTGTTACAAGAGTGGACACCATATCAACTATATACGCAACACTTCTAAATAGCAATTTTGAGGGGCAAAAAGAAACTGCTCTAAAGAAAGTGATTTTGAGAGTGAGTGTTTTTAAAAAAGGTTACCATTACAACTGGATACATTGGCACTTAATAACAGCAGACCTAATATTGCGATGTGAACCTGCTTTAAAAAGTCTGCTTTAAAAAGACACGCACTCCTAAAGATATTTTGGCCCATCCAGAAGTTGGGCAAGAAAGAATGATACACACAATCCTTTTGGTATAAAGGGAACTTTTAGATGTGAATGTAAGCGGTGTGTAGCATGTCCATATGTCTTACCTAAAAAAGGCATTGGAAGTGGTATCCTATAAATAGATAATGTTATGTGTGCCTCTATTTATGTAGTGTATTTGATTGTTTTCTCATGCAATATATTTTATGTAGGTAGAACCAAAAGAGCAGTAGGTTTCAGAATTGGTGAACATATATGCAATATTAGAGCTGGTAAAATGAACTGTAGTGTCCCACATCATTATAAAGAAACACTATGGGGATCCTGCTGGCACTGTGTTTGTAGGATTAGAACAAATACCGGGTAACATAAAGGGAGGAGACCGACTAATTTTTAAATTACAGCACTACCATTTTACCTTGTGTTTTTGCATATTTTAAAATGATGGATATTGCAAAGTTTCTTGAAATTGTTTACTTTTCAAAATGCTTAAGTTTTTGTTGGGGTGGAGTTCACCTTCAACGATCGCACTTCCTTTTCTTAATCCCTGTGTTTGGTAGAAAGGGTACCAATATTATGTTTTTTTTATCATATTTAGTAATAGAACTTTTTTTTTCTAGTTTATATGATATTATTACTAGAGCACAGAACAGAAAATAAACTTTCTTGTTCAGCATATAGAAATTTGCCATTAATCCTCCTCTAGAAATGACTGGAAATGTATTTAAGTCTGATGACTGTATTCAACAAAACTCAGGTAAAGCTTTTTGAAAGCAGTGAATAATCCTGCCTATATACGTGATGGGGGCAGATCTGCTGCACAGCCATAAGCACAGTCAATTAGCAATCAGGGTATTATATGAATGTTCCAGCACATTAAAATGCACTTATTGTGGTAAGCATTACTCCCACAGAACCTTAGAGTTTATGCAAACCCTACAATCATTGCAACTTTACAATGTAAATTAATTAGAAAAATGGTTTTGAAGTTATTTGTAAGCATAATTTCAGTAGAAAGCAGTATTTGTTTAACCCCTTTCTGTTCTCTGGGTGTGACAAGGCAGCAGAAGGTATATTAGTTAGCTGGCTTCTGCGACATTGTTTCTAGAGATAGACCTGACAGGAAGGGAAAGACAGACACAGCTTTCAGTTGTCATTCAATTCACAAACTGAAGTTTTGTAAGTCATGTATATTGGAGTTATGCACATGTTAGCAGTGTGCCCCAATATAGCGCATGACCCCAAGGATCAGATTGTGCAGCTCTGCTTTTCCTTGCATGTTCAAAAAACTAAGTTAGGTGGTAACTACCACCTAATATTCTGCCTTCATAGGAAAGAAATTCCACAACATTTTTTGAATTTATAATAAAGAACACAATTGCATGTTTGTTTTGCATTTTTAGATCTCAGGAATGGCCCTGAGTTCTATAGTAGAAATTGCCCTTGAAATTTCAATGCAGTTACATTAATTGTATGTTTATATTATGCACATTAAAGAGGATGTTCTTCTGCAGACCTTTCTGTGGTTTGATATGGTTCAGGTGCTATAAGTCATCCTTCCCCATCATACTTCTGGAGTATATACCATGCTTTAACTATATTAGCTATTATCTGACATTTATTTGCCAAGTCTTTTGAATTATTCAAGTAATTAGAAAGTCATCAACCTTTTTTTACTCTACATATCTTTTGGTGGGCATTGTAAAAACAAAGTCATTCTTGGCCTACAGTCATTTACCAGTATATACTACACACACATTGGCTGCTATGTGTACCTATACCTGGTAATATATTGCCCTCTTTGGATTTTCTTCAAAAATTGATCTTTTACTTTCAGCATTAATTCAAATCTGTATCAGTACATAAAACTTACATGTGCCTTGGAAGTTTGGGTCATAAAGATAAGTATAGAACTGCTATCAATTGCAAGGGGAGTACAGTGTAGCAAGACAAGTACCTTAAACAGTAAGTAAATTGAATGGATGGAGGTAGGGAGTTACAAGGGTGAAGGCAATCCAGTTGATATTGCATAGGGGAAGCCCAGTGGGATAAAGAATTTAGTTTGACTGCAAGAAGGTTGTCAAGTCCAATTTAACCCAGGGGCCCTGAAATTTTTAAACGTGATGGGAGAGCCTCTGGTTTCATATGTTAATTTGTAGAGGGGGTCACAGTATTAAGTAATTGAAGCCAAGCCTTAATAGAGGGCAGAGAGGTGCCCATTCAGTGCATAGCATTGGATGGATTTGGATTTGTGAACGTGTTTGAAATCATTATTGCTTAAGAGCATGTGTGCTGCATTTGGTCAACTTTTTATAGATTGCAAGTAATAACCCAAAATTTGTAACTTTTGATTTTTTTGGTTATTCTTAAAAAATGTGAAAGGATAAACCTGGCATGGTATATCTATTGATTTGTATGACAAGGACAAATGCAAAGTTCATTTTTTTGTCCTATATGTTGGATTATGTCCCCTTAGTTGGTTGTACAAAGGAGGTTATGGAATCACACAAAGAATCATTAGAGTAAAAGTAAAATATAAATGAAAGCACCACTAACTTTTTCTAGTATGTGCAAGTGATGCATTGTCAAGTGTTTATAATTAAATGTTTATGGTCAAAATCACTTAGTTCTATGCCAAATCTCAACCATATCCCCCTCCAGTTTGAAAGACAGATACTAGGCAATATATTTAAATGTAGAAAATCAGAGATGATTTTTCTGTATCCTTATACTTTGCTGTCTCTTAAAAAGCAAAATGAAAGAGAAACCATAGTACAGGTGTGGGATCTTTTATCCATAATGCTTGGAATGTGTGGTCCAGGTAAGGGATCTTTTTCGCTAGGATCAAGTGCAAGTTGCCACTTTATTATTACAGAGGAAATAAAAAAATGAAAAGATTAGAATTATTTGCTTAAAATGGATTCTGTGGGAGATGGGACTCTGTGGGAGATGGCCTTCCTCCAGTTTGAGGTGTCTGTATAGGGGGTCATATACATTTTCATTTTACAACAATATAAACAATAACCATAAATTTCAATTACAATCATAAATAAGTAAAATACTGGAAAGATTTGCAAAT
Source organism: Xenopus tropicalis (assembly GCF_000004195.4). Classification (NCBI taxonomy): domain Eukaryota; kingdom Metazoa; phylum Chordata; class Amphibia; order Anura; family Pipidae; genus Xenopus; species Xenopus tropicalis. The sequence continues at coordinate 41,621,184 of NC_030683.2, read as the reverse complement.
TGGCAACCTACAGAGGCTTGGCAGAGGCAATGTATGAATCAATCATTTTCAAGCGGCTATTTTAATCATTTCACTAGGGGCTTTAAGCACATTGGAACATACTGAGAAGCTTGGCAGCAAACATGCTGAAATAGTCCAGAAACACATCAAAATATGTCAAAATAAATAACTGAAATTTATTCTTACTGTAGCAGAATTCTTGAGACAAAATGGCTAAATTATTTCATAGATGCTTGTACAATGAGAGCACCCAAGGAGTGACCATGCCTTTCTTCTGGGAATAAATATCCACAAACCTATCCTTCCTTAGTTATTTTAACTATGGCTTTAAATCTACATTGATGTAAATATTGATAGAGAGGTACTGATTAATCCTCCCATGTTTGTGTTTGCTGTTTTCAGGCCAAGTATGAGTTTTCAGAATGAGAATGTAGGGTTTTTCACATGATTTTCCACTACAATAGACATCCCTTGCCCTTAACAGCAGTTTGCAATAAACAAGTAAAGGTACTAACTGGTTATAGGGTTTGGGTAAAAAGCCATAATGAGAGCACGAATCAGAAAAAAAAGAGATCTAGTGTTATTCAGTTACTCTGTATTGATTTTACTGGCAGCAATAAAAAATATGTTATTATAATATGAACAATTCATATTTTGTCTTGCTTCTGAGTATCTACGGAAGAGTACAGAAGGGCACTGATTAATTATGACTTTTAAAATAAAAAATTTGGCTTTTATACTCGTAATTATGACTTTAAAAAGTCAAAATTTTGACTTTTAATCTCATAATTATGATTTTATAACAGCAGGTTTTGTACAAAAAAAAATCTAAATCTTCCTACCACAAGATTCTGTTGTTGAGTTTAAAGGAGAAGGAAAGGTAAAAACTAAGTAAGCTTTATCAGAAAGATCTATATAAATTAAGCCATAAGCACTCACATCTATCAAAAGAAACACAGGATTTCTTGTCTCCTTTTTTTGAAACATGTTCTTCGGTATCAGACTTCCTCTCTTTTAGGGCTCCTTCAGGTTTGGGGCTTGAGTCTGCTCAGTTCTCTCCTCTCTCTCTCTCTCTCCCTACCTTCTCCTGCTCCCCCCCTCCCATAAGAATCCATAAGAACTCACTCCCCCCACCCTTAGGAATGTGTGATCTGAGCTTCCAACGGCTAGAGCTTCAGCAGGAAGCTACCAAGACCAAGACAAAATGGCAGCTGTTATCAGAGGGAGCTTCTAGGGCTCTTTACTCAGGTATAGTAAAGCTTTCTGCTGAATAAATATAGTGTTCTAGGTGGCACTAATGTGGGGAATCTTTAAAGGAGACGATGAGGCTAAATCACTGGGGGTTGCCAAATGTTATAATAGTTTGCTTGGTACCCCTGGCCGGTGCTCCTGTTAGGAGAAAACTGCAGCAACCTGGGATATACAGTATGTGAGCGAGTGTTCTGCTTCCATCTTCTTTTTTCAGAATCCCGCATGCGCAGTTGAGCAAAGAAGCCAGCTTTTTTGTTTAAGTCGGCTTTTCATTGTACTGCAAATGTGCGAAGATCGAAGAAGGAACACTCGCCCACATACAACCCGGCTGGTGTAGTTTTCTCCAAACAGGGGCACTGGCTGGGGGTTTCAGGTAAGCAATTAAAGTCACTGTGATGTAGCCTTTTTCTTTACCTTTAAGGGGGCCATTTACAAATGGTCAGACTTTCTGTTGCCAATTAGGATTTTTTAGCCAACCCAACAATTCACCTGCTAAAACCGAGATCATGTCGAATTTAATCGGAGATGTCCATTCCCTTCCCTGGAGGATTCTTCTTTAGCTTTGAAATTTTAGAGGTGTTAAAAACGCTGTTTTTTTGTGCAACAATTTGAAAAAGTCAGTCAGTTTTGCAACTTTTTCCCACACAGACTTTTTCAGTTCAGACTTTTAATTAAATGTCAGACATTCATGGAAATTCGTTTGAACTTTCAAAAATAAAAAAAATGAGAAATGTTAGATTTTTAGTAGATGTGCCCCAAAAGTCCAAATTTTGACTTTTCAAAGTCGTAATTATGGAATTAGTATCCCAAACTTTTCCAGTTAAATATATTACATTTAGCAATTAAAAGTGCCATTTTAATATTCCATTCTTTCATTATTTGTACAAAATTGTTCCTGCAAGTGCCTGTGAAGTGTTTCCCCATGGCAATGTTCACTTAAGATTTTCTTTGATTATTCTGGCTCCAATTATAAGAGATTTACATTCACATATTCCCAAGCAACTATTTATATGGAATTATGTGCCGCTATCTGTTCTGTGTGAAATCGATTAAATTCTTAAACTGAAGGGAGAGAAGTAATCAATTGCCATTAGAAAAACTATATTTCTAAAAGGGATAAAGTGATAAAATTAAAAAGATCTATAACAGATTTATTAAGGATTAATATTCTCCTAAATAATCATAGCAAAAAGCTGAGTATTGACATCTCTTTTGGCCCTAAGAGACTGCAACTGTAAATTGGTTATTATTATAGTTTGCCACTTATAATATATGTAGTAAATCATTAAAGGGTTGTTCATCTTTCAATTAACTTTTAGTATGATGTAGAGAGTGCTATTTTGAAACAATTGGCCTATATTTATTTATATGTATTATATGCTGTTTTAGAATTATTTAGCATTTTGTTCAGCTCTCTGGTTTGGAATTTCAGCAGCTGGCTGCCAGTGGTGTTTCTGGCCCCTCAGCCACTCCTCCGATGCCGTCCCCTCGACCCCCCCCCCGCGCTTACTTTTACAGAGCTGGAGTGGGTCCAGGGGGAGCCTCAACGCTAGTGTAGAGAGCGCAATAGTTCTCTATGGACTAGCAGAGCCGAATTTCCATTTAAAAAAGGAAATTCGGCTCTTAAATTAACAGGAGATGCTTTTTGGCGCCCATGGTAACTTCAACTCGCCTCATGGCAGCTGTGCTCCTGCTGGCTGCTTGGGTCCAATTTAACCTAGCAACCAGGCAGCGGTTTGAAAGACAGACAGTAATAAACAATAATAATAATAAAAAGTATCAATAACATTAAAATTGTAGCCTCACAGAGGAATAGGAATTTGGCTGCTGTGGTCAGCGACCCCATTTGAAAGTTAGAAGAGTCCAGAAGAGAATGGCAAATAATTCAAAAACGATAAAAAATGGAGACCAATTAAAAAGTTGCTAAGAATAGGGCATTCTATAACATAGTAAAAGTTAACGTATACCACCCAATTGTCCCGCTTTTTGTGGGACAGTCACGATTTTAACAGCTCAGCCTGCAGTCCCGGACTCTCAAGCTTAATTAAATATGTAGGCTTTTGGCAGAGAGCCTACACCTGCACTTAGATACAGTTGTAACTAAAAAGCTAAATAGGCCTCTTGGGGGAACTGAGACTTGCAGCTTAAATAAACAATAAAACAAGACCTCAAACCCCTCAGAAATGTGTTCAAACTTTAAATAACCTGCCAAATTTTGAAAAAAATAGAAAATATGAGTGGTATTTAGGGGGTGTGGTCACAAAAATGGGCATGGTCAAAAAATCTTCACCACGCAGCATTTCTTTTTGTCCCTCTTTACATTTTTCAGATGTTGGGAGGTATGTATTGGTGAACTACCCCTTTAAGCAAACAATTGCCATCTCTTATAATAGACACAGCTTAGACATAATAAGGCTTTAGCCTTGCATAGGAGAAATGCAAAGTGAAAACTCCTTAATGTTTCCTTTATTCCTAAACAAGTAAAATCAAAATATTAGAACTTAGACGAAAGGAGCTTAAATCAATTGTAGGTTTAAGTTGCCCATACAGGCGGATAAGGTTATGTCAGCCTGAAAAAAAGCCAGCCAGATAGATGCGCAGTTAAATATATGAATTCAGTCATTCCCATGGAGATTGCATACATAAGCTATAGTAATGCTCTGATATCATGGTGCAAAGTCATTGAAGCAAGGAGACACATTCTCTATGAGATTATATGAAACTACTCTGAAAAACATTTCAGTGATAAAGAGAGAACTGTACGAAGAATGTCCTTTTCTCAAGGATAAAAATGCCCCATTGGTTCCAAACCAATCTCTGCTCTAAGTGGGAAGCTTGTGTTCTAAATAAAACCACATATATTCCCATTTTACAGACAAATAGATCCTTATATAGTTCCTATATATGAAATGGTGTAAAGGTCCCAGTAACAGTAACAATAAAAATCCTGAGTTACTGTTTCAGCATTAATAGAATGGGATGTTTCAAGTCTCCAACAAGTAAATTACATGGCATTTTAATCAGATATTATCTGTTAGTATTAGTGGGCTGCACATCATTGTAATCTATGGTAGATAGGTTTGGAAAAAGCTATTAAGAACAATATGTAGCTAATGTTGTTGACTCTTGTGGCCACCCCTATGATGGCTTTTAACCTGATCAAACTCTCAGTCTATGTCTATCTAGCTAAATCTATTAGTGAGGAGCAAATCTGTCCCATTTTGATGCGCAGAAAAATTTGTGAAAGATTTGCAAAATGGCAAAAATGTTGCGAACGTTGTTTATTTTACGCACGCGTCAAAACAATGACACGAGCGTCAAAAAATGGAGTGTGTGTCATTTTTTGATGCACAGCATTTTTTTAAGCGTGCGACAATTAGTTGCATGCCGAATTTGTGTGAGACAATTTGTTGCATGCCAAATTTTTATGCGCCGAATTTTGTCACCCGCTTCGTGAAATAAACCGCCAATGGCGAAAGACTGCAATTCACTGCAAATCCATGCCTGGCAAATTATTTTACCCATCACTACTATCACTACATGACATGCCCACTAGAAAGCTTTGCCACATACACTCCTCGTGGCTTGGGGTTATCCATTTCCAGCAGAGCAGAGTGCAATAAACTTTGCTAACAGGTAGAAGTTAAACCAATGTCAGATGTCTTGAGAAAACAAAGCTTTTTCTACACTCTTTTAGATCCTGGCATACAGACATAAAAATAAAATAGAATAACATAAAAACCACTGTTGTCCATTGTGCTGAACATACTCAGATCATTTCCTGTGGAACTGGTGCTGCTATCCATGGTGCTGAATGTACTTTTCTCTATAATGGCTTGAAAACTGCTTAATTCGCTGTTATTTCACAATATTCCCAGTTGCCTCATTATATATGTACAGTAGCTGAATCTCTGTCTCATGTGTATGCTAATCCACTTGTCACATGGAATTGCCCATTTCATGAGTAACTGTATGCTATTTTTGTACTGATACTATAAGCACAGATTAGTGGCTAGAAGCAAATGAATAGTTTTTTTAAAAAAAATATATATACGTGTATAGATAAAAAAAATTAAGATACATGACTCAAATTTTATTTTATATTACATTTACCTAAAGGGATTCTGTCATGATTTTTATGGTGTACTAAATTATACTGTGTACATTGCCGGACTTGAATTTCTATACCATTGAGTGCTATTCTCATAACTACCACTAGGTGAAACATGGGAGCATTTTAAGTAATGCAGGTAGTTTATTAGAGCACAAGTCACATGGCTGAAGGCACCTAGAAACTAAAAATATATCTAGCCCCATGTCAAATAACAAATGTAAGTTTAAAGAAAAATCCCTTTAAGACAGAATCCCTTAAAGAAAAGCAGATTCTGGAATGTCTCTTAAATTGTATGCTCAGTTATTTGCAGATAAGTTAGACAGTGCCATACTACATCACTGTCGAATGACCACATCACACCCTTGCTTCATAAGCAATAGGAAATAGCTGCTGATTTCTCCAAAAGATTGTTTGCGTATTTTATCGAGAAGTTAGACAATTGAACAAAATCTCAAGCCCCACTATTTTCAGGCAAAGGATAAGGTTGAGCTTTTAATTACACAGACAAATGGAAGCAGGCGGTTATTGGTGATTTGCTCACAGGTAGCAATTAAGTAAATATGTTGCCTGTTGGCCAGAGGTCAACTGTGTGTCCTAATGTCTGCTACTTATTAATTTTATTTCACAGATTTTTTTACCTGGTTTGAACACTGATCTATATATATTACATATACTTCTTCATATTCATGTTACTTTTTACACCCAAGCACGTGGTTAAGGTAATCAGCTTATATATACAGTATATATATAACTGCCAAATTACATTTGTATGTGGTTTTTCATTAGGAAACACAGCAATTGATTAGCAGACATAATCAGCCATAGAATTAATTATCCTTTGAAATAAGAAATGGCTTCAGCAACATGCATGCAGTTAAAGTTAAATAACTGTTTTTTTCCCAGTCCCATTCACTGGTGTTGTCTTTAAAGGGCTGTTTGAGATGTATGGGTCAGTTCATGGGGAGTACTAATAATTGTCTTTACGTGTATTTTAGCAGAGGCAATTCTCAGTGGGTTTTCTGGTGTTTAGTAGCGTCTACTAAGTAGCTCTGTGTGTCTTCACCAAATGCATTAATACAGGGATAGTTAGAGAATAAGAGGTGCTTAACCCATTTCTCATACACTGAGTGTGACCCAGAGATAACACTTTAGAGACCAGTTATATGCACTTCTGTCTCCTCAGAATCTACTGACTGCCAAAAAGCATATTTAGAAATTGAGGATCAAAAAAGACAATTTGATAGTGTTTCCCTGCTTTGGTAAAATTTTTGGTCATGTTATTGGCACAGTAACCAAAACCAAGGTAATCAGTATATATATATACAGTGGAGGAAATAATTATTTGACCCCTCACTGATTTTGTAAGTTTGTCCAATGACAAAGAAATGAAAAGTCTCAGAACAGTATCATTTCAATGGTAGGTTTATTTTAACAGTGGCAGATAGCACATCAAAAGGAAAATCGAAAAAATAACTTTAAATAAAAGATAGCAACTGATTTGCATTTCATTGAGTGAAATAAGTTTTTGAACCCTCTAACAAAAAAAGACTTAATACTTAGTGGAAAAACCCTTGTTTGCAAGCACAGAGGTCAAACGTTTCTTGTAATTGATGAGCAAGTTTGCGCACATTTTAGGAGGAATGTTGGTCCCACTCCTCTTTGCAGATCATCTCTAAATCCCTAAGGTTGCGAGGCTGTCTCTGTGCAACTCTGAGCTTGAGCTCCCTCCATAGGTTTTCTATTGGATTAAGGTCCGGAGACTGACTAGGCCACTCCATGACCTTAATGTGCTTCTTCTTGAGCCACTCCTTTGTTGCCTTTGCTGTATGTTTTGGGTCATTGTCATGCTGGAACACCCATCCACGACCCATTTTCAGTTTCCTGGCAGAGGGAAGGAGGTTGTCGTTCAGGATTTCACGATACATGGCTCCGTCCATTTTCCCGTTAATGCGAATAAGTTGTCCTGTGCCCTTAGCAGAAAAACACCCCCAAAGCAAAATGTTTCCACCCACATGCTTGACGGTGGGGACGGTGTTTTGGGGGTCATAGGCAGCATTTTTCTTCCTCCAAACACAGCGAGTTGAGTTAATGCCAAAGAGCTCTATTTTGGTCTCATCAGACCACAGCACCTTCTCCCAGTCACTCACAGAATCATTCAGGTGTTCATTGGCAAACTTCAGACGGGCCTGCACATGTGCCTTCTTGAGCAGGGGGACCTTGCGAGCCCTGCAGGATTTTAATCCATTGCGGTGTAATGTGTTTCCAATGGTTTTCTTGGTGACTGTGGTCCCTGCTAATTTGAGGTCATTAACTAACTCCTCCCGTGTAGTTCTAGGATGCTTTTTCACCTTTCTCAGAATCATTGACACCCCACGAGGTGAGATCTTGCGTGGAGCCCCAGAGCGAGGTCGATTGATGGTCATTTTGTGCTCCTTCCATTTTCGAACAATCGCACCAACAGTTGTCACCTTCTCTCCCAGCTTCTTGCTAATGGTTTTGTAGCCCATTCCAGCCTTGTGCAGGTCTACAATTTTGTCTCTGACATCCTTGGACAGCTCTTAGGTCTTTCCCATGTTGGAGAGTTTGGAGTCTGCTTGATTGATTGATTCTGTGGACAGGTGTCTTTTATACAGGTGACTAGTTAAGACAGGTGTCCTTAATGAGGTTGACTAATTGAGTAGAAGTGTCTAACCACTCTGTGGGAGCCAGAACTCTTAATGGTTGGTAGGGGTTCAAAAACTTATTTCACTCAATGAAATGCAAATCAGTTGCTATCTTTTATTTAAAGTTATTTTTTCGATTTTCCTTTTGATGTGCTATCTGCCACTGTTAAAATAAACCTACCATTGAAATGATACTGTTCTGAGACTTTTCATTTCTTTGTCATTGGACAAACTTACAAAATCAGTGAGGGGTCAAATAATTATTTCCTCCACTGTATATATATATATATATATATATATATGTAGATAACAGAGAAGCTGCACACCATAAGACTCTAATGATACCTGGGTGCCAGTGCAGATAACGTTGACAATACAAAAAGAGGTGACGGCACTCTCAGGAATTTTCACACAGGAGTCAAGGTTTCAGAAGAAAAAACTGAAGATCTTTATTTGTCCGACGTTTCAGTTCCCACTGGAACTTTCATCAGGGACTGGTCCCTGATGAAAGTTCCAGTGGGAACTGAAACGTCGGACAAATAAAGATCTTCAGTTTTTTCTTCTGAAACCTTGACTCCTGTGTGAAAATTCCTGAGAGTGCCGTCACCTCTTTTTGTATATATATATATATATATATAGATATATAAAACTGCCTATATAAATTACATTTGTATGTGGTTTTTGATTAGGAAACACATCAGTTGATTAGCAGGCATAATATGCATGTTAAATTGTGATTTTCTTTCTACATGTTCCACTTCAAAACTAAAAGAAAGCACAAAACCATAGAATCAATTATCCTTTGAAATAAGACATGGGTTCAGCAACATGCATGCAGTTAACATCTGTTTTTTTTCTGTAAAAAAAATAGCTGTTTGGGATACGCCTCTGTTCACAATGTGTTTTGCTTCTGTACTTTTTTGTGTTTTGCTTTATAAGATTTTTGTAACTAATTATTCCTGTTCTTATTGTTTCTATACAGCACTGAATGCTATGCAGTGCTCTTTAGAGATGTATTGTACATAGATTCCCATTCCCACATGCAGTGTTGTAGCTAAGCATTAAATGGGGTACTTTCATATACACCTCTTCATTATCATTAAAAATGTCATTTTATGACCAAACTGAACAGAAACAAAAGCAATTCAAATATTAAATTATTAATGTAAGAATTGGTTTGAAATGTATCATGCACCTTGTTTTAATTGCTATTGTGTATTTTAGTTTATTAAAGGGGATCATAGAGAGCCATCCTAAACAACTCAGAGGCTTAGGTTAAAGGAAAAGGAAAGGTTTAGTCACTTTGGGTGACTATGTAAGGCACCCCCTGTGATTATAATAACTTGCCTGATACCAGGGCCAGTGCTCCTTATTTGAAGACTACACCGGCCTGGGGTATTCAGGTTTCTCCTAACAGGAGCATTGGCCCAGGGTATCAGGCAAGTGATTATAATCACTGGGGAGGTGCTAGGAGGTAGGGAGGTATTACTGTTTTTTCAGATTGCTTAAGCACATTTTTTGTAACTAGTGGCTATTTTTGCAAAACTCTACACACAAATAAGAAAACCTTTCACCCAATTATCAAAACATTGTAGTTCTCTTGCAAAAGCGAACAGACTCTTCACACCTTCACACCTTTGTAAAAATGGTGTTTTCGTATCAAACAGTACACACAAGCCATCATCTACTAAGCACACAATGCGCCAACTGCACACTGATGGTATGAATACAAAACACCTCTGGCTTTTGCTTTCTCTGTGTACAGATGTCAATTTGAGGTCATACTTTTGTCATAGGGGCTGATTTACTAACCCACGAATCCGACCCGAATTGGAAAAGTTCCGACTTGAAAACGAACATTTTGCGACTTTTTCGTATGTTTTGCGATTTTTTACCAATACGATTTTTGCGTAAAAACGCGAGTTTTTCGTATCCATTACGAAAGTTGCGTAAAAAGTTGCGCATTTTTCGTAGCGTTAAAACTTACGCGAAAAATGCGCAACTTTTCGCGTAAGTTTTAACGCTACGAAAAATGCGCAACTTTTCGCGTAAGTTTTAACGCTACGAAAAATGCGCAACTTTTTACGCAACTTTCGTAATGGATACGAAAAACTCGCGTTTTTACGCAAAAATCGTATTGGTAACGAAAAATTCGTAAAGAATCCGAAAAAATCGCAAAACATACGAAAAAATCGCAAAATACCGATCATTACGAAAAAAACGCAATCGGACTCATTTTGACCCGTTCGTGGGTAAGTAAATCAGCCCCTTAGTGTCATGTAAACATACAAGGATCCAAACTTCAAGTATTGGTGTTTATTCACACTCATCAAAACCAAGACAAAGTCAGAACACAAAATAGTAATTTCACAAAAAAAAAAAAGGGAAAAAAAAGACAATCAGCCTACATCATGTCGTCTTTCTGGGTTCGGCCACAAAATTTCTTCCACATCGCATGCGATATCCTCCAGTCCAAGGCACCGGGGAAAATATCTCCTTGAATGCCGTATCCAGGCCTGACATGATGGCTGGTCAATATCTCCACATGCCTCCTCCATTGCCTGTAAAAGGGCTACCTGTTGATGAGGATGACGGTCGTACACTTTCCAGCGTCAGGCAGAGAAGAACTCCTCGATGGGATTTAAGAATGGAGAGTATGGAGGGAGGAGTGCCATGAAGGATGGGTGGTCTGTAAACCAGTTGTGGACCAAAGCAGCCCTATGGAAACTAACATTGTCCCATATGATGACATATCGGGTATGCTCTGGTCTCTGAACAGTGAGCATGTCATGTAAGGTGTCCAGGAATGCAATAATGTGTGCAGTGTTGTATGGGCCTATGGTTGCATGATGGTGAATAACACCATTTTGGTTTATAGCTGCACACATGGTTATGTTACCACCACGTTGTCCTGGGACATTGATGATGGCACGGTGTCCAATAATGTTCCTGCCACGTCTCCTGGTTTTACTGAGGTTAAAACCGGCCTCATCTACAAAAAGTAGCTCATGTCCCATGGCATCTGCTTCTAGTTCCATCACTCTCTGGACAAGACAAAACAAATGCAACACATCAGGCCCATGCACAGCACTACAGTATGCACTTCCAAATTCAGAACCAATGACACTATATCTTACCTGCACATAGTCATATCGCAGTTGCTTTACACGTTCTGTGTTTCTCTCGAAAGGAACTCTGTAAATTTCCTTCATTCTTATTCTGTGGCGCGCAAGTACACGACTTAGTGCAGAAATGCTTGCACTGTGTATATTTTGAAAGATGGTGTCATTATCAATTATGCGCTGCTGTATTTCACTCAGTCTTATTGCATTATTGGCAATCACCATGTTCACTATATGGGTCTCTTGCTCTGGAGTGAACATTCTTCCTCTGCCCCCAACATCTGGATGTCTAGCAATTCTGTAAAGTAACAATTTCAGTATTTTTGCATGCATGGTACTGTTGTGTTTCTCATTAGAGTATGGCAGTGCTACAAAGTACTTACCGATTCTCATTTCAAAATATCCTAATGATGCTTGCCACAGTGTAGCGGCTCAAATTAGGCTGAACCCGTTGGCCAGCTTCCCTCAGGGTCATCCCATGGTTGATGACATGGTCCACTAGTGTAGCTCTGATGTCATCAGTTATTCTATTTCTTACTCTTCTTACCCTTCCTCTTTCCCCTCCTCGACCTCTTCTTGCTCCTCCTTGTCCTCTTCCTCTAACTTCCTCTAACCCTCTCGCTTCTTCACCTCCACGTCCTCTCCCTTGGCCTCCTCGGCCTCCTCTGATTCTCACTCTTCTCACTCTTACTGCTCCTTCCATTGTACTCCACATAGACAGCTTACCTGTGGCTTATTTATAGCGCTTAGGCTGATTGCAAAGTGAACTAATTATATAAAACAGTTTTCACATGTGAAAGTGTGCCAGACAGTTGGCAAAATAGTTTTAATGATAGCCATACATGTGTATAATTTTGCTAGGAGTGTGTTGGAAATTTGGTAATTGAGTGTAAGCAGTGAGTTGTGTTTAAAGTTCTGCAAAAAAGAGTGTTGTGCAGTGAATTGTGCCTACAGTTTTGCAAAGTGTGTGTTACAAAATTGCAAACTGAGTGCAAACCAGTGTTTGTGCTTTTAGTTTTGCAAACTCAGTGAGTGGTTTTGCTATAAGTATTAATATTTTTAGAAATTGTGCTATAAGAATCACAGTTTGGGTTTAAACTATCAGAAAAAACTGTAATAGGACTCTCTCTCCTGTTCAGGTGTGCAAGGTGTTAGACTGAGCAGTATTGCAGTGGCTTTGCATGATACGCTATTTTATTAGATAAGCCCTTGATCTCTTTGCCATTCTAATATGTCTGAGATTCTATAATGAAAAAGCAAACTTTAGTACTTTCATTTACTATTCATAAAAAAGCCTAATAGGTTCAAAGGAAACAAATGATTCCAAGTGCAGTTTATTACAGGCCTCATAAGAACATAATGCAATGCCTGTGAATGCAGCATATTCAAGGAATGTGACTATCTGTTTCAGCGCTCGCATCCATTAGTTACAGGGGTATGACCCCTAACAATAGATGGCTTTACAATGTGATATCCAATTTACTCTCGATGCACATTAAAACATGTTCCAGATGCATCTCTTCCTTCCCCTTGAATGAGAATAATGAGGGGTTTTACTTTGTGCATTGTTGGAGATCTTATTATGAACTTCGGAACTGCTGTGCAAGCTCTGTCAAGTCTTTGAGTGCAGTTATTCTTTGTTATATTCAAACTTGCATCTCAGCGCGTTTTATACAGTCTTACTTAGTGCAAACTTGTCCAAAAGGAATAGAAAGGAAGCTCAGGGATTGCACAAACCCATAACAGACTAAAAATGAATTAAAAATGTGTGCACACCTATAGCAACATCTGTAATTCAAAGCCTGGAAAAAAAAAGATATTTGTCTTGTTTTTTATCGCAATGAAGTGATGTTCAGTAATGTTTAAAGAGGACATTCATTCTCCAGTATTTTGAAATATTTTGAAATTCTGTTGCATTTTTACTGTATTTACCAGGGAGAATATAATGTCTCTTGAATCTATAACAGATGTAGCAGTGCTTGACTTGGCTGTTGTCAGGAGGGATTTCAGTTTGCTGGTGTGTCATTCTTTACTGTCATGTACATGCTCTTGAGAAAGCTGAGGAGGAAAAATTCTTCCACCATGGCAGCAATTTTTGTGCAAAAGTTTTCTTTTACCATTCTTTTACCATTTACCATTGATTCCCCCAGCCCTGAAGATATATTATTAAATTATTATTATTAATATTTTATTTATAAAGTGCCAACATATTCTGCAGCGCTGTACAATAAGTGGGTTTCATACATTGGACATACAGCATTACATATAAAGCAATCAATAACCGATACAAGAGGTGAAGAGGGCCCTGTCCAAAAGAGCTTACAATCTACAAGGACAAAAGGGTTGAGACACAAGGGGGCTGATTTACTAAGACACAAATTCGAATCCGAATTGGAAAATTCCGATTTGAAAACAAACATTTTGCGACTTTTTCGTATTTTTTGCGATTTTTTCGGCGCCTTTACGACTTTTCGGAAATTGACGCAACTTTTTCGTTACCAATACGATTTGCGTGAAAAAACGCAAGTTTTTCGTAGCCATTACGATTCGCTCGTATCTTGTCGTGACTTTTTCATATTGAGCGCTCGTAAGCGGCGGGCGAAACTTTCAGACTTAGCATGATTTTGTAAGCCTCCCATAGGACTCAATGGCACCCTGCAGCTCCAACCTGGCCCAAGAAAAGTCACCATACTGAAGCTTGAATGAATCCGAACGCTACGAAAAAATCACAACATTTTGCGCAACTTTCGGAATGGCTACGAAAAAGGCGCGACTTTTCGCGCAAGTTTTAACGCTACGAAAAAATCGCCAGATTTTGCGCAACATTCGGAATGGCAACGAAAAAGTCGCGATAATTTTCCGAAAAATCGCCAAATACCGATCATTACAAAAAAAACGCAATCGGACGCATTCGGCCCATTTGTGGGTTACTAAATGTGCCCCAAGGTGTAGGAATGGGCATGACCAGAGTTGTGAGAGGTGTGGCACAGGATATAGCAGCACACTGAGGTTATGTTAAACTAGATTAGGGTAAGCTTCTCTAAATAAATGCGTTTTTAGAGACCGCTTGAAGGCAGAGAGATTGGGTGAAAGTCTGACAGGTTGTGGGAATTCGAGAGAAGGGGGGGGCAGCCCTTGCAAAGTCTTGAATGCAAGTGTCTGAGGAGGGAATGAGAGAGGAGTTGAGGAGCAGGTCAGTAGAGGAGCGTAACAAACAGGTTGGTTGGTATCTAGAGATAAGCTCAGAGATGTAGGGTGGGGCAGAGTTATGAACTGCTTTGTATGTGAGGGTCATTAGTTTGAATTTTATCCTGGATGGTAGGGGAAGCCAGTGCAGGAATTGGCAGAGTGGCATGGCAATGGAGAAGGAGCGGTTGGAGAGGTGTATGAGCCTGGCAGCAGTATGCAGACACAGCAAATAAACCATGGAGAGATGGGTCATAGTTGGCATTAATTTTATAATTTTAAGTAAAGCTTTAAAGGATGCTTGCACTGGGTTAAGGGAAATGTAAAAAAAGCCACTGCCGGGAAGCTTCCTCCCGAGTGGGCGTTCTAGTGCTGGCGGGGACTATTTTTTTAAGAAAAATGATTGCTTACCCTAACCCGAGTGTGGGCTCTATTAGACAGCACCTCTGGTGGGGGAAATAATATTGGGGCTATAGGTGCACTTTAAAAAAAAAGGTCTAAACAGAAGTAGTTGCCACATGCCACTAAACCTGGTAACCTAATAAAGAATAGACAAATAAAAAAAACACACACACAAGACATATCAACATTAATTGAACTCAAGTCTAAACTTCCCCTTAAGTTAAAGGGGAAATCCAAGCATAACATTTTGTATAATAAAAACAAATTTAATTCTAAGAAGCTTTCAATGTACATAAATTAAACAATTTTAATTATATTAAATTATATGTAAATGGCATTGCTCCTGAAAGCAGCATATGTCTGTTTCTTGCTCTCTTTACTACTGGTCCTGACTAAATGTACCATTAGAAGAATTTGGGAATATTCTGCTCCCCTCCAGCCAAGACTACTTGCCTTGTATGTTCCATAAAGAAAGATAACCACAGAAGTGTACATGGTATTGTGGGAAACCTAATCTTGACTGAAGGACAGCTGACTACAACTTCAAATACAATGAAAACATTTTAATTAACACATGTAGGAACACTGCTCACTGAGATGCCATGTTAAATGTTAACTTTTCTGCATTAACAAAAAAAAAAATAGTCTCCTTCCAGAGCTCTCAGTCATTTACAAACTGCTAAAATTGGATCTGGCTGCTCCAAGATAGCAACCAGTGAATACACTGATTGAAAGCTAAAGCACTGCATTCAGACAGGCATTTGACAATTGTTTTAGTCTTTTCTTGACCAAGCAAATTCCTGCCAGAAAAAGTCTTACTTCACTTAGAAGCACAGAAATGGGTCTGGCCTGAAACCTAGACAGAGTCTTAAGCTCTTTACAGAACCTGTCTGTAAGTAAGCAGAATAGCACGTTGGCAACCACCTTATATATTTTATTCAGCAGATCTACCTGAACTGATGTGATTGAGATGTGGCAACTGGTGCAGCATGGATAGTGGGTCAACTTACCAGAAATTATTAGTACAATGAATCTTTATTGACAATACTTTTCAGCTATTCAAAAGCATAGGATTACTTCAAGTAGTTAAAGCTGCCTTCCTGACCTACTGGCAAACTGTGAGTGATAGAAGGAAATGATTCTCTTTTTCCTTACCCCACATGAAGCAAACCAGTGGCTTATGTGGGTTTTAAGCCCATGCAGGAGTCCATCTAGAGCCTTGTTTCCT
The DNA here is from genome assembly GCF_000004195.4 of Xenopus tropicalis. Lineage (NCBI taxonomy): Eukaryota > Metazoa > Chordata > Amphibia > Anura > Pipidae > Xenopus > Xenopus tropicalis. The sequence continues at coordinate 41,605,218 of NC_030683.2, read as the reverse complement.
AACACAAATATTGTTTGGTCTCAACGTTTGAGAGAAAAGCATGTTAGGAGCTGTAGTCCAAAAACAAGAAACAAGGCTCTTAAACCTACTGCTATTTGCTAATTTTAGACAGTCATGAGAATGATTTTCCTATCAACAAATCTTTTCACATAATAAAGGCCTACATGACTATGTTACTGTATAGCCAGTACTTATATAGAGACAATATATAAAGCCTGGTTCATTATACATAACTGCCAGATTTTGACAGGTCTTTGTGTTGGACCATGCCTAAATTCCCGATTTGGCAGATGTAACCCCTGTGCAACTGAGAGATGCTTTGGGCTGAACTGTAATTAGGTTTATATTTTAACTCCCAGTGGCTGCAGCAATAAATTATTTAGTTGACTTAGACCCGAGTAGAGAACAAATACAAATATACACTTAAACTTGTGTTGGGCTGTGTGTTGGACCCATATCCTAATAGATCTACTGAACAGGGCAAGATGATTTCAAGATCGGTTAGAGAAAAAAATGCAATAATTTTGTGCAATAAAACTTCCATAATTCCATCAGACATGGTAGATTTTATACACAAAATAAAACCAGAAACCAGTTCTACATTAAACCAGTTCTACACTTTTGTGACAAAAACTTGGCTTTCTAATTTATGAGTCTGTTTGTATCCACAGTCCTGCAATAGGTGTATCAGCAGCTACATTACAACGAGTTCTGCGATGGGTTTCCCATGCGCTTTGTGTAAATATGGTGGCGGCATGGGCGGATTTTCAATAAGGCTACAGGAGGCTAAGCCTCCCCAAACCTGCTGGGCACCATAAAAAAACAAAAAACCCTCACTCCTTACGCCAATGTTGTGTATAAGTGCCAGTGTTATAGTGCCAGGGCCTGAATATTTGCCATCAGTACCCACTGCTTCTCACTGCATATAATGTGCTGGTTTTGTAAATATAGACTGCGTCTCACTGTATATAATGTGCCTGGGATGTCAGTACCCGCTGCCTCTCTCTCTATAAAACTAACAAATACATCTAAAGGGGTGGTTCACTTTTAAGTTAAGTTTTAGTATTAACTAGAATCGCCTATTCCTAGCAACTTTGCAATTGGTCTTCCTAATTAATTTTTTTTTTATAGTTCTTGAATAATTTGCCTTTCCCTTCTGCCTCTTTCCAGCTTTCAAATAGGGATCACTGACAAAAAGTATTGCTCTGCGAGGCTACAATTTTATTATTATTGTAATTTTTTATTATTACGTATTTTTCCATGCAGGCCCCTAACTATTCATATTCCCATCTCTTGTTTAAACAACTACCTGGTTGCTAGCAACCAGACCCTAGCACCCAGATAGCTGCTGAAATACCAAATGGAGAGCTGCTGCACAAAAAGCTAAATAACTGAAAAACCATTACAAATAAAAGAGGACCAATTGCATATTGTCTCAGAATATCAATGTTAACTGATCACAAAGACAAATGGATGGAGAACCCCTCACAGAAGTGCAGGTATGAATACTTTTACATCCTAAGCATTTTTGCACTCTTTTGTGCGGTATCCCTGGAAGTCAGTGGGAACCGCAATAGGTTGTTGGGAGATTAATTTTTTACACCAGCAGAGAATCCACTAAGTCTCACATTAGCTTTAGGTCAGTCTATGTATGACCTGTCTTTAGCCTCCCCAAACAAAAAAGTCACCCTCCGCCTATGGGTGGCGGGACAGTTTTATGGAGGGTTTAGATGCATGTTAAAGGAAAATTGTACCCACTTTTTGAAAAGATGCAAATAAAAAATGATAAAAGGGCTAATTCACATCCACAAGTGCAGTGAGCAAAGTGCAATTTCTTCCCAGAATTCCAGCATCATCACAGTTGCAAAGTGGAGGGGGGGCTCTATTGCTTGTGCATCTTGTTGCAAATCGAGTGCAAGTCTGCTTGGCATCGATTTGGGTGTTTCCTCTGAGTCATTTGCAAGTCACATGCACCCTAATCTTTTTGTTCACTTGAACTGCAGCAATTGACGCAGGGTGCTTAGAGAACCCTTGAGCTTCCACGGGTTGCTTGGGCAACTAAGTTTTACAGACAAAGTCAAGTGAATAACAACAATGCATAACTGAAAATGCAATAAAATGGCTAAAAATGCAATAAAATACCTAAAAATGCACCAAAATCACAGAAAATGTTCAGTCGGATCTGTCAGTGGGCGGTGCAGGAAGGGAGGGGGGAGCAGAGAAAGGGAGAGGGAAAGCAGTGAAAGCCATGTGCATTGTTTGGCTTTTGCTATGGGGCGCATGGGCGATTGCGCTCCAGGGGCCACTCATTCTCCCCATGTGCTCGTTGCCTATTGGCTGGGGAACGGGCGGGGAGTGAAGGAGTGGTCTTGAAAAGCCGCTCCTCCGCTCCCAAACCTGGTGCAGCAGGACATAGAATCTACGTCCTATGGCACTTAGGTACTGTACTTTTATAACAGGGTGTAGTGCACAATGCACTGAGATGGCGCCTACACACCAATATTACAACTGAAAAAAAAATAAATTTGTTGGATCAAGAATAACATTTTTAGTGTAGAGTGCATTATTTGCTATGTAAACAGTATAATTTAGAAATAAAAAAGTACACCATAAAAATCATGACAGTATCCATTTACGGATTTGGTTTTGAGAAAACATGACACAAAATAATATACATCAGTTTTTCTGTTAAGTGTTCTGAGCCTTTACATAGTACTTCTATATTGTTGTTTTCCCTCCAATCTAAGGTGTTTGTACATTTGGGCTTTGCTATAAGTCCTTTATTGAAAGGTGACCCTTTAGTCCTTAATGGGTTTTATGCAGTGAAGTGTTCTGTTACTATATACAGAATAGTCTTATTGTGCCACAAGATATTTATGAAATAAATGGATAAATATTAGATATTCACAACTGTATTACTGAAAAGGAATAAAAGAGAGACCCCAGTCTTTTATCTTCAAAACCTCTCTACCCACTCCTTTGGGGAAAAGAAAGCATCAGTGAATAAAGACTTTTGTTAAGGGTTTTTTCTTTTTGTATGCCTTGCTTTAAAGAAGTCAATGTCACTTCACTTCTCATGGTCTATATTTATTTGTTTCTCAGGTCCCTTACCTTTCAACATCAGCTCCCCAGGACATGGGAACACGACTCAAGCCTCCAGAGACAACTTTACATTCTCTTTGTACTACCAGCACTCCACATCCATTGCCGCCATGTTTATCCTGGCGTACACTTTCATTTTTCTCATGTGCATGATTGGAAATATGTTGGTGTGTTTCATTGTCTTAAAGAACAGACAGATGAGAACTGTGACAAACATGTTCATTCTGAACCTGGCAATCAGCGACTTGCTGGTGGGAATATTCTGTATGCCAACTACTTTAGTGGACAACCTCATTACAGGTAAGCTATCTTAAATATCTCTGCTGCTTTTGCTAGAGTAACATTTTCAAGGAAGCTTCTCATAGCTTATAATATTCTACCTAGAATATATGACACAATAGTGTTCCTGTCAAGAATCTAAACTCCAGCCTACTTCAAGTAAAAACTCAATATGCTCCACTAGATATACTTCTCTGTCCTGTTCTCTAAAGTATCTGTTTTGCTAGATTGGTTTTTAAAGGAGAAGGAAAGGTTAAAAACTAAGTAAGCTGTATCAGAAAGGTCTATGTAAATACAGACATAAGCACTCACTCACAGAAAAGCTGCACTGAGTCCTCTGGATTTCTTTGGGTGTCTGATTTTCTCTCTTCATTCCTGGGGCCAGAGTCTGCGCACTTTTCTCCTCACTCCCCTCTCCTGCTCCCCCACCCCTAAGAACATCCTCTCCCCTCGCTTAGGAATGTGTGATCTCAGCTATAATAGAACTATACCGCAGGAAGCTATGAAGACCAATCTAAAATGGCAGCTGCAGTCTTAAGCAAACAGAGAAAGCTTCTAGGGCCCTTTACTCAGGTATGGTATGGTAATGCTTTCTGGAGAGTAAATATAGTGTTCTAGGTGGCACTAATGTGGCAAATCTATTGGTAGTATGCCGAGGGCCAGGATTTCTCTAGCATACATTGTGGAGGGCCACTAATGGAAGCCATTTTTGACCACTCCCCATTTTTAAACTGCACCCACTTCAAACCACACCCATGTTATCTCAAGAGCTTTTAAGACCATACCCACATTAATGGTGGTAGCACAGCAAAAACCCAAATGCTTGGTGCACTATGGGGATATCAACCTTCATTCCTATGTGAAAGAATTATATTATGTCATATTAGGACATACCCTTAAATCCATATGCCTCCTCCTCCCCTGTGGATAGCACAGCAACCTCCAGCACAATATTACACAACTTAGGGACTATTTAATGGCTATTTCCAACTGCTAACAAACTCCCAGAACAAACCCCTGCCAGGTTCACCTCCCTTAGGGCAGGCAGAGTATGGCACACACAGGCAGCATAGGGCAGGCAGAGTATGGCACACACAGGCAGCATAGGGCAGGCAGAGTATGGCACACACAGGCAGCATAAGGCAGGCAGAGAATGGCACACGCAGGCAGCATAGGGCAGACAGGGTATGGCACACACAGGCACACACAATCTTACACAAGGTTAAGCCATCAAAGCAGCCAGACAGGTGGGGGGCCACTCAGAGTTGTACAATTCAGTTGGACAGCACTGAATTAGTCTATATCCCACATTACTCAATAGGAAGACTGTATAATAATGTTTCTGGTAAAATACAGATACATTATACTAGTATTGTTTTGCAAAAGGTTTGTTTCCATTGGCATAGCATATAGAGGGTTTAATGTCAGTATGTTAAGGGTGTTCATTTACAAAATAGAAGTTATTGGAGGAAAGGCAAGTTAACACAGGGCATGTACAAGATTAAGACAAGGGGAGAAGGAACAAGAGAATACACAAGGACATGAAAGTTTGGGCTTTAGAGACAGGAAATGAAGAAGATGAGAAGAGCACTTAATATAAATAAAGGATTATAATAGTGAGTGACGCTGATAAGTAGATGGTGAGTAGGGATCGGATTAGAAATTCTGTTCTTAAGAACAGGAGGAGGATAATAGATTAATGAAAGTAAAATGAATGGTAGCTATGTAATTAGCTGGAGGTTAATAATATTAAAAAAATATTCTTCATCTAGTATTAGGAGCTATTCTTTATCAAGTTATCTTTTCTTTGTAATGAACACAAATTGAAATTTTAAAACCATTCACGTGTGCCAATAAAATTGCAAATTGCATTGCAGGAATGATGACTTCTGGACAGTGCTACTTGCACAAGAACTGCTTTATAAATAAAAAATATTCATACATACATGTTGATAAGTTGACAATTGCAGAATAGAAAACGACGGCAGTTAATGAAAATGTAATTCCAGGCAACCTTTCACTATACATTGATTAACAGCGTTCAGTGCTCAGCAAACCCAGAATTGTTGCTGAGTCTGTGGCAGTTGGTGACTTTCTCTTGGGGCCTAGAAGTGACTTGAGTCACTGTTATCTACTTTGTCCTGCAGATGTTTTATTCCCAGTATAGCCCAGCTATTGATTTCTGGAAGTGTAGTAAAGTGTGGGAGGGACCTGTTACCCCAGATTACCATCCACCAAGACCAAACTGGCGTACCCCCTGGACTTTTGGGTTTATTTAATTTATAAATTATTTTTAGTAGACTTAGGGGTATATTTATCATGCTGTGTAAAATGTGAGTAAAGCATTGCCTGTGATGTTGCTCATAGCAGCCAATTAACAATTAGATTTCAACAGTTAGAAAACCAAAGCAAAGCATTTGATTGGCTGCTCTGAGCAACATCACCAGTAATGTTGCACTCCACTTTTTACACAGCATGTATACATACAGTTTACCCCTTAAAGGAAAACTGGACCCCCCAGAATGAATACTTAACCAACAGATAGTTTATATTATGTTAAGTGACTTATCAAAGAATCTCGCCAAACTGGAATATATATATATATATATGTATCAGTAAATATTGCCCTTTTATATCTTTTCCCTTGATCCACCATTTAGTAATGGGCTGTGTGCTCCCTCAGAGATCACCTGACAGGAAATGATGCAGCTGTAACAGGAAGTAATGTGCAAGCAAAAGACAGAACTCTGTCCATTCATTGGCTGATGGGGCCTAGCATGTATGTGTGCCTTGGCTTATTTGTTTGCACTGTGAATCCTATGATCCCAGGGGGCGGGCATTAGTACCTAAAATGGCAATTTTCTATTTAGGATTACCCAATAGCACAAACTACTCAAATGTTTACTTTTATAAAAATGGTTTATTTAGATGAAGCAGGGTTTTACATATGAATTGGTTTATGTAATATCTTTTTATAGAAACCTACATTGTTTGGGGTATAGTTTTCCATTAAGGTATTGTGATGCATTTATAGAAATTAGAAAACCCAGTTCCCAAGCATTCTGGATAATAGATTCTCAACATGTTCTTTACTTAATCTTACCTCTGATCTTCACTATGAGAGTGTGCCCATTGTCTATTTTGATACACAGTATTTGAAGGGTGAAAAGATAATTATGTACAAAGGGCATAATTAAGTAAAATGGATGCAGACATACTGTAATTCTAGTAGAACATTGTGGACAATACATTTTTCCATCCTTTGAAAAATATATTATTGATAAAATGTTTTATTTTTAAAACCCACTGGATATACAGTAAAGGACTGGATTTTACCTTAACCTTTTACAGTTAGTGCTGCCCCAACAAATAACATTAAAGATGGTGAAACAGAACAATATATGCAGTGGAATTTTAAATGGCAATATATGGTAACATATATGAACATATGAACATGAGGTCATAAAAAAGGTTTGTGTTAGTTAATGTCTCTCTTTTTATCTATAGTTTCTGATTCTGATGTATTTGTTGAGTGCCAATCATTCTTGAACACAGTAAAAACATATTGAACAAGTATAATAAGGATTTATTAAACAACCAGGAAATAAATAATTAGTCAGAAGAAGAGCAAAGCTAGTTAATATAGTGCCTCCCTATATTATATTCCCTTTTTCTCTATAAAGCACAAAACAAATATATAGTCCTACATATTGCGCTTTGACCAGGCTATAGTATTTGCCTACCAGTCTGAACCAGAGCACAAATTATTGTGCTATTTACCATTTGTGCCATTTGCTACAACACACTGGTTAGTAACACGCAGGGCAAAAAAGTTTCATGGTGACAGGGCAAAAAACATAGACAAAAACAATGTAAGGAGACAAACCCCCATGTGCAATAAAATGCAATAAGTTTGCCCAGGAGCAGTAACCCATAGTAACCAATACAATACAACAGCTGACCAGTAAATGCTTCCTTGCTGATTGGTTGCTATGGGTGACTGCCCCTGGGCAAACTTGCTTTTTATTACATAACCCACAAAGATAAGTATTAGAAGGGTTAGGCTACCTGTGATATTCTTTCTCTTTCCAATTTGTAATGTTGGTCTTAAGATTTAATAGCAAATATATTTGGAAAGGTTTCCTTATGCAAAAAGGTGTTTGAAAACATTTCAACAGGGAATTATTTTAAATACCGATGCAAACGATGGAGCTAAATGATATTGTCTTGGTTTGCTTATATGTAATAACAACATTTAGTGATGCACAACTCTAAGTGATGCAGGAGGAACACTTATAACATACACAAATACAGTTTGTGTAGCCACTGAAAGCAAATGATACAAATACACAGTATGCAAGATCTCAGTAAGCACTACCCCGCTGTCTTCTCTGGAAATGTCGACAAAAGAGAATGGATTATCTCTATGACAAGTGCACTAGCTGCCTAGCTGTAGTGTATTTATCAGTTGCCCATACCTATTATTTTTAGCAACTCACTTCATTATATTGTAACTGTAAGAAAACCGCTGACATGATAATCTCATATTTCTTATCTGATCCTAAAAGAAACAGCACAGCCTTCTTATAAAATGTATGAGTATATTAAACTAATTCAGCATGGCTTCCTAAGTGTGTATGTATGTATGTGTGTGTGTGTGTATACAGTGGCTTGCAAAGTATTCGGCCCCCTTGAACTTTTCCACATTTTGTCACATTACAGCCACAAACATGAATCAATTTTATTGGAATTCCACGTGAAAGACCAATACAAAGTGGTGTACACGTGAGAAGTGGAACGAAAATCATACATGATTCCAAACATTTTTTACAAATAAATAACTGCAAAGTGGGGTGTGCGTAATTATTCAGCCCCCTGAGTCAATACTTTGTAGAACCACCTTTTGCTGCAATTACAGCTGCCAGTCTTTTAGGGTATGTCTCTACCAGCTTTGCACATCTACAGACTGAAATCCTTGCCCATTCTTCTTTGCAAAACAGCTCCAGCTCAGTCAGATTAGATGGACAGCGTTTGTGAACAGCAGTTTTCAGATCTTGCCACAGATTCTCGATTGGATTTAGATCTGGACTTTGACCGGGCCATTCTAACACATGGATATGTTTTGTTTTAAACCATTCCATTGTTGCCCTGGCTTTATGTTTATGGTCCTTGTCCTGCTGGAAGGTGAACCTCCACCCCAGTCTCAAGTCTTTTGCAGACTCCAAGAGGTTTTCTTCCAAGATTGCCCTGTATTTGACCTCTGACCAGCTTCCCTGTCCCTGCTGAAAAGAAGCACCCCCAGAGCATGATGCTGCCACCACCATATTTGACAGTGGGGATTGTGTTCAGAGTGATGTGCGGTGTTAGTTTTCCGCCACACATAGCGTTTTGCATTTTGGCCAAAAAGTTCCATTTTGGTCTCATCTGACCAGAGCACCTTCTTCCACATGTTTGCTGTGTCCCCCACATGGCTTGTGGCAAACTGCAAACTGGACTTCTTATGGTTTTCTGTTAACATTGGCTTTCTTCTTGCCACTCTTCCATAAAGGCCAACTTTGTGCAGTGCACGACTAATAGTTGTCCTATGGACAGATTCCCCCACCTGAGCTGTAGATCTCTGCAGCTCGTCCAGAGTCACCATGGGCCTCTTGGCTGCATTTCTGATCAGCGCTCTCCTTGTGCGGCCTGTGAGTTTAGGTGGACGGCCTTGTCTTGGTAGGTTTACAGTTGTGCCATACTCCTTCCATTTCTGAATGATCGCTTGAACAGTGCTCCGTGGGATGTTCAAGGCTTTGGAAATCTTTTTGTAGCCCAAGCCTGCTTTAAATTTCTCAATAACTTTATCCCTGACCTGTCTGGTGTGTTCTTTGGACTTCATGGTGTTGTTGCTCCCAATATTCTCTTAGACAACCTCTGAGGCCGTCACAGAGCAGCTGTATTTGTACTGACATTAGATTATACACAGGGGCACTCTATTTAGCCATTAGCACTCATCAGGCAATGTCTATGGGCAACTGACTGCACTCAGACCAAAGGGGCTGAATAATTACGCACACCCCACTTTGCAGTTATTTATTTGTAAAAAATGTTTGGAATCATGTATGATTTTCGTTCCACTTCTTACGTGTACACCACTTTGTATTGGTCTTTCACGTGGAATTCCAATAAAATTGATTCATGTTTGTGGCTGTAATGTGACAAAATGTGGAAAAGTTCAAGGGGGCCGAATACTTTTGCAAGCCACTGTATATATATATTTCAGTCCAATATTTATTGCTATATATATATATATATATTGTAGTAAGAATAGTTTTTTGTAAGAAGATTAGCTTTTATAATTGTAGGCAAATGGATTTCTTATGCAGAGAATGAGACAGTGACACCAAAAATGCAGGAAAAACAATGCATTGCCTTTAATTAAACACTAAAAAGATTGACTAAGTGCTTGTTCTTATTTGGCATAAAAAATAGAACAGTCTCTCACACATGAGATAAGTAGTTTTCACACCGGCCAAGAACCGATCCCTGCCCCATGTCCCCCTCTCCTGACACGCCTAATGTGCGAGCTCTGGGGAATGAGTTGGGTGGGCGGTAGGGGCCAGGGGAGTGTATGTGGGGACCACAGCAGGGGCCCCTTGGGGGGGTGTGAGACCCTGAACACAGGATAGACCTGTCTCCATCAGATGTCTAAGGAAGGACCCATAGGTGTGGGAGCACACCCATTTTACCTCTACAGCCAGCTCCCCTCTTAGCTGCCACTTAGTTACTGACACATTTTCTGTGTCAAAGTTCAAACTGCTTCAGTCCAATCTTATATATTAAAATAACTAGCCATAAATATCATATCTGTGATAGTCACCCTGTTAATCGTTCATATGTTCACCTTTTTGGATCGTAAGTACGAAATTTTCGTATTCAAACTAAAACAATTTTCGTGACATTTGCGATCATCAGAAATGATCGGATTTCTTGATTCGGATTTGTACCTTAGGGAATCGGACCCTTAGAGGTGACTACTATATGATTATCTATGTATTTATATACAACAAGCTTATTTAAGTGTTCACTTGAAGATTTGATGTAACTAAGGAGTGCTGGTCCTTTATGTTTCACACACATACACACACATACTGTATATATATCCTTTTATAAATCTTTTATCCTTGTTCCTTTTTGTTTGTTTCCTGGAGTTTCTGTTGTTCTCAGTCTAAACAGATTATACAATGTGCTCACTCTTATCCAACTCTGTTTCCTTTTAGCATATTTAATTCAGATTGTACTAATTTCCCTGTAATGTATTCTGTTAATTCCCTGTTCTCAAATAAAGACTTCTAGGCTGGTAATAACCTGCTGTTAGCTGTTCCGATCAAAAGCCTGAGCAGATGGTGAGTTCCCCCAGTACACAGAGAACAGTTGCTCACATCCAGGAACCTAAATGTTTACATATGAACTCCATTACGAGGTGGCAATCTGGGATAACCTTGAAAGTGACACTCTGTTTAGTGCAGCATAAATGTCCTATTTAAAGAGATACTAGGGGTCATTGACAACCACAAGTGCAGTTGTGGTCCCGCAAATTACCCTACAGTAAATAAAACCCCATTCATTACTTTTCACTTTTGTATTGTTGCACTTGGCACCACTTAGTCCTTCTTGCCATTAATTCTGAATCGAGAGCTGCTGCACGTAGTGATGTAGAGGAACCCTGGTGCTACCGCTGCCAGGCCAGGGGATATAGCTGCAGGGTTTCCTCAGCACCATGCATCCACATGTGCAGCACACGCGCATCTAAAGAAACAAGTGCATGCTCACTCTCACCCCGAATACCGGACATGGAAAACTTTCAGCGCAATTGTGTCCGATTTAAAACAAAGTGCAAGAGCAATTGTGTTAATACATGCACATCAGCCGCAACTGCATCAGGTACTCTGCCCCTTTGGTACCACAGTGACTCTGTTATAAGAACAAAACATAGTAATTGTACTTGAAATAACACTGTCTACTGCACTTGTGGTTGTAAATGACCCTTACAACATTTCTAATTTCTAATGCTCATAGCTACCTTTTGAAATTGAACACATAGCAATCATATGCAGTAAAACCTGTCACCCAGACTTTTGAACAATTTAAGACTAAACTGTAATGTTAAAGGGGAAATTTGTTATAATACATCTTTATGGGTTGGCCCCTAGGTGGCAGTATAATTGTAGTATAAGTGTATAATTGAGTCTAAGGGGCTGATTTACTAAGACACGAATTCCAATCCGAATTTGAAAAATTCCGATTGGAAAACGAACATTTTGCGACTTTTTCGTATTTTTTGCGATTTTTTCGGCGCCTTTACGACTTTTCGGAAATTTTTTCGTAGCCATAACGACTTGCACGAAAAAACGCGAGTTTTTCGTAGCCATTCCAAAAGTTGCGCAAAATCTGGCGATTTTTACGTAGCGCTAAAACTTGCGCGAAAAGTCGCGCCTTTTTTGTAGCGTTAAAACTTAAAAGGCGCGACGTTTCGCGCAAGTTTTAACTCTACGAAAAAATCGCGACTTTTCGCGCAAGTTTTAACGCTACGAAAAAATTGCGACTTTTCGCGCAAGTTTTAACGCTACGAAAAAATCGCCAGATTTTGCACAACTTTCGGAATGGCTACGAAAAACTCGCGTTCTTTCGCGCAAATCGTATTGGTAACGAAAAAGTCGCGATAAAATCCCTAATAAAGAATGTTTTGCTGGGTTGTTTTTGTCCTGTTTGGATTTGCAAGCACATAGGTAACTACTGTATGTACCTTGTTAAAGTAAACAAACATTTAAGAACTATGCAATATACATCCAGTAAAAAATATGCAGCTTTGTCATGATTTTTAATGTAATAATATAGTTTGGAACAGTTACCTAAGCCTGGCCCCCTGTTCTCCTGCTGATCTGGCTGACTACTGGCTGAGACTCAAAAAAAATGTAACAGTGTCCTCAACCTGCCTCCAAATCCCATAATTCCCTGCACACAAAATGTCAATAAGAAAAGGAAAATGGGTTATGTAGTTCCTGCATGCTGTCTGTAAGCTGTGGAGAATTTGTTACAAGTTGTAAGATCAAATCTTTAGGCCCTCCTCCCCTGCCAGAATTTCAAATGATGCAGAAAGTTTTGCAGCTGTATTTCAGCATATAAAAATGGAATTTAGTCATACTTGAAGCATACCTCCCAACCGTCCCGCTTTCAGCGGGACAGACATGATATTTATAGCACTGCCCGCTGTCCCGGATTCATTGTTAGATGTCCCACTTCTCAGCATTGCCATTTAATTGATTGGTGTGCCTGCTCTGCTCCGGGAAAAAAATCCCACCCCCTCAACTCTTGAATCTCCCCTACTTCCTCAAGCTCACAGGTTTACCTTGATGTATAATTGTCCTGGGAGGAACATTTGTGACAGGCAAGGGTCAACTATCCTCTCCTTGCTCCTACTCACCGGGTCAGGGGCTGGGAGTGCGCTCTGTCTTTTATCAGGCAGAAGAGGCTGCTGTCTTTATTTGTGTGCTGGACAGTTTCACCTTTCCACCCCTAACATATATCTCTCACTCCTGGGAATCTCTGGCAGAGCACAGCATGCACAATAGAAAACAGGGGTATCGCTGATCCGTTCATAAAATATAGCAGACATTTAAAAGGGGCCCTTATAAGTTTGGGAACCTTAGGCTGGCCTTATTAATAGGGCTAGAAATTCTAGTGGTACTTTAATATTGTATTGCTTTCAACTGATTAAGAATTGAAGTAAATAACATAGATTTATGTACCACTGGAATTGGCCCTGTTTATAACTTTGGAAACTGTTGGCATGTCTGAAGTTTATATGCCCTTTATCAGTTTCATTTAGTAATTTTACTGGCATGTCTGGGGTAAATATGACCTTTATCAATTTAATGAAGTCATACTGGCACCTTTGAAGTTAATATGTCCTTTATTCTTTTTATTTAGTGATTATACTGGCACATCTGGGGTATTTAAAGTAGGTGTGGCATGTGGGGGTGTGGTCACAAAGCAAGCGTGGCCAAAACATTTTGCCGCACTACCCACGCCACAAATTTTTGTCCTTTCTCTTAATGAAATGTTGGGAGGTATGTTGAAGGAACAGATTACAGTGGGGCTTTTTAATGGTTTTGGTTCGGAAGCCAGGGGTCCCCTTTAAAGGAACCTCTGTCGACCCTTTAAAAATTAATTCTGCCCTACAACTGATTCTTTTACACAACTTGGCTAGTTTAAAATATGCATTAAACCTTAATTACAAATGTAAGAGGAAGGGAATGATCTAACATATTATAATTACAGTGCTATATTTACTCAATATAACACTGTGATTAAGCTGCAGAAGGAAGATATGGTGCTATGTAGCCTAAGCATTTTGACCCACTTTTCTGTCCCATTTTGCTGACCAATTCAGTTAAACATGATAAGTACATGATAAGTACTGTATGTTTTCATTTGTTATAAGTAATTTTACTGTTATAAATTACTATCAAGAAGGTATCAAACATCTGTTGTACCTAAAAATGGAACTGAATCTCTTGTAATGACTGTTGAAATCTAATTTAGGTAATATTTGATATTCATGTCCAAAACGGCAAGATATTTGGTTACATATTTCTACTATATGTACAGAGATAAATGGCTGTCATGTGAAGTAAGATGCCCAATCAGTAATGTTTTTTCATACATTTGAACCTACTAACACTACCAAATGTGATCTCTTATTCCAGTTACTGTTGGCTGCTAAAGCATTCATATAGATGGTATCCGATTGTGCACAAAATGTATGTCATGAAAGAAATTACAGCATCAATACATGATAAATATATGGATTACATAACCACTTGGTTACCTTGGAGAGAATATATTGTAAATGTTTCAGGGAAATCTGATAACCCACAAAGGGTTAATTAACAGGTTTAACATATTCTGACATCCCAATTTGGTATTGAATTCTATACATTAGTCACCAATTTTACACAACTATAGACAATCCCTTCTTTCCAACTGTAATTTTAAACTTTTCTTTAATTTCTTTCCCTTAAATGTTTTTTCGGCATCAAGATGCCAACTGTTTTATAAGATGACCTAATTCCATTATGTTATTGATTTTGAAGAAATGTGGAGTGCATCTAGATGTTTTGTAATATTAAAATGAATAAATATTAAATAAACCAAAAAAAAAAAATATTTTTAAGGGTACATAAACTGACCCCTTTTGCACCTCGCATTTTTCTAAAAGAATTTTGGCATGCATTTTGATTTGCCAGAAAAAAATAGCTTTTTTTCTCGCCGGAAAAAAACTGAAAAAACACCCATTGACTCCAATGTATTTGGAGGCAGAAAAAATATCCATACACTTCCATACATTTGGCAAGAAAAATTACACCCAATGACCCAAAAACATTTGGCACAAGAGAAAAAATACCCATTGATTCCCATACATTATGCACATAGGCGGCGGTGACTTTTTTGTTTGGGGAGGCAAAAGACGGTTCATATACTGACCTACAGCTAATGTGAGACTTAGTGGATTCTCTGCTGGTGTAAAAAATTAACCTTCCAACAACCTATTGCGGTTCCCACTGACTTCCAGGGATTCTGCACAAAAGTGCGCAAAAATGCTTAGGATGTAAAAGTATTTATTCATGCACTTCTGTGAGGGGTTCTCCATCCATTTGTCTTTGTGATCAGTTAACTTAAAGGGGTAGTTCACCTTTAAATTAACTTTTAATATAATGTAGACATTGATATTCTGAGACATTTTGCAATTGGTCCTCTTTTATTTGTAATGGGTTTTCAGTTATTTAGTTTTTTGTGCAGTAGCTCTCCATTTGGCATTTCAGCAGATATCTGATTGCTAAGGTCTGGTTGCTAGCAACCAGGTAGTGGTTTAAACAAGAGATGGGAATATGAATAGTTAGGGGCCTGCATGGAAAAATACGTAATAATAACAAATTACAGTAATAATAAAATTGTAGCCTCGCAGAGCTTTTTGTCAGTGATCCCCATTTGAAAGCTGGAAAGAGGCAGAAGGGAAAGGCAAATTATTCAAGAACTATAAAAAAAAATTAATTAGGAACACCAATTGCAAAGTTGCTAGGAATAGACCATTCTAGTTACTATATATACTATATATCAGTGCTGTCCAACTGGCGGCCCGCGGGCCGCATGCGGCCCGCGACCCCCCTCTGTGTGGCCCCCCACCTGTCTGGCTGCTTTGATGACTTACCTTTGAGTAAGCTTTAAATGGTATCAGTACTGAGATTAACTGGCCCCCTGCATGGTTCTCACCTCAGATTCAGGCTGTAATCAGGCTGTATTGTTTAAATATGTAATCCCCTGTACTGTTCACACCTTTTAATCTCTGCATTGTTCACCCCCTGCAGTGTTCACACCTCAGCCTCAGGCTGTAATCACTCCCATTGTTCACTTCTTCACACCTCAGACATAGGTACTGTAGGCAGAGTATGGCACATACAGCCAGCATAGGGCAGGTAGAATATGGCACACACAGGCAGCATATGTCAGAGAGGGTATGGCACACACAGGAAGGGTAGTGCAGGCAGAGTATGGCACACACAGTCAGGGTAGGGCAGGCAGAGTATGGCACACACAGGCAGGGTAGGGCAGGCAGAGTATGACACACAGAGGCAGCATAGGGAAGGCAGAGTATGGCACACACAGGCAGGGTAGGGCAGGCAGAGTATGGCACACACAGACAGCATAGGACAGGCAGAGTGCTGCCTGTGTGTGCCATACTCTGCTTGCCCTATGCTGCTTGTGGGAGGTGAACCTGGCAGGGGTTTTTTGTGGGAGTTTGTTAGCAGTTGGATGGTCCCTAAGGTGTGTAATTATGTACTGGGGGTTGCTCTGCTATCCACAGGGGAGGAGGAGGCATATGGAATTATATATGTATATCTTAATATGAGAATTCTTTCGCATATGAATGATGGTTGATATCCCCACAGTAAGGACCAAGCATTTGGGATTTTGCTGTGCTACCACCATTGTGATAAAATAGGTGTGGTTTGAAGTGGGTGTGGTTTCAAAAAGGGGAGTGGTCAAAACTGGCTTCCATTAGCGGCCCTCCACCATGTACGCTAGAGAAATTCCGGCCCTCGACACCGTAGAAGTTGGACAGCACTGCTATATATAATACTAAAAGTTAACTTAAAAGTGAACCACCCCTTTAGATGTATTTGTTAGTTTTATAGAGAGAGAGGCAGTGGGTGCTGACATCCCAGGCACATTATATACAGTGTAAATACAGACTGTATTTACAAAACCAGCACATTATTTGCAGTGAGAAGCAGTGGGTACTGATGGCAGATATTCAGGCCCTGGCACTATAACACTGGCACTGATACACAACATTGGCCCCACTGTAACTAACTAGAAATAAACAAAACAATAACAAAAGTAAAAAAAAAAATAGTAAGTGCAAAAAAACAACAACAGATGAACAGATGAAGATTTCCAGGACAGTGCAGAAAGAAGAGTGAGGGTTTTTTTGTTTTGTTTTTTTAAGGTGCCCAGCAGGTTTGGGGAGGCTTAGCCTCCCGTAGCCTTATTGAAAATCCACCCATGATTAGGTACAAGAAAAAATACACCCACTGACACAAAAGCATTTGGCACAAGAGAAAATGTCTATTTACTCCAAAGCAATTGGCAGTAATAAAAACATCCACTAACTCCAATACATTTGGCACAAGAAAAACACTTGTTGACTCAATGCATTTGTTAACATTTCACAGAAATTCTGGTTTCATGAATTTTAGGCGAAGTAACAGGGCAGTTTCACAAAACTAATTATGTAAGTAAAATGAATCCCCAGTGGAAGTCCTGCTTACAAGCACAACATAAGACATCTTGCTGTTATCAAACATAAGGAGATTACTGTGCATGTTTGCCTTCCTAATATTACCCTGTAATCAAATATCTGAGCTGAACCTATCAGGCTCTTGTACATCCTCCATTTTAATCTCAACGAACCGCAAAGGCACTAAAAATTATCTGCAGGTGCTTTTTATCTTGAGGTGAAATGCCTCTCTTTTCCATTTGCATAGAGAGTTATAATTTATACAGAGACCTGAATTCCAATGAACTGCCGGAGGATGGCTTCTGTGTGAGGAAATGAGAAACAGATATGGGAAACAAAGTGATCCCAAGGAATGGTAGAAATACAGTCCTCTTTAATGTTTCATTCAAACTTCTCCTTAAGTGATATCTGACCCCTCAAGGGCTCTATAGATTGTGCTCAGAAGAAACCCTAGAGAAGATCTTTTGAATGAGAGCCTCTCCAATAATCAAAGAACGCTTAGCACACTTCAAGTATTGCACTGAGTCGTGTCCCTGAGCACAAGCAAGGTTGTGCAAGGGATGGGGCACCCTTGGATCCGAAAGATATTCCCCTGCCTTATACATTTCTTTTACTCCTTTTTGCATTTTATTTTTATAACCATTGTTTTAGTTTCTGTAAGACCTCTTTCCATAAATATTTTAGAAAATATTTTCATAAAACATAAAACATTCTGCCATATTAACATTCTGGATAAGGCACATTTCAGTGCCTTTATTCCGCATTTATCCTTCCATCCCATGGGGTTTTATACATGAAATTAGCACTGTATTTATCCAGCCATGTATACTGGAGTATTATACACGGAGTTGGCTCTTTATCCTGCTCTGGGGTATTTTACAGGTATGGGACCAAGAAAATGCTTGGGACCTGGGGTTTTCCAGATAAGAGGTCTTTCCTTAATTTGGAACACCATACATTAAGGAGCATATTTACTAAAACTCCATAATTTTAAAAAATTTTCTTATTTTTAAGTTCGACTAAATTTGTTTCCCCAAATGTCTAGTATTTACTAAAAAAACGCAAAAACTCAACTTTTTCTATTTGTGAAAATCCCAACGTATTGAATTGTTGCAACAACAATTCAAAAAAGTTGAGTTTTTGGAGAAAACCCAAAAAAATCTCTAATTTTTTGAGACAAAAAAAGAACTTCAAGGAAAGGGAACAGACATTTGCCATTGACTTTTACACTACATGAACTCGGCAAGTTTAATCTGGCAAATTGTCAAATTCAGATTTTTAGCCGTTTCGGCACATAGTAAATTTATACCAGAATACTAGAATACTAGGATAGCTTGTACTGTATATCTGTATTGTTATATAAAGTTTCTATATTATTTAATATACCTGTATATTTAACATCCCAGCTCTACTGCCTTGGGTTGTTTCTCAAGTGACACCTGTGGAGGTCTTAGGCCAGTCCAGACTGGCAATCTGTGGGACCTGGAAAATGCAAAGGGGCTGCTGTAGAATTTCACAGGCTACAGCTAATAAAAGGCCATAAAAAATAGTGCCCACTACTGTATAATAAATAATTCTGGAGTGGAATCCAATATAATTATTGTATTGCAAATAAAAAAAATGTATAGAATCCAAAAATAATTAACCAATAAGTAAAATAAAATAAGTAGCAGCACTATGCAGTTCTTATAGTATTGCAGAATCAAGCTACCTATAACACCATATAATTCTGTCCATATATAATGGCCTACGTCAAGGGCCGTTTAATGTATAGCTCAGTAATATGTAACTGAGAAAATGTTGCAGTCCATCAAATTAGATTAAATGAGTTCCCAGAATGCATGATAATAGATAATTGAATGATATTAAATAGCATAAAAGGTTCTTTCTGCAACAGCAGTAACAGTCCCATGATATAAAGTAGTGACCTTGTAGATTCAAGGCTTCACTGTGAATGAAAAAATGTTCTCTTGTAGGTGACAGACCAGTTAGGCATACTTTCTTGCCCTCACTATGGAAGCACCACTCATGTATATAACTGGCCTTATGGATAAGCACTGTGGATTTACTATGTAGCCAAATAGTTTCTTTGCAATGTTGAGTACTGATCAGCTCCCTTTTCTATACAAAGTAGAAGTACAAATATTATCTTTTAGGCCAATATTCCTTAATTTAAAGTTCAGTATGCTACTGTATCAAATGGTTTAGGAAGATCTAATTATACCACATCCACTGCCATACCAGGGTCTAGGTTTCTGCTTACCTCCTCATTTGTATGGCAAGATCTGTTGCACATAAAATCATGCTGACACAAACTTGGCTTTAGCAAAAATGTTACTTTTTGAGTTTTTGTTGTGCTTATTTATTAAAAAGACTTTTGAAATCTTGAAGACATGAAAAAACAACTTAAATACACTGCCCTTTATTTTAAATGGCCACCATGTTCCAAATTAATCTAAATTAAAAAATAGCTTGAAATTACAGTTCAAACTTTGAATCGCAGTAAAAAGTAAAATACAAATCTGCCCTGTAGTATTGTAATTTGAAATGTATCTTGGTATCTTATCTCTTTTTACTCCTTCAATAGTTTCAGATGATTGAAAATAGCATTCAGATGACTGTAAATTATTTTTTTTGGAAACTTCACATTTGTGCCCCGCTAATATGTATAACTATAATTTTTCTGAAATGTGCAAAGACAATTTCCAGACAAATTGCTAATCCATTCTGAATTCATATGTTCATTTCACAGTCTGGCAGTCATATGACTGTAAATTTGTTTTTATGGAAACTACATTTTTGCCTTGCTAATATATTTAACTATATGTACAAAGTAAAGCATTCCTACTCCTAATAAAGCTCTTGTTCCAGACACATTGCTAATCCATGCTGCTTTCAAATTTTCATTTCACAGTTTGATTAACAACTACTTTCTCCTGTGAGAAAATTAAAAGACCCATTTTTCACATCTCAATAAATATTCCATAAATGGATTAAAATGTTATTTAATACACACATATGTTAAGCAGGCTGCATGCTTTTAACATTGCAGCAACTCTAATAAGATTGAGAACTAATGGTTGCATGTATTAGTTTATTGATTTAAATGTATGCAGGTAACAAAAATGGCTTTGAATATGAACACTGGAATTATATATCATAACATAAACTCTATAATCTCTTGGTAAAAAAAAGAAATTAATAATAAAAATATATTGAACTAACAAAAATCAGATCAGGGGTGCCCAATGTGCATGACAATGTGCAGACTATGGGTTGGTAACAGAGGTACCTGCCTAGCACCCCTTCACTGATGTGCCTCTTCTGCCTACCCATAGTTCCACAGATTGCAAATTATTATAAAAGGCACTGCACACATTCTATAAGAGGTATACCTTGGTTACATACATGGTATGCCATATATAATGTTTCTCCCACTCTCCTTCCTCATCAGTTTGTATATAGTGTCCCATGTTCCTCAAACATGACGGCAGGGCTTTTGCAATAGGTTATAGTAATGTGTCTACTATCAGGGGTGTATTTGGATCTGGTGCTGCCCTAGGCACAAGACAAGACAAATTTTTATTCAGACTATCTGGGCCAGAGCTAATTGGTCTCCACATGTTCTAAACCTTTCTGGACTTTTGGCAATACATGAAATATGGGAATTCTGAAATTTCATTTTACTACCTTGTCCTGTTGTTCCTTCTCCAGTCCCCTTGCCGTGAGTTCAAAGTGGAAAATCTCCTATAATATGGGCCGATATTCCACCACATGTGCAATCGGTCATATGTCTCCCAATTACTCAGGTGTTGAATACATAATCCTAAGCACAAAAACAGGGAGCACTCACCAGATAGGTTCCGCGTACATAGTGTCCCGTGCTAACACATCCAAAAATGCCCCTGATCCAGGCGTGGTAGGATGCAACACAATAGGTATAATAGGATGGAGCACGCCAGGACAGCTATGTTAGTAAAAATAAAATAAACTTTTATTTCTAGCTTCAATTAAAAACATATCACAAAAATAGAAGAACTGAAACCCCCCAGCTTGACGCGTTTCATGGCTCAAGGCCACTTCATCAGAAGCTATCAGCATCAGAATACATAATGATTATTTTGTTGGATTTTAGTTCCTTAAAAACTGTTATCTAGTGGAATTAAGTCAGAAGCAATTGGACTTTTTTCTTGAAAAATTGCACCACTAATCTGTTTTTTAAAAAAAAAGACACTTTCATAGACATATGTTTGACAATACTTCCTCTTTAACTAATTAGATCTTTTTTTAGGCTGGTGCAAGCATTACTTACTGAATAACTGGAGGGCTATTTCAATTATCATGGGGTTATAAGACATAGCGAGGTTCATGTGCGATTTTGTTTGTCAATATACAACTAATTAAACATAATAAACGTGTATATAGTGCTTTTAAATGTTCGTTGCTAGAGAAAAACATGTCTACTGCTTCCAGGGATGAAGGCAGGAACAGTGAATACACAGCTGGTTGGGAAATAGGCAGACTTCCCACTGGAGGTTTTCTTGTATCAACTTGGCTGCCGGCTGCTAAGAGATTGGATAAAGTTTTCTGAAGCAGTTTTGTTGCCCCAAGCCCTGTGCTGGTTTATAGGAGATAGATATGTAAGCCTAATTGTTATGAAACACAATTTCTTTAATAAAACACAAATGAGGTACGTGTAAATTATACATTTATTTCTGTGTCCATGGGTTGCTGCCATGATGGGGAACTGGTTTTCCTTCTATTGTCACCCCTCTCCACAGGTATGATAAGTCTTTCTATGTGTTGGTAAATTCTGTTTCCGAATCTCAACTTATTTTCCCAGTAGAGATCTAATCACAAGGACTAGCGTAAGGGCTTGTTGGATTTGCACAAACACAATCAAACTTTAGCACACCACAAACTAATTTTGCATACTTAACTTTTAAAGGAAAACAATACCTTATATTATACTAACAGTTTATACCATATTTAGTGGCCTATTAAAGAATCTTAGCAAACTGGAGTATAAATAGCAGCAATTTTTGTGCTTTTACATCTTTTACCATGAGCCACTATTTAGTGATGGGCTGTATGCTCTTTTAGAGATCACCTGAAAGGAAATATTGCAGCTCTAACTGTAACAGGAAGAAGTGGCAGTAAAGTATGATTGAAGTTTATCAGAGCACAGGTCACATGACTGTAGCACCCTGGGAAATGAAGAATATGGCTAGCCCCATGGGAAATTTCAAAATTAAATTCAAAAAATCTGCAGAATTCTGCAGGAGAAGCTGCATTTTGAAAAAAAATGCCATGACAGTATGCCTTTGAAATGGCAGCTACATTGTTTGGGGTATAGTTTTCCTTTAAGCTTCTTAATATAGGTATAGGATCTGTTATCCAGAATGGATAGGAGTGATCCATCTGAGGGAGAGGTACTGAAAGGCTCCAGTGTATGTCCCCTGTGTGAGGACAAGTGTTGATTGTGTGCCTGCTACGTGGGAGCAACTGTCTATCCAAAGGGAGAGGTACTTTGGAGCAGGTGGCGCTACCTGGGGAAACTAAAGATCTCTGGGGAAGGGACTTTGCCAGGACTGAACTGGGAAAGGGTATTTCCTCCAGAAGGGGAGTGCAGGACTGTGTCCTGCGTGAGACTGAGCTACAGGTTTAGCTAAAACCACACAGGTTTCCCAAAGCAGGTTTTATTACTATTTTCATCTTACAGTTATTGCATTTTCAAACTGTTATATAGTAACATAGTAAGTCAGGTTGAAAAAAGACGCATGTCCATCATGTCCAACCATGATGCCTATATATAACCTGCCTAACTGCTAGTTAAACAATATAAAGTTTATCTTTGCTGCAAAACTGTGTGTGATTATTTTCCTAGTGGAATCCCCCCCCAAGGTGTGCTGCTCAGTGTCCACTAGATGGAGGCACTGTGCTGTAAATCCCATTTCCCAGTATCCTTTTGCAGGAAAATTCAGGAAATCTTCTGAACTAATCAAGTAAATACAGCCCAGATAAGTGGGTGTACAATTTCTGCAGAGTGTGCCAAGAAAGGGTTACAGGATCTCTATGTAATTTGGATCTCCATATCTAAAGTCTGCAAAAAATAATGTAAACCTTAAATAAGCCCTAAAGAATTCTATTGCCATCAATATAGAGATAGAGTCATGCAGCTTAGTTTAGAGCAATTACATGCCACTGAGAGAAAAAACGAAATTACTTTTAAAACTTTTAGTTATTTGCTTAAAATTAAGTCTATGGGAGATGGCCTTCCGGTAATTCAGTGCTTTCTGGATAACAGATCCATACCTGTACATTCTTTATTATACCCCACAAAGATATCTGTGTGCCTATTAGCTTTATTTGTTGTTGGAGTTGCATTCTAGTAAGATCTAAGAACCTTATGTTGAATAGGCATGATCTCCACCAGTAGGACATTACATTACCATTCTACATCTATCACCCACACAAGGCATTCATCATAGGCAGACTAAATGTCAATGCTGCAGTTTGCACCAACATTATCTATTGTACCCATCTATTACTCAACAATAGGTTACAAGCAATGCAGTAATCTGGTGTGAAAGAATGTAGAAAGCTATTCTAAGTATGCATATTGTGTAAGAGGTGGAGATCTGTTGTACAGAGATGTCAAAGTAACAATGGATGGTGGAAGCTGTAATCTTGTACCAGGCTTGTATAAAGGTATTTAGCTAGATGACTAAAGGGCAATCAGCGCAAGAAAAGTTGAACTAAAAAAACCTACAGACTAGTCCACAAGACCGCAGTATATCAGACATACCAATATAACACTCGATAGTGGGAGGCTTGTAAACCAGCACTAAAATTCTTAGGGGGTCATGTAAAATATGCAGTGTCTGCTACAGGCCTAGTCACCTACGGTAACCAATTAGCAGGTAGCATTTCTTGATCACCTATTTAACAGTAATCATTTGATTATTTGCTATGGGTTACCGCATTACATTACATATGGGGTTAGTGCACATTTGGAATAAATGTCACTTCTAATGGGGTTATGCTGCCATACAGTGCTTTTATTGATTGATCATCATCAATTTAGTGTGGATTCATATGAATTAAAGCTAATTGTCACTATGGTTTTCTGAAATATAGATGAAGACCTATGTATACTTTGTTTCGTCACAAAAACCCTTAACATTGTTTTGGTATGACAATAAATATACTTCCAGCCTGAATTCCTATAGAATACACATTGTTATATCCTCCAGGGCCAGTGGCCCAATTGGTAAACAAGAGGATCTTCTGTTTAGAATCCTGCCTGCTCTGTTTAGACCTGACTATGTCTCGTTGGAGAACATGAAATGTATTGACTTAGTACTAATACAGATGTTTCATACAGGAAAAAAATTGTGTGTGTTTAATGACGGAAGATCAAACTGAAACAGAAACCACTTACACTTTTTAAATTCTTGTTAGAGAATAAATGACTTTCTGGGTTTGTTGATGAAACAAATTACTAGTCCACAAATAATCCCCCTTACAAACTCTAATAAAGGCTACATATCAGCTTATTACCTTGTTCACGTGGGGAAAAGGGGTGAATGAGTTCCCTAAAAAAAACAAATGATTTTTTCATTAGTGCATTATGTCAGAAAATTAGGAAAAATTCTATTTTTTTAAAGGGGAACACCATCAAAAAGTTGTGTTTAAACATTTTGAAAAGTAAGCTTAATTTCAAGTAACAAGTTGCAATGTACATCAATTAAAAAATATATATCCTTATCATGAATTTTTAATGTAATAGTATTGTTTGGAACAGTTACCTGAACCTAGCCCCCTGTTCTGCTGATCTGACTGACTACTTTGAGACTCCAAAAAAAAAATCTAATGCTAGTCAGTTGACCTCAGCCTGCATCCTCCAATTCCCACAATTCCCTTCACATGTGATGTCAATAAGGAAAGTCACGTCACAGTGTACATACAATTGACACTGCTTATCTTTAAATACTGAACGATAACCTGATAACACAATAAATCTATAAGCTAAGTGATAACCATTAATCCAACAAATAATTTTAAACAACTATGTTAAGTGCTAAATATATATATATATATATATATATATATATATATATATATATATATATGTATCTCCATACTTTAAGTCTGCTAAAAAATAATTTAAACATGAAATAAACCCAATAGGTTTGTTTTGTCTCCAATAAGGATTAATTATATCTTAGTTGGGATCAAGGACAAGGTACTGTTTTATTATTACAGAGAAAAGGGAAATATGTTTTAAAATTTTGATTAAAATGAAGTCTATGGGAGATTACCTTCCCAATATTTGAAACTTGGATAATGGGTTTCCAAATGATGGATCTCACACCTGTACCTGCTAAAGTGGTGTTTACAGAAGCACTGCTGCATCGATGATAAAAAACTTATGCAAAGGCCAGTGACTTAGTGAAAAGGTGGAAATGTTATTAAAACATTGGTTTGGCCATGTATTAGTTTAAAAAAAAAACAAATTATTTTCATTCCTCCATGAATTCTCTCTGTTTATCCAGCAACACATAAATCAGCACATGAAGCCACACATTAATTTGTGATTGACAGCTATTGATGAAACAATTTGACGGTGTGCTGTTCTTGACATTTCCCTCACAATCCATATCTTAGCATCTGCAATGGAAATTACACTCTAAGTTGACAAGTAAATTCACATTGAGAAGAAGCAATAAGAGTAGAGCATCAAGAGGCATTGCTTATCCTCCCTTGAGACCACCACTCAACACAAAATGCTTTTAATGTGGATATGTAACAATACAATGTAATTGTGGAAGGACATAATATCTCTCTGTTTCATGTACCACTAAAAACTTTCCTGGTACTAGTTTGAGATGTACCTTCCAAGCACTATTGTTCCATCCAAATGCTGCTAGACTAAAACTCTCATTAATTTTTAGATTATAGTAGATTAAAACATGATGGGGGCTGCAGTGCGGGAACCATTAAGCTGGATTCTTAAAGCAATACTGAACAACAATAGATCTTCCAATGAGAATACTGCCTGCTCTGTTTAAATTTGTCTTTTCTTGTTTTATACGGTCATAACCAAAGGCATTATATATGTTTCTCTTGCCTATAAATGCCTAAACACTATATTCTCTCTTCTGAAGGTTGATTACAGTATTGTATTGGGAAGCAAAAGAGTCTTAAAGGAGATGATAAGTCAACAATCACTGGGGGGTGCCAAATTTAGCCTCCCCCAGGAATTGTATTCACTTACCTGAGACTGATATAGTACTTCCAGTGAATACCATGGAGCGATCCTTTTTCTGTTTTCTCTTTCTTCGCGCAGGTGCACATGTGCTGCAGAGTAAAAAGCTGAACTTTAACAACAAAGCTGGCTTTTCCCTCTACTGCTTGTGTCTGCCCAAGGATTTTAAAGAATGAAAAAGTGGAAGAACAGGATCGCTGTGTGGTGATTGCTATGAAAACTCCTAGGCTGGGGCAGCTTTCTGCTAAGTGAAGCACCGGCCTGGGGTATCAGGTAAATGAATACACTCTGATTAAGTAGTTAATAATGTGTACGGGGGCTCACAATCCTTCGCGTTGCAGCCACAAAAGAGGAGCAAGTAAATATCTTAATTTGCGCACTCACCGGATTAAATGGTAGGTTTGGGTGTTTATGCCCTGAACCCCTCGCTTTATTACTTTCTCACTCCGTATTCAAAACAAAATATATCCATACACTGTTACACGATACAGGTTTCACTCACCGCTTCATTGGGATGGCCCAGGTGCCATGCCCCAGGCCCGCAGCAAAGGAAGACGTATTTTCCAAGACCAAAGGCAAAACAGTATGCACTTGTCGGACTCCAATGAAGCGGATAAAAAAATTCAAAAACTTTATTGGTGATCAAGGCCTAGACCACCAATACAGTTTTTGAATTTTTTATCTGCTTCATTGGAGTCCGACAAGTGCACTCTGTTTTGCTTTTGGTCTTGGAAATGAATACAATCACTGGGTTTGGCACCCCCAAGTGATTGTGACTTTCCTTCTCCTTTAAGGAAGGTATTTGACTTCTTTATGAATCTATCTTTGTGGTTGCTGGACTACAGCCCCTATTATGCTTCAACCCTTGATAAAATGTGACAGAATGCTAGGAGTTGCAGTCCAGCAATGGTTGAATAGAGAAACACTGCTACAGCAAGTTAATGTCCCTTCCAAAGGGGATGTAAATGCTCCCCTAAAACTGTCCCATTAATTCTACTAATTCTTTTACATATATGACTGAAATAGTTGCAAGATAGTTCACCAGTAAGAAAGTCAACTTTCTGTTATTTTACTTATAGATTATTATTAGATATTACATTCTAATCAAATATTAGACAACATACTGCTAGACAGTGGCTGTAATCAAAAAACAGTGGTAACATTTTCCAGAACAGAGAATTTGCAGAACAGAGAATACAGAACCATGGTTTACACGGATCACTAGGGATTCTCACTGATGGATTTGTTTCTGTTATATGGAGCTCCTGGCCATGTTAAAAAAAGTTTTACCAAACAATATTGCTTAATATAACCCTGATATTGCTGGACTACAGGACTTTATTCTTAATAATATGCTGTAAATGCTGGAAGCTGTAGTCCAGCAGCATTTGGATGGAGTAACAGAAGCTATGTGTCTTCTTTAAAGTATTCTGGACTTTGTAGCCCAGACATAATTTATTAATGTGTGACTGGGCAAAAGTTTTGAGATCCTCTTTAAAGCAATAAATAATGTTCAGTAAAACGTTTACCATTGTCCTGAGCTAGTGACCCAGTTAATTCAAGAGGATCCTCCAGTGAAAATATAAACAGCTCTGGTATGCCCAGCTCAATATTCTTTTATTATATGAAAAATACTGATGGCATTAAAAGCCTGTGCAGCATTATGTCTTCACAGAAAAAAGAAGAAGGGGTACAGATGTGTAATTACATAGATTAACTAACTCATTTTTTTTAAAATAGCTGGTACCATGTACCTGTGCAAAATGTGCATAATTTCTAGCCTAATTCTTTGTTGGTCAAGATCATAAGTGAGACATACTGTATCTCTTTGTAAGGACTGGTAAGGATACCTTCAATAACAGGGAGCCTAGTGTATTTGAACAGAAGGAATTTACTAATGCAAAGACGTAAATTAATCAAAGAGTGCCAACACTATTTAATAAAGACTTTAACTCTATTAAACTTCCTGTATCAATTAGTATTGGTGTGATATACACCAGTCTATTGTACAGCTCTGCAGAACTAGATTCACGGACAAAATATGTTTAGTTAGGGCTTGCACATTGCGTCTCTTTTTTTCCTCTGAGGTAGAAAGCCTACTTTTCAGCCAGAAGTGATTTTTTTTGAGACTATGGGGCACATTTACTTATCCACGAACGCTCTGATCGTTCGTTCGATCGGTCCAGTCGTATTTTCCGTGACTTTTTCGTACCTTGCGCGACTTTTTTGGCGCTTTCGCAACTTTTTCGTATTTTTAGCGCAAAAAATGGGATCGGTTTTGCCGCCGTTTACAATTGTTCCGTACGAAAATTTTGTGACTTTCGGATCGCCAATGCGATGTTTTAGTGACTAATACGATTTTTTCGTTAGTATTTTCATGATATATGCGATCTTCAGAAATTTTCGTTTCCAATCCGAATTTTTCCCATTCGGGATTTGAACTCGTGTGTGCAAAAACTATTGAATTATTGCCTTAAATTAACTGTTGCTCATTAAAAAAATCTAACATGAATAAGAAATGATATTGTAGAAATGATCATTATTAAATGCCAATTTAGACTTATTTCGTTGGCATTTCATTTGGAAGCCAACATTAATGTTAATGAATATCCCTTTTATACAAATAATAAATAATAAAAATAATAATGGGATGACTTCCCTAGGTTATTTATTTTATTTTCAGATCAATGTGTACTCTTATGTACCATCTTAATTATTTATTTTGTTATTAAATATGAGGCGCTCCAGCAACGCATAACCTTGAAAGGTCCATATTTCTAATACCCATATTTTAAATCAAAGGCAGTCTCCATAGTGATATCAGATTTCTCTCTGGAAGCTACATTATGTTCTAACAAAAAACATGGTATCCAAAGCACGTACTGAACTATTTCATTGAGTAGAGATTCCTCACAAATGATTAGTTAAAGAATAAAGCAGAGTGGAATGAATGCATTAGGTGATTTTCTGAGTTCCTCACCCCAAAGTTTCCAATGAAGACTCCATAAAAGCAAGACTGAGATTACTACAGTTTAATAAAAAAAAAAAAGGGAGCCACAAAAAAAATGATACAGTTTGAAAGAAGTTCACACATATATGCAATGTGTAAGTGCAAACTTAAAGGGATATTGATACTCTTTTAAAGGTCAACTTATTAAAGGACAAGGAAAGTTGATTCACTGAGTGGGTGCCAATATGTCAGCAACCATCAGTGTATCTTAATGTTTTGTCCCTAGGCTGGTGCTCCTTTTAGGAAAAACCTCTACTGGATCTGTAAGTAATGCAGTGCAGCACAGCCACCATACCTTTTCCTGTCATCCCTAGACTTAGGGTCCCATTCATTAAAGTACAACAGGTCGGATTACAAAAAGTTTAGAACTTTTGCGTATTTTTGGTTTTCCGTGCATATTACGCAACTTTTTTGTGCTTTGCTACAATTTGGCCGACAAAATCGTATTTGTCACAACAAGTACGAAAGTTTCAGAATTCATTCAAGCTTCGGTATTGTGACTTTCCTTGGGCCAGGTTGGAGCTGCAGAGTACCATTGAGCCCTATGGGAGACTTTCCTTGGGCCAGGTTGGAGCTGCAGAGTGCCATTGAGCCCTATGGGAGACTTTCCTTGGGCCAGGTTGGAGCTGCAGAGTGCCATTGAGCCCTATGGGAGACTTTCCTTGGGCCAGGTTGGAGCTGCAGAGTGCCATTGAGCCCTATGGGAGACTTTCCTTGGGCCGGGTTGGAGCTGCAGAGTGCCATTGAGCCCTATGGGAGACTTTCCTTGGGCCAGGTTGGAGCTGCAGAGTGCCATTGAGCCCTATGGGAGACTTTCCTTGGGCCAGGTTGGAGCTGCAGAGTGCCATTGAGCCCTATGGGAGACTTTCCTTGGGCCAGGTTGGAGCTGCAGAGTGCCATTGAGCCCTATGGGAGACTTTCCTTGGGCCAGGTTGGAGCTGCAGAGTGCCATTGAGTCCTATGGGAGGCTTCCAAAATCATGCACTGAAGGTTCAAAGTCAGAAAGTTTTTAATCTACTACACATGTGCAAGTCTGTGTTAGTGATGCCTGTAAAAGGTAAATATAATGGCAGAGTGGCACTGTGCTACTATTTTCCCTTGGCCATTGCTTTATTCTCGAAAACTGTCCTGGGCATATTGGCATCATATATATACATAAAAACATATTGGTGTCCCAGTGAATTGGACTTTCTTTGTCCCTTAAGTCAGCCCAGAAGGTTATCCCAGTATTTTTTTAAATAATTTAAATGCCTCATTGTCTTTTTATATCTGGCATGTCTAATTAGAATTGCTATCAGAAAGTAATGCTGTTAATACACTGACCAGTCAGCATTGATCAAATATCTCCTTGTGACATTTATATTAGTATTAGTATAGTTTCATACTTAAAATCCATTTACAATCCACCACCCACAACATTCTAAACAACTACAACCTATTATTTTTAGAGCTATTGATCCTACCCATCCACATACATTTTTAGAAAGTATGCCAGTATAAGGACATCTCTGCAATGTGTCAACTGGGAAAGGCTTTTCATAGGGTTAGACACAGACACATCTTTAAAACATTGCTTTGCAGGTATACACAACAGTATATTCCCCTTGTAAGCAAGGAGAGGCATCGCAAAGCAAAACCTTTATGGCTGAATAAAAGTGTTAGGGGCTGATTTACTAAGACACGAATTCTGACCGAATTGGAAAAATTCCGATTGGAAAACGAACATTTTGCGACTTTTTCGTATTTTTTCGGCGCCTTTACGACTTTTCGGAAATTATCGCGACTTTTTCGTTACCAATACGATTTGCGCGAAAAAACGCGAGTTTTTCGTAGCCATTCCGAAAGTTGCGATTTTTTCATAGCGTTAAAACTTGCGCGAAAAGTTGCGCTTTTTTCGTAGCGTTAAAACTTAAAAGGCGCGACATTTTGCGCAAGTTTTAACACTACGAAAAAATCGCAACTTTTTGCGCAAGTTTTAACGCTACGAAAAAATCACAACTTTCGGAATGGCTACGAAAAACTCGCGTTTTTCCGCAAAAATCGTATTGGTAACGAAAAAGTCACGATAATTTTCCGAAAAAATCGCAAAATACCGATCATTACGAAAAAAACGCAATCGGACGCATTCGGCTCGTTCGTGAGTAAGTAAATGGGCCCCTTAGTGTCGAGGTTGGTAAGAAAAAACGTGCTTTTAAAGGATTCAAGTTAGCAGGGACAGTGGAAACTTTCAGCAGGTACAAGGAAGCAAATAAAGCATGCAAAAAAGCTATCAGGCAAGCTAAAGTAGAGATGGAAAGGGATATTGCAGCTAGGAGTAAAAATAATCCAAAATTATTTTTTAATTATGTGAATAGTAAAAAAATTAAGCAAGAAGGGGTGGGAACCTTATTATCACGGGGGGGTAAGTTGGTTGATGAGAATGGGGAAAAAGCTGAAATTTTGAACTCTTATTTTTCATCTGTCTATACATCTGAGGAGCCAGCTAATGAAGGCTTCCCTTTTAATATGCCCAGTTCTAGTAATTTAGCTACTGACGCATGGGTCACTCGGGAGGAGATTCAAAAGGACTTGAACATGTAAAGGTAAACAAAGGTCCAGGGCCAGATGGGATTCATCCCAGGGTATTAAATGAGCTGAGCGCTGTGATTGCCAAGCCTCTTCACATAATTTTTCAGGATTCGTTGAGGTTTGGCATGGTGCCCAGAGACTGGCGAATTGCTAATGTGGTGCCGTTATTTAAAAAGGGTTCCCGTTCTCAGCCTGAAAACTATAGGCCTGTTAGTCTGACATCAGTAGTAGGAAAGCTTTTGGAAGGGGTAATAAGGGATAGCATACTTGAATACATTGCGTAACAGATCTTGCCAGACTAATTTAGTCGCCTTTATGAGGAGGTGAGCAGGAACCTTGATGCTGGAATGGCAGTTGATGTCATCTACTTGGACTTTGCTAAAGCATTTGATACAGTACCTCACAGAAGGTTAATGATCAAATTGAGGAATATTGGCCTAGAACATAATATTTGTAATTGGATAGAGAATTGGCTGAAGGATAGATTACAAAGAGTGGTGGTAAATGGAACATTTTCTAATTGGAGCAGTGTGGTTAGTGGAGTACCGCAGGGGTCAGTCCTTGGTCCTTTGCTTTTTAACTTGTTTATTAGTGACCTGGAGGTGGGCATAGACAGTACTGTATCTATTTTTGCTGATGACACTAAATTGTGCAAAACTATAAGTATGTACAAGTACATTAGAGGGGATTATAGGTAGATAGGGGGTGTTCTTTTTTCCCATAAAAACGATCAACGCACCAGAGGTCACCCCTTTAGATTAGGGGAACAGACCTTCCATTTGAAGCAGTGTAGGAGGGGGTTTTCATGGTGAGGGCAGTGAGGTTGAGGAATGCCCTTCCTAGAGATGTGGTAATGGCAGATTCTGTTAATGCCTATAAGAGGGGCCTATATGAGTTTTTGAACAAGCAGAATATCCAAGGCTATTGTGATACTAATATCTAAAGTTAGTATTAGTGGTTGTATATATAGTTTATGTATGTGAGTGTATAGATTGGTAAGTATAGGTTGTGTGTGCTGGGTTTACTTGGATGGGTTGAACTTGATGGACTCTGGTCTTTTTTCAACCCTATGTAACTATGTAACTATGCACAACTACATACATTTTAGAAAGGTTTTGGCATCAATCTGGCAGAATCAAGGGTTGTCCCTCTATTGTACAAACTATTATTAACTCAAGAATCTCCACTAAAATATTTTTTTAAGTAATATAGATTGTTTGGGAAAAGGCCCATTAGTAACATAGGGGCTGATTCACTAATGGTCGATAACGCTTATCGCATGTTTTTTTGCGTTAAAAAGCATGCGATAAATAAGTACTGATTCACAATTTGTCATTTTGCATGTGTTAACGCACATATCGCATGCGCTAAATAACGCATTGAGATAATGATGATTCTTAATTATCGCAAGTGTCCTTATAGTGAATCGAGCGTTAAGTCGCAAAAAATAAGAAGTGATGACATTTTTAGCGCATGCTATACATAGTGCTCGTTTTATCGACCTTTAGTAAATCGGCCCCATAATGTGACATGCATTGTAAGATTTCCCCAGAAACTGCCACCAAAGAATCCACATTTAAGGTGGCATATCACTCCAAAAAGAAACATAACTTTTCCCCTGCCTAGACATTGGGGATTACTTACATATATTCTGTGGTGGCAACATACTATAAAATACTAATAGACATCCATTTAGCACTTCTAGGATTCCCATCTAAGTCCTTGAATAAACATGAAAATAAAAAAGTATCTCTTTTATTGTTTTATAAACTGGGAAGAAAGAAAAGGGGGGGGGAGAAGAAGAAACAAGAAGGCAACGGAAAATAAATTCTTACTCAAATAATGGCAGCAGCAAGAATTAATTTGGCTAAATGTTTCCTGCAAAATAGTATTAGTATTCATTATAAGTCAGATACTTGGATATTGGATGATTCAGTTAATAAGTACACAGAAATATGGCCACCATAGTCTGTTTATTGAAATTCTCTAAACCAACCACCTACTTGCCCTGTGCATGACATCTTTGTATTTTATACCCCCACACTAACTTTCCTTACCTTATGTTATTTACCATGTCTTGCAAAAGATGCTTATCATAAACATTAATTATCTATGAAGACTCTTGTTATTTGTTTGGGAAATGTAAAAATAAAGAGATACAAAAATTGGCAAGAAAAATAGGAGACAAAAAGCAAATGCCCACATACAAAATCATTAGCACTATTGACAATATCCAAATTACTTGCAAAAGTAGGACAGATAAGGATGAGACAGAACAGTAGAAAAGCATATGTATAGGTGATACTAGAGCTAGCAGTAGACATTGGTAATTTGGATCTGACCTTCTTGAATATTAACAATATAGCCTCTTTAGCCTCAGTCTTTAAGATGAGAAATGAACAACCTATGAGGTGATAAGGTCTTATTTTTCCATTTGAAGCCAGGAGCATTGTTTGAGTTACAGATGACCTCTTGTTAGCACAACAAGGGGCTGAAAATGACTTTGCTATTAAAAGTGATAAAAGTTCCATTTCCGTTTGATGAGGCTGACAGTGGAGGCTCATTTTCTTCTGGCCTTGACATTTTCAGTTACGCTGGTCAATCCATAAAGGGGAATACAGGTGAGCTCATACAGATTTCTAAGGACCCGGACACATAACAAGGCTACTAACATGGTCATTCTTTTAAATTTTTTTTTTGTACCAAAAACCTATATGTGCAAGATATTAGACAGCCTTTTATTATTAGAGAAAAAAAGCATGTGATTATAGAACCCTTTAGGCATGGAGTCAGCCTGTTTGCAGATACAAAAGCGTATTTTGGTGCAAAAATGCATTTCTTTTGCAGCAAACCTGACAGTGTTTTTTGGTGTAAATAAAATCAATATTTTTAATAAACAATTTCTCATAAATGTGTTGTCTCCAAAGCAGTTAGGAGGAATACCAGATCGGCCTGGTGTATATTTTATTAAAATAATTTACTTAATATTCGTTTTGTTTGAATCAAATTTAAAATGTCACAAGTGAAAAAGAAGGGAAAAAAAGAGGTTTGATAAAAGATGGGCTAAATACTCACAGTTCATAGAAATGTGGTTTTTGTAATTGCAAATTTCTTTGTCTTGATGGTGCAAGACCATAGTGAATTCATTAAAATTACTTCTGTCAAAATGTGCTCCATGCACTTCCATATAGTTGTCCTTCCTACCTTCCATTCCACATCTGACCTACTGACCCGGGGAACCCTGGAGCTACCACCACCTCCTAACCAGGTGGTAGCTCCAGGGTTCCCTTTGCATCCAGTGGCACTAGGCAGAAGTCACTTGCATGGCAAACAGAAATTACGCCAGACAGACTTTTGCACAATTGTGCTTGATTTTGTGATGACATGCGCACCCCAGTTCCAGTGATAGCGTTGTGCAGTTGCACCAGGCCAAACGTCCCTTTGGGACCACAATGATGCTGGAATTTAGGGAAAACAAATACTGCATTATGGGGTAAAAAACATAGCTATTGCACTTAAAATTGCTTTTAGCACTTACAGATCTGCAGTCCCTGTGCCCTCATGGGTTAGTCCAATAGAGTTCTACCTTTGTATTCTACTTTAGGGAAGCAGCAATTGGCTGTCTTATAGAATCCCTTCTTACAGAAGTAGATCTGATGGTCTTATATATTTTTATTAATAATAATGCAATAATATTTGACTCGGAGGAAGTTCTTATTTTTATCTGTTCATTGTGTTAAGCTTTTAAGCTATTGATATATTTCAGGCTTAAAAATTGAATTAACAACTTTGGAAATATACTAATAACAGCCTTACTAAGTCTGAACATTTCGTAATCCAGCAATTTCAGAATGATGGCTTTGTTTGGATAAAACAGGCAGATATAGATAGAACTTTTACAATATTGGAAACTCTAGATTATGTTATAAGATCTTGAAAAAAGAAAACAGTAATTGTGGCAGTTTGGGCATCCTACTAAATCAGTATTTAGTAACCCAAGCTTTGGCAAAGACCACAGCTTGTAAATATATTTGTATGCAGATAGGAGCCTTTACATTCTTGTTGCAGGGATTGTGCCCACTCTCCTTTGAATGTCACTACTTGTAAGTTCTTTTTGGGCCAGTGTCTTGCAGGTTAAAGATCTACAGACAAATTTTCAACATTTAAATCAGGAGACTATGAAGGTCATGGTGGCTTTTGAAGTATGTTTAGGATTATCGTTTTGCTGTAGAAGCGTGATCCCCTTCTCAGCTTCAGTTTTTTGGCTGACTGTTTCACACTGCCATCCAGAATTAATTCATACTTAGTGTAATCCATTCTCCCCTCTACATGAACAATGTATCCTGTGCCACTGGCTGCCACAAAGCCCAAAAGCATAATCGATCCACACCCATGTTAAACAGTTGGCAAAGTGTTTATTTCATCGAAAAATGTTTCTTTCTTTTCTTCAAACAAACCTTTGGTAATTGTGGCCAAAGACTTCAGTGTTTACTTAATCAGTCCCAGAGTACTTGTTTCCAAAAGGCCTCTTGCTTGTGTAGCTACTGTTCGGCATTCCTCAGATTTTGATGTTTGTGATGAAGGTGCATGTCAGGCTTCTTCCTGATGACTCCTCAATGCAGATCATGGTTGTGCAACTAACACTGCATTGTGAAATGGTGCAACACCACTCCTGTGTCAACCAAACCTTCCTGCACATTCTTTGCAGTCTTCCAGATCTTGCCTTTACCTACAGTAATTATCCCCTCAACTGCCATTTATTGATAACATTACAGACAATGGAAATGGCCAGCTGGAAGTGTTTTGCAATCATTTTATAGCTTTTGTCTGTTCTGTAGACATCAGTTAGCTTCATTTTCAGATCCCCACGCAGTTGCTTAGAGGAACTATAGCTGTGTAACTATGTAACTAAGCTCTGCAGTTGTCAACAGGTGACAACTTCTTATAGCTATAAAGGCCTAATGAGGTGATTAGGGTCAGGGAGCTTGCAAAAACTGTGAAACTTTCACTTTCAAATGTGTGTTAGGGGTACAAGACTTCCCTATTAAATATATCTGTTATCCTTGGGGTCTATTTATAAAAGTGTGTAAAAAAAACGGTGACCAAATACAGCACACATTACAGTCTGGTTGCCAGACATTGCTGTGTATGGCGTAATTTATATTTTTCACCACAAACTTCCAGCATAAAAAGCAGTAAATATTTGAAAAGCTATCTGAAAAACAGCAAT
This sequence comes from Xenopus tropicalis, assembly GCF_000004195.4. Classification (NCBI taxonomy): domain Eukaryota; kingdom Metazoa; phylum Chordata; class Amphibia; order Anura; family Pipidae; genus Xenopus; species Xenopus tropicalis. The sequence continues at coordinate 41,567,918 of NC_030683.2, read as the reverse complement.
CTTCCAAAATACAAAAACAGCAAAAATGCACTTGCCACTTGAATTTTTCCAATTGACTTGAATGGACATTGCCATTAATTTAATGCCAATAAATACAGTGATTGGGCATCATAAAACGAAATACACGGATTTATAGAGCTGCCATTTATTTTAAATTTTATCTTATGCTTTTAATCATTATACTGTACAAACCATGATAAAGCGACCCCTTCTAGTACAAAAAATGTCATTCTCAACCCCATCTAGTACAAATGTAAACACTATTTTTTCATGTTTGACTTTATTTTCTAAATCCAGATGTGTGTTTGCAAAGAAAGCTTGCTATAGCAATAACCTGCTTATCCAGTGTACACAGAATGGTTTGTCATCTTTCAAGATCCAACCAATGCCTGTTTTGACATTTTCATCTTCAAGATATCAGAACAGTCCTGAATAAACTGACTTATCTTGTAGTGTAGATCTATTTTATTTTATAGTTGAATTGTACGTATGGTTACTTTTTTTTATATGTAGAGTTAGATGAAATTGACTTAAAGGAGAAGGGAAGTAACTTTTTCAGCCAACTGCAGGTAGAACAATGAGTCCAACATTTGACTCTTGCCCATACAGACAATCTGTGGATTCTGGCAAATGCCAGAGGAGCTGCAGTAAGATGCCATATACATTCACTATTTGTAGGCCTGTGGGGGGCTGTTTGGGCCTCTGTGTACCAGGGCCTATTTTAAATCCCAGTCAAGACCTGATGTGACTTGTTCTTAACTGTCCAAGTACAGATTTGCCCAGTATTCTTGCAGGAAATGTTGGGGTTTTTTTGCCTAAGAGTATACACAATTATGTTTTTCTGCACTTTTGGAACTTTGCCATTAACCCTTTAAGTGCCAAGGGACGTAGATTCTACGTCCTAGGTAACAAGGGACCAAAGTGCCATGGGACGTAGAATCTACGTCCAATGGCACTGTCGGGTTTACAAGCGCTGCGCTCGCTTTTAAAGCAGCGCAGCGCTTGTAAACCCCTCAGATCCCCCTAGGCAACGAGCAAAGCTAAGCATACTCACCGATCCGGGTCCCCCAGCCGCACCGATCGTCGCTCCAGCCAATGACAGCAGTGGACACGCATTGATGACGTGTCCACTGCTGTCCCTTTAAAAGTCGCCGCCTACTGTCGGCTCCCTCACTCCTGCTGCGCACATTGGACCGGATGGAGCTTCCCTGCTGCCTTCCTGCTGGATTTATCGCCCCTGATCGCCTCTGATCGCCTGCCTGCCTTGGGTAAGCTGAACTACAACTCTCTACCACTGTTTATTTTGCTTATTTCTATCTCAACTGTCTAAAAATTTTTTTTTTTTTCAATTTTTTCTTCTATCTTTGTCATTATTACACTTTTGTACACATACACACTTATTTACAACTTTCCCAAGCACACACAGACACTAAAGCTGGCCATACACGTGGCGATCTCACGATGTTTCGTACGACCGTCGGTCGCACGAAACATCGTCAGATCCGCCACACACCATTCAGGGCTGAATCGGCAGGTAAGGAGGTAGAAACAATAGGATTTCTACCTCCTTCTGCCGATTCAGCTCTGAAGGGAGAATTTTGGTCAGGCGCCTTCTATGGCGCCCGATCAAAATTTTCTAACCTGGCCGATCGGCGAGTCGACCGATATCAGCAGCTTCCTGCGATATCGGTCGGCTCGCTGACATGCCATACACGCACCGATTATCGTACGAAACGAGGTTTCGTACGATAATATCGGTGCGTGTATGGCCACCTTTACACACACACTTACACTTACACTTTTTTTTTTTTTTTCTTTCTTTTCTTTTCTTTCTTTCTTTGCTTTCTTTGGCAGTCTTTTTTTTTTACTAAAACTTTATTTCTGATCTTGCTCTATAATTATCTGATTTATTTGGTTGCATTTTAGTGTTTTTTTGGCATTTTCATAATTGATTTCTGTTTTTGAATTATTCTATTGCACTGTAACTTTTTTATTGCTATTGGGTGCTGAATTTGCAGTGACGTTGGTGGATCCAGGGCTCTGACCACCGATTTCATTGCAATTATTGTTCTTCTGTTGGTTTAGGTGGTTTTATTGGATTTTACTGATTTTATGGTGTTTTATCTTTGCATTGTTCTTTGTGTGTTTAGTGCCCCCAAAAAGGTTGCTTTTGCAGTGACATTGGTGGATCCAGGGCTCTTACCGATTTCATTGCAACTATTGTTCTTTGATTGCTTTTAGTGGTTTTATTCCATTTTAACTTCATTTGATTTCAGTTGTTCTAGAAAGGTCCAGAGGTGCTAAGATTGTTCTGGTAGTTTCTATTGCCAAGGGTTAGGCTGATGCCACACATGGCGTAGGGCTGATTTTTTCAGCAAGTGGAAAAACGCTTGCCGAAAATTCAGCCCTACGCTTGCTACTTGTGCCTGCACCCGAATGAATGGGATACGCTCGGGTGCAGGCACATGTAGCCGATATACGCATGAAAACGCGAGACTTTGCATTCTCACGCGTTTTCATGCGTATATCGGCTACATGTGCCTGCACCCGAGCGTATTCCATTCATTCGGGTGCAGGCAAAAAAAAAGGGGTGCATAGATTGCAGCCCCAATATTATGCATTTTCAGGTTTGGTGGCCATGTACTTATGCGCAACCAGACATAGGTATCGTTTTATTCAGGGGAACTTGCAGATTGATGGTTAGTAAGTTTTTGGTAGTTGCCATGGAGATTTTGGGGAGAAATCTAGGTTTTTTTATCTGGTTTTTCCTTGATTTCTGACCAAAATCTAGGGTTGTATCTGGTTTTTCCTTGATTTCTGACCAAAGCGCTGACTTCTGCAAGGGACTGCGGCCACAATTTTCCATGTAGAAAGAGAAGAATGGTGTCTCTGAATAGCTGAAGGTGTGCACTTTTCGTAAATATATAGATTGTGGGGGTTATCTCACAGGTAGGGGGGGTTAACACTGAAAAACTGCAGGTAGTGCACATAGAGCGCAGCCCCCAAAATTTCAACTGAAATTGCCCTTATGCATTGCCCCTGTTTTGGGGCATTTGGTGGCCACGTCTTTATGTGCACCCATACATATGGGGTATCGTTTTATTCAGGGGAACTTGCAAATTGAGGTTTAGTAAGTTTTTGGTAGTTGCCATGGAGATTTTGGGGAGAAATCTAGGTTTTTTATCTGGTTTTTCCTTGATTTCTGACCAAAGCGCTGACTTCTGCAAGGGACTGGGGCCACAATTTTTCATGTAGAAAGAGGAGAGTGGCGTCTCTGAATAGCTGAAGGTGTGCACTTTTCAGAAATATATAGTTTGCGGGGGTTATTTCACAGGTATGGGGGTGTTTAGACTAAATAACTGCAGATAGAGCACAGCCCCCCCTTATGCATTGCCCCGGTTTGGGGGCATTTGGTGGCCACGTCTTTATGTGTACCCATACATATGGGGTATCGTTTTATTCAGGGGAACTTGCAGATTGAGGTTTAGTAAGTTTTTGGTAGTTGCCATGGAGATTTTGGGGAGAAATCTAGGTTTGTATCTGGTTTTTCCTTGATTTCTGACCAAAGCGCTGACTTCTGCAAGGGACTGCGGCCACAATTTTCCATGTAGAAAGAGGAGAGTGGCGTCTCTGAATAGCTGAAGGTGTGCACTTTTCAGAAATATATAGTTTGCGGGGGTTATTTCACAGGTATGGGGGTGTTTAGACTAAATAACTGCAGGTAGAGCACATAGAGCACAGCCCCCCCTTATGCATTGCCCCTGTTTGGGGGCATTTGGTGGCCACGTCTTTATGTGTACCCATACATATGGGGTATCGTTTTATTCAGGGGAACTTGCAGATTGAGGTTTAGTAAGTTTTTGGTAGTTGCCATGGAGATTTTGGGGAGAAATCTAGGTTTTTATCTGGTTTTTCCTTGATTTCTGACCAAAATCTAGGGTTGTATCTGGTTTTTCCTTGATTTCTGACCAAAGCGCTGACTTCTGCAAGGCACTGCGGCCACAATTTTCCATGTAGAAAGAGGAGAGTGGCGTCTCTGAATAGCTGAAGGTGTGCACTTTTCAGAAATATATAGTTTGCGGGGGTTATTTCACAGGTATGGGGGTGTTTAGACTAAATAACTGCAGGTAGAGCACATAGAGCACAGCCCCCCCTTATGCATTGCCCCTGTTTGGGGGCATTTGGTGGCCACGTCTTTATGTGTACCCATACATATGGGGTATCGTTTTATTCAGGGGAACTTGCAGATTGAGGTTTAGTAAGTTTTTGGTAGTTGCCATGGAGATTTTGGGGAGAAATCTAGGTTTGTATCTGGTTTTTCCTTGATTTCTGACCAAAGCACTGACTTCTGCAAGGCACTGCGGCCACAATTTTCCATGTAGAAAGAGGAGAGTGGCGTCTCTGAATAGCTGAAGGTGTGCACTTTTCAGAAATATATAGTTTGCGGGGGTTATTTCACAGGTATGGGGGTGTTTAGACTAAATAACTGCAGGTAGAGCACATAGAGCACAGCCCCCCCTTATGCATTGCCCCTGTTTGGGGGCATTTGGTGGCCACGTCTTTATGTGTACCCATACATATGGGGTATCATTTTATTCAGGGGAACTTGCAGATTGAGGTTTAGTAAGTTTTTGGTAGTTGCCATGGAGATTTTGGGGAGAAATCTAGGTTTTTATCTGGTTTTTCCTTGATTTCTGACCAAAGCGCTGACTTCTGCAAGGGACTGCGGCCACAATTGTCCATGTAGAAAGAGAAGAGTGGTGTCTCTGAATAGCTGAAGGTGTGCACTTTTCGGAAATATATAGATTGTGGGGGTTATCTCACAGGTAGGGGGGGTTATCAATGAAAAACTGCAGGTAGTGCACATAGAGCGCAGCCCCCAAAATTTCAACTGAAATTGCCCTTATGCATTGCCCCTGTTTTGGGGCATTTGGTGGCCACGTCTTTATGTGCACCCATACATATGGGGTATCGTTTTATTCAGGGGAACTTGCAGATTGAGGTTTAGTAAGTTTTTGGTAGTTGCCATGGAGATTTTGGGGAGAAATCTAGGTTTTTATCTGGTTTTTCCTTGATTTCTGACCAAAATCTAGGGTTGTATCTGGTTTTTCCTTGATTTCTGACCAAAGCGCTGACTTCTGCAAGGGACTGCGGCCACAATTTTCCATGTAGAAAGAGAAGAATGGTGTCTCTGAATAGCTGAAGGTGTGCACTTTTCGTAAATATATAGATTGTGGGGGTTATCTCACAGGTAGGGGGGGTTATCACTGAAAAACTGCAGGTAGTGCACATAGAGCGCAGCCTCCAAAATTTCAACTGAAATTGCCCTTATGCATTGCCCCTGTTTTGGGGCATTTGGTGGCCACGTCTTTATGTGCACCCATACATATGGGGTATCGTTTTATTCAGGGGAACTTGCAGATTGATGGTTAGTAAGTTTTTGGTAGTTGCCATGGAGATTTTGGGGAGAAATCTAGGTTTGTATCTAGTTTTTCCTTGATTTCTGACCAAAGCGCTAACTTCTGCAAGGGACTGCGGCCACAATTTTCCATGTAGAAAGAGAAGAGTGGTGTCTCTGAATAGCTGAAGGTGTGCACTTTTCGGAAATATATAGATTGTGGGGGTTATCTCACAGGTAGGGGGGGTTATCAATGAAAAACTGCAGGTAGTGCACATAGAGCGCAGCCCCCAAAATTTCAACTGAAATTGCCCTTATGCATTGCCCCTGTTTTGGGGCATTTGGTGGCCACGTCTTTATGTGCACCCATACATATGGGGTATCGTTTTATTCAGGGGAACTTGCAGATCGATGTTTAGTAAGTTTTTGGTAGTTGCCATGGAGATTTTGGGGAGAAATCTAGGTTTTTTATCTGGTTTTTCCTTGATTTCTGACCAAAGCGCTTACTTCTGCAAGGGACTGCGGCCACAATTTTCCATGTAGAAAGAGAAGAGTGGTGTCTCTGAATAGCTGAAGGTGTGCACTTTTCAGAAATATATAGTTTGTGGGGGTTATTTCACAGGTAGGGGGGGTTAACACTGAAAAACTGCAGGAAGTGCACATAGAGCGCAGCCCCCACATTTTTAGCTGTAATTGCCCTTGTGCATTGCCCCTGCTTTGGAGTGTTTGGTGCCCATGTCTTTATGTGCACCCATACATATGGGGCATCATTTTATTCAGGAGAAGTTTGTCTTTCAAATATGCCTTTGTTAGAAAATTTTTATGAGATTTTTTTTTGTCAAATCCACATTTGATCATGCGTCCAAGTTTACGTTTTAGAAAAAAAAAAAAATGTCATAAAAAGTTCCAAATTTCACAATGCACTGACAAAAGGTATTTGGCTTTTGAGTGAAAACTACATTGCACCTAGAAACCTGAAGGTCTGTAGTTTCTAAAGATACCAAACATGAGGGGATATTTTAGATTTACATATAAGTTATGCTGCATTAACTGTTACAAGCGCTTTTCCGCTTTGTTCTGGTGTGATATTGTACTAAGTATTGCTTTAGTTTGGGGGTTACTTCTGGACAGGAACTGTGGGGTACCACCACATATTTGGTATCGTTGGAATTGGGAGTATCAGGGCTTTTACAAACAATAAAAAAAAGTGAGTAAAATTAACTTTTCTATGGAAAAAAACCTCAAAATATACAGAAATTTTTCATAATTTTTTTTTTTTTTTTACATATTTCACCCAAAATACACATCATATCTCCAGAAAAGTTATAAAATTTGGTATGTATGTCGAAGCCCAATTAGTGACGAAAAAAACGATATATAATTTCCCTAGTTTCGTGGAGGTTTTCCTACCAAAAAACATTGTTAAAGTGAATGAGTACAAAATGCTTAAAAAACGTCTGGCACTGGGGGGAACCGAAATGACGAATTCGGCTGGCACTTAAAGGGTTAATGCATTTGTACCTATTTGCATTACATTATGTATACATAATATGTTGGTTGTTTATATTTTCCCTATGATTATAAATAACATAAACCAATAACTCTAAGTAAAAAAAGCCTTATGAAAAAGATTAATTAAGCTGCAATCCCCATTCATTTATGGATACATGGCATTTAAACCAGCAACACTAGCTTTCTAAGTAAAATACATTTCCAGTTATTAATGTTAAGTGGTGTTAAATTATACATCTCCCAAATGCCAAAGCCTAGAATTTCTAAATGCAATTTTCTGGAGACCGGAGAAATCATCTGTGCACCTGTGATTATAAAAAGGTAAAAAACAGGTTTAGTCAAGCAAAATGATAAAAAATGCTTGTAACATTACCATTTAGCATCCCGCAGCTTTCAAACTGAAAGAAGAAGTTAACTTTTCAGCCAATATTTAGTGCAATCCGCTTAATAAATAATTTTTTTGACTGCTTACAATCATATAAATTGCATATGCATCATGCTTTCTACAAGATTTATACCTCCAGTATACCACCAGTAAAGTAGCAGATCATAATAAAGTTGGGGGAGTCCATTCCTTTGCTTCCTTCTCACCCTAGAGAAGCTTCTATGAAACTACAAATGGGTAGACAATAGAAGTTTTGCAGCTTGAAATCTATTGATATGTGTTAGAGCAAGGTTCTCTCTTTCTTTTTTCACCAAAAGTATCTTAAAGGGATTTTGTCATGATTTTCATGGTGTACTTTTTATTTCTAAATTACACTGTTTACATAGCAAATCATTTATTCTACTACCGTATATACTCGAGTATAAGCCGATCTGAATATAAGCCGAGGTACCTAATTTTACCTAAGAAAACTGGAAAAACTCGAGTATAAGCCTATAGGGTGGGAAATGCAGCTTTAGTTTTAAGTTTTAATAATCAAAATAAATACCTATAAAAATTACATTAATTGAGGCATCAGTGGGGTATATGTTTTTCAATATTTATTTCAAAGAAAAACAGTAAACTAGCTCTGTAAGCGGAGAAGAGGGTCAACAAAAACAATATGAGTACTACCCCGCACTCATTGCACATTGGCAAACTGGCAGCAGACCCGGTCCTGGAGGGATGTAAGGGGAAATAAGTATTGCTAGTGGGAGCCTAGGCCAGGGCACTGGAGGGTCTGGTTGCAGGTGGCCTAATTTGCACACAAAGGACAGAGGGTGCTAGTCTTGAGGGACCCATGGCAACCGACTCGAGTATAAGCCGAGGGTGACTTTTTCAGCACATTTTGGGTGCTGAAAAACTAGGCTTATACTTTATTCTTGAACAAACAATTTTTTTTTTGTAGTTGTAATATTGGTGTGTAGGCGCATATTTTATGCCTGAGTCTGAGCTTTCAGAAAAGGACCAGCGCTACACATTAGAACTGCTTTCAGATAACCAACTGTCTCTCCTGCTCAGTATACTTTCAATTGGACCCAAATTGCATAATAGTTATTCTCATGTGTACCACTAGGTGAGACTAGTGCAAATGTTTCTTGATATTTTTTTCATCTCTATAATGCTGAAATCTTCTCCAGCCCTCAGGAAACCTGATTTTTGCATTCATTGTATTTGGGTGAAATTCCCACTGGTTCTTACTGTGTTTATTGTGTTTTGGGTGCCACTACTTCTGCCACTCACTGTATAATGTATTTAGGATCTGGAGTTATTTTTCATAGAAATTGATGTAACATTATTTATAAGTGCATACTTTGTGCACAGATATATATATTCTTTACTGTACAAGTTAATTGGGGCTAATGGCATAGTGTATTTTAGCTGGCAGAGAAATGCCTGAAGCCACTAGGACAATATAAGCAAATTTGCCTTGCTTACCCTCTTGCTAAAATTCAGGACAGTACCAGCAGTGCTATTAGCTAATGTAGACACTTTCATTTCAGGCAGCTGAATCCTTTAGCAGAGGTGTCAGGGAGCTGTGGGTCCCACGGGAGAAAAGCGCTTTACAAATGTTTGTTGTTGTTGTTGTAGCTGTTAACTTGTTACCTGCCTGTTTGCTGATCGGCTGCTGGGGGAAGTGTTGGGGGGGTTGTGAAATCATTCCAACTTAATTTTAAAAAATCTGTCTAGCTTTTAAAAAAGGATTTTAATGCAGTATTCTGCTGGAGAAGCTCTATTAACTGATGCATTTTGGAAAAAAACCTGATTTCCCATGACAGTATTCCTTTGTAGCTATTGCTATTTTAGATCTGTGAGTGTCAGAGGGACTATTTGTCTAGCAAGGATGGCATGCAAATGGTTCTCTCATTCTAGGGGATGCTGAGAAGCAAAATGATTACTGCAATTTCTAATATAAAAACGAGAACAGTGTTGGCTGTCAGGTGTGGATTTCACAAAGGTCAAATCCATTGAGTGCCTAAATGCAAACACTTTTCTCATTTTCATTTTCCTATGCTGAGGGTCTGATGCATCTGGATCACCTTTTCTACTAGGTGAATGTTTATTTTTTGGTCTTTAGTGCCCTCTTTTCCTTCTACAGTTTCTAATTCAATCCAGTTAAAACAGTGTATAAGACTGTCTCTCCAAAATGTACATGATATGATATATAGAAGACCTTGTTCCTGTACGTTAGACAACTTTGTTTTGCGTATCCAGTAACCTTATCTGTATACTATGTAGGTAGGGGATAGCCCATTTGCAGCTTATTTACTATAACTTTAACAATTAAAAGGAACATTGATTATTAAATGCCTCCATTGACATCTAAAAAAAGTATTGCATTACTATTGTTTAGCTTAAACCATTTAACAAAAATGAAGTAATATACATGACTGCATGTGTTAGGAAACTTGGCTTCCTCCTATTTTCTTTGTTGATTATAAGCCTGTATGTCAGACACACTATTAATTTGCTCTTTTTCGGTTAGATTGCAATATCAATACATTCTAAATGTTTTTGGGACTTCTGCAGTTCTAATCTCCCACAGAGTATAAATTGATAATAAATAGCTCAAATTCAGGATTTATTGTTTATCAAACCTACTGTTTTTCATGTTTAGTCAATTACATGCTATGTATTGCACAGCCTGTGCCAGTGTCCTCTCTGTGTGTAGCCTAATGATTTCTCTAAACTTCAGTGTACTGGCAGGACCCTTTGCTGAGCATATTGATTACTAGAGTGTCCAGTGCTTTTGATATGCTCTTATATATAAAGGGGAGAGGGAGAGGGTTGTACTTTGCATGTTCCATTACAAAGCTGCTCATTCCCTGCTGCAGATGATAAAATATCAACAGAAAGCACAACAAAAGCAAAAGTCCTGTCATCCCAGGAAGAGGCACTATCATCACAGGTCTAAAATGGCAAATTTCAAGATTGCAAAGTTGTGCTTTTAACTCAGGGTCATTTTCAAAATGGACTCAAATTTTCAGCAAAATGATTTGGTAAGCTTTAAAATTTCTATAGTTCATAAGAAACAAAATGTAAAAATATAGTGCATGACAAAAGTATTCAGACTAGGGATGCACCGAATCCAGGATTCGATTTGGTAATCGGCCAGCATTTGGCCTTTTTGGGCAGGGTTCGGATTCGGCCAAATCCACGGTCCTGGCCAAACGGAATCTGAATTAGCATAAATTAGCATATGCTAATTTTTTAATGAAAAAAAAAATCCCCAGTGCTCCGCATGCGTGATTCTAAGGGGAAGGGGGCAGAGAATGATGGTGGCCTCTGGGCGCCTTTGCAAGAAATCCAGCGCTGCTGGTTCAGCAAGATCACAGTATCACAATGCTACATTAAATATGAGTAAACATATGTGTTGAAACAGTGATATGGCCATGGAAATGTTCTCAGGTTTTTTTGTAATGGTATTTTATCTTACGAATTTTCAAAGGGATGGTGTCCCTTTTATTTCTCTGATATAAATATTAGAGCTAAATGTGTCCTTATTTTCCTCATTGGTGTTGTATTCCCCAGCTACTCTGAATGTGCTACTATCTTAGCCCTTTCTAAGTTACCACTCTATTAGGCTTGTTGGCTAGCAAATAACTCATCCTAGTGACTAAGGGGACGTGAATATTATATGAGACATATTGTGGCCACTCAGAATTCTCCAGGGTTGATGTTGAAAGATCAACTCATTTGGCAAGGTCCTCCAAATGAGTGGATTGTTCCCCAATATGCTCACCTTGACGTGATGCACTCCTTGCCCTGATGGGATGTTTTAATCCTGACCAATCTGTATCTATAAGATTTTTGCCCAGATATCATTTGGGTAGGTCTGTTGGAGGGCTGATAAGCTAGGACGTGGTAGGACGTGGTCTGTTGGCAGCTTTTATTTGCCCACAAGCACCCACTTTCAGGTCGTGCACAGCCTATGTATATACAGTTGTCCCTGGAATGAATTACCATTCTGTGGGAAAATGTAATATATAGTTGCTTTTTAATATTTAAATTCTCTAGATACTGTGTCAAAGAGTTTTGAACAACCAATCAAATATTGTGTTTATTATCCAGAATTAAATAGATCAGTAAATGCTAACTGCTGACTCATTGGGACCTGCCAGATGTTGCCCTTGATATTAGATTCCTAACTGTGGATAATATTCTCACCAACCATTAATACAGTCATTTGTAAATAAAGGAAGAAATGCACATGGACATAATCCTTCCTATACACATTTTATGAGTTTCATATCATATTTCTAAATAAGATTCTTACTGCAATTGAGTGGATGGCACAGTTGGTCTAATTAATCGTTATATATCCAGTACCAATTCTGACATATATTAATGCATAATGAAGCTGAAGAGCAGAACAACTAACTCTTGACCTACTTTCCCAGCATCCAGGATATGTCTGAATACTCTTTATCGGTATGAAGGTAATTTCTGTGCCAAGCATTAAAACAAATAGGATATGGGAACCGTGATGAAGTTAAACAGATACATAAAGTATGGGATGTAGTAAGTTTACTTAGATTAAGGTGGTCTTACACGTTAGATTAGCTCATTTGGCAAAGTCGCCAAATAAGCAAATCATTCCCCGATATGCCCACCATTGGTGGGTGATTTCGTTCTAATGTGATCACTTTACCCTAGGGCCAAACGATCTTTTAACAATGAAGGGGATACGAAAAGTAAAAGCGAGGACTGCATCAATGAGCCAATGTAGTCCTTGGTCGGGTAGAAATATTGAACTTGCCCAATCGACATCTGACCAATTTTCTGCCAGATATCAGTGAGGGTGGCCTGTCGGAGGGCCCATACATGGGCATATCATCTTCAATATCATAATCAGCTTACCTTGGATTTTTATACAGAGACCAGGAACCTCAACTCTATGAAGAGCACACTCTAGTATCAGTCTGCAGAAAAAAAAGAAATTCCTAGTCAAATTAGATAATTTATGGGGGGCCATTTACTAATGGTTGGGTTTTTTTTTCCATCTTTTTGGATTTTTTAGTGCTAAACATCACCAAAAAAAAATCACAACGTTTTTGAGATTTATTTTGCAACAGAGCTGTGAAAATTCTGAATCCAAAAATACTCCATCTAAAACCTATCGAGATCATGTAGAAGTCAATGGCTTATGGTACCTTTCCTGGAAGATCTTTCTTTGCTATGAATCTTTAAAGGATTGCAGATTTTAGACGAAAAAGTTGTGGTTATTGTGTGACAAGAAGAAAAAGTTGAAATTTTTGCAGCTTTTCCACAACTTTTTCCCGCACATCCTTTTTCTGTTCAGCTTTTTTGATAAATGTCAAACATTCATGGGAAAGAGTTTCCAACTTTTAAAAAAAATTAGACAAATTTAGAGTTTTAGTAAATCTGCCTCCATGTCTCTTATTAACCACATCTTCATAGTAACAAATGGGGGGGCTAGAGGTTCAAAAATTGTTTTTTAGGCCTAAAAAACTAAGTACAGTGCAAGCTTCTAATGACATGTACAGGATTAGAATGTCAGCTTTATGGTCCTGTTCGTTACTTCTGCCATATAATATGTGTCAATAACAGTACTCAGTGAGTTATAGTTGGTACACGCTGTAACTGCAAATGCTCAGGGGGGGCTGCACTAGTATCAGTATTCATCAAATATAATGAATTTATTGTGAAATAATTATCTTTATCCCAGACATGTATATAAAATTTTATTGGTGTAGTCTGACTTAATATATTTTGCTGTTTATTTTATATAAGTATTTTATGTAAGTAGAATGAATAATTATGAAAAAATTTTATTTTGTAATTTTAGATCCCAAACTGAAACATGGTAATGTTAGGCTACAGTGTCAGGCCTTGCACAGTTATTTCTATCATAGTAAGGCTGTTCAGTATTGCTGATTCTTTCTATGTGCCCAAACTAACATTCAAGAATGCAACGAATTGCAAATTTCAGGAAACATACTAAACTCAAAGCAATTTGCATTATAATGTCTCTGTATTCAGATTCCGGTGCTATAATCATTGTTCTAGTTGTACATTGACCATAATTACAGTATTTATACAATGCATTCATTTGGTGGGTATGGAAGTACAGCTGACATGTCATTTTAAATATCAGTATTTGCTATGTAAGCAGAAAATAGCGTTCAGACCTTTCTTAGTAAATGCTGATCAGCTGCCTATAATAACAGGTTCACAAGAAAAATCATTTGTTGGGCCCAAACTTGGGTCTTACCCAAGTAAGCAACTTATGGGCCATCATAAATGTAGAACTTTTTTCTACTAAAATTGATGCTACGTGCCATACAGCATCATTGAATTAAATGTTATGTCCTGCATAATTATATTGAGAAAATGTATGGTATTTTATTGTTTATTGCACATTAGGCAATCATAATAATGAAATATAAAAAGCAGATATGTAGGCCTGTGTGTAAAATATATGTAGACATGTTCAATCAGGATCTTGTGTTTCTGTTATATACATTGGTCTTTAAAGTGAAATTAAGATAATAAGTAGGTCATTATTGTGGTAGTTATTATTAGGTTTTATCCGTTCTGTAATTTTTTGATTTTTTTGGGAAGAAAAATAGAGCATCTCTAGCAATGTAATGGCTAACACTTTAACACTTTTAAACACTTTAACACTTTTTAAACACTTTAAAAAGGACTGCTTCAATACACACGCCATTTTTTCAACTGTTGAGCTAGAAGGCAAGTTTTCCCATAAGCTACAATAGAACAGCACAACTGCTGGGCCACGGATAAAACAGCTTAGTGTACATGTACATCCACAAGTGCAGTAAGCAAAGTACATTTTTGAGCACAAGTGCCATGGTTTTTCCACTATGCAGTGTTTTCCCAGAACTCTAATGTAATTGGAGTCACAAGAGGGCCTGCTGTTTTAAAGGAGAAGGAAAAGCTAATAAAGAGTTAATTTCAAGCTGCAGGCATACCTTCAGTTCTCTCAATAGTGTCCTTAAGTCCCCCCACATTTCTGCATTCAGATGCTGAGCTGTGTAAAGAAAGCTCCCATAATGCCTCACTCCTGCACCGAGACCCAGACCAGTGTACATGCTCAGTTAGTTGTAGACTATGAGGAAGCTTCCTGCTGATTGGCTCAGATCCACATTCCTAAGGGGGGGGGTGAGTTATTAGCATTCTTGAGGGAGGGGGAAGCAGGAAAGTGGAGAGAGCAGAGAGCTGTGTGTCTCTGGCACAGGAAAACAAAGACAACAAATCTTTTGACAGGTGACTCAGTGCAGCGTTTCTGTGAGTGCTTATGGCTGTATTTACATAGACCTTTGTGATAAAGCTTACTTAGTTTTTACCTTTCCTTCTCCTTTAATGTATGTGTGGCAGGTTTCCACAGAGCAATTGACAGAACACCAGCCAGCAGCAATATGCATAAAATAATGGCAGTTAAAAAAGAAAAGACACCTTTCATCAGTAGGATAACACAAAAAATGAAGCTGATTTACAGACCTCTCATCAGGTAACAGTGTGTACAGCTACATAGACTTTTGTATGTATAGTTTGCAGACCTTTCTCTGGTGTTTCTTTCTCACTCCCCTAGTATCTCTCATTGTGAGACTGACTAGATAGGGTTTTAAGCCTTACGTTTTAGTCTCCTGAAGCAAATCAGATCCAGCCGGGCAGTCTGTGGCTCTTCAATCTTTTAGCTTTTATATGGCTGGCACTCCTGTACATTTCTACATTTCCTAGAGCTTCATAAAGATCTATGCATGCATCAGCACAATGTTGCATATGACAATTTAATCTGACCTTTTTTCATTAGATTATATGCCATCTGCTCACCTTCATTCATATGAAAAAAGCACAAATAAATCTAAGTATTCATTGGCACTATAGATTTATTTGTGCTTTTTTTTACTGTATTTTTCGTTAATCACTACATTTTCCAATATTTACACTGATATTGTAGGTTCATGTACAGTGTTACTAATTAGAAAACTAATTGAAGAAAATGTTTATCCTATGCTCCAAACATTAATTAAACCCAATAGGATTGTTTTGCCCCCAATTAGGATTTGTTATATCTTAGTTGGGATCAAGTACAAGGTACTTATTTATTACTACAGAGAAAAAGGAAATCAATTTTAAATAATAAAAGTATTTGCTTATAATGGAGTCTATGGAAGATGGCCTTCCAGTAATTCAGAACTTTATGGTAACAGGTTTCTGAATAACAGATCCCATACCTGTATCTTCCACATCATTTTGCATCCACATTAGTAAATCACAAGCAAGTTAAAGTTGTGATTTGATTGTGTCATTGTGGGTGAAAATTATATAATTTGGGGCACAGTGGTGCTCATGGAGCTGGAAATAGCAAGGGATTCATAGTTGCAAGTCAGTTGTGTGTACAGATACAACACACAACAAGAACCTGGCCTGGTGGTAACAGCTACTTAAGTTGCTTCAAGGGCTCCCATTCATTGTTGCACACTGTGCGCTGCTGTGCAAGAGCACATACAGTATAACTTAACTTTGCAGTATATAATCATGGGTTAAAGGGGAACCTGTCACATTTTTTTATCATGTTATGGGAATCTACCCATGCCCTGCCCCCTGTGCTCCGGATGTAGGAACAAAGGATGTGCATGCGCGTGATCCTGTAGGAGGAGGGGGGTGCAACAATTCCAGCCTCCCGGCGCTCTCAGTAGAAATCTGGCCCTGATGCCAAAAATTGGAAATCAGTGCAGGATTTCCTTCAGTAGGAGAAAACGGCTATGTCTCTGTTAGATAATTTATATAATAGTAAAATAAAAGTAGAAGCTATTTTAACTGCACCAGACTAGTAAAAAAATGTATGTATGTTTCCCATAGGTTCTTAGATCAGGGTAAAACTTTACTCCTGCTAATTCATAGCACCAGGGTCAGACTGTGGGTGCAGGGCCCACTGGGGCTATGGCTTCAGGGGCCCCAGCACCCCCCAATGGGCCCTCGCAGCAGCCTTCACAACGACCCCACCACCCTTCCGATCCCCGATCGTGCGTAAGTAAGGAGCACGTCAGGAGAGGGAGACTGGTGGATCAGGTCTGGGCCGCTGGGGCACACAGTTTTTTTTCCCGGTGTCCCGGCAGCCCAGTCCTACCCTGCATAATACCTTACATGAGCAATTGGACACTGCACAGTGATTTCATTTCTGAGTATGTGCCAGCAGGAGAAGGAGAAATGTTTGTAGGTACAGAATTTCATGGATTCTTTCATAGCACAGAGAAGGAAAGACATAGATAAAGACCTCACCTGTATAAATGTAAGAGTCTTTATGAAAAAGTTAGGATTGCTGCCTTCTCTGCATCATTATTTATTATTATTCTATATAATTATTATTTCTGTGCCGTTCAGGGTAAAATCATTTAGACTGTAGCAAATTTGCACAGAGCTATTATCACAATAAAACTAATGTGCCCTTCTAAATACATAGCAGTCCACCATTTATTTATCTCAGCTCTGTTATGCATGCTGAGTTCTGATTATAGGGGCTGCAGTACCACCGCCGTAAATGGTTGAATTAACATATATTCCACCTTCCCTTTTCTTTCTAGTTCTTCCATATTTGTTGTCCCACAAGGAGTACAAGACCTGAATTTCACATCACTTAGGGTATAATAAAGCAGAAGGTTATTTGCAAGCTGCATCTGTTCAAGGAAACACTGAAAATTGCTTGATTTTACTTTGTTTGTATTTGTTGTTGCTTATTTTTTCAACTCAGAATCGATTGTAGCATAAGAAAGCACTGGGGCAAGGTCAGCTTTGATGAATTCACATAGCTTTTTATTGTTTTCAAACTTAATTATTTTGTGACAGTTCAACAGGAATCATGAATAAACATTGAAACAAAGGCTATTAGTTACCTATGAGCAGCACTTGCACTATGATCTAACCACATGGATTCTAGAAAGTAATACATCCAGTCCTAATGGTGCCTTAGGGCATTTCATCATCCAGTAGTGACAACAGGTATTCTATATATTGGCATGTTCCATTTTTTAGGAAAGAGTAGTGAGTAACCAGAGTTTTAGAAGCTGCACGCCAAGCTACATCCATCACAGTTGCGCTGGATACACCAACACATGCACATTTTCAGGAATCATGCTCAAGTTATGGCTAGCTCAACAAGAGTGTGGATGCATTTCTTCTGGCATGCCAGTGCCTTCAGCATTAATATCAACATTCAAATCCTGGAAAAAGCCTTTGGGTGCTGTTAAACCTAACTATTCTATAAGTATAAACATTTGTATTCAAGATTCAGTTTAAATAAATCTCTTTATACAAAGGGCTCATCAAATTTCAGAATTGGTTTGGGTGCCCATGCCCAAACATTTTGCTTCAATCAGTTACTGGTACATCATATTATGGGTCACTCACTGATCTCAGTCAGTGGTCTGGGTACATCGGCCAAAACCCACATCAGGGGGAAAGTCCAAAAGAATCAGCACAAATCAGACACGCACTTCACACACTCTTAGGTGGCTGTAAAATCACAGCAGCTCTAATACAAATTTGAAATCCTGACTTGTTTGGTGTTCTACAACACATCATCATTATGCATCAGTATGCACTCTGGCACGCTATTCATCAGAGCAGACTGGAAAGTACTTTTTATGAATGGCATCAACATGAACACGAAATTGAATCCATTTGTGCATGCTGCAGTTGAACTTCTGGTCATAAATGAGGCTTTATAAGTTAGCCTGTGTTGGCCTTGGAGCGAAAGTCCTACCAGTGCTTTGGCCAAGAGATATTTCCCAGTGAATTGCAGCTAGGGGCCAGCCTATTAAAAATATGACAAAATATAAAGAGTCCAAAGCACCATGTATGGGTATGTTGGCTAAGCAAATATTATCATACAACTGTGACTAGAAAACCTATTAAAAATATGACAAAATATAAAGAGTCCAAAGCACCATGTATGGGTATGTTTTCTAAACAAATATTATCATACAACTGTGACTAGAAAACCTATTAAAAAAAAAAACTTGTAAATAATTTAATATATGGGGGTCAAGAAGAATCCGTCTTTAATGATCATTAACATTATGTTATCTTTTCATTTTCAGGGTGGCCTTTTGACAACATCATGTGCAAAATGAGTGGTCTGGTACAAGGCATGTCCGTATCTGCTTCAGTTTTCACCCTTGTGGCTATTGCAGTGGAGAGGTAGGATGATCACTTATAGTTCCTCAAATTGTCATCTTACTTTTGCTTCTTCTGTGAACTAATGACTTACAGCGATTAGAAGGGGGAGCTTCATTTTTACGATGCTGAATTCCTAATACTTTTATATTGTTTCTTACACCGCTACTACCTCAGTGCGCATGGAGTAGGAGGAGAGGCCACATTCAGACTTACAGCTTAAAGGGCACCTATCATCCTTAAATTGATTCTATACATAATTAAAAACACAGTGTCAAAGGGGAACTTTTTATTCTTTCAAACCAAGCCAATTGCCCCAATATTTTGCACTTTCCAAACTGCCATTCTATAGGAGAATAACTCCTACTCTTTGCAACCAGCAGAATCACCCAGAATTGTGGCTTTAAGTTATGGATTCAAGTAAAGGTTTCTGAAATGTGTACTTATTAAATTAATCTGACAAAAAACGATATACAGGTATGGGATTGGTTATCTGGAAACCCATTATTCAGAAAGTTCCAAATTAAGTGAAGGCCATCTCCCATAGATTTGAATACAAGCAAATAATTCTTATTTTTAAAAATGATTTCCTTGTACTTGATCCTAACTGAGCTATAATTAATCCTTACTGGAGGCAAAGCAATTCTATTGCATGTAATTGATGTTTTAATGATCTATAGTAGACTTAAAGAACTACACCCCTAAGCTATAAAAGCCCCCCCTAACTGACCTGCCTCGACCCCTCCTTACCTTTCCCTTATTGCACACTCTGTAATTTAAAAAACAGCCCCTGTTGCAAACCCCAACCTAAAAATGCAGAGCAGCACAGCTGCGTACCTGGGCACCATGAGGTGATTTGGGGTCGAGGCAGGTCAGTCAAGGGGGCTTTTATATCTGGGGTGGGTTGTAGTTCTCATTTAAGGAAAGTAGACTTATATGGAAAATCCCAGGACCCAAGCATTCTTGATAATAGTTCCAATACCTGTACTGCTGCAATTGCTACAAGAATGCAAGTACAGTATAATAATTAGAAACACTCACGAAAAAATTGTCAGTTGGCAATAATATTTTTAAATAAGCATATATGTATTAGTAGAACTATTCAACTATATATTGGGGAAAATGTAATATAATAGGTTTAAAATTTGTTCTAGGTCTAGCAACCCATAGCAACCAATCACATATAACATTTACCAGTTTGTTGCCTGGTTGCTGTGAGTTACTAGAGCAAACTCTTACTACTTTACTCCCATAATGCTTTCTGGACAAGAAATCCTGGGATGATCTTTTTACAAATTACAAGGGGGGAAATAGTGCAAACTCTGCAATTACCATCTCCAGAGGCTTCCTCAAAGAGAGGGTGGGATATTTGAGGGCCACATTATGCAAACGTTTTATTGCTTAAAAGCTATTAAAGCAGTTATTTGTCTTTTACCTCTGATTCTTGCCTGCCACATGGAAGTCTTCTTTGTTCTAGGGAAGCTAATAATGTTTACTGTATAACCTAAAGTTTAGGTGCCCATTTACAATTTTTTTTTTTCTGTAACCAATTCAGGTAGGGATCGCCAATCCTTTGTGAGGCCGCACAGACACTGTTGTGTTGGGAAACAAATTCTTGTGTTTACCTGTTGTTTTACAGTTGTTCGTTGTATGACATACTATGCATTGAAGAATTTTCTGGACAGAAGATGAGATGCACGTTGTTTTCCTATAGAGTAATACAGTTATTTTTACATAAGCAAATGCCTTACTTCAGGGCAACACTCAGTCTTTCATTTATTTACCATAAGTGTTCTTACCTAAGGCTGATGCCACACGTGGCGTTTTTCCTCTGCGTTTTTTCTCAGCTTAAAAACGCAGCACAAGCCACACAGCCCCTGACTATGGCGTTTTTCAGCCTAGTACTGTTGACGTAAGCAAATCCTGTTTCCATGGTGCTAATAGTGCGAAATAGCAAAAAACGCAGCGTATTTCGTATTTCCGCTAGGTCTGGCAGCTGCCTTTGCGTATACATAGGAATAGCTTGCTTTGCAAATACTGGCGTATTTCGGCCAACGCTTGAAAAATCCGTGCTAAGGCGTTTTCTAGCGTATTTCCGCATTGTGTGGTTTGCTTCACGTCTTTTCAAGTTATTTCTATGGATGATGATATCAGGCGTTTTTCACTGGGGGAACTGTGGGGCATCAACAACAACAAAACATTTGTAAAGCGATTTTCTCCCGTTGGACCCAAAGCGCATAAGCTTGTCTCAGATCAGTACATATCTATGTGTGCAGAGGAAAAGTTATGTGGACGTAAATGCCAGACTAAACAGGTGGCTTTTCAGTTTTGATTTAAACGTGTCCAGGGTTGGACCTGTCTTGATCCCGTTTGGCAAGGCATTCCACAGGGTAGGGGCAGCATGACAGAAAGCTCTGGATCCAAAGGTTTTCAGTTGAACTCTGGGGGTGGTCAAGTTATTGGATCCATTTGATCTAAGGTTGTGGGAGGTGTGACGTAGTTGCACCAAGTCCTTCAGGTATCCGGGGCCTAGGCCATGTAGGGATTTGAATGTTAGCATGCCAATTTTGAAAAGGATTCTCCATTTTATGGGTAGCCAGTGTAGTGAGCAAAGGATTGGTGTTATGTGGCAATGGCAGGGTTGGCTTGTAAGCAATCTTGCGGCAGCATTCTGTACTAGCTGCAGGCGGTGTAGGTCTTTATTTGGAAGGCCTGCATAGAGGGCATTGCAATAGTCCAGTTATGTGATGAAGGCGTGAACTAGGGTTGGAAGAGCCTCAGAAGGAATGAGGTGCTTAATTTTTGCAATATTCCTTAGGTGAAAGAAGGAATGTTTCACCACAGCTGAAATTTGGCTCCTGAAGTTTAATTCCCCATCAATTAGTAAACCCAAGCTGCGCACAGTGTTGGAGCTAGCAAGATCTTTGCTGTTAGGCGCTGGCCACCTCAGTCTTGTCAGCATTTAGTTTGAGCCAGTTTCAGCTAGGCATGTGTTTATTTTTGGGATAGGATCTGTCATGTCAGGTTTAAATGACATATATAGCTGGGTGTCATCAGCATAGCAGTGGTATGTCAGACTGTGTTTTTGAATGATTTTCCGAGTGGCAGCATGTATATGGTAAACAGCAAAGGGGATAGTATTGAGCCCTGGGGCACGCCATATTTTAGTGGTACAGGGTTTGACTGGAAAGGCCCCAAGGCTACCTGTTGTGTTCTGCCAGCCAGGAAAGAAGAGAACCATTGGAGGACTAAGCCATCAGACAAGTACCCTGGGCCAGTGCACTTCTTAGCAGACAGGAATGCTGGGCCAGTTTAGTAATATTTTTGGGGGCACTTGCCTAACACATTGGCAACCCCCTGTGAATAGCATAGCATCTAAAAAGGGTGACACTCTTACTATGTCCAAGCTATAGATATTGATAGGGGTTTCTTCATATGGGTCAGAAATGTTATATTTGTACACATGTAGGGATCCTAGGATTTAACTCCCCTTACTTAGGTCCCCCTAGAAAGCCATAGCCAGCGAAGTAGACCATAAATTAGAGTAGACGCCTAAAGTGACCCCATATCCTATGTGTGGGAAATACTTCCTGATTTAATGTTACCATAATTGGATAGTTGTCTTAGAAATGCCCACTAGGTGGCAATATGTTAGTGTATAAAAGAGAGAACTGGTTTGTGCATAAGGTCTTCCCTGGGACTTCACCTCACTGAGAGGTGGCTGCAGGATTTAGTTCAGAATAGCTAGCACAGTTAGCAATTGTTATAGTCGCTCTAGGAGTGAAAAGATAGATAGGAATATTTAGATGATTTAGATATCTCTTCTTTTTCAAAGGGGGACCATTTTAAAGCTGATGTTTGGATGGAGTGCAACACCTTATGGAGTCTCACTGCAGAACATCACAGTGCATTGATTTTCTGTACATAGGTGCTACTTAGTGCAAAAGGTTTTTCTATAAATCAGCACTTTGAAGACCCTATGCTTGATTCACTAAAGTGCGATAACGCATACCGCATGCTTTTTTGCGGTAAAATTGATGTGGGGAAAAAAAACGTGCGATGCGCTAAAGTATTATCCCATGCGTTAAGTCACATATCGCGTGCATTAATTAGCGCGCAACCGCATTGCGTTAATTAGCGCGCAGGAATATTACTAACGCATGATTCACAAACACTTAGACGCTCTAAATATCGCATTAGTCTGTGCGAAAATTAACACCTACTTGGGGCAGGCGGTAATTATAGAAAACTACAGTTCATGAGCTTTTGGCAAAACAATATGGACTTTGCAGTGTGATTTTTTTCAAGTATGTGTTGGCCCTAGAGTGATGTAGCCTCCAGTTTCCAAATGGTCATTTTCAAAAAAAGTAGTTTTACAAACGTAATGGTGTGTATGGTTAATATGGCGTGCGCGTCGTGCGTTAATTAGCACGCGCGAGAAGTAGCGCACTGCGTTAATTAGTGCGCATTGCATCGAATACCTCACGAAAATAGTTCATTACATGCTTGTGGGTCACTGTAATAGAATATAGTGGCACTGTGCAACAAAAAACAAAAAGTTAGTACAGGGTTTCTTGCACAAAGGATCAGGGCCTTAACCCCTAAATACATTGTGTTGCATGTTGTTGTACCTTTTCATATCATCCTGGGCACAGGCTGTAAAACACTATTGCAATGAAGAGCCAGGTACATTTCTTGTCCTGGGCACAGGCTGTTAGATACCATTGCAGTGAATAGTCAGATACATTTCTCATCCTGGTCACATGCTGTAAGAAAATCAGTCCCAAATCTAAAACATGGTTCAGCCTTAGTAATAAATCTAATTCTTAACAAAATTTGCCAGTAAAACACTTCACTCACAGTCTCACCATTGGTTGAATTAGCACATGTTTCTACATGTGAGCAGTAACGCCACGTCAAGGCTTCAACCCTGTTACTGGCATTCACACACCATTCACACCGGGTGTAACACCTCAGGGGAGATCCAATGTGAATAATTTGCCATTGGTTCCCCTCAGTGAGATGTCATTTCACATGGAACACAAAACATGACAAACATGACACAAACAAATACAAACACAAAAGAGGCTTAAAATGCACATGTCTATGAAGTCCCACCCTTTGCTCGTTTAACTTCCAGGAGAAGGGAAAAAAAACAAAAACTGGGGGAAAAAACCTTGACCTGGAAAAATTACAAAACTATATACATAACTAACAGGTATGGGTTCTATAGACAAGATGTGCAGGAAGGCAAAGCAGGCTGCGATCTTAGCACCTGTTGCTTTCTAGTTACACCCTTGGCCTTTCGTATCTCACATTCTCTCACACAGTCGCGCGCACATTCGCTCACATATAATACTTACCTTATACTTACCTTATACTTACCCTGAGCCCAGATGAGTGCCTAAGCCTGATGTTAAAGGAAGGAGAGAAGGTGATCTTGTGCAGCTGGTGGTGGTGATGATATGAAGTCCCCAAATATGCCCCTGTCCTCTGATCTTATTTGCCTATGCAAGATGGAACAGCATGTTATTATTACTGGCTGGATTACAAATACAAATACATACCTACTGCAGCCAGGAGGGACGTAAAGGCGTAAAGCAGGAAACAATGTTTCAGTTTCCTGGTGAAATTGTTATCCTTCTGGGGCTCGATAAATGACAGAGGCAGATCTCCAGTGTATCAAAACATGGGGCATAAACATATTTGCGTTACAATACTGTTCCCCTCTGCTCTCTCCCACTTTAGCTACTCACCTTTGTCAAAAGATTTTTAGATGTTTATCCAGCCCATGAGGAATTTCAGGCTCACACGAGATGATCGAATGAATGAGCTTGTCTCTGTCATTTTTGTCAAACGGGACCTTTCTGGTGGCCATCTCGCAGATGGTGATGCCCAATGACCACCAGTCGACTGCTGCGTCGTATTGCAATTCCTGCAGAATCTTGAAGGAGAAAAAAATCACTTGAGTGCAAAATGGCCCCTTCTACACATGCCATACAGGTAGTGTGTACTGAGTTCAGTGAGAAATACATGTGACCCAATAAGAGCTGCATGAGTAGAAACACATAAAATCCGTATCGATGAGTGAAATTTTTCGGCAGGAATAGATTGGCGGCAAATTTCCATGTTTCGCCATTGGTGGATTTTTTTGCGAAGCAGGAGCATGCATTATTTTCACCACTTCCTAAATTTTTCTCTGGGGAACCAAAACCATACAGATTCACTCATCACTAAAAATCTGTATTGTCACATATGGATGATGTCTCGGTAATATGATACGATGGAGTCCACAATGTTTCAACACTTGTTGTATGTATATATGTCCTCAAAAGGCATCATTACTTGGTTTCTACTGTGAATATACTAATTTCTTACCAGGAAGGGGAAATAAACACTTGAATGGCAATGAATAGCAAAGAAGTGACAATAATAAGGGGTTACTTTACATATATTCCACTATAATATATATATACATATATATATATATATCCACTACACTATAATATTACAATATAATATTACTCTACGTTGAGGGTGTCGGTACCATTACATGCTTGTGGGTCACTGTAATAGAATATAGTGGCACTGTGCAACAAAAGACAAAAAGTTAGTACAGGGTTTCTTGCACAAAGGATCAGGGCCTTAACCCCTAAATACATCCTGGGCACAGGCTGTAAAACACTATTGCAGTGAAGAGCCAGGTACATTTCTTGTCCTGGGCACAGGCTGTTAGATACTATTGCAGTGAATAGTCAGATACATTTCTCATCCTGGTCACATGCTGTAAGATACCATTGCAGTGAAGATCCAGGCATATTTTTCTTTATACTTAATGTATATATGTGTCGATATGTTTGTCCAGTCTGTGATCCAAATGAGATTGTGAGCTGCTTAATATATAAAAGGCCATTCAAGTTGTTTTTTGTGTGTATGGAAAGTCACTTACTGCAGGTTATTAAATATGTCTGTTAAACATCTATTAACCACTGGTTAGGAATCTACCCCAGTATTTGATATTTACCTACCATTAGGTGCAGGGTAAGGAAATAAAAATAGTTATTACCGGAATTATTTATAATTTTAAAATAAGTTGAGGTCAGATCCCACTGCCCACCTTTTATTTATTAATAAAGTGTGCAATACATCTCAAAAGGGGATGATTAATTCTTGGTTGGGCCCTGGTTGTGCCCTCGCCAGCCCTACCCTCTCTCTAATGGGATGCAGAAAGGGAAACTTTCTGGGTTTCTGCTGGGTTTTACTTCATTCCTCATAAAATAGCAGCATCTCAGAAATTATCTTAATTCCATTTTTCTACAAGTTTCTGTTGTATAGAGTGTTATGTGATGAACTTAAACAAAAATCTTCAGCACACCACTTACATACATGTTCTCAGAGGGTGCTTAACTTCCACAGCCGCTTCCAAGCCTTTTTTCCATGCATTGCAGCCGAGATGGGGTTAATGGGTCACATGGTAGTGTCACATGGTCTGTTAAGGTATTTAGTGAGTAAATTGTTCACTTGTGTGTATTGCACCTGAAGAAGGGGTCACCCCCGAAAGCTTGTGCTGTTTGTCCATTTCTGCAAATAAATGATTTAAAGGCATTGCAGACAGACTGGAGTGCTTCTTCCCCTTTGCAAAGATACATGTGATGAACTTACACATTATACCTTGTAATTGGCAATATATTATATGTAGGATAATATAATTTAACACAATATACCTATATACATATATATATATACTGTATATATATACATATATATATAGTACACAACAATCGGCACTCACCACATCAAAAACACTCGTCGGGTGCTGACTAGAAAAATAGAAAGCACATTTATAGAGAGCACTCACGGCATTCCTCCCCTATCCTGTGGGGATCGAAACGCGTAGATGCGGTGATTAAATAAACAGATTTTTTTATATATATACCTGTATTTGTAAGTTATTTATAAAATGCTACAATGTGCAACCTTACAATATACACAATTACATTTCCAATTTACAATTACATATTTCCTGCATGCAGTCTGTAAGCTGTGGAGAAGTTGTTACATCTAGAACATCAATGTTTTAGTCGCTCCTCCCCTGCCAGGATTTCTAATGACGCAGAAAATGATTAACTGTTGTGCAGTTGGATTTCAGCATATAAAATTGGTATTTATTAATACTTTTTGAAGGGTCAGATTTCAGTGATATGTATATTAGGGGTTTCTGTGTGGCTCTTTAACAAATTTTGGAAGCCAAAGTTCCTCTTTAATGATTTTTATCCATAGGGTCAGTTTTAGACAAGGTTATGTTTCCTTTGAGTTTTTTTGGCTCACTATATAAATAAAGGTAAAAAAAATTGTAAAGCTGATTTAATTTCCATGTCTTAAAATGTTTCAGCTCAAAAGGATGTGTCTGTTGTCAGTGATAGGTTATATTATTCTGTAGCTGAGGCCAACTAATAAACCATCCATGTCCAGGGCTAATGGCTGAGTTCAAAGAAAATGATTTCCAAACAAGCCCCGCGTTCAGCAGCTAATTAAGCACTACACTATTGATGATTTTTTTAACTTCCCTTTTCTTGGTGCTTCCAAACCTCATTCTGCCGCATAGTTCAAACAAACAGTCCAGGCCCAAATATTTAATGAATACCTACAGTACTTTCCAAAAAAAAATCTTTAACTGATACAGTACATACATACAGCTTCACTTTTACTTGTATGATAGAAAAAAATAACCAGATATAGGAGAAGGATCAGACAAATATTATATATACAAATATAATATAACTACTGCTGCATATAATTTCATTAGTACATCAGCTGCTGATACAGAGAGGGTAATACTGCAGGCTGGGTTATGATGGCGCACGCGCACAGACAGCCATCTTGATGACATCACCACATAAATCATGGCAGCGTGGAAAGGATTAGAGGTATGCATGGGTGGATTTTCAATAAGGCTACGGGAGGCTAAGGCTACGGGAGGCTAAGCCTCCCCAAACCTGCTGGGCACCTTAAAAAAACAAAAAAAACCCTCACTCTGTTTCTGAACTGTCCTGGAAATCTTCATCTGTTCATCTGTTGTTGTTTTTTTGCACTTACTATTTTTTTTTTTTTACTTTTGTTATTGTTTTGTTTATTTCTAGTTACAGTGGGGCCAATGTTGTGTATCGGTGCCAGTGTTATAGTGCCAGGGCCTGAATATCTGCCATCAGTACCCACTGCTTCTCACTGCAAATAATGTGCTGGTTTTGTAAAAACAGTCTGTATTTACACTGTATATAATGTGCCTGGGATGTCAGTACCCACTGCCTCTCTCTCTATAAAACCTAACAAATACATCTAAAGGGGTGGTTCACTTTTAAGTTAACGTTTAGTATTAACTAGAATGGCCTATTCCTAGCAACTTTGCAATTGGTCTTCCTAATTAATTTTTTTTATAGTTTGCCTTTCCCTTCTGCCTCTTTTCAGCTTTCAAATGGGAATCACTGACAGTGATAGTATTATTACTGTAATTTGTTATTATTACGTATTTTTCCATGCAGGCCCCTAACTATTCATATTCCCATCTCTTGTTTAAACCACTACCTGGTTGCTAGCAGCCAGACCTTAGCAATCAGATACCTGCTGAAATGCCAAATGGAGAGCTACTGCACAAAAAGCTAAATAACTGAAAACCCATTACAAATAAAAGAGGACCAACTGCAAAATGTCTCAGAATATCAATGTCTACATTATATTAAAAGTTAATTTAAAGGTGAACTACCCCTTTAAGTTAACTGATCACAAAGCCAAATGGATGGAGAACCCCTCACAGAAGTGCATGAATAAATACTTTTACATCCTAAGCATTTTTGCGCACTTTTGTGCAGAATCCCTGGAAGTCAGTGGGAACCGCAATAGGTTGTTGGAAGGTTAATTTTTTACACCAGCAGATAATCCACTAAGTCTCACATTAGCTGTAGGTCAGTATATGACCCGTCTTTAGCCTCCCCAAACAAAAAAGTCACCCTCCGCCTATGGAGGTATGCAGCATAATGTAAGTGAAGGAAGCGCTTTTCAGAAATATAAACTTGGAGATTAAGTGCATTAAAGGGCTTTGTATCTGATGGGCAAAATCATTAGCCCTGTCCTTTAATGATTATTTAAATATTCTATAAGTTCCATGCAGGATGCTGCCGCTTTGCAGAGCGATTTGACAAAATTGGAAAACTGGGCAGCAAACTGGAAAATGAGGTTCAATGTTGACAAGTGCAAAGTTATGCATTTATCTATTAATGCAACTATCTACTAATTGGTAGTTTGTTGGGGGTATCCTTAATGGATAAGGATCTGGGTTTTTTTTGTAGATAACAAGGTCTAATTCCAGGCAGTGTCATTCTGTGGCTACTAAAGCAAATAAGATCCTGTCTTGTATAAAAAAGGGCATTGAATTATAAAAACATAATTTTGCCTCTTTATAGGTCCCTGGTAAGGCCTCACCTTGAGTATGCAGTGCAGTTTTGGGCTCCAGTCCTTAAGTAGGATATTAATGAGCTGGAGAGAGTGCAGAGACGTGCAACTAAACTGGTAAAGGGGATGGCAGGTTTAAGCTGTGAGGTGAGACTGTCGAGGTTGGGGTTGTTTTCTCTGGAAAAGAGGCGCTTGCGAGGGGACATGATTACTCTGTACAAGTACATTAGAGGGGATTATAGGCAGATGGGGATGTTCTTTTTTCCCATAAAAACGATCAACGCACCAGAGGTCACCCCTTTAGATTAGAGGAAAGGAGCTTCCATTTGAAGCAGCGTAGGTGGTTTTTCACGGTGAAGGCAGTGAGGCTGTGGAATGCCCTTCCTAGTGATGTGGTAATGGGCGATTCTGTTAATGCCTTTAAGAGGGGCCTGGATAAGTTTTTGAACAAGCAGAATATCCAAGGCTATTGTGATACTAATATCTACAGTTAGTATTAGTTGTTGTATATATAGTTTATGTATGTGAGTGTATAGATAGGTAAGTATAGGTTGTGGGTGCTGGGTTTACTTGGATGGGTTGAACTTGATGGACACTGGTTTTTTTTTCAACCCTATGTAACTATGTAACTATATGTAACTATGTAAAGGCGCACAGGAAGTTTTATTCACATGTGCAAATTAGGATGAATGTTTGTGCGCATGCAATTAAAAAGTAGTGGAATAGTTATTTAAGCGCATATTTTTAGGGCTTGGCAAGTGGCTATAGACAATTTTTAGGTATTCTAACAGATGGGCGAAATGGTTGCTGTGCGTTTCCTTGTCCTTGAAAATCATTAATATTTTTCAAATAATGTAGGGGAGTAAAGAGTTAGTGTATGATGTTCCCTGTGTAGTGTAACCTAGGCCTTATAGGAAGGATGTGATTCTATTGCCCCGGGTGTGTTATGGGTATTCCCTAATCTTAAAAGAGGAGGCATCCCCTAAGAATTCCTCTCTGGACTCCATGGGGTTATTGTTGGAAAACCTAAGGCAGGTGTTTAGGGTATGGAGAACACTTTAGTGGAGGTGGGGGAAGGAACCCTGTGAATAAGGCATTGTATTGAGTGACAGAATAGCCACTGTCATAGAACTCTGTGGTATAAATAGGGTCAGCTGGTATGGAAGTTCTGTTCTTAAACGGGTAAAGCAAGTTGACATGTCTATCTCCTGTAACTTTAAATGAATTTTATCTTGCTACCCAATGTACAGGATTAACCTTGTGTTTGAGGTGATAAGATTACTTTAATTATTCTCTTGAATTTTCTGTATGCATCATTGTGACAGCCATTATATATTACCCTTTATCATACATTGTGCTCATGCTGTAAAGCAAAGCACAATACCTTCTATTTATAATGGGTGTTTTTAATCCTTAATCATGTGGTGTTTTATTTTTATGTACTCCTTATAAAGACAAAGTGTTCCAATATTTCTCAAATGTAGATGACCAAAAGGTTGTGCCCCAGTTTGCCCATGCCAGAGACAGAGTCACATAGTCACAAGGGATCCTGTTTTGATTTTTATTTCTAAATTACACTGTTTACAAATAATTCACTCTACACATTTTTATACTTTAACCATTTTTTAGCTGTAATATTGGTGTGTAGGCAGCCATCTCAGTGCATTGTGCCTGAGTCTGAGCTTTCAGAAGGAGCCAGTGCTACACATTATAACTGCTTTTAGGTAACCTGTTTCTCCTACTCCCATGTAACTGGAGGAGTCCCAAGCCGGACTTGGATTTCTTACTATTGAGTGCTATTCTGATATCTACTGGGAGCTGCTATCTTGCCCCCTTCTTATTGTTCTGCTGATCGGCTGCTGGGAGGGGAGTGATATCACTCTCACTTGCAGCGCAGCAGTAAAGTGTAACTAAAGTTTATAAGAGCACAGGTCACGTGGCTGTGGCACCCTGGGAAAAGAACAATATGCCTAACCCTATCAAAATTAAATATAAAAAGATTTGTGTTATTTCAATACAGGATTCTGCTGGAGAAGCTCTATTAACTGATGTGTTTAAAAAAAAAAGGTATTCCTTTAACTAGATGTTAGATCACCTAGTCCCTCAGCTGGTAAAAACATTTCTTTAAATACACTACCCTAAACTCATACTTCCTAATAATTGCTCCCCAGAACTGTGCTTGCTAGGATTAGCAAGTGCCCTACAGCTTCTTACTCTAGGCTGGCCCGGATTTGTGGAGAGGCCACAAAGGCCCGAGCCTAGGGCAGCACAAATTTGGGGGCAGCATGGCGCTCCTACCGCACCAAAATGTTAAAATTTTGCTCCCATACGGAGCAATGGGGACCTCTACCCACTGTTCCGTATGCGAGTGTAGGCTTCTGGAGGTGGGTGGTGCGGACTGCTGTTCGCGCATGCATGCTCGGGGGGGGGGTTGGGTTGGCGAGCGCAACGAAATGGGGGCTGCCAGGAGAAATTCAATGCTGCATGGGGTACCTGGCTAGATACATATATGTGTATATAACTATATATATATATATGTGTGTATATAAGTATGGCTGAGCTACAGTTTTTAAATTCTCTTTAAACACATTTATTTAACTCTAAAAACCTAATAAGCACAACTTTATTCTTTTTGATGTTTGATTATAGAGTAATGTTGGCAATAAAAATTGCATGATGATCTCACTTTGATAGATAAAAGCAGGTTGGTTGATAGTTGTAGTAGAGAAGATTCTCACTGGAGAATCCTTTTGCATCTGTAATTGACACGGAGATGCTACTTTGAAGAGTTAAGGTTTAGGGAAGGTCTATACCAGCTTTTACACCAATGAATTTTGTGACTCTCTGGGCATACTGTAAGTGCTGCAGTATAATGAACAGATAGTTTACTAATCCTTTAAATAATATATTGCCAATTATGTGTGTAGATTTAGATATTTATGGGTATGGGCTGTCCTACACAATGAACAAATTAAAATGTAATAAAGCTAACGAAGCCCAGTCCCCATTCTAAGTGCAGATCTAAAGCAGACCTAGTAATTAGCCAGACGTTGCCACTATGCAAGTAATCTAAATTCTTGTTGCCCATATTTATCATTAGAGTAGGCTAAATATATGGGTATAAATGATATTTGGCTCTCCTGACAAGTGCTTCTACGTGACTTCTGGGCATCTGTGTATACTATCAACTACAGGTATGGGATCCCTTATCCAGAAACCCGTTATTCAGAAAGTTCTGAATTATGGAAAGGCCATCTCCCATAGACTCCATTATAAGCAAATAATTCAAATTGTTTTTTTCTTTGTTTTGTACTTGATCCCAACTAAGGTATAATGAGTCCTTATTGGAGGCAAAACAATCCTATTGGGTTGACTCGATATTTAAATGATTTTTAGCAGACTTAAGTTATGGAGATCCAAATTACGGAAAGATCCCTTATCCAGAAAACCCCAAGTCCCGAGCATTCTGGATAACAGCTCCCATACCTTTAATGGAACACAGACAACGAATAACATTGTGATATGTTTCTTTTGTTTGTTTGTTTTTATGGTTTTATTCCCCCTTCTCCTTATCTCCCTTATATGCCATCCCACTGGCTTGAATGTAAATCGCTGGTGGGATAGCATACGCGGCGCCGCGATTTCCCAAAATCGCGTAAGATTCCTCTCATGGCAACTTCCGCAATCTCAGGAAATCGCAGTGCCGCACATGCCATCCCACCTGCAATTTACATTCAAGCCGGTGGGATGGCATATCGGGGAGATTAGTCGCCCGTGACAATAGAGATTTGTCGCAGGCAACTAATCTCCCCTTCTGCCACGGCCCTTATACTGTCCCTTCCCCCTACCTTTTGAAATAAAGAAAAACTTTCAAAAATGATATGTAAATTGTATGTTGCTGAAGCATAGCACCATGTAGTTCCTTTCTAGCTGTGTAATATGTCACATTTACATAATTCATTTTTTAAAGCCATAATTCTCATGGAGCTCATTGAAAGCTTGCAGGAAGGTTGAAAGAGGTTTATGAAAAAAATTCTCAATTTTATGGTTACCGCTTCCAAAACCAATGTTTTATTTACATATTCCAACCCCTGCCTATGGGTCTTTTTGCATTCAAAGAAGTCATATCGTATGATATCTATATGTAATTTCTCTCTCTCAGATCCAATTTTACAGTAAAAATTTTCATTAACATAAGGTAATGTGGTCTCTTCCTATATGTACTGCATCTCTAACATATGTTCCATCATATGCTGACTTTGCCACAAAGCAGTGCTCCCGTTTCACTCACTTTGCTTATGGAATGCAGCATGTCTGGGAAGGAATATGATGTTTTTCCCATGCTGGTTCTACACAAAAGAATTTGCTTTATTTTGTAAAAACAAGATTTGATGTGCTTTGTTGCCACTAAACAGTTGTAAAAGCTTAATTTAATAAGAATCTCAATTGCAGTTCAGATAACAGAAGAAAGCAATGCATCTCATATTATCCTGCTGCTACTGAGGCTTTATCAAAATTGGTGTGTTGATCTAAGCCAAGCTATCTTCCTATTACTGACATGGTTGGTGTTTATTGTCTCTATTTTGTGCTCTATTTTCCATAAACTGAAGAGCACATCTGCAGGTACCATGTGGGCTGGTAAAATACACATCCAACTGATTCTACACTGTAGCTAATTTATATGATAAGTTATATGAATAAAATACAGTTTCCAAGAAAATAATGCTTTACCTGGCACCAAACTTAAATCTCTGGCTAGGCTTGGTCTATATGCCTATATAACTGTCACAGACGACTGTCCGCTGATCTGAGCAGGCTTGCTGAGCAAGCGGCACCAACCCTAAATACAAATTTGACAAAATATTTGGATAGTAAAAGGTGTAGAACAACCTGTTTAATCCAAGGACACACAAACCACAACCTTTTGAGTAGATAAGAGCTGCTCATTTGGGGCCAGATACATCCCTTAGTAGGATTTTTATGGTGGCAGTTTTCTCATGGCTTCATTTAATTTTTTATACAAACCATTTTAATATAATCAGGCTAGATTCTGTGTTATGACAGGTAATTCTCCTACTATGTGTAAATAGTTACACAGCACTGAAGTTCATGAATAGATGGAAAATGTTAGAATCTTAGAATAATACAAATAAATAAAATAGTGCAGGTATGGGATCAATTTATCTGGAAACCCATTATCCAGAAAAAAAGATTTTTTTTAAATCATTTCCTTTTTCTCTGCAATAATAAAACAGTACAGGTATGGAACCCGTTATACAAAATGCTTGGGACCCGGGGTTTTCCGCATCAGGGGTCTTTTTGTAAATCGGATCACCTACCTTAAGCCTACTAAAAAAAATATTTAAACAGTAATTAAACCCAAAGGGATTGTTTTGGCTCCAACAGGGATTCATAATATCTTAGGATCAAATACAAGGTACTGTTTTATTATTACAGAGAAAAAGGAAATCATTTTTAAAAATGTGAATTGTTTGATTACAATGGAGTCTTTGGGAGATGGCCTTTCCGTAATTCGGAACTTTCTGGATAATGGGTTTCCAGATAAGGGGTCCGATACCTGTACCTTGAACTTAATCCCAATTAATTTTAATTAATCCTTATTGGGTTTATTTAATGTTTAAATGATTTCTTAGTAGAGAAAGTATGGAGATCTAAATTATTGAAATATCTCTTATTCAGAATACCCCTGGTCCCGAGCATTCTGGAAAACAGGTCCCATACCTGTACAGATATGTTTAATTGGTTATTCAGCTGTGAAAATGTGTGTAATCTTAGTAAATGTCCCCTTCAAAGTTATATATGAGTCTAAATTTTGATATACATGTATGGGATCCATTATCCAGAATGCTCAGGACCTAGGGTTTTCCGCATATGGGGTCTGTCCATAATTTTGATCTCCATACCTTTAGTTTCCTGAAAAATAATTTAAACATGAAATAAACCCAGTAGGATTGTTTTGCCTCCAATATGGATTCATGCAGCTTAGTTATCATCAATTACAAGCTACTGTTCTATTATTACAGAAAGAAAAAGAACTTAGTTTTAAACATATGAATTATTTGATTAAAATAGAGTCTATGGGAGATGGCCTTTTTGTAATTCAGAGCTTTCTGGATAATGGGTTTCCAGACCTCCATCCTCTTGTGTCTCTTGACTCTGTGACTCTTATCTTATTGCAACTATATCTTTTATTTATTTGTGTTAATTGTAATACTTTGTATTTATCTATTATCTTAATAACCCCCTGTTTGTATTAATGTATTGTACTGTACAGCGCTGCGTACATAAGTAGCGCTTTATAAATAAAGATATACATACATACATACATAACAGATCCCATACCTGTATTATGTATGTTTAACGTTATTATTATCATTCATTTTACTTCACTTGCTCAGCTTCATACTGCCCTTTTTTAAAACATACACACAAACCAAATCGACACCAGGAATTTTCTGCTGGTATCTCATACAAAGGGAGCTAATAGTGTAACAGTTGTTTACAATAATAAATCCCACTCTTTATAGGAAGCTAACCATTAAACCACAGGAACAAGAAACCGTGATTGTCTCTAACCTTCAACGAATGCTTGAATGTTTGTTATCAATCACAATTAAGAACAGCTTGGACAATACCTGACATTTTTCTGAAAGGCAATTTCCACAAACAGGAGTATATTTTCTCTTGCAAAACAATGGCAATGACATTGAACAGCAACAAGAGCGTGAAACAATAAACAAAATATAACTGTACAAAATGCAGGAAAATACACAGAAAACATCAATATTATTATTAAGGTATTTATTTAGCACCAGTATATTCCTTAAAGAACAAAATAATGGCTAAATAACCACAAGAATTCAACGCTATGCATTTACAAGGATAACCCGTACATTCCCATGCCATTTTCCTTAACAACGCACATTGACACTAAGCAATGACGTAGGTAGGACAAAGTTTACTTTTTTTTTTTGTTTTTTTGTTTTTTTTGTTTGTACATTTTATTTTACTGATAAACACTGCAATTGAAAGGTGTTTATATTGCGTGTATAATTTTTTTTTTTTTTAAATATGACAATTTTTATTGTTTTTCAGAAAAAAAAACAAACAAGGAATCATTAGCCTTTGCACATATTTTAACATTATAAATGTATACTTCAGGCCGTACGACAAAGTTTTTGAGCTCCCTTCTTAGTTTATTAAACAAAAATTGAGAAAAAAGTAGGAGACTGTTTAATAATTACATTTTCTGTAAATAATCTTTAAAAAATAAAGTGAAAACAATTTGCAGTATCTCTGTTATATATACATTGTGTTATTAAATAATGATTTCTGAATTGTCTGTGAAGATTTTCATTCATCCAGGCAATTGTATATTTATAGTAATAAGTCAAATCAACTGGACTTACTGTATTTTAAATACCCTGAAATGTTGCTCCAATCAGCATAATCTGTCTAGCATGCCCAGCATGGGATCATGGATCTCATGGAGGAAAAGTTTTAATTGTATTAGCTGAATGGAGCTTTGAGGTGTTATTAAACCTTCCAGGGAGAGGTGCCAAAATATTATGTGGCAGAGAATAGATGTCACACTATATTCAAGCTTGGTTTTTCCCTTTTTTTACATATACACATGAAGCCCTGGCTTCTTTAACACCTCTTTGAACCAGGCATCCTCCCTGTCCAGAATGTGAGAACAGTTTTCCAACATGTGTCCTTTTTCCTTTACATGTAGGTACACAGAGTCCTGACCAGAGCTATACATTGGTGTAACTGCACTACACTGCACTGTATATATGATGTTACTCTTCTTATGCTTTGGGATTGGGTCTTTTTGGTGAACCAGTTGCTGCCTTAGTGTATTGCTGGGTTTAATGTATACTGGAATGCAGTTTTTATTAAAAAAAAAAGTTTTTCTGCCCCCCCCCCCCCCTTCCCAGCTACACCAGTAGTTTTGGTGTTATTGCATCTCCTTTTTCTGGATTTAACAAAGGCCCAATCTGGATAACTATAAGTTTTAAGTACCCCTTTGAGATGTTCCAACTCTTTTGCCTTAGTCCCTGTGCTGGTGGGGATCTTGTCTGCTCTGTGGTGTATGGGTTCTGATAACCCCCAGTTTGTGGTCTACTGGATAGAAGGATTCAAATTGCAGGCACTGGTGCATGTGGCTTGGGTTCCTGTAGGCCTCTATTTCCAGCTTTTCATCCTCTCTGATTTTAAGTAGTGGTCCACTGTGTTGATGTGTTCAGTGAAAATCTTTACCTCTTGTGTGTGTATCTTAACCCAGGTGTTATCCATGATTCTGAACCAATGATTGTCTGTGATTTCTTTGAAGGTATACAGAGCCTTTCTTTTTATTTCCTTCATGTACTGGTTTGCCACAATGGGAAAAACTGGTGATCCCATGGCACAGCCATGCTTCTGCCTGTAGAACTTATCCTTGTACTTGAAATAGGTGGTACTCAGGCATAGCTCCAAGAAAGAACACACTTGATCTGAGTAAAGTTCTGTTCTGTTGCCAAGGGTATTGTCTTGTAGCAACTGTTTTCTCACCTTTTCAGCTGCCTCTGCAATGGGTATGCACATTACATTGGATTTAATATCTTAGGAAACAGTAGGAAATAGTTTCTTCTGTGGCCAGTGCCAGACCACCTCCATCGAACTTTATGTTACAGGAAAGGAGACTCTGACATCCCTCAAAAAAGACTCAGATGTTATCAGCCAATGACCTTTTTCTTGTAACTGTTTTTTGAGTCCCTTCTTAGAACTTCATATGTGTTGGGCTGGTTATGCTAAACAGATTATGCTGATTGGATCAATATTCCAGGGTCTTTAACTCCAGAAAGATCTTTGTACAAGTCATTCTGAATTGAGAAAGCCAGTCGGATGACTAGTGAAACGCCTTCAAGAGAAAAAACACAGCAAGTCCAGTTGATTTGACCTATTACTATAGATTTCTGCAGACATATCTCATATGTGCAAATTGTATGTGTATATTCTGAAACATCAATAAATAGAAAACAAACAAGACACCTTCTTGTGCCTGAGAGTTTCTTAAGAATAATTGCAGACTTTATATACCTCTGTTAAGGGGTGTTTTCTATGCAGTGGAGGACAAAAAAATAAAAATTAATAAATAAATATGGAAAACCTTATAAAACCCTATACATTCGTCTGCTGTCATGACAGCCTATTTTGGGTTCTGTTTAGGAGAAATTAAATTCATAATTTTCTTATTGACCTTTGGCTCTTTCTCCTTGTGGTACACTACCCCTCCACCATATGTTAAGTGGCCATGCAGAGCAATGTCCTGCAGGGCAGGTACCTGGTGCCAATGTAAGTGCCCATCCAAAAATGCTTAAGACATCATGGAGAAAACTTAATGGATGTTCAAGAGAAACTTTATGGAGGGGGCTATGGAGAACAGACATTGGGGCTCATTTTTAAACAATGGGCAAATTTGCAGTTTGGGCAGTAACCCATAGTAACCAGTCAGTAAATGTTTGTTTTCAGGCAGCTGCAGGATAACCAAAGAAAGCAAACATTTGATTGGTTGCCAGAGTTACCGCCCAGAGGCAAATTAGCCACCAGATCTCTCATAGATTTTAATAAATGGCAGTAATATAGTTGTAGGTAAGACGTAAGTGAAGATACTGTCACACGCATTTTTACTATATTATGACTGATGCGGATTCCAGTATGTTTTATTTTGTGTAAAGTATTTTTCTTAATTATTTTCCATCTTTCTTTGTATATTTTTCAGCACATAAATATTGCCTTTTATATGAATGTTACTCCAAGTAATTTGTGTTGTCTTTTTCTCCCCCAGGTTCCGCTGTATTGTATATCCCTTCAGACAGAAGCTCACCCTAAGGAAAGCTATAATCACCATCATCATCATTTGGGTTCTTGCTCTGATTATTATGTGCCCCTCAGCTGTTACACTAACTGTAACAAAAGATGACTTTCACTTTATGGTGGATGACTACAACAATTACTATCCTCTATATTCATGTTGGGAGGAGTGGCCCGATACGGAAATGAGGAAGATATACACCACTGTTCTTTTTTCCCACATCTACCTTGCACCTCTCACGCTAATTGTTATCATGTATGCCCGCATTGCCTTCAAGCTGTTCAAGTCGTCTGCTCCCATTAGAGGATCAGTGTCAGAAGAGAATGAAGGGCGGAGGGTTTCCAAGAGGAAAGTCAGAGTGATCTACATGCTTATTATTGTAGCGCTATTCTTTTCACTATCTTGGCTGCCACTTTGGACATTAATGCTCCTCACTGACTACGGCCATCTCAGTGATTATCAGCTCAATTTGATTGCTGTTTATGTGTTTCCCTTTGCTCATTGGTTAGCCTTTTTCAATAGTAGTGTCAATCCAATTATTTATGGATATTTCAATGAAAACTTCCGCAGAGGTTTTCAGGAAGCTTTTAAAGTCCAGGTCTGCTCCATGAAAAGAGAGCACAGAGAAACGTATTCAGAGAGGAAGAACAGTGGGTTCCTTTTTGGCGTTCGCAACAGGATTTTTGTTGAAGTACAGCCAAGTGACTCTGGCCAAGGATCAGATTCCTGCAACAGTACTGCAAAGGGTGGGATGTTCTCTTTGAGGAGCGGGAGGATTGCTCACCATGGCCTTGTAGTTGAAGATGTAGACAATAAAAGCTCTAATAATACTGTCAGTGTCCCAGCATGGGAAATCTAGAGTAAATGTGCCCTTGAATTTTGTCACTGAATGAAAAGTGGAAACATGTAGCAAAGGATACTACATTAGTTCTTATTTTACTATGTGTAGTCTAAAAAGACTCCTCATCCACTCTGCGCAGATTGTCCACTTAGCACCTACTTGTTCCCTGGATATCAAGCTTCAAAAATATGAAATTCATACTGTCTGTGACATTAAATTATTAGCAGAGAACAACACTTTTAAAACTAGGAATAAACATTTTTGTGAATTGAAAAGTCACTATTTTCTCTACATATATGCGAAGGCATTGATAAGGTGGACAGTTACTTAACGAATTTCAACTGCCTATTTCACATTTATTTTTTATAAAGGATGAGGAATAAAAATGCATATTTTAGAGAGGATAATCAACAGTACATAAAGGGACAGGATGCATCATTTATATTTAATGGCTATTATATTTATAAAGAGGACATGAATGGTCAATATACAATGATATTCATTTTTTTTTACTGCAGTAAAATATTTTCATTATTTTTCAGAATTCCTCAAATGATTAAAAAAGCTATTTACAGTATCCAAAAAAACTGCCAACAGTCTTGGGGAACCAAAGTCAAAGTCAAGAATAATCACACGCAATGGACATACAGTAGAAGTTCTCTTGCATCACATTGTATAGTGATTTTAAAAGTGCTATGTCAGTATATGAAAATGTTAGTACTGCATTAATACAGCTTTGCTGTTTTCAGAAAAGGATTCTGCTGTTGATTTGTCCAGTGCATGAATCTACAGGAATAGCTTCAGGCACTGTAGAGATAAAAAAAAAATATAACAAGAAACAACTGGGATTTGTTGTCTGCTTACCAAATTATTTGAAAGTGTCAATGAATGATTTATTTTTCAGTTATTGACTATTTAAAACTCCAGAGACATCACTCACTAAATGCTTAGAGCATTGCTAAGAGCATTTTTCTATGTATGTAGTCTAGGAAGTGTGGGGGTGAGATCTTGTGCCGATTTGCAATACCCTCATTTTCGTTAAGAAAACAGCATCTTTTTTTACATGAATCAGCAGAAATTATCAGCTAATTTCCCAGTTATATTTTATATTTCACTGTTGCAGTGCACCCAAACTTTAGTTACACCTATTTTCACAGATTGTATTTTTCTTTTCTTCAAAAGGAAATTGCATAACTATGCGAAAAAAATAATTGTTCATGAAACAGGTATATAACAAATCCAGTACAGTTTACTATATTTTTATAGTGATGGCTTCCCTTTCAGGATATGTCAGTATAGACATATTGCCCTCTATTCAGGCTGTATGCATTCTTGCTTGCCCAAATACATGGCCGCTGGCGGCTGTTACCTGTAAAGGTTAAGGTGGCATTGCCACAGCTTAAGTGGGTACCAGCAGGGTCAGACTGTGCCCCCCCCTAACCCTCTGCAGGGGCACCCGCCTGATGTCCTCTCCTGAGCATGCATAAGTGAACTGCATCAGGGTAGGACATCGGCCGCCAGGGGAAACGGCAACAGGGATCAGGTCTGGGCTGCTGGGACCCACCAGGTTTTTTTCCCCGTGTCCCTGTGGCCCTGTCCGACCCTGGGTACCAGCACCAGATACTAAAATAACAACAGGTTGTCTCTACCTGATGCAGGCACCCATCCCCATGCTATGGCAGGCCTTTACTATTTTAGGGTGTATGTCTTTGTTTATCACTTGGTGGTTACATGTTAATATGAAATAGGGCCTGTGTATGTTATATTCATAAAATCCAACATTTGACAATAACTGTCAGTTATAACTAAGGTTTAAATACTGGCACATGCCTTGCATTTGTCTGCTGTACCATTTATATGTAAAAAAAATGTGTTGAATTATTGTGGTATGGCAAGTAAATGGAAGGTAAATGATACCCATTAATAGAGTATATTTTTCTCTAAATATTGTTGCTACTTGTTATTGTTACTGATCACTTGAACTAACTGCATGTAAGTAACAAACAAAGCGTTACTATCTAGTTGTCAATGCAAATGTTAATACGACAGTATACCTAAAATATGTGACTTCAATTGATGTTTCTTAGCTGTTTAATTTATCATATGTCTCTTTTTATAACCAGTAAAACAAACTGTGTATTGGCCCTGTGTATTGAAGCTCTGGCTATTGTTTCTGGCACAACATATTGTCAACTGTGCCTGATTGTGATTGTGTATGTGGTCAGCAATGGAACATTCAGCATCACTAAATACTAAATCATCAATGCATGTTGCAGGGCACCATTGTTGTCTAAACTTACAGGTTTTAAAAGCAGGGGAAGTGCAGCAGAACTTACAAACAGGGACCCATTGGGAGGTTTGTACAGGGACCAGATGGAGCTTGGAATGTTTGGCTTTCCCCTACAGGGCCACAGCCCCCAGATTAAAGGGCAAATCAAATAATATACCAGTTGTATCCCAAAATAATCAAGAATGCAAGAATGTTGAGGCAATTGAAGTTAAAGCAAGCAAAATTATAACCCATAGTCATTTTATTAAACATTTAATGATTTATTATTTATTAAATAGGAAACTCACTGCACATAGCACTACATTGCAGCAACACAAGCATATAGACATTAGTGTTCAGAATTTTGAGGAAGGTAATTACAGACAGGAAAAAAACAACAAATAATATACCAGTTGTATCCCAAACTTTACAAAAAAATAAAAAAAGGAAATTCAAAAATAAAATCACATTTTTATTTGAAAATCCATATTAAAAACATATACGCACCCCAAAATACGAATCCTTGTGCGTTTCGTACTCCAACGGTACTTAGTCATAGGCAGTTCACTACCCTACAGGGAGCCTGATAGTGAGAAGAGGTAAAAAAGAACGAGGGGAAGTTAAAAGTAGTGCAAGAATGTTGAGGCAATTGAAGTTAAAGCAAGCAAAAATATAACCCATAGTTATTTTATTAAATATTATTTAATTATTTATTTTTTATTAAATAGGAAACTCACTGCGCATAGCACTACATTGCAGCAACACAAGAATATAGACATTAGTGTTCACAATTTTGAGGAAGGTCATTACAGACAGGAAAAAAACAACAAATAATAGGATAGCTAAGGTGGCCATATACTGGCTGATTAATATAGGTGACACAGTCCTTCCAGACCAAGTTAACAGCCTATTGGCCCAAATGTTATCTTGGCAAAAATTCCCAGATGTCGATCAGGCAGGTTTAAAAATCCTGTCAGGTTGATATTCGCATTAACAAGCCGTTGTGGTCCTCATATACCAAACAATCAGATCAGCCTGATGTCGCCTGGCTCAAGGTGGGATTTCTGATGATCGCAAATATCACGAAAATGCTTACGAAAAAATCGTATTAGTCACGATAATATCGT
Organism: Xenopus tropicalis; assembly: GCF_000004195.4. NCBI lineage: Eukaryota > Metazoa > Chordata > Amphibia > Anura > Pipidae > Xenopus > Xenopus tropicalis. Next base: position 41,524,861 of record NC_030683.2, on the reverse strand, counting down.
ATTGGCGATCTGAAAGTCACAAAATTTTCATATCCAAACGATCGGAAACGTCAGGAAAACCTTTCTGAATTTGATCCTTCTGTGCATGATTTTGGAAGCCTCCCATAGGACTCAATGGCACTCTGCAGCTCCAACCTGGCCCAAGGAAAGTCTCCCATAGGGCTCAATGGCACTCTGCAGCTCCAACCTGGCCCAAGGAAAGTCTCCCATAGGGCTCAATGGCACTCTGCAGCTCCAACCCGGCCCAAGGAAAGTCTCCCATAGGGCTCAATGGCACTCTGCAGCTCCAACCCGGCCCAAGGAAAGTCTCCCATAGGGCTCAATGGCACTCTGCAGCTCCAACCTGGCCCAAGGAATGTCTCCCATAGGGCTCAATGGCACTCTGCAGCTCCAACCTGGCCCAAGGAATGTCTCCCATAGGGCTCAATGGCACTCTGCAGCTCCAACCCGGCCCAAGGAAAGTCTCCCATAGGGCTCAATGGCACTCTGCAGCTCCAACCTGGCCCAAGGAATGTCTCCCATAGGGCTCAATGGCACTCTGCAGCTCCAACCCGGCCCAAGGAAAGTCTCCCATAGGGCTCAATGGCACTCTGCAGCTCCAACCTGGCCCAAGGAAAGTCTCCCATAGGGCTCAATGGCACTCTGCAGCTCCAACCTGGCCCAAGGAATGTCTCCCATAGGGCTCAATGGCACTCTGCAGCTCCAACCTGGCCCAAGGAAAGCCTCCCATAGGGCTCAATGGCACTCTGCAGCTCCAACCTGGCCCAAGGAAAGTCTCCCATAGGGCTCAATGGCACTCTGCAGCTCCAACCCGGCCCAAGGAAAGTCTCCCATAGGGCTCAATGGCACTCTGCAGCTCCAACCTGGCCCAAGGAAAGTCTCCCATAGGGCTCAATGGCACTCTGCAGCTCCAACCTGGCCCAAGGAAAGTCTCCCATAGGGCTCAATGGCACTCTGCAGCTCCAGCCTGGCCCAAGGAAAGTCTCCCATAGGGCTCAATGGCACTCTGCAGCTCCAACCTGGCCCAAGGAAAGTCTCCCATAGGGCTCAATGGCACTCTGCAGCTCCAACCTGGCCCAAGGAAAGTCTCCCATAGGACTCAATGGCACTGTGCAGCTCCAACCTGGCCCAAGGAAAGTCACGACACCGAAGCTTGAATGAATCCGAAACTTTTGTACTCGGCTTTTTGGTCATGCTTTTTGTCGCAAAGTACGGAAAAGTTGCACTAATGTATGAAAAAGTTGCAGAAAATTGTAACCTTTAAAAAAAATAAGATTTTTTTTGTATTTCGGACCTGGCGTACTTTGATAAATGTGCCCTTAAGAGTATGGCCAGTTTTCCATAAATTTCTTCACCTTTAGCCAAATGTATTAATCTTCTGTCTGGATATCACATTAAGCATTAGAATCATTCTGTAAATACTTGTTTACTACTTGATTTACTATTACATGCTTTAGTTAATGGTTGGAAGGGTTAATATGGATTCTTTTTCCTGACAGTCCTGAAAGTTTCAAACAAACTGACACTTTTGCATGGACCGATGTGTATGATGCACTCCCTATAAATCAGGGTGTCACTTTGTCAGAATGTTTGATTGTTTGAGCAGCCAAACTCCCCTATAGGGAGTGTATCATTCACATTGGTCTGTGCATCAGTTGACCTTAAAGTTATAACTTCCTTATTACACTCACATAACACACAAACACACACTAGGGTCAGCTTTATCAAGAGGCACTTAACCTGACGGTAACATTTTGGAGTATGGTAAGAAAATGGTGTACCCATGCAGACACGCGTAAAATATCACCAGCTTTCGCTGTGAGCCTTCATTAACTAAGATGCCTTCACCAATATCACAGGTATGTTCCAACTTTTTCAATCAACTCTGAAAGAAGCCTTTAGGTTCAATTTTTGAATGCTGAATCCCTCTTGCTCTACTCTAAACTACAGCATAAATAAAGCAGTCTAAATAAAGCCACTAGTGTTTGTAAACTGGGTGAAAAAAAAAAATTATAACTTTATGAAATGACTAGGTAAATCAAAGGTTTCAGTCATGGCCATTAAACATATCAACCAGATTTATGAACACTGTATCATTCTCTTCCTGGATTAAAGAGGTCATCTATAAACCCCCAGACTACCTGCTGTTAGATAAAGACAAAGTTGTGGTACTCCTCCCACCAAGTTCTAACTCCATAATCATAGGTGGGTATTAAATTTGCACCCATATAAGTGCCATGTCTCTGCAGGTAGTTTGATTGTCAACATTTAAAGAAACATGGTGAAACTTTCTTTTTCTGGAACACATGGTTGTGCAGTATAAGTGGGGTATGTCCAGGGTATTTGCACCCACCCAACATCCAGTGGGTTGTTTCATACTAATTGCTCAGTTAAATTAGCTCCCATGGCCCCAATATTTCTTATTATAATAAAGTCTTATTTTGTTTAGTTTGATATAAAGAACTTTATACCTCCACACCTCTTGTGTTGAAAAAAATGAATATAATTCCTATTTCGCTGAGCTGAGAAACTAGACAGGAGGATAAACACCTTGCTATTGTGTTCCAGGAAGCAGAGACTTTAGAATAAATGTGTTTCCCTAATAACTATAATGCCACCTTCCCATAGAAGCTGTAAATATAATAACACATTACTGAAAGGGATAACATCAACTTGTCATCTCCATGTTTTGCCCTTATTTAACCCATACATACTTTTAAATCTCACTTTAAAGGAACAGTAACACCAAAAAATGAAAGTGGATAAAAGTAACTAAAATATAATGTGCTGCTGCCCTGAACTGGTAAAAGCTGTGTGTTTACTTCAGAAAGTCTACTATAATTTATATAAATAAGCTGCTATGTAGCCATGGAGGCAGCCATTCAAAGGAGAAAAGGCACAGGCACATAGCAGATAACAGATAAAAGACTATTGTATTCTACAGAACTTATCTGTTATCTGCTATGTAACCTGTGCCTTTTCTCCTTTTTTCCAGCTTGAATGGCTGCCCCCATGGCTACACAGCAGCTTATTATATAAATTATAGTAGTGTTAGTGCAAACACACCAGTTTTACCAGCACAGGGCAACAGTGCATTATATTTTTATTACTTTAAAGCTCTTTCATTTTTTTGGTGTTACTGTTCCTTTAATGTTTCTAAGGCTAGTAAAAATGTACATTTGGGGGGTAGTAAAATGACCTACTTAGCAGGGCAGAGATCATGACCAGTAATGCCTGAGCATGCAAGGCAGATTTGCAAAATATATCTTTCTTTTGTGTTCCTTTATTCAGTAGCTTTGATGATAACTAGCTTTAAATCATTTGCCGGCACTTACGCTACTGTAGACTTAAACAATAGACTCACTTTGCAGATCACTTAATGTAACTGATTAAGCTTCCAAAAGTCTATTTATAAAGCACATCTGACATTTCAAAGTATAAGATTCTTTAAAATTTCCTTTCTCTATTCTGCAAGATATTCTGTTAAATATTAAAAAGCCAGGTGATGATATTAACAAGCAATTTTAGAAACTCCGTTCCGTTCCGTTTGCGTGAAATCCTGTCATTTTACCAGCGCAGCCTGCTGATAACTGTCGGTGGGATAGAATGGTGCAGCATTACTACAATTGCTTTCTTACACACTGTATTCTAAACTGTTTCCTATGTTGGTGAATACATAGGTATCAGAGATTGATTCGTTTCTACATTATCTGTTATAATGATACAAAACTGCATTTTGTTAATTACACAAAAAAGTTGCAGCAAAGGTTTAGTGAAAAAATACTACAGAATCTACAAATCTCAAAGTTTCTATATTTTTCTCACCTAATCTCACCATAAAAAAGTCTTGAGTACCGTTACCTGATTGCTTTTTTTTTTTGGTCTAATGTATGTACTATTTCTCTCCTCAGTTTTCATATGGTTGTGTGGATTTGTCTCAGAGCTTCTGAGATATTTGGGCAAAAATGGGAATTGATAAATATTAGAAAAAGTCTCAGGGAGAAATGGCTTGACCTTTAATAAATCTGCCCTGTGATGATTTCTCACCTTCATCTTTTTGTTATTGAAAGCATGCCATTTAAAATTCTGCATAAATAATCAAAGTATAACTCATTTATTAGGCACCATTGGCTTAAATAACAAAGAATATAGATAGATGATAGACAGACTGCTAGAATAGATAGATGATAGATAGATCCTGTATAAAAAATGTTTGTCATGGAAGGAGGCAGGCTAGTTCAATACATTCAATCAATGGGGAACATATGACTAATCCCCACTGGTTTGGGGGACCAATGGGGGACAGTCAGAACTAACTGTTCTTACATCGATGGGGACTTATGCTAGCTTTCTTTCTAGCATAAGTATTTTTAATACAGACAAAAGAAAATCTGGCCAAATTTTTAAAAAAAAAAGTTTAAATAGAACACTATGAAGAAAAGCATTGTCATATTTTAGAGCTTTCTGGAAAACAGATCTCACACCTGTATACATTGGTATTCCCTTATGGTTATATTAAATGGATTATTGTATTTTCTCTCTATATATACCTGTAGCTTGTTTGTGTATTTTTGTGGATCAAGCTTTTTATTTTGGGCTACAGTGTTCCCAGCTGCCCCAGAGAATTATTTTTATGACAATTTCATCTAGCTATAATTGGCCCTTTAAATAGCTTAAACTGGACAGCTTTGTTTTAACATGGCCTGAGTTAGTATTGTGGCCCTGTAAAACATGGAAACAAAGACTTTCTGAATCCCATATGGAAAAAATTACAGTAATAACAAGGTTTCAATGGTTTAAAAGTTTATTTTTATTTGCAGGTTTTTTTTGTACAATACAAAGTGCCAAGAAATACAAAGTATTTACGAGTGCAAAAGAACATTTTTATGTAGAACAGTGGCTGCCATTACTTTCTTTTACTTAAACAGATGCAGTTTTATTGCACTGAGTTTCATCCAGAAAGATTTATAGTTTCTTTTCCAGTTAAAATGCTAATTCTCATCTTTGTGAGAGAGACAAAGCAATGCAAAAATACATCTGGGCATACCTGCATATACAGTGTGTTGATATAACTGGCAAGTAAGTATTTGTTTTACATGTGCATGTATTGTATTTATATAAGGATGCACCAAAATCACTATTTTATGATTCAGACAAATCCTAAATCCTTTCAGGAAGGACCGAGGACAAGAAATGTACTAAAATCCTTTGTAGTGTGACCAAAAATCATATGATTATAAAGGAGAAGGAAAGGCTAAGTCACTTGGAGGTGCCAAAATGTTAGACACCCCCAAGTGACTTTAATAGCTTACCTTGTACCCCGGGCTGGTGCCCCTGTTAAGAGAGAACAGCACCAGCCCCGGGTTGCTACAAGCGCTTCCTTTTTCCGCATTGGCGCATTGCACATGCACAGTAGAGTGAAAAGCCAAACTTTAAAAAGAAAGTCGACTTATCACTCTAATGTGCATGCGCCGGCCCAGGGATTTCGCCACAGAAGAAATGCAGAACAAGAAAGCACTCGCTACAGGTACCCCGGGCTGGTGCGGTTTTCTCCTAACAGGAGCACCAGCTCGGGGTAAAAGGTAAGCGATTAAAGTCACTTGGGGGTGTCTAACATTTTGGCACCCCCAAGTGACTTAGCCTTTTCTTCTCCATTAAGGGTGTCAGAATCACTTCCTAACAAATCTAAATCCACCAAAAAAGGCTTGGATTTGGCCAAATCCTAAAGCGAACCTGGGATTTGGTGCATTCCTAATTTATTGTAATGAATCATATTGTTTAGTCTAAAGTTTTGTCTACTGCAATTTAGGTTTTGTTCCTTTATACAAGATGGCATAAACAAAATGATTTTTTACACAGTATAAAAACCTCTATAATTTTAAACCACATGAACAGGACTTGTGTTCTATTTTTTGCAAATGTAAGTTCTTTAAAAAAAAAATAAAAGCTGCATTACTGTAAGTGCAAAAATAGGCACAAGCAACAAGGTTTTCCTTCCCAGGCTCTTCCCACATTAGTTGGTCTGGCTCTTGCAGCTCTTTCTTAATAAATGAGATCTATTGTGTTCTATTAGAAAACTCAATTGGGCTTATTCCCCATTAGTGAGCAAATACATCATATTATATGCAGGTAGAGACATGGATGAAGTTACAGTATGTTGGTTTCTGCAGAGCAGCAAAATGGCTACTTTGACTGTTGGATGTTCTATATTTCACAGGAAACAAAAATACTTTTCTGTAATGAGTGGTAGTGTATAACAATTACACTTGCCATTATTTTAACAATATATTATACTTATTAGGATTTACACAGACTACCTGTACAGTACAAGGTCATTCACAAAAAGCTCTAGATTTACACTTCTCTCCCATTAAACCTCCTAATGGTCCTAAGAGGAGTTCTGATTTCTCCAAGAGAATCTCTCAGAGCAAATGATACAGTCTGTGAAGAAAATGTTGCTGGATATGTTTCTCTCAAAAGAGCATTCTGCAGGATATTGTTAAAAATTATGAGATTCTTTGTAATGTAATGTAAATCTGTGCACGTATGGGGCCCTGTTATCCAGAATGTGTGGGACCTGGGGTTTTTCAGATAAGAGATCATTCTGTAATCAATTAAACAGTAATTAAAACCAATAGGATTGTTTTACATCCAATAAGGATTAGTTATATTTTAGTTAGGATCAAGTACATGGTAATGTTTTGTTATTATAATGGAGAAAAAGAAAATGATTTTGAAGATTTTGAGCTTTCTGGAAAACATATGGATCCCATACCTTCAATTTAAATGGTTATGTTATTACTGCATTTTATAACTAGTGAGGTTCTTTGCAGGAATTTTGTTAACCTTGTTCTACCTTATGTTGTTGCTATACCAGGTACCACCAAACCTTTTTTACCTGTGAAACACATTAAAATGTAAAAGGTGCTGGGGAGCAATATTGAGCACGAAAGAAGTTCTTGGCAGTTGCTAAATAAAGGCTGTGATTGGCTATTTAGTAGTCCCATGTACACTGCCAGCCTGTAGACATGGAAGACTGTGGGAAATGTCCCATTATCTAGGGGAAACTCCAGAGAAAACTGAATATATGTATTGAGCATAATGGTTCTGCATTCAGGGCAGGCAAAAGAAACAAGCAATTCTCCATCATCAGACATAGAATTTGACTAGGTAGTACAACCTGACACAAACAACACAGAGATACTATGGGCAGGTTGCTGGGCAATTTTAGGTTAGTCACCTTAAAGTAGAAGATATTCTTATCACTATATTGTGCCAAGTAGTTAACAACTCCCAGTGATAATAGCCCTTTACTTCCTATCCCACTTCTATACCAAATACTTGGTCAACCCCCAGAAACTCCTCCTCTTTGTTCAAAACAAGTGATATGGTTCATATGTGGCACATCCCTTTAAAGAGGTTATATGCTAGATCAGTGCTGTCCAACTGGCTTCCCGCGGGCCGCATGCGTCCCGCGACCCCCCTGTGTGTGGCCCCCCACCTGTCTGGCTGCTTTGATGGCTTACCTTTGAGTGAGATTTAAATGGTATCAGTACTGAGATTAACTGGCCCCCTGCATGGTTCTCACCTCAGATTCAGGCTGTAATCCCTCTGTATTGTTTAAAAATGTAATCCCCTGTGTTTTTCACACCTTTTAATCCCTGCATTGTTCACCCCCTGCAGTGTTCACACCTCAGGCTCAGACTGTAATCACTCCCATTGTTCACTTCTTCACACCTCAGACATAGGTACTGTAGGCAGAGTATGGCACATACAGCCAGCATAGGGCAGGTAGAGTATGGCACACACAGGCAGCATAGGTCAGGGAGGGTATGGCACACACAGGAAGGGTAGGGCAGGCAGAGTATGGCACACACAGTCAGGGTAGGGCAGGCAGAGTATGGCACACACAGGCAGGGTAGGGCAGGCAAAGTATGGCACACACAGGCAGCATAGGGAAGGCAGAGTATGGCACACACAGGCAGGGTAGGACAGGCAGAGTATGGCACACACAGACAGCATAGGACAGGCAGAGTATGGCACACACAGGCAGCATAGGGAAGGCAGAGTATGGCACACACAAGCAGGGTAGGGCAGGCAGAGTATGGCACACAGAGGCAGCATAGGGAAGGCAGAGTATGGCACACACAGACAGGGTAGGACAGGCAGAGTATGGCACACACAGACAGCATAGGAAAGGCAGAGTGCTGCCTGTATGTGCCATACTCTGCTTGTCCTATGCTGCTTGTGGGAGGTGAACCTGGCATGGGTTTGTTGTGGGAGTTTGTTAGCAGTTGGAAATAGCCATTAAATGGTCCCTAAGGTGTGTAATTATGTACTGGGGGTTGCTCTGCTATCCACAGGGGAGGAGGAGGCATATGGAATTTAAGGGTATATCTTAATATGACATAATTCTTTCACATATGAATGATGGTTGATATCCCCACAGTAAGGACCAAGCATTTGGGATTTTGCTGTGCTACCACCATTGTGATAAAATAGGTGTGGTTTGAAGTGGGTGTGGTTTCAAAAAGGGGAGTGGTCAAAACTGGCTTCCATTAGCGGCCCTCCGCCATGTATGCTAGAGAAATTCCGGCCCTCGGCACCGTAGAAGTTGGACAGCACTGTGCTAGATTACTTGCCTTATCTTGTGAAAGAGTGAAACAAGGTTCTATATTGTTTAGATTTGCTCATACCCTCCAAGGATAAAGGTCCCCATACACGGTAAGATCCTTCCCCCGATATCCCCACCTACGGGTAGGCGATATCGGGGAGCTTGAACTTAAAAAAAAAATAATCCGATCGTTTCGCCCTGGGGCCAAACGACCGGATTATGTAGGCGGCAATGGGGCAGTCGGTTTGGGGACCGCATCAACGAGCCGATGCGGCCCCCGATCCGACTGAATCTTTTAACCTAGCCGATCGATATCTGGCCAATTTCAGGCCAGATATCGGTCGGCCAGCCCGCTCGTTTCTGCCCCAACACGGGCAGATAAGCTGCCGAGTCGGTCCAAGGGACCGATATCGGCAGCTTCTATCGGCCCGTGTATGGGGGCCTAAAGCCATTTTAAGTAAATAACTTCATAATTGGAACCAGAAATCAACCCTTTGCATTCTAGAGATAGTCTAAAGTGCTTGGTGCACTGCACAACACTTCTAAGGGTAGTTAAAGTGAGATAATCTGAATTCTTTTTAAAATACTGATAGCTGGATCTGGAACCACTGATCCCATCCAGCTCCTATGATATGGCTGCAACATAAATTGCTTAAAATTTCATTGTTTCTAGTGGGTTAATAACACTGACTGAGGAGATGGGGTTGACAAAGTTTAGGGAACACTCCTCAATTTTACAGCTTGCATGGAGCTCCTACTGTCAAGTTAAGAAACACCACAGGGTGTACCTAGTTGCCTAATATAGACTCCTGCTGCTTGCCCATAATTCTACTATACAGAGTAATAGTCACATCAGATGATTCCCTGGCATCATATTTCCCACAGACCGTTCTGCTTATTACTACATAAGGGTTATTTCAAAGACATGACTTTGGCAATATTGTGGACCACCGCTCTGAAATTGCACATTTATGTCTGCTTTCTCCTTTAATATTCCGGTACATGTTGGATTGTGGTTCACTTCAGTCTTTCTTTTCAATCCAGAATTTTTTTTAAATGTTGTAGGCACTTGGCATATATGTATATCTGGGGCCAACACAGAAATAGAACAGCTGGAAACCTGACATTCATTATAGCTAGCAGTGCGACATGGAATTGTTTTGAAGTTTCATGTGGTACTTGAATGTCAGCAAAATTGTAGCATTGTCTTTATAAGGAGTACATAAAAATAAAACACCACATGATTAAGGATTAAAAACACCCATTATAAATAGAAGGTATTGTGCTTTGCTTTACAGCATGAGCACAATGTATGATAAAGGGTAATATATAATGGCTGTCACAATGATGCATACAGAAAATTCAAGAGAATAATTAAAGTAATCTTATCACCTCAAACACAAGGTTAATCCTGTACATTGGGTAGCAAGATAAAATTCATTTAAAGTTACAGGAGATATACATGTCAACTTGCTTTACCCGTTTAAGAACAGAACTTCCATACCAGCTCACCCTATTTATACCACACTTGTACAGAGTTCTATGACAGTGGCTATTCTGTCACTCAATACAATGCCTTATTCACAGGGTTCCTTCCCCCACCTCCACTAAAGTGTTCTCCATACCCTAAACACCTGCCTTAGGTTTTCCAACAATAACCCCATGGAGTCCAAAGAGGAATTCTTAGGGGATGCCTCCTCTTTTAAGATTAGGGAATACCCATAACACACCCGGGGCAATAGAATCACATCCTTCCTATAAGGCCTAGGTTACACTACACAGGGAACATCATACACTAACTCTTTAAATCCCCTACATTATTTGAAAAATATTAATGATTTTCAAGGACAAGGAAACGCACAGCAACCATTTCGCCCATCTGTTAGAATACCTAAAAATTGTCTATAGCCACTTGCCAAGCCCTAAAAATATGCGCTTAAATAACTATTCCACTACTTTTTAATTGCATGCGCACAAACATTCATCCTAATTTGCACATGTGAATAAAACTTCCTGTACGCCTTTCCTTTAGTAAACATCATAGGAACTTCATAGGAATGAACGCACGTGCAAAATGGGCATGAAGATATCATGTTATCATGATATATGTTATCAACCAGACAACATATGCGGAACCTATATGGCGGCTGCAGAATGAAGGGTTTTATTATTTATGGATCAAGAAAAAATATATAGCAACTGGGAAGGGGCTAGGGTGGACTACAGTTTAGAAATGTTGGGGTGTTTTTAGTAAATGTAATTACCTGAAACGTTAAAGGAACAGTAACACCAAAAAATGAAAGTGTATAAAAGTAACTAAAATATAATGTGCTGCTGCCCTGCATTGGTAAAAGTTGTGTGTTTGCTTCAGAAAGTCTACTATAATTTATATAAATAAGCTGCTATGTAGCCATGGAGGCAGCCATTCAAAGGAGAAAAGGCACAGGCACATAGCAGATAACAGATAAGTTCTGTAGAATACAATAGTGTTTTATCTGTTATCTGCTATGTAACCTGTGCCTTTTCTCCTTTTTTCCAGCTTGAATGGCTGACCCCATGGCTACACAGCAGCTTATTATATAAATTATAGTAGTGTTACTGTAGCAAACACACCAGTTTTACCAGTGCAGGGCAACAGTGCATTATATTTTTATTACTTTAAAGCTCTTTCATTTTTTAGTGTTACTGTTCCTTTAAGGTCTGGCTGTATATATTCTCAGCACTATTGGTTCTGATCTCTGAAACAATGTAACAGAAGCAAACACATTAACAGGCCTGGGAGATTAGTGACTTCTGTTACATTGTTTCAAAAGTCAGAGGAAGGAGTGAGTGCAGAGTTCAAAAATGGATAAACCAATACTGTTTTATCTAGTACCTCTACAAACCTCTAATGTTTATACACTCAATTTTTATAACATTTATGCTCAAGATTAATCCTTATCTTGTTTAACTACAGGTATATTCTAAGTTTCCTTTGGCTAGCATAAGCTTGAAAGGAGGTGACACTTATACATGTCAGTAGATGGCAGTAACTCCTAGATTTGGCCACATTTAGGAATTCCTAGGAGGTTTCTATAGTGTGATGGCCTGGGCCCTGGAATCTATCTAAGACTTTCTAAGGGAATGGAGAAGGAATGAAGAGCTTCTTTGACCTACGTTACACTGACTGATAGGTCAGACCATTTGTAGCAAATGCTTTCTTAGCCTTGGCCCTGGTAAAGCAAGCCACTCTCGTTCAGGCTACGTAGGGGCAGGTTCATTTCTAATAACTTGTCTCGAACCTGAGAGGCAAATAAGAAGTTAGAAGAGTTTAGATTCAAAATGGTGCCCTTGACAACACAAAGTTGGGACATAAAGGGATATCAGATAATGTGTCACTCACAGAAGGCCATACACATATTTACTATCCACAAACAACTAAGCATAAGAAAGTAAACACATACTGCACCTTCCTGCCTCTGAACGCACATGTAAGGACACATTTGGCTTTCACAAGGAACAGTATGTTGACATGGAAAACTGAGGGAAATCTCGCATTATCTAGGGGCAACTTAAAAGAAAACAGAATAGATGTATTTAACATAATGATCGACATTCAGGGCAAAAGAAACGAGCAATTCTCCATCACTTTGCATCCTAACACAAACAACACAGAGATACTATGACCATGTTGCAATGCAAGGGAGTTTTACATTTGCCCATCCTTGTATTTTCTGGTTAGTGAAGTAAAAGGAAATGTAACCCCTGGGGGTTGCCAAGTAGTTAAGCACCACCAGTTTTGCTAGTTCTTTACTTCCTGTTACAGACAGCATCCCACTTCTACAACACATACACTGGCACTACCTAGCAACCTTCAAAATTTCTACCTTTCCTTTAACCCTGATTTAAAAAGTTTACATACTAGATGGCATGCATTACCCTGTGAAAGATTTTACTTACTCCATTTTGTTGAAATATGAAGATTTTACTAACTCCATATTGTTTAGATTTGCTCATGCCCCAAAGGCAAGGTAAATGGTCTTTTGCATTCTAGAGATAGTCTAAAGTGATTGGCTCTCTCTGGTGCAATACACAAGACTTCAAATTTAGATGGCTCACAATAATCTGAAATCTTTTTGAAGTACTGGTAGCTGGATCTTGTTCAGGCTACGTAGGGGCAGGTTCATGTCTAACAGCTTGTCTCAGATCTGAGAGGCTAGAAGGTCAACAGCACAGCAAGGGCACTGTTGCCTCTTCAAGGAGGTTTGTGTGTGGCAGTTGTGGGAACCTACAGGACTGTCAGTGAGGGCATTTGGGAGAGGTTGCACACTATGGTGCTGAAAATAAGATAGGAAGTAGCACCTTTACAGGGTGGCCCCCAGGTCTGGACTGGGATTCAAAATAGGCACTGGCATTTCAAGTACACAGCGGCCCACACAGCCCCCCACCAGCCCAATACATAGTGACTGTCTATGGATCTTACAGCAGCCCCTCTGGCATTCGCCAGAACCCACAGATTGCCAGCATTAAGAAAGAGATCTTAGTAATTACACTAATGAGGGTTGCCAGTTGCACACAGACACAAATAATCTGGAAACTTTCCTTACCATTATACCTAACCCTGGCTAGCTCTGGCTCTTACTACACAACGTGCAATTATCCATCTCAACACAACTAAAACATGAAAAATAAAAAAAAATAATGCCATAAGTTTGTAATTTTTATAGTTTGTAATTTTAAGGAGTTCCCTTACTAACACAAATGCAATTCGAACTGTGCAAAAATACACAAAATTCTCTTTTTATCCATAATGCATACTATATGCAATAACTAGTATAACTGATTTGGGTAATTCAGGTTCCAAATGACAAATTATTCAAAATGCCCAACGGGATTTTCTCTGCTGGAGGAAGTATGCAGGTGGAGAATCTGCCCTCAGTGACATTAATCTTAGCATTCATGCTTGTGTAAGTAATGGAATTTGTAAAAAAAAAACAAAAAAACATTGCTCTTAATATGTTGACTATTCCTGCAAGGCAGTCATGTGACTCTGCTTTAATTTTAATATTTGTCAATGAACTATTGGAAGTATTGGATGTGTAAGCTGATTTTAATAAACAAGTTTTATTAATTTATACAAATGTATTATGTAACGTTACACTGAATTTCTTTGCAAAATAATGATCTAAGATCTGAAATAAGAAAGTATCATGTTCCATTTATTCTCTTAGAATTACATTTTCTTAAACTTGATAAAAAATATTGGGCCACCACTCTATCCTTATCCTTGTGACAATGGCAAACACAAACCTGCTTATTTATTAGTTATGTCAGAGAGAAAGCACTTAGCATAGCATACCATTAGAAGTTAATATTTTCCAATTGGTTACACATAACCATACAATGATGGACTAGAAAAGTCTTTTTCAAACTGAGAACCCAGGCTCATTTATAATTCTGCCCCAACTTTTCATACTTCTTCAAAGAAGTGCCAGTCTCCTCTCCTGTTACCTGTAAGGGAAACTGAACACTAAACAAATAAATGTAAAATTGTCTTAGCACTTTTGCAATTTATATTTAATATCAATGTTGGACTGGCCTCTGGGATTCCAGTAAAACTTCCAGTGAGCCCAGGTATCAGAGGCTCTCCTGCTGCTAACCATTTAGCCTGTTTCATGGTCATTCCTTATATCTCAACAAAAGAAGCAAAACACAGAAGTATATGCATATATATATAGTATGTTAAAAAAAGAGACTAGAATAAAGAGGTTGAATGAGGAGAGGAGGAAAAATAAAAATAATTTGTGGGCCTATGGTCTAAGGTTTTCTGGTGGACTCCCGGTCCAAACTCTTTAATTTCATCCTTGTTTTAAGATATTAGCACTTTTTCTTTGCTCATATAATGAATTGGTAACTGCAGTTCCTCCTGCTGTACTGCCAACCAGCTGGACAGCCTTTAGAATATTAAAGGAAAAGTAACACTAAAAATTTTTATGTAAAAAATCTTTTCTACCCTGCCCCAATAATTCCTATTCTGTATAGGAAGGAGTCAGGCAAGGATCGATCAATCGATCGTCGCATAGTGGATTCTTCCCTGCATCACCGTATCACCTTATTTCAAATGACCGGAAGCCAAGTTTTAGCGGGTATTTTCTAATAAAGCATTCAAAATAATAAATGGTGTGCAGGACAGGGCAATTTTTGAGGCAGGGTAGAATTGATTTTTTACTTAAAATTTTTAGTGTTACTTTTCCTTTAAGGTACTCAGCAGTGAGGAGCCTCCTGATGCTTTTCTGCTTAGTTATTTCATTTAGCTGCCAATGAGATGACAATGAGCTCAATAACTGAGGAGAGGCTTCTTTGTTTAACAACTGATTTTCTGACAGCTGACTGGCCAGCTGAACAGCTAGGGGTGCCGCCATTTTAAATTCATTATTTTTGAAGTGTTCAAATTGCTAATATCAATGAATGTAAATTTCAAGTGTGTTCCGAAGAGCACTATGAGCAATTACATTATGCCAGAAGAGAGAAATGTTATGTGTCAGTGACACTCACATGCTCAGTGTGCTCTGGGAGCTGTTGAGAAGATGAGCTTAGGGGTAATAGCAAGTTATCAAGCAGAAAATGAGGTTTGTCTGTCAAGCTGATGCTACAGGGCTGATTATTCAATTCTTAGGCAAATTGCACTGGTTTCAGAGCAGTAATGTAGTAATTATCTATATTAATTATTATCATGCCATTTATATTCTGTATATACAGTATATTGTGAGTCTCTAAGCTCAGGTAAGTAACAGCAGCACAGAGCATGTGCAGTAAATTAGCAGAAAAGAAGATGTGGAGCTACTGTGGCATCTTTGGAGGTACAGATCTTCCCTGCTAAAGGCCTGTGGTTGCCTTGGGCTGGTACAGAACCTTAAAACATAATGTACAACATTTCTAGCCTACTGCTTTGGTTAAATTTTAGTTCTCCTTTAAATGCACCATGCCATGTTTACTGTTTAAACAGTTATTACAGAGAGTTCTGTCATTATTGTGAGGACACACATGCCCAGTGGCATACATCCATTGTAAAGCAGAAGCTATTTTCTGACTACAAAGAACTCACATCACTAAGGCCAAAACCAATTTAAAAATATGATTCTTTAGGGTAGGTCAGTGAGCTGGTTTTGCTATATTTAAGGAGCACCAAGGGCTTTCCAAAATAATTACAGGGTGAATGAGCTGGAACACAGAGCAAACAAGTGAAAACAGCTTTAGTTATACTATTTTATTTGGGCTCTTTCTCTGGCAAAATTACCATGTTTTAAACTTATGGGAAAATAGCTGTAATCAAATATATTCAAGCAGAGGGTACAGGCAGAGAAATGGATATATTTATACTGTGGAAACAAGCAATGACTGATGTAGATCTGAATTTCTCTGCATGATGCTGAATAACAGAGACTCAAACACAGTTTTATGAAACAAAATCAATGTGTGAAATAAAACATTTACACTTACTTGTCAAAAAGTATCATGTATGGCAACACATTTAGCAGCTGATGAAAAGACCTTAGTAACCTTTCTACTCCTTATAAGCTGCCATTATAGATTTCAAGCTGAGTCTCTCCCTTGGGATAATGGAGGCACAAGTTTTTTCTACACAATTACCTAGAGGTATTTGCTGGTTTGCATAGTCACCACCTGTAAGATTTCCCACCGTAAACAACAGGCCCAGACTGAGATTCAAAATAGGTCCTGGCATTTAAAGTACACAAAAGTCCCAAACAGCCCCCTGCCAGCCCAATAAATAGTAACAGTCCATGGCAAGTTACAGCAGCCCCTCTGGCATTTGCCAGAATCTACATATTGCCAGTTTGGGTCTAGTAAATGCTAAGCAGCCATGTTACATGTGTTTAGCCACCACACTGTGCATGGGGCAAGACTTTTAGACATTCACTATTTACATATTAGCCCCCATTTTCCCTACAGTTTCTGTTCTCTGTGAAGAAAGCATGTAAGGCACCCATGCTGTGATAGAACTCATGAGCAGAATTTTTCACCTAATGCACCAAGTCAAGCTGGAGACAGACATAGTGCCAGCCACACAGTCTGTGCAAGGGGATGCCCTGACTGGCCTGCACACATACTTTTAAGTACAGATATTAGAAAAGGGCTCTACCTGCATGTATAAAAGTATCCCTGGGCAGTGCATATTTCCTCAAACAGAAGCACCAGCCTGGGGTAATAAGGTAAACTATTATAATCTGACATTTGGCACCCACCCCCAGTGATTTTAACTTTCCTTCTCAGAAGGGTGACTGTTCTGCCCACTGATTTTTCTGAACCACTATAAATATTTTTTTAATACTTCAGGTGATCCCAGTGGTGGCCAATAAAAAAGGGCATTGTTTGTGAGTTTTAACCTCAAAGCAATTAGGTTGCAGGTAAAACTCAGTCCTTGAATGTAAAATGTAAACGATGCAGTAGAATTCTTATGAAGATGAAAGTGAGTGTAGGATTGGCCAGACAAGGGATGACTTTGATGTAGTTGGCCAGCTTGAAGTGTATTGCAATAGCTGTTTTTGTTTAAAGGGGAGGGCATTTCTTAGTAGCTTAAAGGACAATGAAAGGTTAATATAAATTAAAAGTAAGTGTAAAGGCATTATTTTTAAGTACTTGCATATCTAAATTCCCAGATCCCTGCTTGCTTCTCTGAGATATGGTGCTGGCAGCCTACAGCAGTGTGAAGACTACAGTGACATCACTGAAATATCTCTGTCCTTCCTGTAGGTGCCAGCGGCAGCCTTCCTATTCTCTGAGCATGTGTGTAACTTGATCCTGTCTCCTGTTCTGAGCTACACATGCCCACCAGCCAATCAGAAGCGGATCTGGCAGAGGGGAGAGGGGGAGGGAATGAAACACATGTGCAGTATGAAGCAAGGAGGAAAAGGAAGGGAGAATACCTTTTTAGAGATGGCTGCCTGTTCTAGAAAATGTGAAGCAAGTGTGTGAGTAAATATTTGATTAGGTGAGCCAAAAGTGTGGCATTTTTACTAAACAATAGGAGGACTATTGGGCAGTATGCTTTTTAAATTTTGACTTGCATTTTTCTTTAAAAGAGGAACTAAAGCCTATCTAAAGAAGTAGGGCACAAATGTACAGAAAATAGTGCAGTTAGCATCAGTATTTAATTATTAGCCCTGTAGCATCAGCTTTTATAGCAGTTAAACCTCATTTTCTCCTTGAAGCTTAGCTTCCCAAGAGTGTCGCAGACACTTTACAAGATGGGGAGCTCCTGTGACAAGTTTGAAGTTCTGGATCATTTCTGCAATTGAGATGATGAAACTTTAGGCTGGTGCAGTACATACAGTATTTAAATATGGCATTTTCAACCATATTAATTTTTAGGGTTTACAGTCGTGGCCAAAAGTGTTGAGAATTACATAAATATTGGAAATTGGAAAAGTTGCTGCTTAAGTTTTTATAATAGCAATTTGCATATACTCCAGAATGTTATGAAGAGTGATCAGATGAATTGCATAGTCCTTCTTTGCCATGAAAATTAACTTAATCCCCAAAAAACCTTTCCACTGCATTTCATTGCTGTCATTAAAGGACCTGCTGAGATCATTTCAGTAATCGTCTTGTTAACTCAGGTAAGAATGTTGACGAGCACAAGGATGGAGATCATTATGTCAGGCTGATTGGGTTAGAATGGCAGACTTGACATGTTAAAAGGAGGGTGATGCTTGAAATCATTGTTCTTCCATTGTTAACCATGGTGACCTGCAAAGAAACGCGTGCAGCCATCATCACGTTGCATAAAAATGGCTTCACAGGCAAGGATATTGTGGCTACTAAGATTGCACCTAAATCAACAATTTATAGGATCATCAAGAACTTCAAGGAAAGAGGTTCAATTCTTGTTAAGAAGGCTTCAGGGCGTCCAAGAAAGTCCAGCAAGTGCCAGGATCGTCTCCTAAAGAGGATTCAGCTGCGGGATCGGAGTGCCACCAGTGCAGAGCTTGCTCAGAAATGGCAGCAGGCAGGTGTGAGTGCATCTGCATGCACAGTGAGGCGAAGACTTTTGGAAGATGGCCTGGTGTCAAGAAGGGCAGCAAAGAAGCCACTTCTCTCCAAAAAAAACATCAGGGACAGATTGATCTTCTGCAGAAAGTATGGTGAATGGACTGCTGAGGACCGGGGCAAAGTCATATTCTCAGATGAAGCCGCTTTCCGATTGTTTGGGGCATCTGGAAAAAGGCTTGTCCGGAGAAGAAAAGGTGAGCGCTACCATCAGTCCTGTGTCATGCCAACAGTAAAGCATCCTGAGACCATTGATGTGTGGGGTTGTTCTCATCCAAGGGAGTGGGCTCACTCACAATTTTGCCCAAAAACACAGCCATGAATAAAGAATGGTACCAAAACACCCTCCAACAGCAACTTCTTCCAACAATCCAACAACAGTTTGGTGAAGAACAATGCATTTTCCAGCATGATGGAGCACCGTGCCATAAGGCAAAAGTGATAACTAGGTGGCTCGGGGACCAAAACGTTGAAATTTTGGGTCCATGGCCTGGAAACTCCCCAGATCTTAATCCCATTGAGAACTTGTGGTCAATCCTCAAGAGGCGGGTGGACAAACAAAAACCCACTAATTCTGACAAACTCCAAGAAGTGATTATGAAAGAATGGGTTGCTATCAGTCAGGATTTGGCCCAGAAGTTGATTGCCCAGTCGAATTGCAGAGGTCCTGAAAAAGAAGGGCCAACACTTCAAATACTGACTCTGCATAAATGTCATGTAATTGTCGATAAAAGCCTTTGAAACGTATGAAGTGCTTGTAATTATATTTCAGTACACACAGAAACAACTGAAACAAAGATCTAAAAGCAGTTTAGCAGCAAACTTTGTGAAAGCTAATACTTGTGTCATTCTCAAAACTTTTGCCCACGACTGTAGTTCTTCTTTAATGCACAGAATGTCTTATCGATAATCGGTGAATGCAGAAAGACCTCTTGTTTCTGTCTTTATGAATTTTGTTTTTGTGGTCACAGCCTCATTGTTCTCTCCCCAGTGCTTTAAAATTTAGTGGTGGGCACAACTTTCCCTTTTTGCCATAGTTATTGAGCCCCATAGCAAGATCATTTTGGCCCCTAAATGTAGGAAATTTGCATAATTTATAGATAAAACTTAAAAGTAGGCATTAAACTTGGGGCACACTCCACTGACCCCCAATAATACATTAATCAAATTATTTATATGAACTAGTTATAAAGAGTAACAACAGCTGTTTAAATTGCTATTTAGTGAATTAAAAAAAAAAAGAAGTCTACATATACTTTCTAGCAGTGGAAGTCATTGGGCCTCTAAACTCAGGGAGGAAGATATTTTCCTTGAACTTATATTGCAACTATTTATTAGTCCTAAACTTCCTAGGCCCTCCCAGCAGTTGCAGGGTCTGTGTAATCTATATAGCTTGTATCATAGCAGCTGTGGATGCAGTCAGGCTGCATCCTGGATCTCTTCTTATCTCTCTAACCGTTCATTCACTGTCTCCTATGCTAATAAAACCTCATCTCCAGTTCCTCTTAATGTGGGGGTACCTCAAGGCTCTGTACTTGGGCCGTTGTTGTTCTCCCTCTACACGCTGTCTTTGGGAGATCTTATCCGTTCATTTGGCTTCAAATACCATCTGTATGCTGATCATATCCAAATTTATCTGTCGACCCCTTCATTAACAGCTGAAACTGAGACTCAAATCTCTAACTGCCTCCTGGCTATCTCTAACTGGATGAACCAACGCCACCTCAAACTCAACCTAACAAAAACTGAACTAATGATCTTTCCCGCCTAAGCCTGGTCCTACCCCCCCCCCTTTTCTATCTCTATTGATGGCACCCTCATCAACCCCGTCGATTCGGCGCGTTGTTTGGGGGTGATCTTTGACTCCAGTCTCTCCTTTTCTAACCACATTAACACCACTGTCAAAACCTGTCACTTTTTCTTATGCAATATTGCCAAAATTCGTCCCTTTCTTTCTACTGCAACAGCTAGGCTGCTCATGCATGCTCTCATCCTGTCACGACTGGACTACTGCAACCTGCTATTAACCTCCCTAACTCCCATCTTTCCCCCCTACAGTCTATATTAAACACTGCTGCCAGAATTCTCCTCCTCTCATCCAGGAGAGTTCAGGCCCTTCCCCTGCTAAAGTCCTTATCGTGGCTTCCTATCAAACAAAGAATTTCTTACAAACTTCTTCTCCTAACTTTCAAAGCCCTTCATTTCTCTGCTCCTCACTACATCTCATCCCTTGTGTCTCCGTATGTTCCCGGCCGACTCCTACGTTCCTCGCAGAGCAATCGTTTGGTTGTGCCCCCCACTACTACTGCAGTTTCCCGCCTTAAACCTTTCTGCCTTGCTGCCCCTTACATTTGGAATGCCCTCCCTGATTTCCTCCGGAGAGAATCCTCCCCCAGTCTTTTTAAAACTAAGGTTAAAGACTACCATTTGGAGCACTCGCCCAGCACCTGATCTGGGAACTGGCACTTATATTGTAGAGTCACCCACTGTGACCTACAGCACTTATATTTGCCTATTTGTGTCTGTTAGTTACCCTCCCATATAGATTGTAAGCTCTACGGGGCAGGGACCTCCATCCTCTTGTGTCTTTGACTCTTAACTTATTGCTGCTGTATTTATTTGTATTTATTATTATACTTTGTATTTATCTATTATCTTAACACCGTTTGTATTAATGTATTCTACTGTACAGCGCTGCGTACATAAGTAGCGCTTTATAAATAAAGATATACATACATCCAACAAACTCAAGCTATAGTTCTAGAAAAACCTACCTTCCTTCTAGTTAATCAATTGTCTATGGCACAAAAATTGGCAAGGGGGGGGGGTCCACATTACAACAAACCACCTTTATGTTTGTAAGTGACCCTTGTAAATTCCGGGTAAATTCACAACCCAAAACCTGCCTCGAATGAAAACTGTTGTACTACTGTTTTATTTAAACCATTAAACCAGGAAGCCTAAAGTTTTCCTTTGTAACCTTAAGCACCCGGCTATCACCGCCATCAGTCTATAAAATAATAATAAATCAGCGTATCCACGTGGCGCGCCACTATGCCGTGAGGTAACAAGTAGGCAGAGCCGCACTGGGAACACTATGCCGTGAGTGGGCAGAGCCGCACTGGGAACTCTATGCCGTGAGTGGGCAGAGCCGCACTGGGAACTCTATGCCGTGAGTGGGCAGAGCCGCACTGGGAACTCTATGCCGTGAGTGGGCAGAGCCGCACTGGGAACTCTATGCCGTGAGTGGGCAGAGCCGCACTGGGAACTCTATGCCGTGAGTGGGCAGAGCCGCACTGGGAACTCTATGCCGTGAGTAGGCAGAGCCGCACTGGGAACTCTATGCCGTGAGTAGGCAGAGCCGCACTGGGAACTCTATGCCGTGAGTGGGCAGAGCCGCACTGGGAACTCTATGCCGTGAGTAGGCAGAGCCGCACTGGGAACACTATGCCGTGAGTGGGCAGAGCCGCACTGGGAACTCTATGCCGTGAGTAGGCAGAGCCGCGGCTGCACTGGGAAAATGCTGCTTCACACTCTGCTCATTCATTGCACAGGCTGAGAGTCGGGGGTGTGCCCTAGCCACGCCTCTTTTGAGAGGCAATTGAGCGGTAGACGCGCCCGTACACGCAGCTCAGCCAATAGGAAGCGTTTGTAGGAGGCGCGTCAGTGAATAGAGTAACCCCGCTGGCGAAGGCCTGTCCTCATTGCCGCTTGCAGTCTGCTGCTTAGCCGTGTTAATCAGAAATCCAGCACCATGTCATACACCGTCGAACAGAGGGCCAAGGCCAACAGCCTGGAGTACCGGCTTTTCTTCAGTGAGTGAACAGGGTGACTGACAAATATACATGCTTATACTAGTGTTCTCTCATTCTCCCATTCTTTATAGTTATACTGACGCCTAGAGAGGCTTCCAGTCCGGGGATCTCACACCTGACGTGTCTCCCGGCATTCCCCGGGCCAGGGCTTGTAATACAGTGACAGCTGCCTAGAGGCAGGTGCTACAGATCTTTTTTATATGTTATAGTTACAGTCAGAGGAGCTGTGACTTAATGTCATTCACTTTGTTTGTAGGATGGGTGGACCTGACAGGAGAGCTTTATGGAAGGACATGGTGGCTAGCAGATTCATAGCCATCAGGGATGTTTAAGAGGAAATTAACATAAAACTTTTTCATTTGTATGATATAGATTGCAGTAATCAAATCTACACAGCTGCTCTTTTGTGAATATTTTATGTTTTGCCTTTCTCTTTACTCTTCTAGCTAACTGGTTGCTTTGCTCTTACCCAAAAGTGCTTAAAATTCCAGATTAATTCTAGGAATGTGTGTTCGTTTGCAATAGTCCTATTCCACCCATGCATTGTATCTTTGTTCTTGCCCTTAAAAGGGTTGTTCACCTTTGAATTAACTTTTAGTATGATATAGACATTGATATTCTGAGACAATTTGCAGTTGGTTTTTATTTTATATTTTCAGTTTTTCAGTTAGTTGGCTTTAGAGCTGGGTGGTATGACCAAACTTTATATCACGGTATTTTTCAAAATTATATCGGTGTCACAGTATTTGACGGTATTTTTTTTTTTCCATGCATGATTAGGTGTTAACCCCATTTCCTAATAAATTAGAGAATAATTACTGCAGTATTGAAAATCAGAGTCAGGCAAGCGAAGGATCGGCAACAGAAAGTCGTAAGGTATATCAGGCAGGCTTAGTTTCCCAGGCAAGGCCGCAGACAAAATAGCACAGGAGGAGGCGTTTGATAGCTTTAAATACCCCCCACGCATGCGCAGAACCAGCGCCGTCAGCGCGTTGCGGACGTGCACGCTTTGACGGGACGCGCGCGTACGAGACCAGGCCGCATGGGTGAGTACCCTGACACCCCGGTATTGCGGTGTCTGAAAAATGAATATAGTTTTAAAAAAAAAAAAAAACACCGGTATTCGGTATTAAACGGTATATCGCCCAGCCCTAGTTAGCTTTATGTTCAGCAGCTCTCCAGTTTGGAATTTCAGTAGTTATTTGGTTGCTGTGATCTTGTTTACTGTAGCAACCTGGCAGCAGTTTAAAAGGAGTGAATAGGAAAGGGACTGAATAGAAAGATAAGAAATAAAAAGGGACAATAATAAAATTGTAGCCTCAAGAGCAATAGTTTTTGGCTGCTGGGGTCACTGACCCCCATTTGAAAGCTGGAAAGATGTAGGAGAGAAAAGCAGATCTTTCAGAAACTGTAAAAAATAATTAATGAACACCAATTTGCAAAGCTGCAAATTATGCCCGTTACCCCTGATATTGGAAGTAAAGCAATAATTGGAGACCGAGAAATGGTAAATACATGGTGCTGTAGTGTACAGTAGGGGTGATTAATCAAACTGTGAACTATGCACTATTAGAATTATATGGGAAGGATGTTGCAAAAAAGGGACTTTGTACAGTGAGAGTTGTGAAGTTGTAGAATTCTCTTCTTGAAATAGTTCTACTGGCAGTTATGTAACATAGCGTCAAGAAAGGGTTCAATGCCTTTTTAGCTAAGAAGAAAACACAGGGTTCTAGAAAGTAATGCTAAGTGCAGAGTTTCACTGCCATTTTGGACTCGGGTAAGATTGGTTTGTGGGGAGGCTTTAGATTAGTAAGTGTTAGTGTTTTTATTGCCTGCCTTTGGATCATATAGCACTATATGTGCCTTTTTCAGCATTATCTATGTGATAAAGGAAAAAGTATAAAATTGTTTTAGTGAAGTGACATGGAAGAATGAGAGGCGGGTTTCTTACATTGAGACTGACATGCAGTAGTTGTTTGCCAGTATTACACTGTGATGATGAAAATATATTTAATGCCTTTGAAGCTGATAATACAGAGCCAGGAAAAAAGTCAGGTGTAAACAGGGCAGATAGGGATCTCATTAGAGCACACTCTTGCAATTAGTTGGTTCATTGTCCCTGGAGAATGTGTATTGTTCATTAATCTGTGGATGCTAGGCTACAGCTCCCTTTATGATTTACTGTTGTGAGAGCATCAGATCTTTTGTAAGGGGATGAAGGTGATAGAGTTAAAGGAACAGTTCAGTGTAAAAATGAAACTGGGTAAGATACATAGACTGTACAAAATAAAAAAAAAATGTTTTATTGTTAGTTAGGCAAAAATGTAATCTATAAAGTCTGGAGTCAATAGATGTCTAACATAATGGGCAGAACTCAACTTCCTGCTTTCATCTCTCTAACCTCGGTCATTTTAGGTGGGGCCACATGGGACATAACTGTTCAGTCTGTTTGTGAGCACGCACGTCAAATTAAAAAGCAAACTAACTGAACAGTTATGTCCCATATGGCCCCCCTCAAGTCACTGATTTTTTACTGACTACTAACAGCTTAGAGAGCTGTAAAGAAGTAAGTAGTGTTCTGGCTATTATGTTAGGCATCTATTCACTCCAGCCTTTTTAGATTACATTTTTGCCTAACTATATTGAAAACATGTTTTTACTTTGTGCTGTCTATCTATTTTACCCAGTTTAATTTTTACACTGGACTATTCCTTTAAGAGATAAGTTATAGCATGTTGTGCTCTAATATTTTCATACTAAACACTTCAGGCACAGTTGGTGTTTAGACAGAAGTAGTGATTCAGGTTATGACTACAGGATTTGGATGATGGAACTGCTTTCAGTAAAGATTAAACAGTGGCTTGGCATCATCATTTCATGCCAAGTATCCTTGGTAATCCGCTTAAAGCCACCGTTGAACACATGGTGATGTGGCTAATACTTTTTTTTTTCTCTTTTTATCCCTCTAATGACTTTTGTCAGTTGTCATGTAATTATTGTGTATAAACATTCCTACAGTCCTCCTGTATTATGGTTGCTTGGGAAGTGAATCTTATTTGGGGTGGTCCAAAGTTTGTTCCTTAGAATCATTTTATCAGAATCTTATATTCTGTATGAAACAAGTTGGGCAGCATTGACGTAACTATGGTTAACAGTAGCTTTTTGCAGGCAGTGTCACTGCTGACTGGGCATATTCAATTCTATTTCCTTGTTCCAGATACCATTCTCTTGTTGTGCATGGGTGTGTTACAGGTAAATAAGGAAGCTTGAGTAAAAGTTATACTGTAGGTTAAATTGTGCAGTGAATGTAAGAACTATATATATTTTGCCCATATATACTGAAGTTGTGCACCCAATAACCCCTCCCACATGATCCTCATACTTCTAGGCCACTTAGTAGCATTTGGGTCTGCTGCCTCTGTTTTTAATGCTGTTAAACCATTTTTATACCAATTTTATCAGAAGTCCTAATTGTTCATCTTATTTCCTTCATTTCAAAGTACAAGTCAACCCAAAATAATGTTTTGCCTAATAAAAGAAAACATACTTCTAAGAAACTTTGCAATATATATTCATACAAATTTGCAATGGATTTTGAGTTATTTGTGTATATATAGCTGCTATTAAAAGCAGTTTGTCTGTCCTTTCTATTCTCTGCCCTGGTGGCTCTGACATTTGAAACAATACAACACAAGCCAGCAGACTGACAGACCTGCCATGCTGGAGGAGACTGACGTTTGCAACAATGTTTAAAAAGTAAGAACCAGGAGTTCAGCAAATGCTGTTTTCAATATCTGTTATATTTACACATAACTTTAAAAGGAGAAAGAAAGGTAAAAACTAAGTAAGCTTTATCAAAAAGGTCTATGTAAATACAGCCATAAGCCCTTACAGTAATGCTGCACCGAGTCCTCTATCAAAAGAAACACAGGTTGTCTCTTTTCTTGTAAACATGATGTTCCAGTATCTGACTTCCTCTCTTAGAAACATCCTTAAATCCTGTGCAGTTCTCTTCTCTCTCCCCTCTCCTGCTCCACCCTCTCTTTAGAATGCTAAAAACTCACTCCCCCCCTTAGGAATGTGTGATCTGAGCTATAACAGCTAGACTGCAGTCAGGAAGCTACTTAAAATGGCAGCTGCTATCTTGAGCAAAAGGAGAAAGCTTCTAAAGCTGTTTACCCAGGTATGGTTAGGGTTTCTGCAGAATAAATATAGCGTTCTAGGTGGCACTAATGTGACGAATCTATTGGCAGTAAAATGCCAAAATGACTTTCCTTCTCCTTTTAAAGCACTAAAAAGTTTCAATAAATTCACATTGAGAAGTTGCTTGGAATTATGTTTTCTTTTATTAGGCAAAAATATATTTCTGGGATTGACATATCCTTTAAGGCAGTGATCCCCAACCAGTGGCTTGTGAGCAACATGTTGCTCCCCAACCCCTTGCATGTTGCTCCCTGTGGTCTTAAAGCAGATGCTCACTTTTGAAGTTCTGCATAAACCATCTGAAGTGGTTGCATAAAAACATGTATAATGCCAAACAGAGCCTTCTGTAGGCTGCCAGTTCACATAGGGGATGTTAAGTGGCCAATTATAGCTCTTATTGGCACCCCCAGGAACCTTTTTCATGCTTGTGTTGCTCCCAAACACTTTTTTTATTTAAATGTGGCTCATGGGTATAAAAGGTTGGGGGTCCCTTGTTTAAGGTATGTTTGAGGGCAGTTTTAACTTCTACCAAACTAGGTAGTACTGATGGAGTCAAAGGAGTTTGTGATCTCTGATAGGGTTTAAATTGCTTAATGCTGAATTTATACAATTTTGTTTTCAATCATGAAGGCCTGTGAATGCGTAAATGTACTTTGAGAGTCTAAACCCCATCCTGGCCACTGGGGTGGTAGTGCTGTGAGCAGAACTGAGCACTGTCATTCTTAAATCCATTTTCAAAACTGGTAAATCTAAAACTACCTCTAATAAATTACCTCTATGTATAAATTGCAAAGTGATAATACAGTTATAAATTAGTTGATACCTTCCCTGCTGTTATATTTGTATTTGGGTTCCTACAGCAGAGTAAAGGCACTGTCACATCCTTCAAAGTGTATAAATCAGCAACAAAGTAAAATTTCACTGCAGAATCAAATTAATCTTCAAGTAGTGTACAACACCATACAAATTAAATTCTCTTGGTCTTCTGTAGTTGGACCAGTCTATGAATAATTTAAAAGTAAAGCTGATGATATTATACGATAAGATAGATTAAAGGGAAGCAGAGTAGCTTGTTCAGAGACATTTGGAAGAAAGCAAAACGCATTCCTGTCTAGAGGCAAATGTAGCACTTTGAGTGATGGGTGAAGTCCCAAAATACATCACCAAATCACCCTAAACTGCCCCCAATGAATTGCTCTGAAATTAAGTGCTTGTTCCAGTGCTTGTCAAGCGATAGTTGCCTGACAACACATCAGTGTGGGGGGGGGGGGGCGTCTATTTCAAAACACAGTGCCATGTACCAAGATACTTATGGCTTAGCCACACCAGCAGCCTAAAAGGGGTAGTTCATCTTTTAAGTATATTTTAGTACAGTACTACGCTAGAAATAATGACACTTTTTTTTTCCCGTTAGAGGTTAATTTAGGTAAGGGTTGTTTTCCTTTAAATGAGAGCATGTATTTTGACTCTATGGGGCAGATTCATAAAATCACGAGTTCGAATCCCGAATGGGATAAATTCGGATTGGATACGAAAATTTCTGAAGATCACAAATATCCCGAAAATGCTTACGAAAAAAATGTATTTTAGTCAGGATAATATCGTATTGGCGATCCGAAAGTCACAAAATTCA
This sequence comes from Xenopus tropicalis, assembly GCF_000004195.4. NCBI lineage: Eukaryota > Metazoa > Chordata > Amphibia > Anura > Pipidae > Xenopus > Xenopus tropicalis. The sequence goes on along the minus strand of NC_030683.2, from coordinate 41,496,549 downwards.
TGATTGTAAACAGCGGGAAAACCTTTCCGATTTTTTGCGCAAGCGTACGAAAAAGTCATGCGGGCGCCAAAAAAGTCGCGCAAGTGACGAAAAATTTGGAGAAAATACGCTGGGAGGGTTTGAATGAACGCTCCGAGCGTTCGTGTCTTAGTAAATCTGACCTTATGTGTGCCTCTGAACAGAACAAGAGCCTGAGATGTGTCGGAGCAAGATAAAATATTAGAACATTTTCTTTGGTTTTGATTTGTTTGTCTTTCTATTACAAAAGTATAAATGCTTATGTTCCATTATAATCTTGCCTGGACTGTTATCTACTTGTCAACCTAATACACCTAGGAGGAGATTTATCAATCCACAAACGGCCCGATCGTTCGTTCGATCAGACCGTTCGTGTTTTCTGCGACTTTTTCGTACCTTGCGTATTTTCGCCGATTTTTTTTCGTTATTTAACAACAACAAAAACGCTACAAAATTGTATTGTCGTGCCGAGTACGAAAGTTTAGGATTCATTCAAGCTTTGGTATCATGAGTTTCCTTGGGCCAGGTTGGAGCTGCACAGTGCCATTGATTCCTAATCGTGCACAGAAGGAAAGGTTTTCCTGCATTTTAGGATCGTTTGGATACGAAAATTTTGTGACGTTCGGATCGCCAATACGATATCGTGACTAATACAATTTTTTTCTTAAGCATATTCGTGATATTTGCGATCATCAGAAATTATCGTATCCAATCCGAATTTTTCCCATTCGGGATTCGAACTCGCGTTTTGATAAATCTGCCCCCTAGTCTTATTAGACGATCAAGACTCACAGCTTTATTACAGTTGATAAATTAGCTGCTGCTGAAAAATATAGCAAACTATAAAATTATAGAGAATTGGGAACCAGATGTATGATATGAGAAAGGGCAGAAAATTAAGCAATTTTTCATTTAGGGCTCCTACACAAGGTAATTCTTGCCTGTGTTCCTTGAGGTGGATCTTTCATGTAGTCAACCTCAAAGGGAATGATGGAAGAAACAGCCCAGGCTCTTCTGTTAGTTTGTACTCACTGGGGCCCAGGCACGCTCAGGTAGCATCAAGTACATCATTATTAAACAAAACAAGTGAGGAATAGTTTGATTAAATAGGTCAATATGGGAAATCTTTTTCTGCATTCAGCTGATCTATGGTTCAAGAGACTGTGGAGTACAATTGGTAAGCTAAGCAAATATGACTCCATGCAGTATCAATCAATCAGTAATAAACTTTGAACAGGCTTTTGCAGGTAAAATAATAAAGGTTAGCCTCTGGTTGGTAAATGTTCCAGGTATTTTAATATGAGATTCAGGTACTGATGTACAAACAAAAGTGCTGAATTAGGTAAGTGCAGTTGCCAGATAGCAACTTGTGAGCAGTTCATGAGCAGTGTTAGAAGTTAGGAAATTAATGAGAAGTCCTAAATAGTAGTTGCTGCATTTGTACACGTTAGTACTAAATGCCCTATAGTGCACTGTATATTTATATCTACTGGAGGTTGTAAGCAGTCCTCTGTTCCATAGTCTATTTCTGCTGTTCAAAGAAAGGAGTGTGTAATGTATGTTGTCACTGTGCAAACAAGCAGTTATGTGTGAAAACAAGCAAAAGGTCAGTAACACGTGGCAACACTGATTGATGTATCTCAATTATGTTTTATAATAGATAATAGATTTATAATAGAATATTTGTAATTTGTATTAAATTGGACTTGTTTTTCTAAGAAATAATTTCAGTTTGGTTAAGCAAAATAATCTTTACTTATACCATATACATTATTTAAATGTTGTTTCCTTTAGCCTTGGGATTCACAATCCCATCAAGCAGACAGGAGCCATTTTGTGGACACTGCTATTTAGCAAGTTTTGCATCACACCAAAGTCTTGTGTATGGGCTGCCTAATGCCCATGCCCAGGATACACAATTATAGACCGTAGGATGGGAGGGGGAATGTAAGGAGTCACATCTAGGAAGTACTGAATGGAAGGTGAAAGTAATTGCCTGCTTTGCCTCTAAGCCTGAGGCATGGCAGGCAATATATGATTGACAGCTCACATATTAACAGGTATGGATGTTTTAATTAAAAAATAGAGTATGGGTTTCATGTTTAATTTGCAAAGGACTTTTATTATACAGCAGAGCATGTGCTACAGGTAAAGGAAGGGTTGTTCACACTGATATCACAGACATGTACAGATCCCTCAATAAGTTGGGTGCCAGTGGGTCTTAAAACAATATTAAACATTTTTTGCTGGATTTTAGACAGTCATTCAGGTTGTTACTTCAAGATGGTATAATACAATAAGGCAGTAAATAGCTTACAAGTAAAGTCTTATGACAGTATTGGCACAGGCAAGATATTTATTAAAACCAGTGGCTGGAACACTTTCAAGTGAGTTCTATCTGCAAGTTAAAGACCCTCACAGTGTAACTTTTATTGTGATGTCTCTCTACCGTTTCCATATGCTTTTAGACTTAAGCACCTAGGATACTTAACCATTTGCACTCCTTGTTGGAGCCTCAGGGTGCTCAACTAAGTACCCTGAGCCTAACTCCCACCCCTATAAAAGGATCTATTCTCACACTAGCTAATCCTAGCTTATCCCACTTTTTTCCTCAGACTCTGTAGCAGTATCTACCTACTCCAACAAATAGAGTCCAAAGAGACAGAACCACATGCTAACTCACCTTTTAAAGACAATTGGCATCTGTCACCCTGGGCCAGTAGAGGAACTACCAGGGTAACTAAAGCTCCCCCATCTTGCAGCTGTGAACAAGTCCAGCCCTTTGCCAGGATAAACCCTTGTAGGAGCTACCTCAACTCTAGGCAGCAGTAACATTATCTGAAACCCTTTTTATAAATGGCAATATATAATTAAAATGTTAGTTAGGGCTACACTCCACAAGTGGTTTTCGTGGATCACGCTGGATCACCAAAATGCATGTGACAAATTGCATGTAGTCGCATGAGTCAAAATATAATGGGACCAATATAAAAATCTGATCCATAAACTACATATAATTTTTTTACATTCGAGGCAACGGGACGTCTGCGTCCCACATGATATTGCCACATCCAGTCTGAGTGTCTTTCCTTTTTACAATGAAATACATTGACTGTTGCTTTACATTTGAGTGTGGTTCACGGGTAAAAAAGGTTGGGGATCCCTGGTTGAGAAGCTCTCCAGTTTGGTATTTCAACAGCTCTCTGGTTTCTTGGGTCTAGTTTATCTTAGCAACCAGGCAGTAGCTTAAATGCGAGACTAGAATATGAATAGAAATGGGACTGAATAGAAAGATAAGTAATAAAAAGTAACAATAATAACAAGATGTATGTTTACAAAATCATGAAACCAATTGCAAAGTTGTTAAGAATAGGACATTCTATAACATACTAAAATTAATTTCAAGGTGATACACCTCTTTAAATTGTATCATCATAACCCACTCTATACAGCTTGGGTCCCGAGGCCCAGAGCTCCACATCTAATAACTTTTTTGGGTCTGTCCTAAGTTCATTTCTTGTACCAGTGGTAAAGACGTCACTGTAGGATTCTGCTAACCTATATATTTGTAATGTTACTTTGTACTTTGGCCTTTATGTGATGCACACCACTGGTCATTTAGCCAGTAGTCTGATTGCTCTAAATCAATCTCAGTTGTATAGCAGATGTGCATTTTTATATCTTATTAACTATATACTTTGTCTCTTTAGCAGGAGAGCTTTCCTCCTGCAGTTGAACTAGCCTTGCAGTGTGTAATTGTTCCCTAGTGTATTTCTGCTTCTGGCTACATTGCTGCTGTAGCTCAAAGCAATTTTTTCCCCTGACCCATAATGCTAGTTTCATAACATGCAAAGTTATGGCTAACTGGGGTAAATGTTAAGTTACAAAAATAGTGAAGGTTTCTATCCATAAACAGGCTGCTGTGCCCTTTTTGGCCTTTTGTTAAGAAAAACAATTATTGTGCAATTGGTATCCCTGCATATAATATCTCTAACAATATTATCATAACAAGAAAGCTTTTGTGAAAAGCATTATTTTGCAGTCTTATTGAAAATATTGTTTCTATATCCGATGACTGACAAGCGTACACATCAAACATATTGATTCACATACAAATACTGACCAGTACAGAAGGTAAAGAAGGCTCTGCTCATTAGAGCTCACTATGTTCCTTATTGTCCATATATACTGCATGCTGATATCTGTATGTGTTCTACTAATGCTGGCCCCAGAGCTGGGAGCATTAGCCAGGGCTGTAATCACTTGATAGGATTTTGGTGTATAAATAACTGCTTACATCTTGACCTTTCAGGGAAGATTGTGTGCTATTCTGAAAATCAAATGTCATGGTTCTATAACTAATTGTAGGTCATTGAGTTTTAATATGTAGAATAATACATGGAAATAATATTTAATCCATATCCCATGTGCTTAACCTTTTAGTGGCTTTCAGGCATTGATTTTTGACTTGTATACTGGTCATCCTTTTGGTTTGAGGTCCAGAAATTTCATCTGGTCCCCCTTAGATTTCTTCAGTTGTGGGAGTGACAGGCTTGGAGCAAAGAATCCATAGGGTAGAGTCCTGCATCAGGTCAGCTGGGAGAATCTATAGGGAGCTCCAATAAAGTGGTCTTTTTATAAAGTCAATTTTAATTTTTAGTCCAAAATGAAACCAGCTCCATAATATTATTCATTATTGCCTAGAAAAGTGGAGGGGGTTTTAGTTATCCTTTAAATGGCAAACTAGACCACAAGTTGAAACAAATGTCTTCTACCTCTATTACATTGCTAATTTTATGTATAAAGAGGAGGGCAGTGCTGTGAGACTGAATGTAGCAGTACAGTGTAATATAGTAACATGCTCTGTACTCTTGTGATCGTACATTCATATTGTATCACACTGCTTCTTTTGACATCAAAGAATTTTCTGTTATTGTTCGCATAGGAGCACAGCCGTTTGATTGCTTGTTGCTAGAGTGATTTATTTTCATCTCCAATTATGGAGTCTTTTTTTCCCCTCTTCTGCTGCTCATGCCCAGCTGCATGCCTCTGTCTCCTAGGAAAAGCTGCCTTTTACATTATCTAAATAGTGATTCTTTATACTCTTTGGGTTAACTCAGCTCCTGATATAAATATTGTTCTATTTACTTGTTAAAACTCTCTACTTTTGTTTTTTTTGTACTTTTTATTATTGTTAGTAATTGTGGCAGTCTTTGTCTCTTTGGGAAAAAAAAAAGTCTCGCAGAATTCTGCTCTGGAAAATGTTGTTTGTGGTTTGAGTTTTTAGCCTATCTTTCAGATTACAAAAAATGACCAATAAAATTACGTAACATAACATACTGTAAAAATGTTATTAGTGCAATGGTATAAAATCAAAGCTTTATCTGCTGCTGGTGTGCAGTGCTGTACATGTAGCATACATGCTGCCTTAGAAAAAAGCCACATTTGGGGGCAGATTTATCAAAATGTTAGATTAGAGCTCACCACAGGAAAATTCCCCCACTTTCTATTCATTTCTATGTAATTTTTTAAGGCGTATTTATCAAATGGTGAACGCTAACTTTCACCCACTGATAAATACACCTTCTAAAAATCCCATAGGAATAAATAGAAAGTGGGGGAATTTTCCTGTGGTGAGCTTCTAATGTTGCATTTTGATAAAGCTGCGCCTTATTCTCCCATTCTAGTTTCACTGATTATGATCAACAGAGGGAAAACTTGTACATTCACAGCCTGCATTGCCTGACTAAAATCATCAAGGGTGACCAGGCAAGTGCAGATGTGCTATGGACTTCATTGCCTGGTCATTGGAAAATCTCTGTACTGAACTGAGCATCCCACGGTCCCTTCAAATAATAGATCTGTTTGAACAGCTGATCTTATTCCCTGATATCCTATCTTTGCTTATATGTGAGGCATTGGCAGATATGAGAGCAAGAGTTGCCACATTTCCATAAGTAAAGGTTTAAGCTAAGTACCCTATATACTCGAGTATAAGCCGATCCGAATATAAGCCGAGGTACCTAATTTTACCTAAGAAAACTGGAAAAACTTATTGACTCGAGTATAAGCCTAGGGTGGTAGTGAGTTTTTTTTTTTACTTCTATACCATACTGAACTGTATGTGTGTAACTTTAAATTATGGTAATTAATAATAATTAACAGTATTCACCTGTATTAGTAATGCTGATTACATGATATGGATATACCTGATTAGCATTGCTAATAATGGGAAATACTGTAATTAGGTACTAATTATAGGTAATAATAGAGAGCCAGGTGAGATATGGTAATGAGAACCGATAGCCTCTCGGAGCAATAGTTTTTTGGCTGCCTGAAAGCATAAAGAGGCAGAAGAGGGCAGCAAATAATTAAAACATAAATAAATAAATAAAAATGAAGACCAATGGCACATATGCTAAAAATAGGATATTTAAAAACACACTTTATTCTTTAAAGTTTTATTCCACAAACATTAGCACTACCTTCACCATCCCCTGAATTGTGCAGCCAGTTAACTACCAGAAGGTTCACAGTTACTCATGTACCCCCCCACTCACTTTAGTAAGATGCTGGTTACCTGAGACTTGAGCTGTATGATTTCAGGATGCAAGGTCTCAGAACACATTGCTGATAAGTGTAACTCCCCACTCTCACTAAGGGTGTGCTTGTCCCAGTATACAAGGTATGCCACATAAATATATATACACATATAGAGCAATGTGGCAGCACCCAGGTGTAGTTTCAATCCCTGCCCATAAATGCAAATGGCTAGGCCTTTCCCTCTGGTTTAAGATCTCCCGCAGAGTGAGCGGTGAGGCAGGAAGGAATCGAGTCAGGGAGGATGGGAGAGCAATAACAGAGGGCACAGCACCAATACTAATTAAACAGCTACTTTTCTAGGGAAGTGCAGCGCTGAGAGATCTGAGCAATCTAAAGAAAAAAGATCTTAGAATAAAGTCTTACATACTGGCACTCATGTCTTCCCTCAGTCCCGCTCTCGTTCTATGTCACAGCTTCCCAGAACATTACCCTGCTGACTGCGCGCTGTTCTGCGTACTGCAGGGGCGTGTGACGTCACTTCCGCCCCGACAGTGGCGTCGGGGCGGAAGTGACGTCACGCGCCCCTGCGGTGCGCAGAACAGCGCGCAGTCAGCAGGGTAATGTTCTGGGAAGCTGTGGCATAGAACGAGAGCGGGACTGAGGGAAGACGTGAGTGCCAGTATGTAAGGTCTGTGACTCGAGTATAAGCCGAGGGTGATTTTTTCAGCACATTTTATGTGCTGAAAAACTCGGCTTATACTCGAGTATATACGGTAAGCATTATCAGAAATGTCTGAGTAAATGCAGCCATAAACAATCGCAAACTGCTTTGGTAGTTTTCCTTCTCCTTTAGGGCTCTGGTACACGGGGAGATTAGTCGCCCGCGACAAATCTCCCTTGTTGCGGGCAACTAATCTCCCCGATATGACATCCCACCAGCGAAAATCTAAATCGCCGGTGGGATGGCATACGCGGTGGCGCGATTTGTGGAAATCGAAGAAGTTGCCTCATTTTCGCCGGTGGGATGTCATATCGGGGAGATTAATCGCCCGCAACAAGGGAGATTAGTAGCCTGTGACAAATCTCCCCGTGTACCAGAACCCTTAAGGTGGCCATACACTATAATATGCACTCGTGTGGCGAGGTCACCAAATGAGACCCAATATGCCCACATAAGGTCCACAGTATTGTACTAATCTGATTAAATTTGCATTACAATGAAATGGATAGTAGCTGTTGGAGTGAGGTATGCGTCAGTGAGCTGATGTCCCCAATCCGATGGGAAAATTAAGCCTGTCCAATCAACATATGGCTGATATTCGGCCAGATATTGGTCTGGTAGGCCTGTCACAAGGCCGCATACACAGGCAGATAAGCTGATGGACCCTTTGATGGCCACCTTTAAATGTCTGTAGAAAAGTGATCGCCAACCAGTGGCTCGGGGGCAACATGTTGCTCACCAACCCCTTTTATGTTGCTCTCTCAGTGCCCCCAAACCAGGTAGTGATTTTTGAATTCCTGACTTGGTGGAAAGTTTTGGTTGAATAAAAACAAGATTTACTACCAAATAAAGCCCCCTGTAAGCTGATAGTGTGCATAGAGGCTGCCTAATAGCCAATCTTAGCCCTTATTTGGCACCTCCATGAACTTTTATTATGCTTGTGTTGCTCCCCAAGTCTTTTTACATTTAACTGTTGCTCACGAGTAAGAAAGGTTGGGGACCTCTGTTGTAGAACAAGTAGCTTTGTGTTATTTGGCCATCCAGTGCGTAAAAAAAAAACCCATGAAAACCTCATGTTTTTTTATTACTTAAATACCATGAATAGCTCCCCAAAAAATATGAAAAACTTGAATACCTCAAAGTAAAAGGACGCAAAAATATTGCCTTGGACAAACCGCTTATAGATGGCGTATTTTTACATTCGCTTTTTTTCACTGTTTTGAAACAAAAAAAATTTCACGAAGAAAGCTAAAAATATAAAACAAAAAGATAAGGAATAAATAAACCACAAAGTCTTCATTTTTTCTCCATTTCCCAGTCAGTGACCTAGACACAATTAGCATCTTATTTGGAGGGCAGAATTAAGTCAAATGAATATAAAGCGAAAAGGTTCATGTATAATTCGCTAAAAGAGCATTTCCTCTTTAAGCCCAATGTAATTCTTTTTCTTGTATTCCCATTTCCCTTTTTCTGCTATGAATACAAATCAGAACATGTCAATACTATATAAATAAAACATAATAAAACAATCTCTGAGCTGAGAGAATGAGTAAGGAGGAAATATTTACTTTTTTTTCCTTTTCTAGAGAACTGCAAGGGCCAGTATATATCACCATTTCATGATATCCCCTTGTTTGCAGATGAAGCAAAGGTAAGTGTTTGTATATTAAAGTGTATGCATTTAGAAATGAGCCACTCTGTATTCCAGAGAGAATTGGGCAGCAGCATTAGTGTTCCATTTGCAGCCTGAACCCTGTTCTTGTCCAGCGGCAGCCAATAGTATCGCTTGGTTTTCTGGAACAAGCAGAGCAATTCAAAATTCTAATTTAATAAGCCAGAACCCAAAGGTTAAATAAACCTATGTACAATATATCTTGTCATGAAATATGTTCTTGCCAGTGTATTTTGCAGTTAACTAAGTTTCAAAATGGCATCTAATTATCTAAATAGCAGTTGAAAGACCTGCTGTAATACACCTCATTTGCTGTATATAACCCCATCTGCATGTATTGGCAATGTGCTGTTTGTTCAATGTTTTCAATTTACTCTGTAAAGAAACTCTCCAGAGAATTAACTTGTTCTTTTGCTGTAGATTCTTCTTTTCAGTTTAGTCTGCAACATTCTAGTTTCACAAACTTTTGCTTTTTAAAAGATGTCCCTTTGTAGTCACAGATTATCATGAAGCCGTGTTGACTGCTATTCCATGACATTATTTTGCATCTTCCCAGGGTTATATGTGCCACTAAGAGCTGTTTACAGTGCCACTGGTGCATCGCATAAAATAATTTATGGACAGTAATCCAGCTGTGCCGATCTTTATTCAACTTTGCTTTAGAGTTATGTATCCCCCACTGAGATGTTTACCTCTTTATCTGTCTAGAGACAGTCATTAGTTTGAAACAAATAGCATAAATATTGGCTGCAAAATGCAGTAAATAACCCTTTTACCATTCTCTGCTTACCCCTTCACTGTGATTTTTCTATACCTTCAATTTTGAGAGTATTAAAGTTTGAGGCTATTCTCTTGTACATGCTTTGCATCTATACCTCCATTTTTATACAAATTAAACAGCGTTTTAAACAATTTTCACTCTAAACTGTGTTTATAATAACATTGAATATCATTAGGTAAAAATCACTACTGCCAGAAATAGAAGTCAAAATATTGTGCATCTCCTTGGGATTGCTTAAAGTTAAGGTGACCATACACTATACTGACCTTAACAAATGAGCAAATCTTTCCACCTATATGCCCAGCTAAGGTGGGTGATATCAGAGTAATCTGATCGTTTCGCCAGATGTTTGAGTTACAATGACAGGAATAGGACCTGTCGGACTGAGGACCGCATCAATGAACTGATGCGGTCCCCAATCCAACGGGAAAATCAAACCTGCCTGATCGACATTTGGTCAGTTTTCGGCCAGATATCAGTCAGGTAGGCCTGTCAATGGCCCGATACATGGGCAGATAAGCTTCCAAATCGGTCTGAAGGACCCGAATAGGCAGCTTAAATCTGCCCATGCATGGCTGTCCCACAATTATCAGTCAAAATTGTGTGATAAAGTTTTTCACCTTATAGAGAGTGATACTTTAAGACAATTTGCAATTGGTCTTCATTTCTTATAATTTGCGAGTTTTGAACTATTTAACCTTTTGTTCAGCAGCTCTCCATTTTGGAATGTTAACAGCTATCTGGTTGCTAGGGTGAAAACTAACAACCATGCAATGGTTTGGAGGAGAGACTGGTATATGAGTTGAAAAGTTCCTAAGGCTAATGCCACACCGAAAGCCGAAAACACTTGCCGAAAATATGCGCCATACGCTCTTACCTGTGCCTACCCCCAAATGAATGGAATACGCTCGGGTGCAGGCACATGTAGCCGATATACGTAAAACGCATAAAAACATCACTGGTGATGTTGCTCATAGCAACCAATCAACAATTTGATTTGAATGGTTACCTACAAGTTAGAAGACAAAAGCAAAGATTTGATTGATTGCTGTGGTCATCATCACTGGTGATGTTGACTTGCCCCTGTGTAATAGTTTGGTGGTGATTTAACAATGGTTGCGGTTGATTTTTTTCTTGATTCAAATTTTTTTTTTTTTGCACAAAACTCAAATTCGAGTTATGATTTGAAAACTGGAATGTCTGGTATTTATCAAGTGCAAAAAACCCCAAAAACTCAGCTTGCAAGTTTCTATAGAAGTCAATGGAAGTTGTCAGAGGCAAAGTCAAAACATATTCTAATTCGAGTTCGAGTTTTTAGAGCTTGTGAACTCAAAAAATTCTAGATATTTGGGTTTTTTAAACCTTAATAAATAAGTGATCATTTGATATGTGAGTTTATTTGATTTGGAAAACCAAACTCAAATTTATAATAATATAATAATTCAATATGTGTGAGGTTAGTACATTTGCTCCAGTGGCCTTTAGAGCCATCCTTAGTCAACCAAGAAATGTAGAAAGGAAGACCATGAATTCAAAATCACTTATTAGAAAGTGAAATGGCTAACTAGGAAATCTAATATGTAAAACCAACTATAGTAGTGCAGTATTCTAAAAACATCTGCATAACCTAACCGCATATCTAAGCAGGTCATTTTGTTGTCCAAACAGTTGCTATTGATTCTGGAACAGCTATAAATCAAGTTAGGATGTAAACTGTTTATTCTGATAAGGAAATTTGAACTTTGCTCTGCCAAGCTGATTGACTCAAGACTAGAGTGAGCCGGCTTCTCTAGAGCTATTGGGCACTACAAACCTGGATAAGGTCTTTGTGATTCAGCAATATAATCCTCTCCCTAATGACCAATTTCAGCGTAATTCAACAAATCTATCTCACATCTAGCAATTTTTCAGCTGACTTGATCAGAAAATAGATTGAGCCGGTTTGAAAACCTGAAATTTGCCTATTGTCCAGTGATAGTTTTCCTAGTTTGAACTATATGATATTGCTTTAAATGGTCATTTTTGCTGATGGACAAACCATACTTTAAGGGCTGTTGCATACGCGGCGCCGAGGCAACTCCAGGGATCGCGGCTCCACATATACCATCCCACCGGCAATTTACATTCAAGCCGGTGGGATGGCTTGAATGTCGCGGGCGAATAATCTCCCCGTGTGCCAGAGCCCTAAACGATTGTTTCAGGAGAAGCTTGATCCTGCAATAACTAAAAGATCTTTTAAAAATCTTAACGTGTATGGCCAGCCTGATATCTTTGTACTTTGAAAATTTGGGGAAATTAGAGCTGATTTGTATTTTCTCCTCTTTACATCCAAATATTTAAGGTACTGTATTCTGTATAAAAAAAAAACAAACTAAACTAAACATGGGCAGTGTTATAAAGTAAGGTACAGTTAAATAAGGGTGCAAGATAAAAAGTTGAGGAACCCCAAACCTTGACCTAAGAGGCGCAGAAGTATCAAATGTGTTGGACATAATCAAATGTTTTATGTTGAGTATCTACAAAGCACATATACACAAGTGGACAGTGGTATTCATGTAGTGGCTGTAAATATCTTCTGCAGTTTATAAGTTCAGGTCTGTCGACAAGTGACAGAGGTGTATTAATACAACATTTCAGCAATATAACAATATATTATTATTAACATTTATTTATAAAGCGCCAACATATTCTGCAGCGCTGTACAATAAGTGGGTTTCATAGATTGGACATACATATAAAGAAACCAATAATCTGTACAAGAGGTGAAGAGGGCCCTGCCCAAAAGAGCTTACAATCTGCAAGGAGAAAGGGTTGAGACACAAGGTGTGGGAATGGGCATGACAGAGTTGTGAGAGGTGTGGCACAGGGTATTGCTTTAAGCAGCACACTGAGGTTATGTTAAACTAAAGGCTGGAAGAGACGCGAGTTAGAAGCTCTGGGTTGAGATCAGGAGAGGAAAGATAGATCTGAGTATCATCAGCATAGAGGTGGTACTGAATAATTGATTAATTTGCCAAGTGAGGAAGTATAGAGAGAAAATAGTAAAAGGCCCAAGACACAGCCAATATATAGTTACAAATTAAGGATTTTTAATGCTCCTGCAAATACTTCTTATTGTTTAGTCTTTCACACCTTCACATGTTCTAATCAGGCCCAACATGTTATTTATGACAATGTTCCTCTTGTTCAGGCTCAGGGCAGGCTTATATGACTTAGTCATAGTCTTAAACCCAAATGAGGTTCTTTTGTAATGAAAAAAGTAAAAGTGATCCATTTTAAATTGGAGCAGGAATGCTTGTCTAGGGTCCTCTAAGATATTTCAGGTGTATGTTTATTTTTGCAAAAGGAGTAATTGGAGGCCCCAACCTGGACAATTGAAAGAACAAGCTTCTGCATATGTATCTATATGTATAGTATGTATATAAGTTATCTAGTTATGATCAGACCTGTACATGGGAATGCTGTTGTGTGTGCCCGTGGCTTGGTGTGCTCTTACTTTTGCTAGTACATTTACTGCACCTTTATTTTATTAGTATGAAAACATATTTACAACAACCATGGACATCAGACCCACTCTCTTTAGTGCTCACACAATAAGAGGATTATGGCAAAAGATTGGGACGGTAAAGCAAACAGCCAGAGCTCTGTGGGAAGACCAAAGCAGTTAATTGCCTGGAAAACAAGAACAAAAAAAAAGTGGACACAGCCGATAGCACTGAGTATTTCCAAGCTTTATTCTGCCTGCCACTGCCAGCTGGTGAGAGCACTACGGCCATCAAAGCGTCATATGTGCCATTGTGCCTACAAGAGAGGGGAGATAATTATACATTAATTTCTGAATACTTCATTTTGAGTAATCTAAAGAAGATATATAAAAGTTTATTTAATTACTGGGTTAAAGCGGTGTTCCTCCTTATATTTTTGTGTAGTTGAAACTTTTGAAATTAAGTCCATATTTTTCAAGCTGTCACACACACTGATCACACGCTGGTCTCCCAAATGTAATTTGACTGTCAATCTTTAGTAGACAGCGGGAGTGTGTAAGGACAGAAAGTGCTTGTGGTGTTCCAAGATAAGGACATGAATGACATCCCTGGCTCTTGAAGGACTTGGCTGTCCTGTCCTTACAGCAGGCAGAGTCATGTCCAGATGCAGAAAGGTGGCCTGGGAATATGATTGGCAGCAGCACCTTTCCCTGTTGTATAGAAGACTTTTAATCATGTTGGATCAAATGAAAACAAGGCTGAGCTTAATGATTGGGGGAACCAGCGGGAATCCAGTAATAAATCTATATCCTAGCAAGAACGCCTCGGCTGTTGCTTTTGTATTCTGTTTAGCTTTCTCTGCATGGAGCTAATGAAAGGGCAGCAAATTACCTTGTGCTCTATAAACTGCATGCATGTATACCTAGTAAACTCTTGCTTGTTCTCAAAAGTCACAGTTAAGTAGGTAACTTGCTTTTTAATGTTTAAAGCAGGGATGTCAAACTCAATCACATAAGGGGGACGAAATCTAAAACACAGGTCGCGGGGCAAATTTTTTTATTAAGATACTTAGGGGCACATTTATCAAAGTACGATTGCTTCTAAATACAATACTGATTTATAGAACTGCGTATTTTCTGGAGGGTTTTTGTTTTTTTTCGTTAATTTGCACAACTTTTTCGTACTTTGCGACAAATTTTATACGACAAAATTGTACTAGTTGCAACGAGTACGAAAGTTTCGGATTCATTCAAGCTTCGGTATCGTGACTTTCCTTGGGCCAGATTGGAGCTGCAGAGTGCCATTGGGTCCTATGGGAGGCTTCCAAAAACATGCACTGAAGGTTCAAAGTCAGAAAGGTTTCCCCGCCGTTTCCGATCGTTAGGATACAAAAATTTTGTGACTTTCAGATCGCCAATACGATATTATCATGACTATTACGATTTTTTTCGTAAGCATTTTCGTGACATTTCTGATCAGCAGAAATTATTGTATCTAATCCGAATTTTACCCATTTCGGGATTCGAACTCGTACTTTGATGAATCTGCACCTTAGTTTTAGTTACTATGTAGTAACTATGTGAGGAAAATGGAAATTGATCACTCTGGAAGGTCTGACACACTCACCAAGGGCCACATAAAGCAGCCACACGGGACGGATTGGGCCCGCGGGCCTTTTGTTTGACATATGTGGCGTAAAGGAATATCATCATCCTAAAATGTGTTTTAATAAAATAAATATTTTTAGACAATGAATCCTGAGTAATATTGAAACAATTCTGCTGTAATTTGAACAATGGGTTTCTAACAACTGGTCTCAGTGTTCTGGAATCTCAGCCAGAAAGAAAGACACCCACTTGATTACACTTCTCTGTTACTATAAAAGTCACTAAAATAAAGGCCAACTAAAGCCTGAATCAGCATTAGTTTCAACTTTCAATTTTTCTTAAATATGACCTTTTGTCTCCCCTTGACTACGTTATACTCTACACTCTTCTTGCTCTTTGCCCTTCTGTGTCCCCATCCTTGCCTCTCCCCACAATCCCACATTAAACAGAGCTTCATTTCATTACCAGCTTTGCTACTGGAGTCAAGTTGCTGCTGTTCCTGGCATCTTACAACTCTGATTTCTGATCAGACATGTAAAATGCTCAAAGGGCAGCTCTCTCTCTTCTGCAAAATAAAAAGTCACATTCAATAGGCACATTCAGTAGAACCATTCTCACATCCCAGTCCCAAAAGCCTTATGATCTATTATGCACATATGTTTTGAAATAATCAATCGAACCTTCCAACAGAGCTTTCTACAATACAGTGTTCCTAGTAGCTGCTGGCCTGTGATCTGTCTCTTACCCCTATGACCTGGATGTTAGCGGCAGTCATTGCTAACTGCTCTCAGTTCACTGTTGATGAAAATGATAAAACCCACAATAGAATGAAATGTTATGTGATAAAAAAGAACTTCTTCCATAGCTTTGGGTCCAGATTAACTTGCTATTATAAACCTTAAATTCTTGTAAAATGTAGGTGTCCAGGGTATCCCCTACAATTCCCAGGTTCCTGTCCTGTATTCTGAGAAGTTGTATTTCTGTAAATGCCAGCGAGTTCCACTTTCTGAGCTAGAAATGTGCATATTACAAGCTACATTGTGCTTTTAAATGCAGAAAAAGGATTTGTCTAGTTTCAGAGCTTACTTTTGAGCAAAACGTGTATTTGATCGTCTTGCGACTGATCCATTTCTTGGTCTTCCATTTGACCTCTTAACATGCCTTCATATTTAAGCTCCACATGGGAAAACAGCTTTCTCAGATGTGGCCTTTGCTATTTTAAGTCTGTTTTTTCCCAGTTAGAGTGGTAGATTGCAGCATAAAATTACTTAATGCGTTTAGATTTAAATCCCTTTCTGCTCACTGCTTCTCTGCCAGCTTCCGATGGGATTAGAGAGATGTGTTCTTCTTTAGATTAGTATATAGCACTGAAATAAGACTAAACCCATGCACTGCTGTTCAGGGCTGACCCTGTCTAACCGGACCTGCTCTAAAAGAAAGGAATTATATTTAGCTTTTTTGCTCCTATGGTTTCAGCATAAAGCGATCGGTAGAAGGCCAATTGTTCATAGTTACACACCTCTGTGCTCGGTAGATTCTTTTACACTTCTAGGCCACGACTTTGTAAAGACTTTACACTGAGCCTGTTTGATGACAGGCTCCAACTTTTGTTCCTTTTTGTTCTGTACATATCCTTAACAATTTACTTACTGTTAAGTATATGTACTTAGAATAAACAATATTATTTTCTCTACTGGCAACAAAGTTTATTTATAGCACTATCTAGTTTTAACTGAAGGGGTCATTTACGACATGCAAGGCAGGGGGCATGTGTAAAACATGGATACGGTTAACAATATTTTGGCATTTGCACCCTTCCCTACATGCTGAATGAATTGCTGTAGGTCTCTGCCCTCCAAAAACACAGTCCTCATCCATGTAAATACAGCGCTATCTGCACATACAGCCTTGGCGTCCCCCCTAACAGTCCCATAACGTGTCATTCAGACTTTTCTTTTAACTGGTGCAGAGTGCAGCACTACCCCTAATGCAAGTGCAAGAGCGCTGAGGGGTGCACTTTTGCAGCCCTTAGTGCTTCTGTACATGTTGCAGGGCCACTAATATCTTACCCTCCCCAATCCTAAGCTTTAGAGTCGCACTAAATAAATGTAAGTATTTTCCCTGATTTGCTGAAAAGACAAATGCAGTCAACAGAACACTGTCATTGCAAATATATCATTGTTTTATGTAACAGGGATAATTTAGAAATGACAGAAACATGATTTTTTTTAAATTTAAATTAATTATTTTGGCAAGATATATCTATTTTATAGTAATATTGCTACTATTAAAAAAAAAACTGAATTGTTTTACCATTAAGCAAAAGGTTCAGTTTTATTATTACTAATTAAATGAAAACTGGCCCATAAAATGTTCTTAAATAGGACTGTGGAAATTGGCTTTCCTGTATTTCCCAGCTTTCTGCACCATAGGTTTCTGTATAACAAATGCCATAAAGTCCTGTCCTAGTGCAGGCAAACCATACAGTGTGTTGGTTCACGTCAGTTCAAGGCACAGTTAGGTGCATACAATCACACATCTTATGGCAGTTGTTTTTGGACTTGTTTGCTTCATGCTCAACTTCCCCCCCCCATCCCTTTATTGTACAAACTTTTGACTAGGTCCCCTACAATAAAAGAAAGTTACAGATATATGTAATAGGGATGCACCAAACCCACTTTTTTGGGTTCGGCCGAACCCCCGAACCCATCCTGACGCATTCTGCGAATCCAGAAAAATTAGAATATGCGAATTAGGATTGGGAAGTGTTAAAATTTTCCCCCTAAAATTTAACCCTTTTTGTATGCTAATTAGCATAGCGGCCGAAACCGAATCCATCAAAAAAAGGCTGGATTCGGCCCGAATCCCGAACCAAATCTGGGATTCGGTGCATCCATAATTCCATGAAAATGTAGAACAGTGGGTAAGGGGTACATTCAAACTCCTTGCCCATTGCTTTAAGGAAATAGCCAAACTGCTGTGCCACACTTCCACCTACTCCCAAAATGACCTCCAGTTGGTGATATTTAAAAAATTAGTTTCTCACGGTTCACAGGTCCTGTGTGCTGAAGAATACCATATCATTGCAGCCAACAGGAATCGCCGCAGGTAAAACATGCCAATCATGCACAATTTTGTGGCATTATGCAATTGAAGTGTTTGGCATTCAGTGATTCCCATTGGTGGTAATGAAAAGGTATTTGCAGGTGCTTTATCACCCACAGGGAATTGCTATTTTGATTAGGCACAAAGTGTCCCATGTGTCATTGCCCTTAAGAAACAAATCCAAACAGCGTTCATTTTAAAAGGTGCACCCGTGCAGGTCTATGGCTTTGCATAGATTTGCTGCATTTTGCCACTGTGTTTCTTGTATTTATTAGTTCAGTTCCTTCCCATCATTCTTTCTGCATTGGTTTCCTGACTTTAAATGCTGTTCATGCAATTCCACTTTCCAAATGACTGCTACCCCCCCATACACTGATATGGCCTCATTAAAAAATGTTTTTGTATTTTTTCCCCCCCTTTCTATAGGGTATATTCAACATGGTAGTAGAAGTACCCCGGTGGACCAATGCCAAAATGGAGGTTTGTATAATGCAGCCAAATTGGTTTATTTAAAATTTTAGATGTGAATATTATACTATGATAAGCATTAACAAATGTACTTGGTGGGAGCAGATCTAATAGAAAAAGAGAACAGGCCTGTTCCATGATCTGAATTGGTAAGATGTCCTTGACTGTATTATCATAGACGCCTTGAAGCACCCAAAAGATTGGCTCTAGTATTGTGCTACTGTACTGTTAGTACTTGTTAGCCAGTATATGCACTGAATAAAGGCTGCTTCTGTATAGTACTGTATCCCACTGCATTAAACTTGCAGCTTAATCATATGGTAGTTATATATATATATATATATATATATATATATATATATATATATATATATATATATATATATATATATATATATATATATATATATATATATATATATATATATATATATATGGCCTTTACTCACGTTAACTGCTTGTGAATCATGCTGAACTTGAGTTTTTAGTGTACATTATTGTAGTAATATGGATCTCAGAAATTATTTATGGGACCCAACCGTAAAATCCTGTTGTGTTTTTTTTGTATCGGCTATAAGCCATTGATGGGAAGTTTACTTCCCTGTGGTGGTGTATTGATTTAACACAATGTGTTTATAATGAATTGCTCCGGCGGTATTCAAACAATTAATAGTATATATCACTATCCAGCCCTGTTTTTAATGATTATTGTTAAGAAATGTTACATAATAACAGGATTATCTTGCTTATCTGCTGGTAAAAAGGGCAGAGGCAGCTCTTTGCTTTAAAGGAAAAGTACAGGGGTACTTGAATAACATTACATGTAGGTGAAGGTATCTTAGAAATAAACCATAGCATGAAATTAAGATATACAGGTGAAGGAATATATAGATTTCTCCCTTATTGCACTATGACAGTTAATGTAAGGGATTGGGATTATAGTAGTGCTGCACTCAGCACCAGATAATAAGTAATTGGGAAGGGCCCATATTCTGATCTGAGTGTGACAGCACTTAACAGGTACAGGGGTAAACAGAGTGCTGAATCTGAACTATGATACATTGTACCCAGGAACATAAAGGAAAGCTATTTAGATTTTAAGTTGCTCCATAACAACAGTTGTTTCAGGGTTGCTGCTGTTTTCATTGTTTCCGGAAGAAAAGCTATATTCTAAAATGTACAATTATTTGTATCTACAGATCGCCACAAAGGACCCTCTGAATCCAATCAAGCAAGATGTGAAGAAAGGCAAGCTCCGTTATGTTGCAAACGTATTCCCTCATAAAGGTTATATCTGGAACTATGGGGCCTTGCCACAGGTACTGGGATCACTTTCTGCTCACAACTTGTCTAACAGGCACAAGTGTGTATAATTCTGTGTTTACAGGACTCTTTATTATACATTTCAACTGACGGTTGTTTCATTACAGAATGCGCATGTTTGCCACTGCACCACCCTATAATTTTCTTGTACTTGCTGGGGCACTATTTATATATTTTTCCCTAGCATGTTAGAAGAAATAAGATTGATTTGGCGTATGGTTCATTTGCACAGTATGGTTCCCAGAATCAACCATATAATCATGCACATTGCGTTTTCCTTGGTTTATTTTCAACTTTCCATTCTATTTCAGATTCTAATTAAAGTCTGGTAGCTCAAAGAGTTACGGGGCCTCGGCCCACCTTACAATTGGATAATTTACTTTGCCATCTTGCAGGGTTGTTATTACACCACCTTTTGTACAGGTCACTTGTCTAGCTCGGGTCTGTAATCTGTGCTAGTTAATAAAATGTGACTTTAGGTCATAAATTGTAGCTGTGTACACTGAGGAAAGTACAGAGCTGTTTTATTGCTGTTCTGGTTGCTTACAGTAAACCTAGTTTTTGTAGATTATTTAAAAGGAAAAAATATATAGATAAATGTTTTGCTAAATAAGAAAAACCCCAATGTGACATTTACAGATGATGTCAGTCATTTGCTGGACATTTTTTTTTATCTTATAGGACATGTAAACCCCCCACACAAAAATGTAATCAGTGAACAGCCTCTTTGAAATCTTTCAATACCTGCCACACTGGTTAATAGTAAAGCTGCAACATCTCCTTAATCTCTTAGATTTCCTTCTCCTCCTGTAATCCACTCCCCCCCCCCTCGGGAATTTGCTTTGACTTCTGGGCATGCTCAGTTGTTCTAAGATCAGATTACTAAACACGCCCCCCAGTCTAGCAACCAGTGAAGAGATGGCATTGCTGGTTCCCATAGAAACTCAGCTCTAGCTGTCTGCTTCAGTTTTTTTCTCCTAACCTCCTCTCCTGAGCTCAGCTCAAACAAAGCAGAACTTTTATCAGACAGTTGTGCCTGTTTGAGCCTGTATTCTTGATTAAATGTATGCTGAATAAGGGTCTGTGTGTGTGTGTATGCTGCTTGCAGATTTAAATGTATCTGATTATGTAGCAGTGGAAAAATGGCCACCGGGTCAATGCTGCTATTTGCTTTAGGAAAATGTGATGGTGCTGGCAAGCGGAGGGGATATATGCAGTACAAATGATGCCATTTGAGTGGGGGAGACGTGCCCAGCTGATATACATTGTAGGCAAGTGTCGGCTTTACATGTCGGCTTTACATGTCCTTTAATTCCAATAGAACTTGGATTCTGTTCTGTATCCAGTAGCTTTATAAAGCACATTCTTGCTCAATTTCCTGCAAGTTCTGGCATATCTAGTACCGGCACAGAAGCACTACAGCTGTTTGAAGTAGCTGATGACAATACACACATATCCTTTGTAAAGAAGTAGGGCTCCTAATGCTTGTGCCAAGAAAGAAATTAATTGGACGAGTGAAAGGGCACACCGCACAGACAGAAAAGCTCCCATGTAACAGCTTTTCTTTTCCTGTAGTAAAGAAGATTTTGAAAGCTGATTTTTAGCTGCCATTTAATTCAGCCAACAATGTAAAAGGTGGCAGGACTCCAATACCGTATACATTGTGCAAAATGTGGATATTGCACATTAGATAAGCAGTCTCAGTCACCACCAACCTATTCTCAAGATTTGATTTAAAATGATCTTGCTTTATCTAACTCTTTCCAGCTTTCAAATGGGGGTTACTGACCCCAGCAGCCAAAAAACTATTGCTCTGTAATATAAAGAGAGAATTGTTTATAATGTAGAGAGACAAGAAATGCTAGTCTAGGAGGCCACTAAAAGCTGAGCATTCTGTTAGCTACGTGAAGGGGCACACAAAGCACGATTGTGTACGATTAAAAAAAATTTGTATTTTTTCTAATTTATAGAACCTTGCGTATTTTCCACAATATTTTCGTTAATTTCCTCGACTTTTTCCTGCTTTGTGTCAATTTGTGCTACAAAGTCATGTTTTGTTGCAATGACTATGAAAGTTTCGTAGCCGTTTACAGTCTTTGGATACGAAAGTTTTGTAACTTTTCGTACAACCACAATGCAAACACAGATCCAAAAATATCGCATTTACTCTGAATTTTTGCCATTCGTACTTTTAAAATAGCCAAAATTCGGACTTTGATAAATCTACTCCTTAGAGTATATACAGTAGTACAGGTATGGGACCTGTTACCCAGAAGGACCTGGGGTTTTCCAGATAATGGATCTTTCTGTAATTTGGATCTCCATACCTTAAGTCTGCTAAAAATCATTTAAATATTGAATAAACCCAGTTTTGCATCCAATAAGGATTAATTATATCTTAGTTGGGATCAAGTACAAGGTACTGTTTTATTATTACAGAGAAAAGGGGAATTTTTTTTCAAAAATTAATATTATTCGCTTATAATGGAGTCTATGGGAGATGACCTTTCTGGATAAGGGGTTTTCAGAAAATGGATTCCATACCTGTACTAGCATTATTTTAGTGTTGCGCTTCCAGAAGGATGGTGCAAAACAACCATAATGAGATTAAGTTGGGTTAAAATGGGTGTAATATTTGTGAAAATATAAATATTCTATTTTTGGAGCAATATTTTAAGGTTGTAAATTGAGCCGCCAACCACCATTCCTTTACATTTATGGAATAAAAGCAAGTCATATTCCCTGTATAATGCCAGTTCTATTATTACTGTTAGTAAAGTTATCTGCTAAGATGGAACCCCCATTGTTGCATTGCCAGAATGAAATGAATAGCACTCATCCAGTCACTCTCTTGTAACCTGGCTGAGAGGGGGCAACTTTATACTGTCTGGATAAGCTGGTAGATCATATTGTCCCCTTCTATTAAGGGATAATGTTAACCAATTTTCCCCATGCCAGAAGTAAATGTGACTATAGTTTTTCCGCAGTAAAGACCTGTGTTAACAATACTGTTACATGTGTAACCTCGGCATTCTACCAATTATATTAAATTATCTAATGATGAAATGTATAGCTCACTTCTCAAGTATCCCACCCTCCTGGTAAAAAAGAGCAGGTCCCTGTTGGCACACCAGTATGCTTGGTATACCAGTAACTTCCACCCTGTGGATCAGTCTGTTGATTTCTTCCTGCCTGCCACACTCTTGCCATACAGACTTTTCCTCCACCAAGAAATCCAATTATTCTGTAACTCACGTTCTGTGTTCCCTGCCTTGCAATCAGGGAAAATGATGTATTTGCATTGAAAAAGACAATCGCCTTCTTTAGGACCAAGGCCTTTCTGCCAGGCACTATTGCGTAGCCATTAGCTTACGACCCCATGACCCCTGTCTAGAGGAGTTTTGTGTAAACTAAAGGAAAGACTCCTTATTCGATTGTAGAAGAAAGTTGTTATCATTTGTAAAGTTGAGGCAGAAAAGTAAACTCTCTGTAGAGCACAAATGTGTTCAGCAAAACATCTGCAATTAAATTCTATACTCTCTTTACCATTATGGACAATTGCACAAATACATTTTACAGGTATGGAACCTGTTTATTTAAAATCCTTAGGACTTAGGGTTTTCCAATAAGGGGTCTTTTCTTAATTTGGACCTATACCTGCAAGTCTTCAAGTACAAGGTATTGCTTTATTATTACAGAGAAAGGAAATCATTTTTAAAAGTGTAAATTATTTGATTAAAATAGTGTCTGTGGGAGATGGGCTTCCTGTAATTCCGAGTTTTACAGATAATGGATCCCATACCTGTACGAACTTTAGAAACCGTACAGATCACATAATAAAAGACATGCAAATCCAATGCAGAGGTTAATGACAAGACTAGGTTGGGTTATATATGATATTTGTCTCTTTGATACTTTGCTCTGGGAAATCTTTTTATTTATTTGTATGTACAGGTATAGGACCCATTATCCAGAATGCTTGGGACCAAGGGTATTCCGGATAAGGGGTCTTTCCGTAATTTGGATCTCAATACCTTACGCCTACTAAAAAATCAATAAAACATTATTTAAACCCAATAGGATTGTTTTGCATCCAATAAGGATTAATTATATCTTAGTTGGAATCAATTCCAAGGTTCTGTTTTATTTCTACATAGATAAAGGAGATCAGTTTTAAAATTCTGAATTATTTGATTAAAATGGAGTCTATGGGAAACGGGCATTCCGTAATTCGGAGCTTTCTGGATAATGGGTTTCCGGATAAGGGGTCCGATACCTGTATTATTTTTTTTATCTGTTATTGTAATGAACATTATTATTTTTTCACTGCACATCACTGCGTACATAATTTCTGTAGCTCTATATAAATAAAATATATGTAAATGCATTTATAAAGTTTATAGTGGTATAACTACCTCAGGAATAACCTTGTTGTTAATATGGGGAATTTTCAGAATTAAGATGGCCGCATCTGTAAATGAGTGATGTGTTAATTGGGCCTGTATGTAAGGCTAAGGTGCAGGCTGCTCTTCTCCTTCCCCTGTGTCAGACAAACCACCCACTGATGGCACCTTTTCTGCCCACACTCTTTATTCCTTTGCCCCATAGCAACAGATTCTCTCTCTCTTTCTTAGTCAACTTATTTCAATTGCATGTACCCAGTAGGTGAACTGCCCAGCTTCAGCAAATAACTACTGTACTGACAGTTTAAAAGTGCCACAGTACCCATTAATACAAGCGTTCCTTTTGTAAAGGCCTGTCAGGAGATGTGTTTTAGAGAAAGGTCGAGCAATCCAGCATAACTAGTCAAAATCCAGGGTCAGCATCTCTATTACAGAGAGTTGCTTATAAATTGCTTATTCACCCCAATGAGGGGTAATAGCATTACTATGGTGAGTACGTTTGTTTGCCTGAATACTCCGTAGCTTACATTTAGTTATGAGTTATTTTGACAGCATCATATTTATCTGAAGACTCGTTTATTTCCACCTGAATCTCCATCCAAGGCCCATTATGGAACATCTTTAATTTTTAAAGTTAACCCTCTCATAGTAGACTAGTAATAACTGTATTTACTTGTTTGGAATATATTCTTTTCTGTTTCTATCTCTTAACTCTGTATAGATGGTTATAAATATCTGCTATTTTGTTGATGTTTATTGTTTATGATGCTGGAGATTTAATTTGACATGAATTTTCATGTTTGTTTACTGTATTTCCGTGGTTCTACCCAGCATGCCTTGTCTCTATGCCAGCAGTGGCATTGAGCATTCACTAAAAGTAAAGGTGTCACAGGGATGGCAGGTTCTGCCAAGAAGCACAGTGGTTGCACAGTGTTGGCTGTAGAAGGACATTGAATATAGAGTTCCTCTGCACATTAACTATTCAATTTGCAGCTATTATTCCTCATACTGCAAGCCCTTTATACCAAGCAGCATCATATTTTCCTTACCTGTCTTTCTCTTCTCTTGTAACTAGGGTTGCCACCTGGCCAGAATTTGCCCAGCCAGTAAATCGCCATCCAGGATTACAAATTTGTAATGGTCTATATATCCCATCCTTCCCTGACCCTCTCTGCTGCCAATCACCCTATATAACTATGGGACTACCCCTGCTCCTCTTTTAACCCCACCCAGTCTGCCCATTTCCACACCCCTTACATCATCTCCCCACACCAAATGATGTCACGCCCCACCACCACACACACACTTCCATTTCTTCCCCTTTGAAATTCACCTTCAACCTATCCTTGGCTACCACTTTTGCTGGGTTTTTACCTTTACTGATGGCAAATTTAACCCAAGAAAAAAACCCTTAATTCCTATGCTGCAAAGAAGGAACTATGCAGTTTCCTTAATTTTATTTTTACTTCGGATTTGCTGAAATAGGATTTCAGGCTCACCATGTTAGTGTGCATGTCTCCTTGTGGAATAAGCAGCAATTATTGCAATTATAAACTCAATCAGATTCAACTCACATATATATTTTCCTCTTTATAGACTGTAGGGTATGAGGGAAGATATTATTGTGGTACAAAATATTCCTATTTACTTGCCTTTTTTCAGTTTGTTCCTCTATCCACTCATATGGCAACATTTGCACATAAGCAGATCTTTGCCCAAATTAGCCACCCATGTGATCGGTCAAATCAGGCTGACATGATCACTTGGACCCAGAGCCAATAAATGGATAATATAAAAGGCTTATGCAGACCAGTCAAGACAGGACCTAATCGGTGACCCTGTGCAGGTTTGTTAGACACGTTTTTCTAGCATTTGGTTGACTGGATGTCCCCATAGCTGGGCAGAAAAGCTGCTGACTCTCTAAAGTGGGCTATTACAGAGTTGGTCCTACTTTTTGTTTGTGGTTTTTTGGGCAAATGGTATGGCAGCTACAATAGATATATTGCTCTTCTGCATATTGGTTTATTTTTAATGCAGATACAAATGCATGGACTGTAGAAGCTAAATATTTTACATTAATTCTCACTTTCTTTCAGACATGGGAAAATCCATCTCATATTGATGAGAACACAGGCTTTGGTGGTGATAATGACCCAATTGATGTCTGTGACATTGGAAGCAAGGTAAGAAAGATCATTATATGCTGTAACTAACTAATGTCAGTGAAATATAGGAGAAGGTAAACAATTGGTCATATAGCAGTGCAGTCATGATTATATAAGTCTTCTACATAATACTGCATATTTAGACAGAGTGCAGGAAAGGTAAGTGTTATGGAGAGGCCTATTTATCCAAGTTCCAAGTTGTGAATTTTGAATGTTTTTAAAAATGTTAATAAGCTTCAAATTTTACCAAACTTAAATGTGTACTTACTTATTAATCTTGAATAACAAAGGAATGAATAAAAACATGAAAAAAACCTTGACCATAGCATATTCACATTCTACTCAAGATTTTTAATGGTTCTACAAACTTTAAATTTTGCTAGAACGAAATGCCAAATGTTTACATTCAAGTCTTTTGCACTTAATAAATAAAAAATATAATAATAATAAAGTGAAAATTGAGTTTGATTTAGCACAGAAAAAAATCAAATTGTGGTAAAATGTTGAATCAGAACGTTGATAAATCAGTTGCATGGTGTGGTATAGACAGTCATAGATGGATCAGCTCATTTACAGCAGCTTTCATTTTAGGTGTGTGATAGAGGAGATGTTATTAAGGTGAAAATCCTGGGAACTCTGGCATTAATTGATGAGGGAGAAACAGACTGGAAGATCATAGCCATAAATGCTGAAGACCCTGAAGCTTCGCATTACAATGGTGAGTTAAATATTAGTAGGGAGCGACACAGGTATATAGAAGGTGAACATTACTGCACAATCATTAGTAATCATAATTTGCCTAGTGCAACAGCCCCTTTCTGATATTAATGATAATGTCATTATTGTTAATTCATTGTACCCAGTAATTACACCCTGCAGTATAGTCAAGAGTTATAAGGGGTCATTTCCAGTAAGAAGTTCCAAAGCTTAGTGTTGTGAAAGTAACAGTACTACAGATGGTTAGAAATAAAATAAGGCCTTTTCTCTGCCTGCATCTTTAAATGTTGATATTTATTTATTCAAAGTGTTCTAAAATGTTTAAACTGACCCTCTCAACCATTCCTAGATATTTGGCCGCACAAACATTTGAAAAAAGAAAGGATTGCATTCAAAAGCATACTCTTGAAATTGGTTATACCAGATCAATAAAAGAGGGATTTATTTCATAAATATATAAGGATGAGATTCCAGCCTTACGGGTACACTCATACATACATACATACATACATACATACATAATAATTAAAGGAATACTCATAGTAAAACATGATTTTTTTTCAAAATGCATCAGTTAATAGAGCTTCTCCAGCAGAATCCTGCATTGAAATCCATTTTTTTAAATCGTAAACAAATTTTTTTATATTTAATTTTGACATTTTACATGGGGCTAGCCATATTCTTTATTTCCCCGATTGCAACAACCATGTGACCTGTGCTCTGATAAACTTCAGTCGCACTTTACTTCTGAGCTGCAAGTTGGAGTGATATCACCCCCCTCCCAGCAGCCGATCAGCAGAACAATGGGAAGGGAGCAAGACAGCAGCTCCCAGTAGATATCAGAATAGCATTCAATAGTAAGAAATCCAAGTCCAGCTTGGGACTCCTCCAGTTACATGGGAGTAGGAGAAACAATATTACAACAAAAAAACTAAATTTAAATGGCAGAGTGATTTATTTGCTATGTAAAGCATATGGATTTTATACTGATCTGGCTACCTTAAATTCCAGGTCGACCATAGCATTTGTCGATATGTTAAATTATTTATGTTTATGATATAATCTTTAACGTCCTGCATAACTTTAATTTGACATGTGCTTTTTTTATTGATCTGAACACTATATGCATTTCCATTGGACTGACTGACAGGTAAAGATACAGTATAATTGCCAAGACCTGTATAATGGTGCTGAAAATTCATAAAAAAAATTTAGCAGTCATATTCACTCTGTAAACAAAAGCTGACATGACCTCTGCGGATGCGCATTGTAATGCAAAACTGAAAATCTCATTTGTACCAGACAGAGGAAAAGAATAAAGATGAGCAAATGGCAAGTAGAAATGTTTATGCCTATCAGCCAGTGCTTGGAACACCACCTTTGGCAGAAATAACAGCTCCCAAATGCTCCTTTGTATTGTTGATTTTAAATGTTCTTGCCATTTGTGCTTGGGCTGTCCCCACGGGGTTCCAGCATTACAGAAGTCTAGGGGCTGCAAATGTCATGTAAAAACCTTTATCATTTTTGTAAATATGTCATGTTTGATTTTGGAGCTTCTTCTTATCACTGTCTTGCTGAAATGTCCATCCTCTCCTCTCTCTTTAGCTCTCATGTCTTCATTGTGGGACTGTGGGATATTGACTTCTTCTATTTGCAGATATATATATTTTTTTTTTTTTATAACATTGTTCCAACATAGTAAATCCAATACTTGACTGCTACCTAGCATCAAATCATAAAATATCCACCCCTTTCCTTAATGGCTGCCAACATTTTAATTACCGTTTATCATCATTTTTAAATCTCCCCATTGTATGTATGTATATTTTTATTTATAAAGCGCTACTTATGTACGCAGCGCTGTACAGTAGAATACATTAATACAAACAGGGGGTTAATAAGATAATAGATAAATACAAAGTACAACAATAAATACAAGATACAGTTACAGTTGCAATAAGATAAGAGTCAAAGACACAAGAGGATGGAGGTCCCTGCCCCGTAGAGCTTACAATCTATATGGGAGGGTAACTAACAGCTACAAATAGGCAAATATAAGTGCTGTAGGTCACAGTGGGTGACATTACAATATAAGTGCTACATTACAATATAAGTGCTACATTACAATATAAGTGCTACTGCCATTGCTACTGTCCAATAGAAATATTAATTGGTAAGCATATGTATCATGTTCTTACTTTTACCTTGTTTTAGTCCTTTTGTTTCTTAACCAAGGGCCCCCAGATGGACTACAACTGACATTCTGTAACATCTGTTCAAGAGATAAAGCATGGTGAAAGTTGTAGTCCAACATCTGGGAACCAAGAACCAGTAATACCACAAAATTAAAGCTTTTTTTTATATGCATTAAAATTTGATGTGCTGTTACTGTGAAAACAGCAATAGGCCCCTAAAGGGCAGATTTATTAAAATGTGAGTTTAGAGCTTACATAAAATACATAAAAACTCACCCATGTTCTGTTTATTTCTATGGGATTTTTAGAAGTGTATTTATTAAATAGTGAGTTCTAACTTTCACCCATTGACAAATACCCTCCTAAAATTCCCATAGGGATGAATAGAATGTGGGTGAGTTTTTACGTATCAAGCTCTAAACTCACAATTTGGCAGATAAAAAGTGGTCAAATATAGATGGCTCTCTACAGGTATATAGCTTTACTACATTTAGGGGCACATTTACTAATCCATGAACGTCCGAAAAGCATCTGAATGCGTTTTTTTCGTAATGATTGGTACTTTGCGGCTTTTTCGCGAATTGTCACGACTTTTTCGAGCTCTCAATACGAAAGTTGCCACAATTTGCGAAAGTCATAATGGCTATGAAAAAGTTGCGACAATTCACGAAAGTCATAATGGCAATGAAAAAGTTGAGACAATTCACGAAATTTGTAATGGCTATGAAAAAGTCGCGAAATTCGCGCAAGTCGTAACAGTTATGAAAAAGTCGCGACAATTTACGGAAAAGTCGTAACGGCGACGAAAAAATCGCAAAAAATACGAAAAACTCGCAAAATGTTCGTTTTCCAATCTGAATTTTTCTCATTCGGATTTGTGGATTAGTAAATCAGCCCCATAAAGTAGGAAATTTGTTGTTAAAAAAAAAAAAAAAAATTTAGGCTGTTTCCAAATAAGTTGGGACAAAATAAAGAGAATATATAAAGAGAATGCAATGATTCACAGACAATGGTTTTGGAAGTATTTCCTAGATTTTCACTACAACACAGTGTTTTTAGTGCAGTGCTGCCTGAGGGCCCAAAGATCACAGCCATTCTGTATTGGCTTTCAGCCTTGTTCCTTGCATACAGAGATTTCTCTGGATTTGGCCTTTTTTGGCAGAGTTTGGATTTGTCCAAGATGTAACCATTGCCTAATTTGGATTCAGATTTGTTTTGGTATTCGGCTGAATCTTTTACTAAGGATTTGGGGTTCGGCTGAACCTAAAAATAGTGGATTAAGTGCATTCATAATATTTACTGTAGATGAAATACCCAAATTATTTGTGATTTTACATTGAGGAACATTATATTTAAACTGTTATTAATATTTGCCCGTTCCTCCCCATCTTTACTTCTGGGAGACCCAGTCTCTATGGGATCTCTGTTGCTTTTTAGCATCACACAAAATTTCCAGTCTTTTGTTGCTCCTGTCCCAAATTTTTGGAAACATGTTGTTGGCATCAGTTTCAACAGTTGATGTTGTCTTTATACTGTTTGCAATTAAATATAGGGTTTAAATAATGTGCAGATCGTCCAATTCTCTTTGTATTTTACACAGTATCCTAACTTTTTTTTTTTAAAAACTTGGTTGTATTAGTAGGCACTTGAGCTACAGTCAGTGTTACTTGAAGAAACCAAAACACTGTTTTAAAATTAGCCAGCAGCCATCATGGTGTGGAACCAAAGTGGACAATCTATTGCTGTATAGGGCATAACAAGCTGAAAACTGCTGCAAGGCCATATCTTTAGGTTTGCTTATAATCTGTACCGGGTAACATCCAATCACGTCAGCAGTTCGATAAGAGGTACAATTTGTACAGTGGTTGAGTTTTAGTTTTGCACATCATTTGATATCTTACATGGGTTTTTCTGACTAAAACATAATTACTGAAACATCTCTGAAGTTCTTTTTATTTTTACTAAATGACTTTCTCCAGCTTTCAACATCATTTCTTTCTCTTCATAAAGAGCTTTTTTCCAATTAAGTTGTTTCCTTGTTTCTGGTTTCAGTCTGTTACTAACCAATCGAACCAACCAATTGGCTCAAAAAAATTGTTAACTTTTCAGTTATAGCTCCTAAATCACACCAAGTGTTCTGGATAATTGGATTATGCTACAAAAAGACTTTATTATGTTCTTCTGTCAGACATAGAAGATGTCAGACGACTGAAACCCAATTATCTGGAGTCCACCGTTGACTGGTTCCGACGGTACAAAGTTCCAGATGGGAAGCCAGAGAACCAGTTTGCCTTTGACGCAGAATTTAAAAATAAGGTAACTGTGATTTAAGATAAAAAGCTCACAATAAACTGAAGTGGAAGGAGCAGCAGAGGGTAAGTTAGGAAATGATAAGATGGCAAGAAATTGCTTGACAGCTCATCAGCAGGCCAGCTTCAGAAAAATATATGTAGCAGCAGTAATATAAAGATAATTAGTTTTATGGAATATAGGGACTTTCATTTCTGATTAGTCTCTTTCTGACAATCTGTAAGGAAAAAATAAGGGCAATGTAAAAGTGTGGGGGAAAGGGAGGCATAAATAGAAGCAATGCCTATACAGCATTTAGTTTTAACATTTTATTACTGTATACCTTTTGTGCAATGACTGTAGAAGCATAATAACCCTATTAAAAAGGGAGAATAAATACTGTGGGCCATATTTACAAGTTGTGGAAATTATTTGACACTTAATAAACAGTGTGAATAAAATGCTGTTGTGTTTATAAAACTTAATAGTAGCCTTTACAGGTGAACTCATGCCATATATCATGATAGTAGGGGTAATTTATGACCCCAGGGACAAAAGTTCAAGAGCACTTAGGGGCACAAGAGTTTGCAGAACACTTGCACCCCTCTCTACACTGCGATCTGCATTTAGTGGCAGATAAAACCTCTGGCACCTTGTGAAGTGTCAACTCACGTGCCATAAGGCAGGCGGTAAGGACAAAGCCTGATGTGAGCTACATGTTTGGCCACTCCTACCTTGCGCCTCAGAATAATGTGCAAGTTGGTGGCGAGAGTGGAGGATGCCTACAAGCTTCCCCCCACCTGCCCCTTTTAGTACAACCTGGTTAGGCCACACTCTATTCTAACCATAGCCTACAGGTCTCGGCAATCTAAAATGGAGCACAGAGGCTAGCGGCTATTTGCACAATGCCCATGCAGTGGGCAGAGTGCAAAAAAAATGGCTGATTTTGGCCTTTTTTGCACACTGCATTGGGGCATTGTGAATGAGCCCTAGTGTGTTTTTTCCAGACTTAACACCTTAATTTTAGGTAATTATTTGATACTACCTCAAGGTTCTGATGGTTTTTGGCTTTTATTATTTTGCAGGATTTTGCCATTAATATAATTAAAAGTACCCATGAGCACTGGAAGTCACTGGTGACTAAAAGAATAGAAGGAGGAGAAATCAATTGGTAGGTTTTTCTTATACAGTAACCAGTGTTGCCATAATTCACAGCAGTATTCTTTACATATCTATTAACCGCATTTATTTTTCACACAATGATAAAATGTATATGGTTTTGTGTATTAGTCTTCTGGTTTTACAGAAGCTGGACCTAATTCAGAAAGCATGACTGTGCATTCCATAGAGATAATGGAAAACCCTTGCTTCTGTCTACAAATGAAAAGAATATTCCTATGAATCCTATCCATAACAGTGCTTTTAATAACTGCTAGCAACGACGGGGTTCTTGGCTCTTTTGCTTGTCTATCTGCCACACCAGATCAGTACAGCTCGTATACTCCAAGCCATGACATTATTGAAAATAGCCCTTTGGTTAATTGTCATTAATAGCCACTGCCCTATTAGTTCCAAGCTGAAATATCTAGCCCTTCTAAGGCCATTTTCTATACACTGTCTGGGCGCATGTACCTTAAAAATATTTGATCCTTTGGATTTGGTACAAGGGAATATCCAAAATATTACTTTATTTTTTCCCTTTCAGCACTAACGTCACGGTACAAGATAGCCCTTTCCTCTCCAAGGCAGAAGAAGTGGAATCCATTGTGAAGGCAGTAAGTTTGGGGAAACGAAGTTAAAGAAATAAACAAGGGGGCTTATTTCTAAACACTGGGCAAATTTGTCATCCATAGCAACCAGTTATTGGCTTTTTCTGCCAACTGCAGGTTTAAGAATGAAAGCAAACGTTTGATTTTGCAATGGGTTACTGCCCAGGTGGAAATCTGCAGTAGTGTTGGCTGCACCAGTTTTCCATAAAACTGCATTAAATATATGGCGAAGACTTCGGTATTTAGCGAATCTAAAAATCGTGAATTTGGTACATATTATGTGTAACCCCTATTTGGCTGTAATAGTCAAATTGTCCTGCTAGAATTGAGCATGGGGTATGGTTTACCTATGGACCAATAACAGAGGTATATGTAAATGCCAAACTAGATACATTAATCCTTGCCTAGTGACAAGGAGAAAAAGGAAAGTTAGGGTTTAAAGCCATAGGGGCACATTAACCCTATGGGTCCCTACATGTATAAAAATTGTCTTTCTGCTGTTGATATAAATTAGTATACATGTACTATAATGCATTTTGCATCAATTTAGTTTTTATAGACTAGTAAGGTAGTACCGAAAAAGGTATTAGATATGATAGATTCCCCCATGCCCTTTATTCTTTCAGTGTACTTGTACCTGTATCCCTGTGCCTCACGAACAAGATAATGTGTAATGGATAATACTAACTTGTACCATTTTATGGAAGATTAACAGCCTGTCAAATATTTATTTCAGGCGCCTCCTTGTGGACCCCCTAGCCCTGTTGCAGAAGATGGTAAGTTTGGAAATCATATTGTATCTTTACCTTTAAAAGCACAATATCCTTACGCTTTAAAATACTGTGCCTTGCTCAGCAGTGCCCCATATTGCTCTTTGGGATATTTCACTTAAGAAAAATCCAACTGTGCCTGTTTTATTGCTGCACTTTTCCCACAGAGACTCTTGTCAGCTAGGACAAATATATTTTGCTGTTTATAGGAAAGGCAAACATCCCAGTGTTCTAATTAGTACTAAAATAAGGCATTTAGCCTTGTGACAGGCTATGTTCCTGAAGTAATTTAAGAGAAAACACAGCTCCTCATTAGAATTTAACAGCTTTAGAGCCGGGCAATGTAATGCTGCTCTCAGGTCTGAGGTTACTAAATAGCGATTCATCTTTTGCATCTGGGCCCTAAGTACGACAATGAGCTGCAGAGTGGGATGTATGTATGTATCTATGTACTGTATGTATGTATGTATGACCTATAAAAATGACATCAGTTAAGGACTTAATGAAAAATTGATTATAACAGAGTTAATTTATTTAAGTCAGCATTTCTGTCCCACTAGATCAGGGGTGTCAAACTCAATTGCACAGGGGGCCAAAATCCAAAACACACTTTACGTTGTGGGCCGAACAGGATAAACATTTATTGAACACACTAAAACTAAACTTTTAAAACTTTGTGCTTTTCAGCAATAACTAATCAAATCATTCAGTTGTCTTTGCTCTAATGTCACCTGGCATTAAAAACATTAATCACTCCGGCAAAACAGTTCATACATTTATAATAGATCAGTTCATAAAGATAAAAAGGGGAAGAAGTTAAATAAAACAAATCTAGGCATTCATTAAATAAAAGGGTTCCTCATAATAGTTCATATGTGTAATATATATATACACCACTGCCAATAGTTATATACTGTAGATCCCTTAATGATATTAGACTCAAATATATTAATAGGGTCTGGGTGAGAGGAGACTACTAGAAAGAAGGTATGATCCTAATACTTTGCTCGTGGGAATAGAGCCCTCAGGGGAGCAACACAATATAAAACTTACTTGAAATAGAAGTGGAAAGAAACACGGGTTCTGTGCCGCTAGCTCACGCCGTTTGTTCGGCGGCGTCACTACTGCATCGCTTCCTGCTTGTACGGATCCCTATTCAGACCACTTCTTCTTGGCGTGTTATTCACAACCAATAATGTATAAAATGATCTCGCGGGCCGGATATAATTACACGCCGGGCCGGATGTGGCCCGCGGGCCTTGAGTTTGGCACATATGCACTAGATATATTAAAAGTGTATTGTTATTTCAATTAGGGATGCACCAAATCCAGGACTTGGTTCAGGATTTCGCCTTTTGCAGCAGGATTTGGGTTTGGCCGATCTGAATTATTAAAATCACTTGACTTTTTGTCACATGAAACACAAAAGTTTAAACTTTTTTTTTACTGTTTACTGTACAGATTCAGTTTGAGATCGAATCGTTCATGCAGGATTTGGAGCTGGGCAAATCCCAAATTAGTGTATTTGTGCATCCCTAATTTCAAGTAGCACATTTTGATCAGGAACAGTGACTTTCCTGACAGACAGACAGAGACATCTAAACCCTTTATACCCCTCCTCACAAAAATTGTGGCAAGCCAAGCTGGTTACCATAGATACCATGTGTAAACATCATTAGAGGTGTAATGTAATAAAAGCCACTGAATTTGCCCATGAGCTGTAAGCCATAGCAAACAATCAGCCGGTAGAGGTTACTGGTCACCTGTTTAAAAGCAAACATCTTATTGGTTGCTATAGGTTACTGCTACTGGGCAAACTTATTACCCCCATATGTAATAAAAGGCAGTATGTAAAAAAGCAATGATAGCAAATTAACTTTATTCTAAGGTTAGTAAAACACAGTTTTAAAATTGAACCAAAACAGAAACCAAATCAGTACTGATCTCATGTAGCTGATATACCTGTTATATCATAATCCATGGGTAACAGGATATACTGTATTCTTTTTTTATTGGAAAGCACCATATCTATAATGCATTCGTATGCAAAGCCATGAATTCTGTCAGGAGAAATAGAAAACAGTGAGAAATGAATGTGGGTAATATACAGTGGCTTGCAAAAGTATTCAGTATTGAACTTTTCCACATTTTGTCACATTACAGCCACAAACATGAATCAATTTTATTGGAATTCCACGTGAAAGACCAATACAAAGTGGTGTACATGTGAGAAGTGGAATGAAAATCATACATGATTCCAAACATTTTTTACAAATAAATAACTGCAAAGTGGGGTGTGCGTAATTATTCAGCCCCCTGAGTCAATACTTTGTAGAACCGCCTTTTGCTGCAATTACAGCTTCCAGTCTTTTAGGGTATGTCTCTACCAGCTTTGCACATCTAGAGACTGAAATCCTTGCCCATTCTTTGCAAAACAGCTCCAGCTCAGTCAGATTAGATGGACAGCGTTTGTGGACAGCAGTTTTCAGATCTTGCCACAGATTCTCGATTGGATTTAGATCTGGACTGTGACTGGGCCATTCTAACACATGGATATGTTTTGTTTTAAACCATTCCATTGTTGCCCTGGCTTTATGTTTAGGGTCGTTGTCCTGCTGAAAGGTGAACCTCCGCCCCAGTCTCAAGTCTTTTGCAGACTCCCAGAGGTTTTCTTCCAAGATTGCCCTGTATTTGGCTCCATCCATCTTCCCATCAACTCTGACCAGCTTCCCTGTCCCTGCTGAAGAGAAGCACCCCCAGAGCATGATGCTGCCACCACCATATTTGACAGTGGGGATGGTGTGTTCAGAGTGATGTGCAGTGTTAGTTTTCCACCACACATAGCGTTTTGCATTTTGGCCAAAAAGTTCCATTTTGGTCTCATCTGAGCAGAGCACCTTCTTCCACATGTTTGCTGTGTCCCCCACATGGCTTGTGGCAAACTGCAAACGGAACTTCTTATGGTTTTCTGTTAACAATGGCTTTCTTCTTGCCACTCTTCCATAAAGGCCAACTTTGTGCAGTGCACGACTAATAGTTGTCCTATGGACAGATTCCCCCACCTGAGCTGTAGATCTCTGCAGCTCGTCCAGAGTCACCATGGGCCTCTTGGCTGCATTTCTGATCAGCGCTCTCCTTGTGCGGCCTGTGAGTTTAGGTGGACGGCCTTGTCTTGGTAGGTTTACAGTTGTGCCATACTCCTTCCATTTCTGAATGATCGCTTGAACAGTGCTCCGTGGGATGTTCAAGGCTTTGGAAATCTTTTTGTAGCCTAAGCCTGCTTTAAATTTCTCAATAACTTTATCCCTGACCTGTCTGGTGTGTTCTTTGGACTTCATGGTGTTGTTGCTCCCAATATTCTCTTAGACAACCTCTGAGGCCATCACAGAGCAGCTGTATTTGTACTGACATTAGATTACACACAGGTGCACTCTATCTAGTCATTAGCACTCATCAGGCAATGTCTATGGGCAACTGACTGCACTCAGACCAAAGGGGGCTGAATAATTACACACACCCCACTTTGCAGTTATTTATTCGTAAAAACTGTTTGGAATCATGTATGATTTTCGTTCCACTTCTCACGTGTACACCACTTTGTATTGGTCTTTCACGTGGAATTCCAATAAAATTGATTCATGTTTGTGGCTGTAATGTGACAAAATGTGGAAAAGTTCAAGGGGGCCGAATACTTTTGCAAGCCACTGTATTTTACTCCCACACTACTTCCTGTTACAGTTAGAGCTGCATTATTTCCTGTCATGTGATCTCTGAGGGAGCACCCAGCCCATCACTAAATGGTGGCTCAAGGGGGAACAAGTAAAAGGGCAATATTTACTGATAGATATATTCCAGTTTGGTAAGATTCTTTATTAATATGATAGTTTATATCTGTTAAAATTTATATTCTGGGGGTATAGTTTTCCTTTAAGTCTTTAGCCAAAAAGGTATTATTTTAGACAGATCAGATGGTGAACTGCCATATGCAGCAATCATGATATACATGCTATGCGATACTCACATTAGAGCTGCTGATGGGCCTCATCCTGGCCGCCTGTGTAATTATTTGCAGTTCAATTAAAATGCTGTCGTTCTTCCCCTGGTTGAAGATATTTAAGAAAATGATGAGACACAATAGATGAGAGCACTAAGGCAATAGCAGCAAAGCACACAAGGTATTCGTGCTAGATCCGTCATTATTACTTAAGGTTCATAGTGTCAGGCTCTACTCTGGAATGCCGGCGAATATTTACTCCTACGCCCGCTGTATGCGGGAAAGCAAATTTGCCTTACACAAAGCATGATTAGAAGAAAGCTGTGTTTATTGTCATTTCTATGCACCCCTTAGATCTCTCTGTTCCTTTGCTCAGGAGTTTTAATTAATGCTCTGCCTATAAATAATATATTTTTTTCTTTTTTCCTCTTTTTATCCTCTTGCATTCATGTCATTGCCTATACAGTGGACAAGTGGTACTATTACCAGAAAAACTAATTATTGGGTGAAGACTTAGAGCAATTACTGCATGCTTTTATCCAGTCGCTGGGATCTGCAGTACAGAGAAGACTCTGGCAAGAAAATAAATATGACTACAGTAACCAATCCATGTCAAGTACAAAATGCCCCCTTCCCCTGGCACTTAGCTTTATTATGCAACCCATTCTGCCACCTCAGGGTCACCCTGGATATTAACACCTTTGAGCACCTGCAGCAGATCTCCCTTATAATAGAAATCTACTTCCAGGATTACAGTAATATTATTTGGAATATTTGTGTTTTTGTGAAAGCAGATTAGCAGGATTAAAATGCAGATATCTGCTAAATTGTTTAACCTCTGTGGAGGTTGCCTTCATCAATAGAATAAAGCTACTTTTGAGGATAAACTTGTGTTGGTATTCCCTTAAATATAGTGACATTGGTGCGATGTGTGCAGGTGCATGGTTAAAGGGCAAGAAAAGTCAAATTCACTGTGGGTAGTTGCCAGTTTTTGTTCACTTAAAAAGCACTTACATCCATGGTCTGGTTATACTCTGCACCAAAGCCCAGCCTTGCACGTTTCACCAGTCAATGGCCCCATTATGGCCTGCGTTCTCTAGCGTGCCCTTATGTGCCCATAATGCCTCAAGTTGATCAAAGCCTCCCTTACCATTTTCCATAGCTCTCCTGTAGTCCTATAAATAGTCCTGAGGGCTCATTTCCCATGTACCACGTAGGCCCAACTGAGCATTTGTTTGCAATTTACACACAAAGCCATACCTGTATTACCACAGGCCTCTCCACTTGATCCAAGAGGGGCAGGCAGGCTGCGGCACATAGGCCCCTCGATACCCTAATTTGAGCATGATTCAGACACATGTAGGGGAGTGTCAGGTTGTACAGGCCACATCAGGGCCTTGTCCTTACCATCTACCCTAAGGCAAGTAAAGATAGGGATATCTGTGCCTCCTGGCACTGCACATATTTAGTCCTCTGCGAGGAGCAGGGTGCAGCTTAGCCTGGGGCAAAATTACTTCTTAAGTAAGCCATTTTACCCCAGTGCACAAGTGCTAGAGCGCTAAGGGGTTAAAGTAAATGAGCCCCCTGGTAATATAGCTAGAGGAAAAAAACATCACCCTAGGCATATTTCATTTTTAAAATGGTTAGGGTATACAGGTATGGAATCTGTTATCTCGAATGCTTGGGACATGGGGTTTCCAAAATAAGGGATCCTTCTGTAATTTGGATCAGCATACCTTAAGTCTACTAAAAATCATTGAAACAATAATAAACCCAACAGTATTGTTTTGCCACCAATATGGATTCATGAAGCTTAGTTAATCTGAAGTACAAGGAGATCATATTTAAAAACCAGAATTATTTGCTTAAAAGACGCTGTATGGGAGATGGCCTTGTATTTCACAGCTTTCTCTACAAGAGGTTTCCAGATAAGGAATTCCATACCTATAATAAACCCTGCGCTGCATGCTTTGAAGCCCAAATGCAGAGGTAAAATTTTGTTAATGTGCAGTTAAAGGAAAACTACTTAAAGGAACAGTAACACCAAAAAATTAAAGAGCTTTAAAGTAAAAATATAATGCACTGTTGCCCTGCACTGGTAACACTGGTGTGTTTGCTACAGTAACACTACTATAATTTATATAATAAGCTGCTGTGTAGCCCTGGGGGCAGCCATTCAAGCTGGAAAAAAGGAGAAAAGGCACAGGTTACATCGCAGATAACAGATAAGTTCTGTAGAATACAATAGTGTTTTATCTGTTATCTGCTATGTGCCTGTGCCTTTTCTCCTTTGAATGGCTGCCTCCATGGCTACATAGCAGCTTATTTATATAAATTATAGTAGACTTTCTGAAGTAAACACACAACTTTTACCAGTGCAGGGCAGCAGCACATTATATTTTAGTTACTTTTATACACTTTCATTTTTTGGTGTTACTGTTCCTTTAATACAAAGGCCAATCAACCTGGTTGTATGTTTTGGAGTGTGAGAGGAAGCAGGAGTACCCAGAGGAAACCCATGCAGAGCTTCGAGAGAACATACAAACCCCCTCAAGCTGTCATATTGGGTCACTTTCTAGTCCTCATAAAACACTGAAGGAAATTGCCACGGTGTTCAGGACATAATACCCTCTTAGGAAGGAGTGAATGCTGCCATTCATCAGTCTGCTGTTTGGTAAGCAACATTCTGTGCTAGAAAATGTGCTTGTGCCCATAAGGCCGAATGTCGGAGGAGGATGGTAAAATATATTGTGCAACAGGTGCCTGCCAGAAGATTTATTCTATGGCCTTCACTGATAGGTGCCACTAAGGACACTTTCTCTTGGGCCATAGTCACATTTCTAAGGAATACGTAATTGCTGCTGTGTGACACTGGCCTCAGTGATATCATTCAGTTCATCATCTTGATATGTAAACTCTGTGCCCTTACACAATGAATTTACTAGAGGCTAATTGTGCATTAATAGGAGCAGTCCGTTTTGAATTGTAGTTACATGCCATTAATATTACAAAATAATACGAAAAAAGAATAGCAAATGACCAGGCCCCTAACGAGTGCTGCTCTACTTGACTAATAATGTCACACAATCCAGGTATGTTTTTACAGCTATTGTTCTACACAAGATACCAAGGAAATTAGGCCATTGTTAATTATCTTCCCTTCTCAGCAGGGGTCTGAACTAAGAACAGCTCCATTCATCCCAGTTTTCCCTTTTCTTGGGGTATTTGAATTGTGTACGTGCATCACAGTGCCAGGCTCACCCAGCGACAACCAGGATACTGCCACATTTACTTTCACACTGGCCATGGATATTACAGTTATCACCATGTGCAAGATAATGTTTTATTAGCACACAGTAAATAGGTCATAAATAGTACAGGTACAGAATGGGATCTGTTATTCGGAAATCTGTTATTTAGAAAGTTCCAAACTATGGAAAGGCCATCTCCCATAGACTCCAGTATAAGTATATAATTCATATTTTAAATGAGGATTTCCTTTTTCTCTGTAATTATAAAACAGTACCTTGTACTTGATCCCAACTAAGATATAATTCATCCTTACGAAACGTTTATGTTTAATTAATTTATGTTTTTTAGCAGACATAGTAAGGAGATACAAATTAAAAAATTACCCCTTTTCTGTAAAACCCCAGATCTTAAGCATTCTGGATAACAGGTCCCATACCTGCAGTGGGGTAGATCTTTGCCTGTGTCCTCCACTCTGCAGTGTGCTGTTCCATCAGCGCCCCAGGAATCTATTCATCTCCAACTGAAACAGTGTGACTTGAACAGGAGGATTTATTGATAGTAATAATAAGTGTTCTGGGAGGAAACTGAAAATTAAAGCAAGTTTTACCTATGGGAATTATTATCAGCCAAAGCTTCATTAAAGCTGAATGTCACATGCTTGTCTTATTCGACTGCAGTTAAAGGCCAACACTCACCAGAATAAAATTAGCTGCATTTTGACTAAAAGCTATGAAAAATCATTCTATCATTAGTGAACTTTTAATTAACATATTTTGTCTGATATTTTTTTTTTTTATTGAAAGACTGAGTAATATTTTCCTATCCCTAAAGTGCAAAACAGTCATATGTAAACAAAATGGCGCAAAATAGAAACCTCTCCTT
This sequence comes from Xenopus tropicalis, assembly GCF_000004195.4. Taxonomy (NCBI): domain Eukaryota; kingdom Metazoa; phylum Chordata; class Amphibia; order Anura; family Pipidae; genus Xenopus; species Xenopus tropicalis. The sequence goes on along the minus strand of NC_030683.2, from coordinate 41,454,390 downwards.
CAAAGTGAAAGCCTCCACGGAGCCTGATGGCCACACAGCATCCCCCTAGGGCTTTGGGACTGAGCCCTAATGGGTCAACTGCAGCCCTCAAATCCCAAGGTGTGATAAACTAGAACAAAGGATAAATAAATAAAATCTATATAAAAAGTGCCATATTTTGTCTGATGTCATGTTACCAAATACCTTGTTTTGCCCTTAGGTAAAAAGCAGCAATCAGATTTGTCTTTGTGATGTAGACTCTAACTACTGTACATGGTTTATGGCAAATTGAGCTTTTTACAGAACATTAAGAAACAAGTACTGAGAAATGCTCAGCAATTAAAAGGAGAGGGTCTGAATAGAAAGGTTACAAGTATAATGGGTAAATTGTAACCTAATAATCAGTCCAGGGTCAGTGATCCCAGCAGCCAACAGTATTTTCATTTGCATGCTAAATAGAGGCAGTTCAGAATATGAGTTAAACCATTTGAGCTCAAGCCTTGTTTTAAATATGCTTAGGAAAAGTTCTATAATATAATATATAAAGTGTATGTATAATTATATATAAATATAGTGTAATATATAAATTAAGTGTGAGTTAAAGACAATGAGAGCAATATGTTTATGGGGCAGAACAACACGTGCTGCAGCCAAGTTACTGTAAGATGCCTGTAAATATTAAATACAGCAAAAAAATTGGTCTTTTACAAAGCTTTGTAGCTAGGTCCCTTAGTGCTATTGTATACCCCTGGTTCAAAGGTGAATATACCCTGTGCTTTTTTTTTTGTGGCACTTGCACACAAATATTTACAGGCATCTTACAGTGACTTGGCTGCAGCACGTGTTGTTCTGCCCCATAAACATATTGCTCTCATGCTATTGTCTTTAACTCTAACTAAACCAGCTGGAGAGTAATCTGGGCAGATGTGACCCACAAAAATGCCCCTAGAGCGGTCATATTGTATGATACATCCTGTAGTTCTGCTCCCTGGTCAATGCCATCTACTTCTGTCATTGAAAATTAGGAGATTGGACTGTATAAATATTAGGGCAGGTTTCTCATTTGTATATATTGCAGTTCTATTCAGTATGAGCAGTTAATCTGAGCTTCGGGCAAAAAATAGCCTCATAAACCAGTCCTTGAGCGAATCCATTATGATAGCCTTGGCATGCATCACATTATACAAATCCCATTATGTTAACGGACCGTAAACGGTTTTCCAGTCATCAGAGAACCTGTAACTAAACATTCTGCCTTGGTGTACAGTATTTTTAGCTGTGTAGGCACAGAGCTTCTCTCTACAAATAGCTCCCCTGAGAAAGCATGCTGTGTGTTTTATATTGGTCAGATCACTGCTTTCTTATCGGTGCCATCCAGAACCACTGGATAACAGTAGCCACCCAAAATATCATAGACTGGATGGCAACAGAGGGAGAAATGGAGAAAATTGTTTTTGAAAAACATTTCAATGTAGGATTTTGCTGGAGAAGCTCTATTAACTGATTTGTTTTGAAAAAATCACACATTTTCCCATGACAGTATTCCTTTAAAGGGAATTCTGTCATGATTTTGATGCTGTACTTTTTATTTCTAAATTACACTGTTTACGTAGCAAATAATTCATTCTGCCATTTAAAATGTTATTCTTGACCCAACAAATGTATTTTTTTAGTTGTAATATTGGTGTGTAGGTGCCATCTCAGTGCATTGTGCCTGAGTCTGAGCTTTCAGAAAGAGCCAGTGCTACACATTAGAACTGCTTTCAGGTAACCTATTGTTTCTCCTACTCCCATGTAACTGGAGGAGTCTTAAGCCGGACTTGGATTTTTACTATTGAGTGCTATTCTGATATCTACTGGGAGCTGCTATCTTGCCCCCTTCCCATTGTTCTGCTGATCGGCTGCTGGGAGGGGGGTGATATCACTCCAACTTGCAGCGCAGCAGTATGGTGTAACTGAAGTTTATCAGACAACAGGTCACATGGCTGTGGCACCCTGGGAAACGAAGATTATGGCTAGCCCCATGTGGAACTTCAAAATTTAATTTAAAAGAATCAGTTTGCGCTTTTGAAAACAGATTCGGCTTGAGAAGCTCTATAAACTGATGGGTTTTGAAGACAATTTTGGTTCTGAGCCCCTCCTTCTGGTCCAGCATTTGAGCAAGCCCCACTACACCATATGAAAGTGCTCACTGAGCACTCACGTGCGCCCATCTCACTGAGCACTCACGTGCGCCCATCTCACTGAGCACTCACGTGCGCCCATCTCACTGAGCACTCACGTGCGCCCATCTCACTGAGCAATCACATGCACCCATCTCACTGAGCACTCACATGGACTGTGCACTTGGTTCTTGAGGGGGCTGTTTGTGCTTTCATCAGACTACAAGAGTTAAGAGTGTCGCCAAACTGACGTATTATTAGGCTGATAAGGGCATTTCTAAGATGTCATCAGTTCTGTTGTTTCCCAAACTCAAACCACTGAATAGACGCGGTTTCTGTCTGATGGATTTGAAGAAATTGCTTGAAGGAAGCAGCACAGCAATTACTGGATTTACACCCTAAACACCAATAAAAATGCAGAAACCCTAGTCCGCCAACCTAATATTGTGCCCATGAAACACTATGATACAAAGAGAAGGTATTATCATTTATAGCCCAAGATGTTTCTTTACCATGATAAGAATACTTATCTGTGATTATGCTGAGGATTTCATTCACAGTCTGGAATGGAACTGATTTACTTTGCCGTTGCTGGCGTATGAGAAATGCACAGAAAATAGCTTTTCCTCCACCCTGTAAATGCATATGACATTTATCCTCTATCAAATAATGAAACCTATACATAAATCAAAGTGACTGGAAACATCCTGCTGTAAAAAATAACAAAGCATCATGTTTAAAGAAAAGAATATACTTAATAGCGAAGCAGAGGATTGTTGCTTTATATACAAAAAAAGTAATAGGTTATTTATTATAACTCAGTGCAAGAGCCCCTCTTCGTGCTGAATGCGCCTGAATTTTGTGCTTATTGTTGATGTGTAACTTACGCTGTTTAAACATTCGCTATAAAGTGCAGAGTGCAAGGAAGCCATGTTCTTTCTGCATGTCATAGGGTGGCGCTAAGTACAGGTATAGGACCCATTATCCAGAATGCTCGGGACCAAGGGTATTACGGATTAGGGGTCTTTCTGTAATTTGGATCTCCATACCTTAAGTCTACTAAAAAGTCAGGATTGTTTTGCATCCAATAAGGATTATTTATAACTTACCGGTAGTTGGGATCAATTACAAGGTACTGTTTTATTACTAGAGAGATAAAGGAAATCAGTTTTAAAATTTTAAACTATTTGATTAAAATGGAGTCTATGGGAGATGGGCTTTCGGTAATTTGGAGCTTCTAAAGCATTCTATGTAAGTGTTAGTGATCAATATGTAACACAGCATTATTTCTGGTTGGGTTCACAATATCTTAAGAAAAAAGGTACTGGATCCATACAGTGGGCTATTTATATCTATTTCACTGTAAATATGCTTCCAGGCCTTCAAATTACAAGTCATAGAAAGCTGAATGGATGCTTTTGATATTGGCTAATGTTAATATGGCATTCATTTAAAATGGCTTCAATAGACCAAGCTGATCTGTTTGGAATTTGTAGCATGTTGGCCACAGATAGCTACAATTGTATTTCTCTTATTAGCCCAAACTGTGAAATATACATACATGACTATGAAAACTTTCGGATTTTAATGTATTTAAATTGAGTGTTTTGAGAAATGTTCTTTCTTTAAAATTTCTTATTTCAAGTATTCTTCATTACTGCAGCTATAATCCAAGTTCATATTTCACCAGGTGAGAATGCTTACACAGCAGGTGATTCAGGACAAAGCCCAGCCTCTTCCCATTTTCCCCCTGGTGTATTGTCCTATTCCTGACTTGGGCGGGGGAATCCCTAGGGTAAAGAGTGCTGCTGCATTCTGTAACACTAAGGACTCTAACACGCAGGCGTTTCACCCTACGGTGGATTTCTCACAGCAGGAAATGCAGCCCATTCTTTCTTACCAGCCCCTACTAACACAAGCGCATGTAAGGTGGATTCCACAGGTGGAATGCATCAATGTTGTGTTCCTTTGCGTTCGGACTTACATGCCCCTGTGTTAGTACAACACAGAATCACATTCCTCAGTGCTGTACAATAAATGTTTGCATACATACATATTACATGCAAATATCTGCTCAGTAGAACTTAATCCAAATGGACTACAGGGTATTATTATTTTGTGTATATTAATACATAGGGTTGCCACCCGCCCGGTTTTGATCTGGACAGCTCAGGCAATCATTACATCAGTGATCCCCAACCAGTGGCTCAGGGGCAACCCCTTGGATGTTGCATCCAGTGGCCTCAAAGTAGGTGCTTATTTTTGAATTTCTGGTTAGGAGGTAAGCTTTGATTGCATAAAACCCAGTGTAATTGCCAAACAGAGCCTTCTGTAGGCTGCCAGTACATATAGGGGCCATCAAATAGCCAATTATAACTCTCATTGGCACCTCCAGGAACTTTTTTAATGCTTGTGTTGCTCTCCAAACATTTTTCCAATTGAAAGTGGCTCACGGGTATAAAAGGTTGAGGATCCCTGCATTACATCATAACCGCTGCCCCTGACGTCACCAACTCAGCAACTGGTGCCACCGGCCCTGCCCGAACATCACTGCCCACCCACTTACTAAAGCCATAAGATGGCAACCCCAGCCATGCAACGTAATTATAGAAAGGCATCACTGACTTCTGTAAATTGAGACTTGCATATATCATTGGAGAAAATTTCTATATAAATAATATGCTCACATTGTAAATCCATAAACTGTATCTAAAAATCAATCAAATTTAGTATTAAAGAACAACAGATGCATTAATAATTTGAAAAAACCCCAGACAACCCCAGTGCATTTTTCTCAGCAACAACTAGGGGTGTATTTAGGTCCGGTGCCGCCCCCAGGTGCTTAGGGCCTAGACACCGGCCCTTGGGTACCCCATGATAAATATGGCCCTGACAACAACACATAACACCCAGGCCGTATCCTTTGCAACCCATTCAGTCCCAGGCCAGTGCAGGCAGTACCAATGTTATCTGCATATTCCTAAACATTATGCTTTCATCTTTATTCCAAAAACATAGTTTGTAAGCAATTATAAAAGTCATCGGTTATCACTTTAAACTAAACATTCCTGATATCCACAAGAAAAGTGCAATTGTATTTCATTTTTTAAATTAGGTATATGAATGGCAGTCAGTCGGAGTGATAGCCTTAGCCCTTCTACTGTCTACAGTTTGTGAAATTGTTAAAACCAACCTGTCACAGCACATTTGTAACACACTGACATTCCTGGTACCTCTTTGCTGGAAGCCTAATAATCCACTTATGTGATTATGTGAATGATCCATTTTCTGCCGCTCACACTTTATAAAAGGACAAATTGCTCTAGACAAGAAAGCCTAGTTATGCGCTGTCAGGATTTTCATCCCTAGAAGCCAATACGATTGCATTAGCTATAGTCTGCCTGCAAGAAGAATTGAAAGTGTATGAGATGGCAAAAAACTGGCTGTGAAAGACTTTTTGAAAGTAACAGGGAAAAGGGTGACAACACATTAGGGCTCAATATATTGGGCTGTATAATATATAAGGGCAGTCATAGGCTGAGTGCTTTTAAACAGGTCATGGAAGGTGACTTGGGCCACATAGGCCATTTTACAAGATTTCATCAAAAGTACATAGAAGCACAGTCGATGTACAATGAATAGGAACAGTCATTTTCCTTGCATTGCTATTTTCAATCCTAAATTTAAAATCTTAATTTGTGTTTACTCCATCAACTACTGGACATGAAAAAATCACTTCTGTCCCATAATGCAGTTTTTGCTTCCTCCTCTTTTTCACCAAACCAGTATGTATTACTTTTCTCCAATTCCACTTTTTCTATATACTCGTCTCTACAATCCCACCTTATCTATATACTGTTCTATCCAGTCCCATCTTTTCTATATACTTCTCTCTCCAGTACCATCTTTTCTATATACTACTCTCTCCAATCCCATTTTTTCTATATACTCCTCTCTCCAATCCCATTTTTTCTATATACTCCTCTCTCCAATTCCACCTCTTCTAAATACTCCTACACCCAACCACCCTCTGCTGGACCTGCAAGCACAACCCAGAACTAGTACTGCAATAAATGTTGCAAAGTTTGCTACATTTATAAGCAAGAGAAAGCCCTGTGACAAAATTGTTATAATTGAATCCTGGGCTGTTTTTTTGAGGGTTCAGAGCAGTGACTGTAGGAATATTCTGCATAATCATTTTTATCCCCCTCCAACATCACAAGATCTGTAATTATGTATATTCTCTACATGACACCAGAGACAAACTGGAATAAGAGCATAAATTATGCATTACACAATTAATTTCTTACTGGTTGACTGACTGATACAAACCCATAAAGGGAGGCAAGGGAGTGTTTTAATAGGGTCACTCTTTTACTCCAGTATTTTGTATAACAATTAAATAATACAGCAAATATACATGTTGCTTTTGTTGATATTTGCCAGTGCCTAATTATGTACATATTTCTTCCGATTGTATCTTTCTGTGTTGTTTCTACAATTACTATACACTGGGGGAAACCAATAATTAATTAGAAAAAACAAAATATTTGCTATGCAGTTCTACGTGACTGAAAGGCAAAGCAATAAATCCAATACTTTGCTTTCCAAGTGTTGTGCCTTTACTTAATAGCTCTGTCTTTACACATTCCCTGATACAAATCCAGTGACAATTACAGTGCAATGAGTCTTGTTATTATATGAAGAGAATTATACATAACAATATAAACTAATTTAGGAGAAGAAATTAAGTGCCATCCTGTCACTGCCTACACACATGAGTAGGAAATTGGCTGTACTGTTGGCAAAGAGCAGGGCATGTATGACATCAGATGTATAGCACTGGTAAAAAGCTCTCATATACCCTTTAGGTATTTAAAAAATGGGTTCTCATATGTCCAGATTGGAGGCATAGTAATGTGTTACACAAATGGCAAATGCAGTATTCTTACCATTACAGTTGGATTGTGACAGCATGTAAGTCCAGTGCCAAGTCAGCAATAGCTATGTCAGGCACAAACAGAGCATGCTTTGCCAGTGTATGTTCAGACACTTGAATTTTGCTATTTCTCCAGGTCAACACATTCTAGATGCAGCTAAACTGAACCAATAAAGTTCCATGTGTCCAAGCCCTTGGTTCCAGTTTAAGGAGTTGGGGCTGAGGGTCAGAATCACCTCCATTCTATTCTAATAGATTGCTGCTTCCTACTTAAGAAAGAATGCTACTAGTAGAGGTCCCCACCTCCCAGAAATTTCATGTGCAGACGGAGACATGAAATGGGGGTATGTGGATTTCTTTCCAATACCTTTTACTAGACTATATATTGAGGCATGATCTCCAGTTTATTAAGGGGTCTAGAAACCTCATGATGCTTGTTCATGTTATGACGGAATGCTTGTGCTATGTCTGCAAATAAAGTAATTAGTTGGTATTGTTTGGAAAAATAAAACAACAGGTACAAATACTTTTTTGCCCACTCCAGTAGTGTCAAGTATGCATCCCCCTTACTAGCATATCAATCATTAGGTGCAATAAGAGCACCTACAGGTGCAAGAAGCATCTTTGTGTTTGTACTAAAGACAAATAGTGTCCCCTGTTACTAAACATACTTTGTTTTAGACTAATCTGCTTTTTCTCTGTAAAATGAGACAGACACTATCTTGGGCTTTACGTTCACTAAAAAAAATCCATATTGATGGTAAAAATACCTAGCCTGTGGTATGCTGTTCCACATTACAAAAACCCACTTACCTAGAAAAGTGCATGTCCCAAGCATCCTAGGGCACCTACATAGTTGTGCTTGTGAATTCTTCAGTATGGAATCTGGTAGGTAATCCCTGTATTTTATAGGTATGAGCAAAATCCATCATTTTAGGATTCAACCAAATACTGAATACTTCAGAAAAACCATGGTTTGCATATTAGGGCAGTACACCCCTTTTTAACATTAGTGCAATGAATAAAACTTGTTCAGTAGTGATGTGCAGGCCAGCCCGAAACCCACAGGACCAGTGGGTCAGGCGGGTTCAGGCCAACACACACAACATATTCAGGTCACAGGTGAGTTTGGGCCAAGCTCTTCCTGCCACCCTTCCTGCCCACGACCAAACTGTGCCCAGCTTCCGCATCCAGAACCGTCTGTTCATATATGTGTGCCTGTTTTGCCCCTCCGTGACGTCACAGATGGAGCTGGTCAAGCATGGGTATATAAATAGATATAGATCCACAGGCTGGGTCAGGAGCAGGTTTTGAACAGGCAGGTTAGGGTTGGGTATGGATCGACAATTTGCCAATCCGCACATCGCCTTTGTGCTGTACATACTTTGCCTATTGTTTTAACCATGAAAAATCTATGGTTGTTATTGTTCTTGAGTTAAGTAGGGCAAACAGGAGAACAGTTTTGGTCCTTGCGAGGAAGAAAATTAAATTATCCTATTTAGCTCATGAAATAACGAAAAACAGATTTTTTATGATTAACAATAGGCAAAAAATATGTATGACTTAAGCACTATGTGTTGAACAAGGGGGCATATTGCCCCTTTAACTTTTTACTAAATTCTTTCATCCGTAAACGAAAAATGTCTTACATTAACTAAATCATTATTACAGTATCTTAAAGGAGAAGGAAAGGCTAATAAAGAGTTAATCTCAAGCTGCAGACATACCTTCAGTTGTCTCAATAGTGCCCTTAAGTCTCCCCATATTTCACCTGTTCAGAAGATCAGAAGCCAAACAGGAAAAAAAAACGCTGAGCAGTGTAGAGAAGATTCCCATAATGCATCACTCCTTCCCAGACTTGGCGACTTGTTACTGTAGGCGGTGCATGCGCACACAGCAGGAGCGTCTGGTTGCCATGGTGACACCGCCGACAGAGAACTCTGTGACATGCAGGTGGGGGGAGTAATCATTCTTGCTTGTGTGAATGCTAAGAAGTTGGGTGGATAGCTTTACATGTGGGCTCTCTAGTTTGTTTTTGCTTTCTTCTAAATACTTTCATCACTAACGTGGTGCGCACAAAGCTTTATACCTGTCCACCCATCTCCTTCTTCAGTGGCGCAGTTTCTCTTATTGCATTTGCTTGCTATTAGTAACACATCACACTGCAAAAACAAATTTTTGTGTTTGTGCCATTAAAATTTACCTTTTATTTCATTCCTTTAAAAATAGAGACCAAAAATCACTCTAAATTCTCAATTAATTCTATAATATAAATAGTTAAAAAACCACTTGACCTACCCGGGTCATAGTGGAGAAAAGTTTATAGTATGTACAAGGTAAAGAAGGAGAAATCAGCCAGAGTATAGTAATTCTTATAAATGTTCACATCAGTGAATTCATTAGTAGATACTTTGATGTATGCTGATTAAACCTCTAAGAAGGTACCGAAATGGGGAAATTGGGGGACAGCGAGAGAATCAACCGGGGGGGGGGGAAAGTCGATCCGTAATCAAGTTCAAAAGCCTTGAATCCCACAACCAATAATTCATACAAAGAGGGGATCGAGCTAAATTAATTGTTCAATGCAGTAATAAGGGTATTTCATATGACCCAGGGCGCAACTAGTTACAAGATAAACATGCAGGCTTTATATGAGGACACCCGCCGTGTCTGTTATACAGCAGCCTCAGATGTATCAGCGGTCATTCACCCACCGCCACTGCCGAGTGCTCAGTTACTAGAGTACCTCATAGTGCCCCAATCTCCTTTCTCATAACGGGTGCACACAAACCTTCAGCCCCGCCAGCCCAGCAACACACACCATGCAAGGCCCGAGCCCACAACCGCCCGCTCCTGTGAATTACCCTATGCGCAGGACTGGGTGCTCCCTTTAATTACGGGACAGTCACCCTTTGTCTCGCGCTGCTTGCACCCCAACTGTTAAAGGAACAGTCCTCCCCCCCAAAAAGGTTGATGCGGCTAACACGCCGCATGCCTCCCAACCAGGACAATCCCGTCCCTAAAGGAGCAGCTCTCTCCGTGTCCCCCACTCCCCTTGCAGCCTTCAAACCCCGCCCAACGCGTTTCGTCACACCACGGGGCTATCTATGGAGCAATCACTTTCCTATGTACTATATATATATCCCGTCCCAGGGCGCCATCTATTGGTCTAAGCCCTGAATTCATTAATTAATTAACGCAGCCCAAGTTTTCAAACCTATGCCTATATTATTAAGAGATCCAACAATAATAATTTAAATGAACGTACAGCCGGGGCTCTATATTTAGGAGAGATAAATGGCCAGGGGTAAAAAGGGCACTAATAATGTCAGTTCTTATTTTTTCCGTATGAAGGGAGTGAATGTAAAGCCCTCATTTAAACCCAGGGGTGCTCTTGACTTCAGTCTGTAAATCCATTCACATTCTTTTTTGAGGAGTAAGTTATTAATATCCCCCTTCCTTGGTCCCAATGTAACCTTTTCAATACCGAAGAAAGAAATAGCAGTCACATCAGAGCCATGAAAATCCCTTATGTGTCTAGCAAGGGGAGTTTCCTTTTTATTAATAATAGTGCCTATGTGCTCCAAAACTCTCTTGCGCAGTTCCCTAAAGGTCTTTCCAACATACAACATAGTGCAGCTGCACGTACCCACATAGATTACTCCCGCAGTGCGGCAATTAATAAACTGTCTAATCTCATATTTCGCCAGCGACTCGGGTTTCTGAAAGTGCTTCATCGGTATCATGTATTGGCAGGCCTCACATCTATGACACTTATATGAACCCACCGTAGGGGTGAGAAAGTGTGATGGTGATTCCCGTTGTTCACTATAGTGGCTATGTACAAGGAGGTCTCCTAGACTGGTAGATCTCCTGGCCACTAAAGATGGTACCTGAGGTAATATTGGTCCTAGATCTCGATCTCCTTTCAAGACACTCCAATGTCTCTGTATAATAGATTTAATGCTTTGCCACTGGTTATTATATGTGCCAATGCATCTGATATCTGATTGTTTTGTTTCTGTATTGGCAGGCTTATTAGCAAAAATAAGAGTCTGACGGTCTGATTCCAGTGCCCTCTTATATGCCCTCTTAAGCCATCGTTTAGGGTATCCCCTTTGGATAAATCTATTCCGTAAATCAATCGCTTTGATCTTAAAATCATCAAGATCTGAGCAGTTTCTACGTAATCTTAAATATTGTCCCACCGGTATCCCCCTTTTCAATGGCATAGGGTGAAAACTAGAAAAATGTAAGAGACTATTTGTAGAGGTTGGTTTACGGTAAATTGTAGTGGAAATTGATCCTTGTGGGGTGACTGCTAGACTCAAATCCAAAAAGGGTAGGTATTTACTACCAAAGTCACTAGTGAAAAATAGACCAAACTTATTGTTGTTAAAATGGGAGAGCATACTATCAAAATCACTTTTATTTCCCTGCCAAACAATCAGAATATCATCCATGTATCTTTTCCATAGCAAAATTTTTTGGAGAAAAGGGTTTTCTACAGAGTTTAAAGCACAGATTTCCTCCCACCATCCCAAATATAAGTTAGCATAACTGGGAGCACAGGAGCTCCCCATTGCGGTTCCCCTAATTTGATGGTAGAACCTCCCGTCAAAAAGGAAATAGTTATGCGTAGGGACAAACTGCAGTAGGTCAATTAGGAAACCCGTTTTTTCTGTATCATATTTTTTTGTAAGGAAATGTTTAGTCCCTACTAACCCAAGTTTGTGTGGAATGCTCGTATATAGAGCCTCCACATCTATGCTTATCAAGTGACAAGTCGAGTCCACTTTGACCCCCTGTAACTTCTGGATGATATCCTTAGTATCATTTAAGTAGGAGGGTAACTCCAAGACACACGGTGCCAAAAACTGATCAATAAATTTGCTCACATTCTCTGTTAGGGAGCCATTCCCTGAAACAATCGGACGGCCTTTAATTTTTACAGTTTGTTTATGAACTTTAGGCAAACAGTAAAAGGTCGCGACCGTAGGGTGCTCCCGAAACATAAAAAGAAAATCTTTCTTAGAGATAACTCCTGTGTGTTTACCTTTTTCCAACAAGGATTTCAAAGTAGTCAAATAAGTAGAAGTGGGATCAGCACTTAGGGATTCATAGCTATTTTTATCCAGAAGTAGCTCAGACACCATTGCTTTATAATCAGATTTCTCCATCAAAACCACATTACCCCCCTTATCGGCTGGTTTTATCACTATATGTTCACAGCCTTTTAGTTCCTCCAAAGCCGCGATCATATTAGGGGAGAGGTTACCCGTACCACTTCTAATCTTTAAGTTCTCAATTTCAGAGGTACAAATGCGTCTATATGTGAGAAGGATGCAATATTAGGTGTGAAGTCACTCTGCTTCCTATATGGACTCAATACCCCCCTCAAATCAGCATCGTTATCACTCTGTAGTGCTTCAAGTATTCTAAGTGTCGGTAAATCCTCCCTAGTTAGGCCCAGTTTCCGCATTGATGTCTTTTATCCACTCAAATTTATTAATCTCCTTATTTGGTACAAAATTAAGACCTTTCTGCAATAGTTCAATGTGATTATTATTCAATTTAAAGGAGGATAAGTTCACCACTTGTGTTTGTTGGGGTGACTCTGTACCCTGGGCACTAAGTACGGATGAGGCAGGGATAGTCACCTGCCCCTTCGTCCCCTTACTCTCCGATACCCCCAGGTATTCCTGTCCCGTAATTTGGAAGTGGGTTGTTCTGTTAGAGTCCCTACTGGAGCTTCCCCTAAAAACGACACCTCTTTTCGTCTAGGTCTGCCCCTATCCATTTTTAAGATGGGTCTCAAATTCCCCTCCTCACTATCACTAGTTCTATATTTTTCGTCGTCTGATGAAGAGTCGGGGTCTGAAGTTGGTCCATGGTATTTATGGCCCTTATTTTTAGTAGACCGAGTATATACATTTCCCTTCTCGTAGTCACCCCTATCTCTCATAAATTTTTTATGTTTACGGTCTCGGATGTATTTTCGGAAACTATTTATAGAGGATTTCAATTTTAATTCCAGTAATTCAAAATTAGGACTCTCCTTTAACAGCTGTGCTTCCTTAATAGCATTATCAAGCTTCAGATTAGAGAGCTCCAAATTTTCAATTTCATGCTCCAAGAGTAAGCCCATCAACTCAAGAAAGCATTTTGTTAAAGTGGTTGTGGGATTCAAGGCTTTTGAACTTGTATTACGGATCGACTTTCCCCCCCCCGGTTGATTCTCTCGCTGTCCCCCAATTTCCCCATTTCGGTACCTTCTTAGAGGTTTAATCAGCATACATCAAAGTATCTACTAATGAATTCACTGATGTGAACATTTATAAGAATTACTATACTCTGGCTGATTTCTCCTTCTTTACCTTGTACATACTATGAACTTTTCTCCACTATGACCCGGGTAGGTCAAGTGGTTTTTTAACTATTTATATTATAGAAATAATTGAGAATTTAGAGTGATTTTTGGTCTCTATTTTTAAAGGAATGAAATAAAAGGTAAATTTTAATGGCACAAACACAAAAATTTGTTTTTGCAGTGTGATTTCATTAATTTGGGTGGGAAACACCTTGTGTATGCCAAATGGGTAAATAATTACTTGACTAGGCACACTATTTTCTGTTTCTCTTTTTGCTGATCTATTAGTAACACATACCTATTTGGGGGGGCAGGAGCGGGGAGGGGCACAGGGTTTGTGGCAGGAGCGGGGATCGGAGGGGGGCTGGTTTGTGCTTTTCAGCCCATACAGACATGCTGGACTAGATGGCGGCGCCGTTCACTGAAACAAGTATGTGGTCTATCTCTGTAAATCTTTCATTAGGCAAGCCAGGAATATAGCGTTTTTACACAGCAATAGTAGTACTATTTAATTGTGTGCTTAATAGGTTTTGACTTTCCTTCTCCTTTAAGAGACTATACTTGAGTTTGTACATAGACACTGTTATATTTCATATGTTTAACATAAATTAACCTTGCTGAAGGTTTGAACCATTGAGCTCTAAAATGTGCATGATAGCTGACCAATAAGAATGAATAATGCAAAGGAAGAAAGTAGTAAAGCAATGAAACCATAGATCTGTTAATTTAGGTTGTGGGGATATTGTTCTTGAAAGCCACTAAACCATTATTTTCAAGAGTATATATATATATAAATATGGCTGTACACACTGTGCCCCTTGTTCTGCAGAAAATCCGGAATGTTGGAGCTCCTTAACAAACAAACAAACAGATGTAAATGAAGTTTACACAAAGTTCAAACTCTGAATCAAAATATGATTTGGCTCATAGGCTTGGACATATTTATTAAGCATCAAATGTATTAATAAGACAGCAACTGTACATTTTAAAATGACGTTTATAGGTTAATTTTAGTGATGCGTGAAATTTTTAGCCAGTCATGAACTTGCTGTGAAATTCCACAGTAAGTAAGGAAAAAGTCTCAGTTGCATAAAAAATAGTTGCAGTCGCATAAAAAAAAGTTGCAGTTGCATAAAAAAAAAACTTGCTCATCACTAGTGAATATAGTATAGGAGGGCAATGTTATGTGATATTAAGTTACACTTTTTATTTATATAGATGTTCTGTAAATAATCACAGTACTTGCAGTTTGAAATCAAAATACAGCCTCAGAATAGCATTTTAGATTATACTGTGTCTACCCCAAAGTGTACAGGTAGGCTTTCATAAGGAAATGTTGTATTTGTATCTGTCTCAGCATTGTTATTGTCAAGATATATCACAGGGTCTGTACACAACTGTATCTCCCTGCAACAAGTCCATGGTTGTGATGCCACAAAGTGGCTCCTGCCAGGCAGAGAAGAGCCAGCAGAAGTGAGAGAAGAGAGCAACTTCCAACATGAAGAGAAAGGACTTTTGCAGCGACCTGGGACCTACGCAGGTGACAAAAAGCAGACCATCAAGTGAAGGAGAAGGAGCAGCGAGAAAGAAGAGATGTAAAAGCCATCATTGTGAAGAAAAATCTGAGAAGAACAGCAAGAAGACTTCAAGAAGTAACGGACAGTTTCCTGAAGAGTGTCCAAAGAAGAGAAAGAGGGACAGATAGGACAGCGATGAAGGTAAGGAGACCCCCTGTGACCAAAGGCCCCACCCATACAGGGTTTCTGCTTTCCCTCCCTCCTGTTTGCTAGATTTAGACATCTCTTTTTTCACTATTTTTAATGTGAACCAAGCTTGGGTTAACTGATAGAAGCACCGGCTGTTGAGGAGCAGTGGAAAACTACCAGTACTGGTACAAAAAATTGATTAGACTTAATCATTGCAAACTTTAGATGTGGTTGCTACAGGCAACTGCAATTGTGCAATTTAACCCCTATCCCAGTAAACCCCCTACAGGAACCATGGACCATAATTACAGTTTGTTTGAGTGCCAGGGGCAGCATTTGAAGCGCTGGATCTTTCACATTCCCATCTATGTGCTGGGCACCTCAGCAACTGTACTTGCTCTTTATATGCATAGTAAGCTTAGGGGCAGGGCACAAAAAATCCTAAAAACAAAATCCTTTGTTTTAAATTCTACAGAATTCTCTGGGTCCAACAATTTTAGTAAGGAAACTAATAGCATTGGAGGGGGTTGGGAGCCTTGTGGGGGCCTCTTTGGGGGGTGTGGGGGCCATGGGGGCGGCAGTCTCAGTGGGCCCTGCACCCCTCAGTCTGATTTTGTATACTGGTATAGGATTCTTTACACGCAAACCCATTATCCAGAAAGCTCCTAATCATGGGAAGGCCGTCTCCCATAGACTTTATTTGAATCAAATAATTCACATTTTTAAATATGATTAGCTTTTTTTCTGTAATAATAAAATAGTAGCTTGTTTTTGATTCCAACTAAGATATAATTAATCCTTATAAGAGGTAAAACAATCCTATTGGGGTTATTTAATATTTAAATAATAGAGATTCAAATTACGGAAAGATCCCTTATCTGAAAAACCTAGGTCCCGAGTATTCCCGGTAATAAATCCTATGCCTGTACTGACCTTCTTGGTACCTGCTCCTAGGAGCAGCTGAGAGGACTCTAATTAAAAGACATGATAAAATAGCAATTACATTTACAAATAATTTTTAAAGAAACGCGACACGGCATGTGTGTGTGTGTGGGCAAATATGTGTGCGGCGGGAGGGGGTGCCACAAAGAAGAGAACACTACTCACCGGTAGTGAAGAGCAAAATTTTTTGCCAGGTATGGATTAGCATCAACTTTCCGCACAGGGACAGATTCGCTTATCACTATTCACCGAAAGTGTAAGAACAGGGTGTGCTACAGGAGTGGGGCTCCTTTGGGTGGTAGCGCTGGTGGGCCCTGGACACCCCAGTCCGACACTGATAGAATCTCTTCTTCACTAGATGGAAACAACCAGAAAAGGCAACGGGCTGATCCTACAGGACCTAACCCCCAAAATATAACCAGCTACGAGTTCCATTCATTGCTGGGAAAAGGAGGATACAGCAAGGTGAGTGATGAGTTTCCCAATAGGGATACCTATTATATGGTCATATTATATAAATATAGTCATGGCAGGGAAGAGAAAGAACTAATAGAAATAAAAAGTTTTTAAAAGGTTTCTTAAAAGGTTTCTTAATTTGTTAAATTAAGGGGCATAAGGGGCATTCCGCCACTCTGCGTTCTTTCTATGGCATTTTAAAGGCGAATAACAAACTTGAATAACATAATAATGGGGTCACCCCAAATAAAACAGCGACATTTGTTGGATGACCCCAAAGTGGGAGGGGCCAACAACAGCCAATCAAATTTCACCCATTGACTTTTATGGGGAAATTGAAACTGCTGCCAATCTTACAGGCTAGAGCTACACTACCTAAACTTGAATCACATAGTCATGGAGTCAGTTTGAATGAAAATATGATGATTGTTGGATGCCCAAAAGTGGGCGGAGCTGTGAACAGCCAATCAGATTTTACCTATTGACTAGGTGGAAATTCAACCTGCTACCATTCTCACAGTAATAGCATCAGGGTTGACTGTTGACTGGGCTTCTCACTGGGAGACTTCGACTCAAGGTTAGAAAAAGTGGGCACACCCACCAACCACCAATCACAATTTACCTATTGACTTTTATTGGTTTAAATTTAAATTGCTGCCGTTCTTTAACTATTAATCCTAGGGTCCCTAAACTTTGCAGAGTTAGTCACTGGGTAGCTACAGTTCCAGGTTAGAAAAAGTTGGCGAAGCCACCAACCGCCAATCAGATGTCACTCGGTGACTTTCAGTGGGGAAAATTAAATTACTGCCATTCAGACACTATTAAAACTTTGCACAGTGATTTTTACTATATAACTGTGGTCCAAGGTTAGAAAAAGTGGGCGGAGCCAACAACAGATCAGATTTCATTCAGTGACTTATACCCCTAAATATTGCTTTTTCTTCCATCATAGAGCTAGAAATATAATGTTGTTTATTCTGCATTCAACCGTCAATTAGGTCTGTATGATACATTATTAGTGCATATAAATATATAATTACTCTTTTCTGTCTGCCTTTCTCAGGTTATGTTGGCTACACTAGGCGACAAGAAGCCACCTGTCGCCATCAAGATCATGAAGAAGAGATCAGGGTGCATTACCAACAGCATGTTGACTGAGGCCCATGTGCTTCAAATTACCAACAAAAGCCCATACCTTTGCCCTGGGTATGCCGCATTTCAAACACAGGTACATAAATGGGTTATACCCGGCCTGAAAACCCCCAAGTAGGGAGAACTATATTTATTTATTTACGTATTGTTTAGTTTTGTGCCAATTATTCTAGTGATTAATTCTCATTGTATTTGTCTGTGTAACCAGGGGGCAGCCTGGAGGATCAGCTCAAACAGGGACCAATGGACATGACCAGAGTACTGTAAGTAGCACATAGAGGAATGTAGTGTATGACCATATTTTGTTAAAACTGGTGCTAGAGATTAGCTATTGTTCCATTATATTTACTAGTAATTTGGAATTTGCTAGCATTCTTTGCAGAATATAAAAGAAGGCGTCATTCATTTAGAGGTGCAGTATTTCTCATACACCTACAAGAAGAGAAGAATATGACTTATTTTATACTTCTTTTTAACAGTTTCCACTCCGCAAAGCTGGTGTGTGGTCTGGAGTTCCTTCACAACAGGGGCATCGTTCACCGGTCAGTTTAACTCCCCTACATCTTACTATAGCTCATTTTTATATCTCTGTCATCTGATTCCTTTAACATTAGCCTTTACTTTGCAGATAACATTGCCTTATAGGGTTGTATTGATTCAAAACCGATTTCTTCATTTCCATTTTATATCTTTATTACAGGGATCTCAAACTGTCAAACATTATGCTAGATGAAGAGGGCCACGTCAAAATAATAGATTTCGGCATGGCAAAGACAAATATATTTGGTGACAACACCATCACTGGCCTAGCCGGTACATCGGGATACATGGCCCCTGAGGTAAGGAATGCAATCCCATATCTTTAAAGGATATTATGATGTAGGTACTTTTACTGACATTATAGGCAGGGAAATGTCACAGTCTTAAAGTAACAGTAACACTAAAAAATGAAAGAGCTTTAAAGTAATAAAAATATAATGCACTGTTGCCCTGCCCTGGTAAAACTGGTGTGTTTGCTACAGTAACACTACTATAATTTATATAATAAGCTGCTGTGTAGCCACGGGGGCAGCCATTCAAGCTGGAAAAAAGGAGAAAAGGCACAGGTTACATAGCAGATAACAGATGTGCCTGTGCCTTTTCTCTTTTGAATGGCTGCCCCCATGGCTACATAGCAGCTTATTTATATAAATTATAGTAGACTTCCTGAAGTAAGCACACAACTTTTACCAGTGCAGGGCAGCAGTACATTATATTTTAGTTACTTTTATACACTTTCATTTTTTTGGTGTTACTGTTCCTTTAAATTCAGCTTAGAGACACCATTTACTGCTCACCATGTGCTTAGTGGCTGTTTAAATCTAATAAAATTAATTATTACAGTGACTCTCATTTACTCTAGCCATGCATGAATTCCTCATTTACTACATTTTTACCTGAGAAATCCTCCTACAAGAAATACAACAATATGGCAAATGTCCTGTCCATCACTTCTTTGTGTACTTGTTGCCTGGACTTATAGGCAGAAGCCACAAGGAATTACGTGATGTCTTCCAGTGGGGCAGAATTGCTGCTGGGTACAGTATGTGACGGGCTCATCTCAGATAGAGTTTTAACCCTAAAAGTCTATTGATAGTGTATAACTTTCACTTCTTATATCTGGCCAATATTTTCAATGCAAATCTTGTTATCCTTTACTTTTGTATTCTTTAGATTATCTTTTTATTGGTCTCACAAAAGAAACTAGAAAGGGAAGTTTGAGAACAAACTTCATGTTGGGTTGAAAAACGTTGTCACTGACGGTTTTCACTGAATAAAACCTGATCTGTTGTTGGCTCTGCCCATTTTTTCTAACCTTGGACCACAGTTATATAGTAAAAACCACTGTGCAAAGTTGGGGACCCTGGTTTTAATAGTGTCTGAATGGCAGCAATTTAAATTTCAATGAATGACATCTGGTGCCTCTGCCCCCTTTTTCTAACCTGGAACTGCAGTTACCCAGTGACTAACTCAGCATAGTTTAGTGACCCTATGATTAATAGTTAAAGAACGGCAGCAGTTTAAATTTAAACCAATAAAAGTCAATAGGTAAATTGTGATTGGTGGTTGGTGGTTCCGCCCACTTTCTCTAACCTTAAGTCGACAAAGTGACAAACAGTGGGCACCCTGGCATAAATAGTGTGAGAATGGCAGCATTTTACATTTAAACCAATAAAATTCAATGGATGAAATCTGATTGGATGAAATTTAATGGGTGGAAATGAATTGGCAGTTGGTGGCTCTGCTGTTGGTTGGGGACCTTAGTATTAATATTTAAAGAATGGCAGCAGTTTAAATTTAAACATATGCAGTCTATAGGTGAAATCTGATTGGCTGTTGTTGGCCCTGCCAACTTGAACATAGTCACCCAGTGACAAACTGTGCAAAGTTTGGGGACCCTGACATCAAACCAATAAAATTCAATAGGTGAAATATGATTGGCGGTTGGTGGCGACACCCCAGTGTTATTACTGTGAGAATGGCAGCAGGTTGAATTTCCGCCAAGTCAATAGGAAAAATCTGATTGGCTGTTGACAGCTCCGCCCACTTTTTATAACCCTGAACCGCAGTTACCTGGTGCCTAACTCTGCAAAGTTTGGGGACCCTGGTGTTATTACTGTGAGAATGGCAGCAGGTTGAATTTCTGCCAAGTCAATAGGTAAAATCTGATTGGCTGTTCACAGCTCCGCCCACTTTTGGACATCCAACAATCATCATATTTTCATTCAGGCTGACCCCATGACTATGTGATTCAAGTTTGGGGAGTGGAGCCTCAAAGCTGTAAGATTGGCAGCAGTTTAAATTTCCCCATTACAGTCAATGATTAAAATTTGATTGGCTGTTGTTGGCCCCTCCCACTTTGAGGTCATCCAACAAATGTTGCTGCTTCATTCGGGGTGACCCCATGATTATGTTATTCAAGTTTGGGGGGTGTAGCTTCAAAGCTGTAAGTGTGGCAGTAGTTTGAAAATCTTCCCTGTCAAAGTCAATGGGAAAATTGGGGGGTTCAGAGCAGCGCCACAAAAAGACGGGGGTGCAATCACTTAGAAAAGTACAAGCAACCTGCTCCGCTGTAGGGCGAAGAAGTGTGGGGAGTTTGGGTGTTGTACCCCTAAAACTGTAGGAGGAGTAGCGTTGGGGGGCACTAAGAATAATAATAAGAAGCGGAAGAATAAGCCAAAGTCGAAGAACAGTATGTTGGGGTTTTCAACCCAACATAATGATAAACTCAAGCTGTTTTAGTGAAGATAAACACATTTTGCAAACTGACAAATGCTTTGTCTTTCTATTCAGATCCTGGAAAATAAGGAATACAATGCAGCGGTCGACTGGTGGGCGTTGGGCGTCACCATCTGCAAAATGGCCACTGGCGAGTCCCCGTTCTTGGATAGTGACAGCAGCGATGATGAGGAGGACATCTATGAGCCCAGAATTCCTACCTGGATTGATAAAACCTGAAAGATCTTCTGAAAAAGGTGGTGTAGAGAAATAACATTCACAGATACATTTATGCACATCAATGGCCAAAACATAATATATATATATACAACCAAATGTGCTGTTTATCAGCTGTAAGAAAACGTACACATTTGAATTCACTTTTAAGATAATTTCCCTAACTTGACTTTTTTTTAGGAGTGTGTCTGCTACAACTATAATTTAGGTTCATGCAAATTGAATATATTTTGTGTTCTTTATTGCTCTTGTTGAGTAGTTTTTTTTAACTGTCCTTTCCATCTTAAGCTCCTGAAGAAGAAGCCTGACCAGCGCCTTGGTGTGTGTGGCAACATCAGAGACCACCAATTTTTTTCTAGTATAGATTGGGAGGAGCTGGAAAGTCAGAAGGTTCCTACACCCTTTCAGCCAAGAGCAACAGTAAGTTTAATACTAAAACAATAGAACCCTAGCCAGGAATTATTTTCACACTAGTGAAAATAAAAAAAAAAGATAATAAAAAAATTATAATAGGGAGGGACCAATTAGTATAACTAAAATGTTTTGTTTAGATATTAAAAGTCTCCAAACTAACAAACACAGCCATACAATATCATGGAATACCTTGATACAAAAATTGAAAGGATGAAGGGAATAAGAAAATAGATGATGAAATCTAAAGTTGGATGCAATAACTTTTTACTTACCTATACTGCATGTTCTGTATCATCCTAACATTTCCTTTCACTTTTCTGCAGCCAATAAGGGATCCATCGAAGCCAATCGAAGGTAAGGCTCTGTCTTTCCTTCAGCCCCAGATGACTGACACCACATCAGGGGACACACAGAAAACTTCAGGCTTTTCATTTGTGAGCTCCACCTGGCAAAGGTAGGAATCTGAGCCTTGACACCTACAGCCATCATCCATGGGGAATTGGAACATCACCACCTGCTGCATAGAGACCACATCAGCTTCTGCAATGCCGGGTCATCTGCTATAGTCTCTCATCTGGAAATCTGACAAAGGTAAATGTAAGGTTAAAGGAACAGTAACTCCAAAAAATGAAAGTGTATAAAAGTAACTAAAATATAATGTGCTGCTGCCCTGCACTGGTAAAAGTTGTGTGTTTACTTCAGAAAGTCTACTATAAAGGTCCCCATACACGGTAAGATCTGCTCGCTTGGCGAGATCGCCAAGCGAGCGGATCTTCCCCCGATATCCCCACCTACGGCCCTGGAGCCAAACGACCGGATTATGTAGGCGGCCATGGGGCAGTTGGTTCGGGGACCGCATCAACAAGCCGATGCGGTCCCTGATCCGACTGGATTTTCTAACCTGGCTGATCGATATCTGGCCAAATTCAGGCCAGATATCGGTCGGGCAGCCCGCTCATTTCTGCCCCTACACGGGCAGATAAGCTGCCGAGTCGGTCCAAGAGACCTTAATTTATATAAATAAGCTGCTGTGTAGCCATGGAGGCAGCCATTCAAAGGAGAAAAGGCACAGGCACATAGCAGATAACAGATAAAAAACTATTGTATTCTACAGAGCTTATCTGTTATCTGCTATGTAACCTGTGCCTTTTCTCCTTTTTTCCAGCTTGAATGGCTTCCCCCGTGGCTACACAGCAGCTTATTATATAAATTATAGTAGTGTTACTGCAGCAAACACACCAGTTTTACCAGGGCAGGGCAACAGTGCATTATATATTTATTACTTTAAAGCTCTTTCATTTTTTGGTGTTACTGTTCCTTTAAGTCAGATTCTTGGCCTGCGTTTATTCACAGAGTGAGTGAATGAGAGATATGAAAGGCCAAGGGCGTAACAATAAGGCAACAGGAGCTAAAATGGCAGCCTGCTTTGTCTTCATGTCTATGAAATCCAACCTCTAGTTTTATTGCTTATAGTGCAATGTTGGTACAGAAGGATGTTTTCCCCCTTCTTTGGCAGATTGGCGACAGCTTCAGAAGGGGGTTTTTACCTTCTGGATCAGCTTGAAATTTATTTCCAATTATATGAGCAAAGGGTTGAATTTCATAGGCATGTCTCTTCTTAAAGCCTCCCTTAATATATTATTATGTTTCTATTGCTATATAAATATTCTCCTATTGTTATCATAATGTTATTCTAATATTGCAGCATGCTTTGCCTTAGTGGCAAATGCTTAGTTTTAATAATTAGAGCACAGTGTTGATACAAGAAAGATTTTTTCCTCTTCTGCAACAGCTTCAGAAGGGGTTTTTGCCTTCTTGATCAGCCTTTATTTGGAATTACACAAGCAAATACTTTATCTTCATAGGTATCTTATTAAGAATATTGCTTCTCACTCAAAGGGGAACCAATGGCAAATTATTTACATTGGAGCTCCCCTGAGGCATGTTAAGCCCGGAATGAATGGTCAGTAACAGGGTTGAAGCCTTGACGTGGCGTTACTGCTCACATGTATAATATGTGCTAATTCAACCAATGGCGAGACTGTGTTCAGTGATTATTTAATGTGCTCCATCTTTAAAGTAGATATCAGTCAGGGGTGGCAAGATGCATTGTAGACACTGATGTTCCACTAGGGGTCACTACTACAGATGTTGGCAGGAGTGCCCAGAGAGCTGGAAATGTAATATTAGGTTATCTGCTTATTTTTATTATTTAAAGGATAAGGAAAAGCTAAGTCACTTGGGGATGCCAAAATGTTAGGCACCCCCAAGTGACTTGAATCGCTTACCTTTTACCCCGGCCTGGTGCCCCTGTTAGGAGAAAACAGCACCAGCAGAAGTTGTCGTTTTCACTCTACTGCGCATGCGCCTGACTCTCAGTCAAGGCTTAGCGAAGGCGGAAGAAGGAAGCGCTCACTACAGCTACCCCGGGCTGGTACGGTTTTCTCCTAACAGGGCCACCAGCCCAGGGTACGAGGTAAGCGATTCAAGTCACTTGGGGGTGCTTAACATTTTAGCACCCCCAAGTGACTTAGCCTTTCCTTCCCCTTTAAGAATGCATGTTTTATTCATTTCTCTAACAAGCTAAAACGGTTGAGGAGACCACCTCATACGTATGCAAATAAGTCATAACAGGATTCTGGGAAGAAATTCCTTTAGGCTCTTAGAAAAGTCCCATTTACATGGGCTTGTCCCATTTACATGGGTTTATCCTATAGACTAATGCTCACCCACTGGGTTTTCAACGCAAAAGCCAGGATAACAGCTGATCAGATTCCCAACTACAGACCGGTTTCGCCCTTCTTGGGGCTCCTCAGGTATAAAGTCATCAAGTG
Organism: Xenopus tropicalis; assembly: GCF_000004195.4. Lineage (NCBI taxonomy): Eukaryota > Metazoa > Chordata > Amphibia > Anura > Pipidae > Xenopus > Xenopus tropicalis. The sequence continues at coordinate 41,429,941 of NC_030683.2, read as the reverse complement.
CCACTCTTCAAGGAATCATTCCACCAGAAGTGGAAAGACATCAAAGATCAATGATGGCTATTTTTTCAAATATATGAACACAAATATTAAATTAAATAAGGTTGCCTGTGTACAACCTGGAAATATTTGCATCTATAAAAACAATTAAATAAAGGCTGCCTATAAAAAGGTATATTGGAAAATGAGGCGGGAAGGTGGCAAAATAAACTTTTTACTCCACTTTCCGCCAAAAAGATAAACCCCACACTTTGCAAGAACACCCTCTATTTGCCAGTACCTATAAAGTCTGGCATTCAGTTAGAAGATGATTTAAACAATCTCCTTACATCTCCATTTATCTAACCTGGCCTGGTAACCCAAATCTCCTAGTAGGACAAAATAACATGACCCTTCACACATGGCAATCTTAGAATTGACTAATTATTAAAGACATTATTAGAAATCCATTGGCTATACTATCTCCTACAGAACTCTTTCAGGAATTTCCCTTCCTAGCCAATCATTCTCTATTAGCTTTACAAATCACTTTGCCACACGGATACTCCAATGACTGATGGCCCACACATACAACAGAGAAAACAACTTCACAAATTTACTAAATAATTAGAACAATATTATCCACGGATAATCACAATTTGACATAAATAAAATGGACTTACTAATCCACGAACGGACCGGAAGCGTCCGAATGAATTTTTTTCGCAATGATCGATATTTTTGCGACTTTTTCGTCGCCGTCGCAAATTTGTAGTATATTTTCCGCGACTTTTTCGTCGAAAAAATCATATTGTTGCGCCGAGTGCGAAAGTTTCAGAATTCATTCAAGCTTCGGTATCGTGACTTTCCTTGGGATAGCACAGCAACCCCCAGTACATAATTACACACCTTAGGGACCATTTACTGGCTATTTCCAACTGCTAACAAACTCCCACAACAAACCCCTGCCAGGTTCACCTCCCACAATCAGCATAGGGCAAGCAGAGTATGGCACACACACGCAGCACTCTGCCTGTCCTATGCTGTCTGTGTGTGCCATACTCTGCCTGTCCTACCCTGCCTGTGTGTGCCATACTCTGCCTTCTCTATGCTGCCTCTGTGTGCCATACTCTGCCTGCCCTACCCTGCCTGTGTGTGCCATACTCTGCCTGCCCTACCCTGACTGTGTGTGCCATACTCTGCCTGCCCTACCCTGACTGTGTGTGCCATACTCTGCCTGCCCTACCCTGACTGTGTGTGCCATACTCTGCCTGCCCTACCCTGACTGTGTGTGCCATACTCTGCCTGCCCTACCCTTCCTGTGTGTGCCATACCCTCCCTGACCTATGCTGGCTGTATGTGCCATACTCTACCTGCCCTATGCTGGCTGTATGTGCCATACTCTGCCTACAGTACCTATGTCTGAGGTGTGAAGAAGTGAACAATGGGAGTGATTACAGCCTGAGCCTGAGGTGTGAACACTGCAGGGGGTGAACAATGCAGGTATTAAAAGGTGTGAAAAATACAGGGGATTACATTTTTAAACAATACAGAGGGATTACAGCCTGAATCTGAGGTGAGAACCATGCAGGGGGCCAGTTAATCTCAGTACTGATACCATTTAATGCTTACTCAAAGGTAAGCCATCAAAGCAGCCAGACAGGTGGGGGGCCACACAGAGGGGGGTCGCGGGCCGCCAGTTGGACAGCACTGCTCCACAGCATTCAGATGTCACCTCTCTGAAGAGTTACAAAGTGCCATTGTGATTGGATTAGTGGAAGAGTATATATGCCAAGGACTTCCCATACCAGTCAGTTGAACTGAAGAAGCTGCTCGGATGAGTAGTGAAACGTCTTCAATGATTACTTAACAAAGTCCAGTTGCTTTAGATTTATTTATACTAGATAAAGCAATGAAACCAACATTTCCTCTTCTATGCTTCTATGAAGATCTGCCCTGAATAGAATAGCTATATTCTTCTTACCAGGCATCCAGTACACACATTCTTGCTGCACTTTGTTTTCACCAATTGAATATATTATCAGCAAATACGCTTTTTTCATCACTCTCTCAGTCCTATGCCCAAATAAATCTGTTCTACTGCATGGTTTATGTTGTTTGTCCTCTCTGCTTATCCCCTTCTGTCTAAATATTTTATAACATTCTCACAACGTTAGAAAAGCTTTGCTGTACTTTTTTGAAAATTTGAAAACTGGAAGGATGCAATCTGATTTACAACTGATTTGCTAGGTCCGTTCTTGTTGCTGAGGATATCTCATACATACAGTATTATATCTTCTGGACAATGTCACATTTATGCCATGTTAAGATGAATAAATGCCACATTTGCCTATATGCACTGATAAATAATAGCACGGTACCATGTTCTGTCTTTGCTCTTAAATTCTTATGTTCTCCTCTGATAAAGCATCCAATGACGCAAAAGCATTCGAAGAGAAGAGATTAGGGACCATGGGCTGACGTACCTCTGTCTGTTTGGTTTGCTTGTGTTTTTTTGGAATTAGTGGATACATTTATCATTGTTTTGTGCACCAAATAAATGTTTCATGAGTGATACTTCCTACTGTTAGTATTATTATCTTGAGTTCTTATGCCCTGTGCTGATTTATAAGCATTAATTAAAAGCTCATTTATTTCATATGAGGTAATTACACTTCATACTACAGTAGATAATGGTTAGTGGATAATGGCAGTTGATTTCTAAAAAATAAATATAATTTATATCTAATTCTTACAACTTGCTGTTCATGACAATAGTTGTTACACCTAAAGGGAAAAACTATACCCCAATAAAAAATACTTTACTAACAGATAGTTTACATCATATTAAGTGATAAGAATCTCACCAAACTGGTATATATCACTAAATAAAGGTCCCCATACACTGGCCGACTATAGCTGCCGATATCAGTCCCTTGGACCGATTTGGCAGCTAATCGGCCCGTGTATGGGGAGAGCAGAGCGGCCTGGCCGACCGATATCTGGCCTGAAATTGGCCAGATCTCGATCGGCCAGGTTAGAAAATCCGGTCGGATCAGGGACCGCATCGGCTCGTTGATGCGGTCCCCGATCCGTCTGCCCCATTGCCGCCCACATAATCCGATCGTTTAACCTAAATGCTCCCCGATATCGCCCACCCGTAGGTGGGGATATCGGGGGAAGATCCGCTCGCTTGGCGACATCGCCAAGCGAGCGGATCTGCTCGTGTATGGCCACCTTTAGCCTTTTACCTTGAGCCACCATTCTGAAATGGCTGTATGTTCTCTCTCAGCGGTCACCTGACAGGAAATAACGCAGCTCTAGCTTCCCAACAAGAAGTGTTGGAGTAAAATATGGAAGTCTGTCCATATGGGGTGGCCCTTATTACTTAAATAGGCACTACTTAAAAAGTATATTTTATGAAAATGGTTTATTTAGATGAAGTAGGGCTTCACATATGGGCTGTTTTATGCAATATATTTTATAGACAGGCCCAGATTTGTGACGAGGCCAAAAAGGCCCGGGCCTGGGGCGGCATGCTACCCAGCTGCATGTGGAATTTGCTCCCATACGGAGCACTGGTAACGGGACGGCAGAACACTTCAGCACAGCCTGTCCCCAGTGCTCTGTATGGGAGCTGCTAGGATGCATGTGATCCTGAGGGGGGAGGGGTCGCGAAGAAAGGGGGCGGCCTCTGGGCGCCCAAAATAGAAATCTGGGGCTGTATATAGACCTACATTGTTTGAGGGTATAGTTTTCCTTTAAGATCACTTTTTATGACATGGTATTGTAAGATAATGTGCAGTAGGTCTTTAATGTTTATTCCTTGTGGGTTCTGAATTATGCTTTCTTTTTAAAGATTTTCTTTATTGGTTTGAAAAATGTAGAACCTTCAAAGCTGTGAGCAAAAAGAGAAATGTTTCCAATAGAATAGTAAAGGAAGACCTGGAGGGCAAAGAATTAGAGGATCACTGTTTTATACTGTCACAATTGTATATTTATATGCTGCTTTCTATTAACATATATTTCTGTCATCAAGAACCCATACAGCACCTACTGTTATGTTTGTTCCAGGGGCACTGCTACCATGAGGCAAGTTGAGAAACTCGTCTCTGTTACCAGGGGCAACAAAAAGACGCTCCTGGTAACTCCTGGAGTTGAATTTTCAATTTTTAAAATGGAAATTTGACTGCTAGTGCAGAGAACAAAATTGTGCTCTCTACACTAGGGATGCAGACCCTGTAGAGGGGAAAAAAAGCTGCTCATGGTAACTTTAAGAGCCAATTTTTAAAATGGAAATTTGGCTGCGCTAGTGCAGAGAGCGCCAAGGGGGGGCCGAATCATAGGACCAGAAACTGGTTTGTTCACAGATATTTGACCTTTTATGTGTACCACTATTTGTGGCAGCCAACCATTTTTCTCAGACTTTTACCACAGAAGGGCAACCCCTAGATGTGTAGGTCAGTTTTTTAGAATGTTTTCTATTTTTTCAAATATGAAGGGTTTTCCATGTCATCAGTACAATTTTCTTGGTAATGTGAAAGGACATCAGAAGGCACAAGAGAGGTCATTTATGATTGCAAGTGCAGTAGTGCAAGTGTAATTTTGAGTGCACTCACTATGTTTTTCACCCACAATGCAGCATGTTCTTGCCATCATTTCGGTGGTTGCCAGGTTACACAATTGCAGCTGATGCATCAATATTTGTGCAATTGCACTTGCATTCATTTGGTGTGCCTTATTTTTTCAGCTAATATGTGCCATGGCAACTGGCGCAAGCCACTGTGGGAACCCTGGAGCTACTGCCTGGTTCGGTGATATTGCTGGCTCAGAGGTTCCCCTGTGTCAATTGGTGCAAATGTGCTAAATTCGTAACAAGAGGCAGGAAAGACTGGCCGGTGCTAAGCACAACTATATGTAAGTGCAAGGAAAGAAGCACATGTTGACGCAATTACCTTCAATGAATGTGAATGTTTGCAGAACTGGCCAATTTAGCAGCTCCCCAGCAATTGGTGGTCGTAATTGAAACCTACCATTTTTTCTGTATTCTTAAAGATCAGCCTTTAATATGACCCAATAGACAGAGGTTAAACACTGCACAGTGGGAAATCCAAGCATCGAGTTAGTGGAAATTGCAATTTTACTTGTAAAGCGAGTGTCAGCTGGTGAGGAGAAACCGTGGGAGATAAAGCAGCAACCAAATCACTACAAGGCTCTGTCGGACAAGAATATGCTTCGTTTGCCCCTTAGAGTCCCATGTTACAACTGGTTTCTGCAACCTTCCTCCAAGAATCTGTAATGTGAGTGTTGCTCTGAAAATCACTCATGGGAATGGATAAGCAGATGTGTTTATCAATGCGGTTATACTTTTCCTTATGCTTAGCTGTAGGGCATTGCTAGAAACCTCTGCACAAAACCTGGCAGTGTATATATGGCTAGGATCCAGTTAGAATTATTTCTTATTTAAATGTTGATAAGAGGTGGGTTTTACTTATAAGCAATATGTTTACAGAATAGAAGTAAAAAGAGCCTAAAATACAATTGCCTGTAAAACATAAAAGAGAGGTTGGAAAGAACAGGAAACAGCAAGGCACAGAGCTTTTATTGTACAGTATAGTCATGCATTTTAACTCCCTCTCCATGGATTTTATACTGCATAATCAGACTTTACTTTATTTCAGATTGCATTGCTGTATTAATGATATCAAATCCGTGGTCTTCTAGCTGTTCAGTTCCTGGCAATTAGTGTTTTGCCGGAACTTTCGCAAAACTTCTAAAAATCTGCGAAATGGCTGGAAGTTTGCTAAATGCATTTTTTATGCATGGGCCTTTTTTATGTGAATGCGCTGTTTTAGATGCAAAGTTTTTGCTGTGAAATTGTGCAGCTGTTTTGCAAAAAAATTTGCCAATGTTGAATTGCAGAGTTTTCTGCAAATCCACGCCTGGTGAAAACATTTGCTCATCACTACGGCCAACCTCTGACTGCCCTTTGAGTAACATTTTAAGCAACTTTTCTAATAAATATTTTTCTAGATTGAAATAAAGGGGGATGAACTAGGTGTAGGCAGAAGATGCAATTGTCTTAGTTGTAAAGTAGGCAAACTTCCTCCCAAATATGAATGCACCCCACTGCCATCTACACTGGCTTACTCAAAGTTCCTGAAAGGGCAAGTGAGATGAGTACCTCACAATGGGAGAGTGTGGGGGGTCATGGTAGCAAACAGCCGGCTATTGTGGAGCCGATTGGCCAGTGGGTGGTGAGCAGGAGGAGGCATAAGAGAGAGATTATCAATGTTTTTTTTCCCCACAATGCAGTATTTTCCTCACTGTAAATGCTGCCACCTTAGAGTGAGTACCAGCTGCCCCTGTGTCAGTAGGCAAACCTGCAATATCTGAGGTGACTGGGTGTGTGCAATGGCACTTGGTGCAAATATGCACAAGTGTGGCGAGTGTCCTTATCTTTAATGAATGGCTCTTAGCGGCTGCATTCTACAGGTTTGGCAGCCCCTCTGTTACCACATAAATTGAGCTCATTTCATGGGTCAATCATATCAACCACTACTCGAGTAAAATTTAGATATGGTCAGGAACAATTCTGGTGCACACTGAGAAATTAATCAAACCTCAGGGCACCCAAGATATACATGTCATTAGATTCTGGACCTCTGCACTAACTTCCACTATGATATCTTAGTGGGAGGCTTGTTTAATGCGTCTATAATACATCATTTACCCATACTGTTAATTGATGAAATTATAAATCGCCTTATGCATAGGGTTTATTATAGGAGTGGTGCTGCAGCCCTGTTACAGTAAAGTTACCCCTTTGAAATTGTGTTTCATGACTTTTCACATACTCAGGACCTGAGTAAAATAAACCTTTCTCAAATCTAACTTTTTTCCCATTAAAAAATTTTTTTGCAAAATTTTCTATTATTAGATGGTCATTTCTTCTGATGAAAAACATTTTCAGCAACTTTTCTTATAAATATTTCTCTAGATTGAAATAAAGGTAGAGCAACTAGGTGAGGACAGAAGAGGCAGCTGTCTAGGGCTCAGCTGTGGAGGGCGATGACATTCCTCTCAAAAATTAAATCATAAAATGCCCCACTCCTGCCAACAATTGCTTACTCCAAGTTCCTAAAAAGGCAAACAGGAGTGGTCCCTCACAATGAGTGAGTGTGGGTGATCATGGTAGCAGACAGCTGGTTGTTGTGGCGCCAAAGGTGAGTGGCCCAGGAGGTGGTGAGCGGGAGCAGGCATAAGAGATATTTGCTTTGGGTGCAAGTGCCTACACTGGACCAACACTGCTACACATACTCTTGTTTTTTATTATGCTATTATGGCTGCAGTATTTACTGGTTCTCACTATAGCCACCTTTCTGCAAGCATAGTTCCTGGCATTCATGGGCCTATCTATTGCAATAGTGGGAGTTTTGGTGTCCCAGGCAATTACCATGAATGTGTATAGTAATAAAAAGCTCAATTTTCAAGGACATGTAAACCTCCCACAAAAATATTAATTAGTGAACAGCCTCTTTGAAATCTTTACATACTCAGTTTTTTACATAGTTTACATACTCTGGTTGATAGTAAGGCTAATATTAAGGCTGCAGCATCCCCTTAAATATTTAAGATTCCTTCCTTCCTAACCTACTCGGCTCCTCCTTCAGGAATTTACTTTGGCTGTTGGCTACTGAGCATGCTCAGTTCTTCTCAATTTAGATTACTATACACACTCTCCAGTCTAGCAGCCAATGAAGAGATAGTATTGCTGGTTCCCATATAAACTCTGCTCTATCTGTCTGCTCCTATTTTTTTTTCTTCTAAACGCCTCTCTTGAGCTCAGCTTAACCAATACAGTGCTCAATTCAAGCAGAACTTTTTATTAATGTAAGTTCTACCTGCCTGCATAACGTTATATCCATCATGGCCAAATAATGGATGGTACAGTGCTTTTTAGACAAGCAGGGTCCCAGATAATCATTAAGAGCCACAGGGGGTGCCTGTGGGTGTTGTTGTCCTTTAAAAATGTTAGCAATTTTTTTCTGCACTGATTGGAATAACTAAACATTACACACTGTGCGGGTGTATATATACTAACACCTCATAGCACTTTGCCAGTGTCGGACTGGCCCACCAGGATCAGGGCCGGATTTGTTGGCCGGGTGCCCCGAGGCCGCCCCCTCTCTGTCGCGCCCCCCTGCGCATGCGCGAACGGCAAACCTCAACCCGCGCATGCACGAACTCGCCTATGGTCTAATGTTTTCTGGTGGGTCCCTGAGGTCCCAGTCCGACACTGCACTTTGCAAACAACTTACAGACTAATTCCCAGTACATGCAGTCTCTTTGGAATACTGAATCTTATAACAACAGGCATTTATGCAATGCTTCCTGTGGCCTTACTGCGGTGTAGGTTGCTGTTGTTTCTTCAGGATTTTTAATTCTTTACATATTATGTTCTCTCTCAAGTGTACAACCAGTACAATCCATCCCTAAAGAACAACATGTGTGGATCAGCTTTCTGTAACATGTTTCCTATTTTTACATTATAAAATCAGATCAGATAAATAAAGCAGCCTAGAGAATTCCGGAGGAGCGCTGTGTTGTGCTGCCCCCAAGCGTTGTACAGTTATCAGATCACTGATCACAAAGTAACATTCTTCAAGGTTGAGGAAGAATCTGTTTGGTTTATATGAATATAACTATTTGCTCTTTTAACATGCCTGATGCAGGATATGTGTACCCACAGGCGGGTAGCCTGAGGACTAAGGGGTGCATGCGTGCCTTCTCTGCCCGCACCCCACACAACTACAGCTCTAACATAGTCAATGTTGTATTCCAGGGACAAGTGCCAGATCTCTGTGCTTCATACATACAGTAGTTAAGTTGGTTTGAAAAAAGTCCATCAAGTTCAACCTTTCCAAGTAAACCCAGCACACACATAAACCTTTACTGAACAATCTATACACTCCTTGGATATTATGCTTGTTATGTTATTTTGAACCAACAAATGTATTTTTTTAGCTGTAATATTGGTGTGTAGGCGCCATTTCAGTGCATTGTGCCTGAGTCTGAGCTTTCAAAAACAGCCAACGTCAAACATTAGAACTGCTTTCAGGTAACCTATTGTTTCTCCTACTCCCATGTAACTGGAGGAGTCCCAAGCCAGACTTGGATTTCTTACTTTTGAGTGCTATTTTGATATCTACTGGGAGCGCTTATCTTGCTACCTTCCCATTGTGCTGCTGATTGGCTGCTGGGAGGGGGAGTGATATCCCTCCAACTTGCAGCTCAGCAGTAAAGTGTGACTGAAATTTATATTTATAAATATACAAAATTCTGTTTGCTCTTTTTAAAAAAATATTTTAATGTAGGATTCTGCTGGAGAAGCTCTATTAACTGATGTGTTTTGAAAAAAAAACATGTTTTTCCATGACAGATGGACACAGGGCCGACACGGACTTTGCTTGGGCATGCGCAGTTGGGGCAAAAATCTTCAGATCCTTCTCAATTAAGGATCCCCCAACACACTACCATTTAGTGTGCATTTATATTATTTCTACCAAAGTGCATAACTTTGCACTTTTCAACATTGAACCTCTTTTTCCATTTTGCTTGTTCAGTTTTCCAATTTTGTCAAATTGTTTTGCAAAAATAGAAACAGGACTCTCTATGCCCACCTCCAGGTCATTAATAAACAAGTTAAAAAGCAAAGGACCAAGGACTGACCCCTGCGGTACTCCACTAACAACACTGGTCCAATTAGAAAACATTCCATTTCCCACCACTCTTTGTAATCTATCCTTCAGCCAATTTTCTATCCAAGTACAAATATTATGTTCCAGACCAATATTTATTGATTTTATCAATAACCTTCTGTACATCCAAATAGCTGACATCCACTGCCATCCCAGTGTTGAGGTTCCTGCTCACCTCCTCATAATTCACTGGTAAGATCTATTACGCATAAAACCATGTTGTCACAAATGTATAGTATTGTGATTTGCAATGTATTTAAGTATCCTATCCCTTATTAACCCTTCCAAAAGCTTTCCTACGACATACAGAAATATGGTTCTGAGATGTAATTGCCATATTTGAATGCAAGACTCCAAAGTACAGTGGCACTAATCGGAAAGGCTGAAGGGGTTTACCCAATAACTATTGTTTGCTACACAGCACATATTTCAATGTGTGGCAAACAATAAAAGTTATGGGTTTGGACCCCTTCAGCCTTACTGATTAGTAATACTGTTTGAATATGTTTGATAATCTAATTGTGCCATGTTTGCTTCTTGCAAGTTAGATAAATAGATTAACAGTGCACAGATCATTATTCCCCATGCATAATGGACTCCTGCTTATCTGTAAGCCAAAACAACCACAACAAAGAGTGGGTTGTTTATGCAGAGCTCATTATTTCTAGTTAAACTAATACAGCTAATCAATGTTAAATGTGATAATAATTAGTAAGAGTGAAAGTAAAATGCATGTTTTTAATTAAAAGAATTGGCAGAATGCATTGTCACCATAAGTTCTATCTATTCTGCTTGTTTTAATAAAAGGTGTATACAGGTCAATACTATCTGTAGCCTGGATACTATAGAACGCTTACAAAAAACAAATAGTTATACTTCCTGATGCAATTCTCCCACCCAGTGAAAATGTTAGCCAGAACATCCAGTTGGCAAACACTTGCATGTGGAATTGTTTTACTCAACTCTGTCACAATGAAATACTGAGAAAAATGCTGCATTTTGGGTAAAAAATGGTGATTTGGCTCCCAAAATTGCACTTTATGCACTGCACTGCATTGATAAATGAACCTTTACATTTTTATCATACTCATTAGATGGCCCATGAAATCTCTACAGAATGTACAGTAAAATTCTCAGAATACTGTTTAATTCTGTGATAATCTCTCACTAATATCCTCATCCCTATTTATAAACACCTTTCAATGTCAATCCATCACATAGGACATCGGAATCAGGGTGTTTGGGATTTTTTCTGCCAATGACAGGCTTTTTGGCAGGTTCTTAGAGACCTCTTGTGGCTCAAATTAATATTGTCTTTCTGTACTTTGATAAAGATGTTTCTCTTGAAGTAATTCTAATATAAGAATCTGCAAGCTTGTTTTAATGAAATCAATAATGAAATATGGTATATTTAAATATAGCTATCATAACACATATTAGGCCTAATTTGAGAAGCTGAATGCAGGATGCAAAATGCAAAAATGCAAAAACAATCAGCAATCAACCATTTTTGCACTTTGAATGCTGCTTCCGGCTGTCTGCAATTGACCACAGACAGAGACCATTTCATTTCGGAGCGCAGAGACCTGCTGCATGGCCTTTCAATCCAACATGACTGTGTTAGTTTCTTAAAACTAACACAAAAATCGTATGAAACTAGGGGGGAGATTTACTAATCCACGAACGGTCCGAAGGCGTACAAATGCGTTTTTTCGTAATGATCGGTATTTTTGCGACTTTTTCGTCGTCTACGTGACTTTTTCGTATGTCCCGCGATTTTTACGTTGCCGCCGCGACTTTTTCGTATATTTTCCGCAACTTTTTCGTCGCCATTGCGAAAAATCGGATTGGTTTTTCCGCCGTTTACTATTGCTCAATACGAAAAAGTCGCGCAAAATATGATAAAGTCGCGAAATCTTCATTTCCAATACAATTTTTTCCCTTTCGGGATTCGGATTCGTGTATTAGTAAATCTGCCCCTAGGTGTACTTAGGGCGCTTAAGTATGTAACTGAACCTTCCAATCTGTATTCATACAGTAACACAGGAAAGAAAGGAACTGTCTTGAACTATGAAACCTGCAGGGGGATCTTACTTTCACGCTGAAGTGGATGTAATGTTCACAGCATATGGATCCATTATTACATACAAGAATCCATCCCAACATGAACTCTGTGGATCTTGTATGTTTCTTAAGATCCACAAATCTCTGTTGTTTTAACAATAGACATATCATAGTCAGATTATTGACCAAAGACAGACCCAATTTTAGGGCCTCTCTCTTTCATAAGATACACGTCAGTGACTTTGTCTCCAGCACATTCTTTACATGACCAGGAACCTTTATAACATTTAATACCAGGACTAGTTTTTTTGGGTTGGGGAGAGAAGTTTCTTAAGATAACTTCATACACTTTCCAGAATACTCAAAGAACCATCTCACAGCAGTATACTAAATGTATATACAGTGTAGACAAAATTCTTGTTGAACATATAACATATAGAAGTAAGTTTGGTATTACCTCTTTTTAGTGGCAAGGTACTCTATTATACGTATATATCCTACTTCTATATACTCTTGCAGACTTAGGGGCATTTCTGGGGCTGCTGCCACCCTGTAATTTGTCATGTGTTCCATTAGCCCCAGAATATATTATATACATGTGGTCTATGTTATATGCTGCTATAACTGTACATGGAACTGCTCTCCATCCTAACATGGCTGGAACTGGGACCTCCTCCCTGAAATGTGTTTGCATATTGATAATCACCAAATAGCCACTGCAGGACATTTTCATTATCCTCTTTTTCCTTTCTTTTCTTTCTCATTCATAATGTTCATGATTTACTGTTTGTATCTTTTTTTTTTTTTGGAACGCCAGTGATGGTGTTTGTTTGTTGTACCTCTTTGATTCTTTAGATTCTCTACACTTGACATAAAGCTATTTCTCAGGATAGTATTAGAGATAGTATTAGAGACAATGAAAAGAGCACAACATAAATGCTTTCTCTCTAAAAATCTATTAATTTTGATAAATACCAAAAAATGCAAAAACAGAAATGGATGAACATGAGTTAGCTTTACTGTTATTATTATTGTTGTTATTCTTATCATCATTATTATTATTATTATTATTAACCAACATATTCCACATTGTTGTACAATAAATGGGTGTATTTATTGAACACTACACACAAAAAGAACCAATAAGCTTTATTCATCTGTGCACATCTTTATAAAGTTATATTTATTGAGCAGGACTGCTTGTGTTTTTTAGCAATATTGATATTTATCAAGCCTGAAAAAATCTTGGCACACTTCTCTGGGGCATTTATCAAAGTGACATAACATAAATAAGCCCCTTAACAAGAGCATACAGAGCTAGGGAGTTCCAGCCTGGTGAACAGCAGTGAACTTTAATTTCTTTAATTTTCCATTGTCAAGGCAAACATACAGAAGTGCATACAAAATTTAACCCTATGCATGCATACAACATTTAAGCCAATGTATGTAAAATACAGTACTTGTATAAAAGTATTAAAATGGCAGATTTTTTGTTTTTGTTTTGAGGTTTTCAACATTCTATCAAAACAATTTTGCTTGCATAAAAAGGATTAAACTTTTCACCAAACATTATTTTTCTTGTGCAATGTTGGTGATATAGAAATTGTTGCATGTTGTCATTTTCAAAAAGGATACTTGGGGGGGGGGCTTATTTATCAAAATTCAATTTTCTTTAATTTTAGAATTCTTTTATAATTTGAATAAACTTGAAATTTTACCAGGCTTATTTATTAAAAAATGTGGACCTGAAATGTGAATAAAATTGTATAGCAGTGAATTTGCATTCTATTTATCATTTTTATGGGGCATACAAACTCTCAAAAAAATTCTCAAAGTTCAACTCCAAATTGCTTAGATTTTGCTAGGACAGCTCCTACCGACTTCTACATGAACCGGCAAGCTTTTAATTTTACATTCAACTTTTTGCCTTTAATAAATATCAAGCAGTTGCGTTCTGGATACTGTAATTCGAATTGGTATGTTTTAGCGACAATAAAATTGAATCTTGTTAACAATTTGAATGCCCCTTTTAGTGTTATACCCACTAGATGTCACTGAGAGAAAGTGCATTAGTATGTCATTGATAATAGATTGCACCTCCAGTTTAAAGGCTGCAGTTGTACATGCTGAGACATTTCTCATTCAGTAGAACATCCCACAGTCTCAGAGCAGCAGTATCAGCGCGTGGCCTGTACCTATGAGATTATCAGTAAGGCAGCACCACCAAACCTCAGCCTCATGCTTTTCAATGAGATTCTTTGATTTGGTTTATAGAGCTTCCAACTCAAAGAAAATTAGATAGATAACTTAAAGGAATGATAACATGAAGGAATCATTATCCTTTAGTGTTGAGCAACCTAGCCCCATGTGACGCTTTGGCTGAAAATGAATCATTACAACTTACCTGAACTAAGACATCACTAAGACAGACACATCCCAGGCAAAATACCCTGAACCATTAATTCTGTAATAAAACACAGAGAAAGTCCAAAATGAGATCCTTCCTGGCAAACAGTATATTCACACTGGCAAGAGATACCAGAGGACATAACAGTTTTCACAGATCTCCCCCAAAATAAACTTTCAGAAAGGTAAAGTATAAAATCATGGACTCTTACTTTTAAATACCTATAGATCAAACATAATATATGCTGTGAGTGCCACAGGGGGAGGTGCATACACACCAGAACGCTATTTCGACAGGAATATCGCATTGTCTGCTTTCAGCATTGTATTCATAAGAGACGGTATGGGGAGGCACTCAGATGGCCTCCTTATTTGAACTTCATTCAAATACTCTGGTTAAGGAGCATCAACCAGGATGCAAAAAAGCCCTGTGCTTACCTCTTGCCCTGTGGTAGGTGTTAGGGACAAGACTCCCTTGTGTCCGTCTGCACCTTGCACTGGATTGAAACTGAAGAAGCAAGACTAGGCCCGGATTTGTGGCGAGGTCGAGGTGGGGGGAGGTGGGCAGTCTCGGGCACCCTATTCAGAAATCTGGCACTGACCAAGACCCTGGATTCAAGTTCTCATTGAATAAGAACTAAGGGTTACGTTATGTGCCCCTTATGTCTTTAGCACTTGCATCAAAGACCTTTATAAAAGAGGTCCTATATCCATTCAAAGGACCCATGGCCTTCCATTAAAAAATACTTGTTGTGTTTAGGCTTTATTTGAGGAGCACACTTAGGGGGACATTTACTAAGCAATTTTGAGATAAAGTCTGATTTTTTCTTACTTCTAGATTATTTAGAGATTTATAAATGGGTTTCCACCAGAACTCGATTTTTTTGTTATTGTTCCCCAAAAAATTAGATTTTTTTCAAATCGGGCACCTTCAATGGTGGCCTATCAAAATCTATTAACCCGGCCAATCGACCAATATCCGCAGCCTTTTGTGATATCAGCTGCGTCTTCGAGCAGCCATACATGCACCGGTGTTTTGCCGGCTTTAAAATAGTAGAGGAATAGAATAGTGATTGTATGTTGCATGCCAGGCAATGCCCTTCCACTAAAGTCTAGTTGCTTCAGACTTACTGTATTACTTCAAGATACTGTATATCATGACCTGACTAAACAAAATCATCTGAAGACATGGTACCCACATTGGAATGTTTGATACTATTCTTGCTGTTTATATTTATGTTTCAAAGCCAATGCAATTGCAAATAATACAAATAAAGGGAAGGATTCTAATTTGTAAAAGCCAGCTAGAATATATTTAGTCACATGTTCAGTTTTTTCAATATCAATTTGCATGTAAATACAAAACTGAATCTGCATGGAATGAAATCAAATGTTAAGTGGAACTTGTAAAGGAATGCTATCACAGGAAAACTTTTTTCAAAATGCTCCTCCAGCAGAATCCTGCATTGAAATCCATTTTTCAAAAACACAAACAGAATTTTTTATAGTAAATTTTGAAATTTTACATGGGGCTAGCCATATTCTTCATTTCCCAGGGTGCCACAGCCATGTGATCTGTGCTCTGATAAACTTCAGTGAGACTTTACTATTAAGCTGCAAGTTGCAGTGATATCACCCCCCTCCCAGAAGTCGATCAGCAGAACAATGGGAAGGGAGCAAGATAGCAGCTCCCAGTAGATATCAGAATAGCACTCAAAAGTAAGAAATCCAAGTCCGGCTTGGGACTCCTCCAGTTAAATGAGAGTAGGAGAAACATTAGGTTAACTGTTGTGTAGTGCTGGCTCTTTCTGAAAGCTCAGACTCGGGCACAAAGCACTGAGATGGCGCCTACACACCGATATTACAACTAAAAAAAAAACATTTGTTGGTTGAAGAATAACATTTTTGGTTGATAGGGCTTGGAAGCAAGAATGGAAAATAAGTATTAGAGGACCTGTTGTACTGCGTTGACTGTTCGTTTCTGATCTTGGCCTGTCCTTTGACCATGCTAACCTGTTCCCCATTCCTCCTGCCACACAATTTGGTTCCTCCGCCTGTTCAGAACTCTTGCCTTGGGTCTCTCACTTTAAATCCTGGCAACATCCGAGTAGCGAAGGGCTCCTCCCGACATGCGGCTGTTACAGGTGGAGCGGTGACCAGATCCTTGGCCTCTGTTTTGAGTTTGGAGATACCAATCGTAACAGTGGCCCCCAACAGCCAGACTGAATTTTCATATGCAGGCTAGATAGAGGTAGGAAAAGAAGGTTAATATATTAAACAACATGCAGTAGTGGACTGCACTGGTGTCATTTAATGCCTATGTTAGTAACGGAGCTTGTGTTTGTTTGGATAAAGCTGTTGGCCTGTCTTTTCATTATTCAGCCCCAAAGGAAAATGCAGGTGGGCCCCTACAACGAAATGTAAATCTGAGATAAAAAAAAACACAAGTAAAACAGAACTGTATATTACTTTACATTTTTAACCAAAGGTACAAACTAAAGTATATAGTATTATATTATATACTATTGCAGATTGCAATAATGCACAATACAGATTGCCAGAAGCCCAGACTGCACACTTCCGTACTAAAAGGATACAATTAAATATGGATGTACAGTTATGTTTTAGATCTGTGCTAATGAAGGTCACATCTTGAACTTGCCAGGTCTGATTCAGGCAGTAAAATTGTTGTACACTGTATGTAATATATTCTGGGATAAAGTTTCCCACTGCCTAATACTGTATTTAATGTATTTAGGGTGTCACTGTCATCTGCCTGTCACTGTATAACGTATTTAGACTTTGGAAGTCACTGTACCACTTTTAAAATAGAAAGAGGGAGAGATAGAAATACAAAGCCTAAAGGTAATGGCACATGCGGCAGTTTTAAAAGTGTATTTTTAGGTGGCAGAGAAACTCCTACAGCTGAGGATGGTGTCTCCCTCAGCCCCCACTTGCCCGAAATATATTTTTCTGGATGAGCATTGACTCCCTTTTGGGTGATTTATATGGGTGAACAGTTTTGATGATGTACACTTGAGCAATGGATTTGCATTGAGACTGTCCCTTGACTATTGGTGACACTTTATCTGCATCTCGATGTAACTGGGTGCCTGTGAACCATATGGTTCCGGTCCCGGTAGGGCTCTGCGCTTTTTTGTATTAGTGGTGGTGATACTGAAGTATGGGTTATTTGGAGGAGAACAGTTTTTAAATTATTTTAACTGAGTCACATTCATTGTTCTTATAAAGATTGTGTTTTTATTTATAATTGAGTGTGAGGCTTTCTAGGGTCTATGTGGCTGTTGGTGTTTTTGTTATATGAGAAACACCTACAGCTGCACATGCCACTTCCTGTTTTTGTAAAATTAAAATACCTTACACAGGAAGCAGAGTTTGTCTCTTGTCACCAAATTTCAGAGCATGGAGCATTTTTTTTTTTAAACTTGTTTTTATTTGTTCAATTAAGCATATGGTTGCATAATAAATGAAGGGTTAAAAGAAAAAATAATAATAAAAGGTAAGAATATTAATGGTCATATTGTAAATGGTATTTACAAAAACATTCTATGATGATAATAATAACAAGAAGAGTAATAATGAACTCGCTTTTGTTTGTAATTAATAATCCTGGGAATTGTGACTTTAGGATGTATGTGAAGCTGATGACATAATTGCGCGGTGACTCCTGGGTGGTGTACTTGATGGCTGATCTCTTCTTCAATTTACCTCATAATGATATGATTGTGTTTCCTGTATGAATGGGTTATTTCTATGATTCTACGATTTTATGTCATACCATATGTTGAACCATATGTTGAAAGGTATAAATTGTAATATATTTAAGAGCTGGTGTAAAAGATTGTATACAAGTTGACCAAATATCAAAACATTTAGAGGTATTTTATTCTTTTTTTGTTGTTGTCTCTATCCAGTCCAAATGAATATTTGATGTAACTTTTGTTACTAATGTTATGGGGGGGGTTTCGGGGGAGAGCAATTGTTGTAGTAGCGTCTTTCGGGCTGCTGCTGCCAATCTTTTTGCTAGCTGTTTCTCGGATTTTGTTAAGTTAGTATAAAAATTGGTGTCACTAAATAATAGCCATGTGATTTGTGCCTGGATAGATTTTCCAACAACTTGTTCCCAGTATGAGGTCATTTCCTGCCAGAAGATTTGTATTTTGGAACATGAACAAAAGGTATGCATTAGGTTTGCTTTTGGGGCACTATGTCTGAGAGGATAGTGCCCATTTTGAACTGTCTTTCTGGGGTAAGATATGAATTATGTAATATTTGGAGGGACAATTTGTGAATGATGTTTCAATAATCAGAAAAAGGGATTGATCAATGCACATTCCCTGGTCCCCTGTTTCATAAGTAAATTGTCTGTTAGTTTCATGCTAGTGCATACAGTATATTGACAAAAAACAGGGGTTTTTAGTTACAAAATTATGATCATAAGATTGGTAAGCCACCATACCACGTCAAGGTAAACCCCGTATGGTGGACCTATCTATTTACCTCTGGTCATTTTTCAAAGGCTGGCACTCCCGTGCACTATTGCCATTCTTGACCTGGGGGCTGGTTTGAATCAGAGGGCTTAGTCACTCCCATGCCTTTTGCTTATATAGAGAGAGATTGCCTGGTTTTACAGGCTTAATCCTCCCCCGCTTGCGGCTTGTAGAGGAGAAAACTGCCCATTAACCAACACCCATTCTTTTTAAAGGCATAAGACCACCATTAAAGGGACGGGTGTGGGGGTGCTGAACCCACATGGAAGTTTGGCCATTCTTCCTGCAGAATTAAATCTGCTAAAATACATAAATACACAAAAAGAGGTTGTGGGAGCACTCCAAGGCTAAATAAAGTGTACAAATACAATGGAAGTGCAACTGATCTGGCCAAATTAACTACAAACATACAAAAAGAAAAAGGGATTGATCAATGCACATGTTATTGGAGCGTGAAGGCGGTAGTTTAGTGTGAGGCTATTTGTTAATTGTTGGTCTAAACTTATAGTCGTGTATAAATAGATAGAATCCAATCACCTGCATATCTGAGAAGTGCTGCCTCATTGTATTCTAGTATACAGGGGCGGGCCAAGCCGACCGGGCACCCTAGGCAACCCGGTCGGCCAACTCCGCCCACCTCCCCGCCCCCGAACGGCGCATGCGCGCCAAAGCACAGGAGGCGGTGCAGGGGGGGGGTTAGATCGGTCATTGCCTCCGCTGCTAATGACAAGCGGCGGAGGCAATGACAAAGTAGCACTAGGGGTAGGCAGGAGAGGCTCCTGCCTGGCGCCCCTCAATCGTTGCGCCCTAGGCAGCTGCCTCTTCTGCCTACCCCTAGTTCCGGCCCTGCTGGTATATTTGGAAAATGTATTCCTCCCAATATTTTACGCTGTAATTTATAGCGTCCGATTCTAGGTCTTCTATTTTGCCATATGAATGTATTAAATATATGATTTAGGCGTTTAAGATCTTTAGGTTTAATGCGATAAGGTAAGATTTGTAAGGGGTATAAAAGTTGTGGGGATAATATCAATGTCAAGTGTATTCAACCTAAAAATGTTAAATTCAAATGTTTCCATTGTTGTGTTTGTTGTTGGATTGTGTCAAATACTTTTCTGATGTTCAATTTGTAAATATCTTTATGATGCTTTGGGATCTTGTGCCCAGATAGCTAACAGTGTGAGTTGCTTTTTTTAGGTTGAAGTCTTGTAACCATGTTGTTGGCGAGGTATGTATGAATTGGAGGGCTTCTGTTTTGTTTAGATTTATTATTAAACCAGCGATCTACCCGAATCTATGTACTGTAGAGAGGATTGTTGGAATTTCTTGTAAGGGGTTATGTAAAAATAATAGTATATCATCAGCAAATGCTGTCACTTTTAGGTTTTCTTCTACTACATGTATGCCTCGAAATTCTAGGCTGAGTAGGAGGTGTCGTAAGAGTGGGTCAGTTGCCAAATTAAATAATAAGGGGGATAAGGGACATCCCTGATGTGTACCTCTGTGTATTGGAATTATGGAAGAGTTAAAATTGTTCACTGTGAGGAATGCAGTAGGTGTGAAATATAGGCTTTTAAAAATGTATGCCAAAGTGTTGACATTTTAAGAGGCATTTTATGTGTGCATATGAAATTCTATCAAAGGCTTTGTCTGCATCTAAGTTTAATAGTGTACCATTTTTCCTTTGCTCTAGGTTGTTGTGATATAATGCCATTAAGATTTTCCATTGGGCTTCGACTGGGTTTCTGCGTTGCATGTGTGGGAGGATCTTTACGTCCTGATTCAACAATAGGTCTATATAAGCCAGGGTCTGTTGGGCTTCTACCTTCTTTAGGGAGGAGAATGATCCAGGCTTCATTTGTTTCCTGCCATAGGGGGGAACCTTGCAAAGTTGCATTATATAACGTTGTAAGTGTGAGTATGATTTCTAAATTTAATGATTCATAAAATTCAGCTGAAAACCCATCTGGGCCTGGAGTTTTCCCATTTTTCAGTTGTATTATTGTTTTTGATACCTCTTGTTCTGTTACAGGTGCATCAAGGATTTCCCAGTCTTGAGGTGGGAGTTTGGGGATTTTTGCATCTTTTAAGAATTGCAATCCATCTGATGGATTATACTGGGGAGCCTCATAAAATTGCGTATAGTAAGAGGCCAATATTTCCGTAATGTGCCTTGTGTTTCCCGTCCTTCCTTTTTGTATAAAATTCTGACCTGTTTGTTTTTTTCTGGATTTATTGCCCCATCTGTAAAATTTGCTTGTGGTGTTATAATATGATGTGTATGCTTTTTCTGTCAATAAAGTATCAAAAAGTTGTTTGGCTTCTGTGTATTTTATTTATCCTCTGCTGACTCAGTTTGCTTAAATATTGTATAATATTGTGTAAGGTTACCCTGGAGGAACTTATATTTTTCATTAAATGCTTTTTTTCTGGCGGATTAAGTAAGATTTGATATGACCTCACAAAACAGGTTTTGCTGCTGCCCAAAAGAGTTGCATAGGGCATTTTAATAATCACTTGTGCTAGGAGCTGGCAGCAAACAGTGTACAGAACTGAAAAGGAAAAGAAATGTGCTGTAAGTAAATATGGCCTCTCTGGACTTCTTACATAAAGTAATAAAAATGATGTGTTTTCTTGTAGTTTATAATGGTAATGAGTGACCACTGTTAAGATGTTTCAGGGCAGTATGTTCCCTTCTGAAAGCATGATGAAAAAAGATCAGAAAAGATCAGCAACTGGAAAGGCAGAAATTCACACAGATCCCAAAAGGCTGTCCAGGTTCCCCATAAAGAGGCCCAGTAATTTAATATACAGCATGATCCATAGAAAAATAGCAGTATTCATGTATTCCCTACCCAAAAACATCTTATGCAATGTATGGAAACAACTTTCCACTGTACGTTCACTCCAAAAATGTCAATAATTTAAGTTATTTGTAAATGTAATAGCTGTCTGAGTCTGACTCGTGAAACAATGTACAATTCATTTTCTCCACCATATTGCTCATGCTACATTATTTCAGGAGTCAGGGCCAGCTGTGCCGAGAATATACAGCCAGGCATATACTACAGTATATATTTGAGTAGTAATTAATAGTTACAAATAATAAAACCACAATATTTGAGTAATGTATTTTGGAATATTTCTTATAGGTTGCCAAAAATATAATATGTATTAGTCACATGGAAACCCTATTTAATTTCATGTCACCCCATGATGTCTTACAAAGAATATTTAATGCCAATAGGTATGTTTATCAAAGGGCTTTACTTTAATAAAAGGTCAATTATTACTTATAACCTTACTAACCGGAACACTGCCATTTAAGGAGCTATGTCATTGTAACTGCGTGACTCCCAACTACAGAGGCCTAAGATGTAGGGCAAAGTTGCCTTGGGGCCACACTAGGTGAGGCTCTTTCTATTTATACAAGTAATAGTCCAAAATGCCTCTCTATTTATTTAAGAGAACCGTTTAATATGATATACGCTTATTTGAAATCATAATGAAGTCAACGTCAGCCGAGCTCCAGTTCTGCCAACCTGCTTGGAATGCAGTTTCTGGGAACTCCCTGTGACATTCTAACGTGACGTCATTAACACTTATATCACGTGGCTTTAAGAACAGCCACGCAGCCTGAGCACTGGATTTCCTGAAGGCGGACACAGTCTGCGCATGCGCTAGAAGGTGACACGCATTCCGCTGCAATCTGGGCATGCGTCGCTTGATTACGTAGAGCGCTCAAACACTGTGCACTTGCGCAATGTAGTAAGGCGAAGTCGATCTCATTCCTGTTGTCAGACCGGGCTGCCCTCTTTTGCTACGTATTTCCGGTGTGCGGTATCTACACTCTTACTATCCAGAGAGTGTTGAAGGCCCCGGGCCGGGAGACGCCGCCACCGGGAACAAAACGGGGAGAAGCCGAGAAACAAGAGAAGGTAAAGACGGGCTGTGAGGGGAGATGGTGTGGGTGTTTAATTATAGATGCTTGAATGTTGTATAAGCAACAGCGACCGGCTCGGTTTGGACTCAGTCGGGGCTCTGTCCTTAAGGGAAAGCAGAGGAGGGTTGCGCAGCGGATAGCAGGGGGTGAGATGCCCTAAATGCCGGCACGGCAGCACTGATTGTCATGGTCTCCGCCCAGCGCCCCACAACCCTTGTTTCGCTCATAGCCCCATTGTACTTTAGCTGCTGGAGGGCCACAAAGATTGATACCCAACTGTTACGGTAATGTAATGGCAAACCAGAAGCAATCCCACTACTGAGCTCGGTCGTTACGTAGATAATGGGTTTCATCAGTGTCTATGCAGCCACCTGTTAGCCGCTTGCCATTATACAGCTTCTTTATCTGGGCCCCAAGCTTTCCCTTCCATTTGTGGCTCTCAGCCTGTAGCTTAAATACTGCTCCAAGCAACCCAAATACACGGCAGCTGAGCAGCTTCACCTGGGGCCTGTCTCACAATAGCATTGGGGTTGCCATCTAAAATGGATTCCTAACCAAGGGAACCAAAACAGTGGCTAAATCTACTGTGATGTTTTGTGACTGGTTTTAAAGTCCCCTGAGTGATCCATTTATATTTGATTTATTTCACGGTTGCACTAGAGCCATCATGTAAAAAGACTGACAAAGGGAACTCCATAACGTATCTTTAGAAAGGGCACAAAAATATTGTTCTTAAAAACAAACCGCCCCTAAATGATACCTTGGGTGCTACTCTTCATTGCAGCTGGGTAGGGCTAGCCTGAAAATTGTGTGTTAGAAGCATACAGATACCACAAACACATTGTATGGCCAACAGACTGAATTGTCTTCCTTAAACACATTCACCTTTCTCACTTGCACATTCTGTGAGCTTAGAGAAATGGCTGCACGTAACAAACCTGCTTGTTCGCTGGTCAGAGTTGGTTCACTTAGAACTAGGTCCCCAGTTTCTTGATCTGCTATGAACTAGGCTAAGAAACATAGACTGGCAGTGACGCACAGATGGGGTGCAGTTGAGATCACTTTGTTTATAGTATGTTACTGCAACTGGCAAAATATAGCAGGAATCCTGTATGTTTTTCAAAGCTCTGTCCCATTGACAGTGAGGGTAACTAACTGCAGGACATGCTCAAATCCATTAATGTACATATGGACATCTTAATGTTGCATAGCAACCATTTTTATATCAAGGCTATATAACATTGTGGCATACAGATTCACTTGTATTACAGTGTCTCTTTTCAAAGTCTGTAGGGCTGCAGTTGTGCTGTCAGAGGATGAAATGTAGTCCAACCCCAGCGGAATAGCTGCACATACACTGCTGAGAGTGCTGAGACTTGTGTAACCACAGCTGAAAATATAGTTAATTTTGGTCTCTTTGTGTGAAGCAGTATACGTTTAATGTGCTGAATCTCCAAAATTCTGAGCAAGGACAAACTGAAATGACGTCAAAGTGGTCTAATCATGCTTCTGAAGTATATAAACTGTTGACTGCCATTTCTGCTGGGTAAGCATCTCCCTGTAGAATTGCTTGTAATAGTTTGTGATATTTTAGCTATAAAGCTATGAGCTTTCCTTGGTAAGGCAGTCTCAGATGGGACAATTGCCAGCCATTCATTAAATTAAGACCAGCAGCAGTGACAAAGAATTATGTGTCAGTATTGTGGCATCTGGCAAAAAGTTACCTTTGTGAGTCTAGCCTTATTGGAATGGCCATAAATTGACAAACTAATGTACGTCAGTTTACAGCTATACTCTGTTAAAGCTTGATGCTAAATTTATCTCCCAATAAAAATCATAATGGCTGTGTGATTTGCTAGAGTGGTCTCTGGATCCTGCAGATTGGGGCTGGTGAATGTACTTGCTATGTGTCCCAAGGAAGATGTTTTTGGGTAAAGGCCTCTATTCCAAACTGGGCTGCAAACTTTGTTACAAGTGGATAGTCTGACCTACAGTCTTATACTAAGATTTCTTAAGTTAAGGAAACTGTAGGCATATAACTTGGACATAGGAATTTGGTTGGAAAAAGGCACTTCTCCAGCAGTCATTTAAGCCTGTTATAAAACTGATGATTAGAGTTGAGTCCTAGTTTGTCTGAACCATCACTATGTAATCCTGTAAGGCAGGGATCCCCAACCTTTCTTACTTGTGAGCCACAGTCAAATGTAAAAAGATTTGGAGAGCAACACAAGCACCATAAAAGTTCATGGAGGTGCCAAATAAGGGCTGTGATTGGCTATTAGGCAGCCTCTACGCACACTATCAGCTTACAGGGGCTTTATTTGGTAGTAATTCTTGTTTTTCTTCAACCAAAACTTGCCCCCAAGACAGGAATTCAAAAATAACTACCTGGTTTGGGGGCACTGAGAGCAACATCCGAGGGGTTGGTGAGCAACATGTTGCCCCTGAGCCACTGGTTGGGGATCACTGCTGTAAGGAAACACATACAACCTCTCAGCTATATTTTTGTCACAATGGGCATTTCTAGAGACTGTCTAACTCTTTGGCAGATCACACATTTGCTGTGAAGAAATAACCTATGAAATATCATAATGCAAGTACATGTATAGGATTTATTATCTGGAAACCCGTTATCCAGAAAGGTGTGAATTATGGGAAGGCCGTTTCCCATAGACTCCATTTTAATCAAATAATTTCAGTTTTTAAAACAAGCTTGTTGGGTTTATATAATGTTTAAATTATTTTTTATTAGACTTAAGGTATGGAGATTTAAATTACAGAAAGACCACTTACCCAGAAAACAGGTTTATTTTGTTTTTTCTTTGCACTTGTTGAAGACATCCAATAAACACTGGATTTTTTTTAAGGTGCAAGGAAAAGTCTGGATGCATTTGAGGAGCAAATGAGCAAATAAGGGAATATTATATTGAAGGTAGTTCAGGTAATATGAGAGCTTTCAGATTAGAGGTGCCCACCCTATGGCTTTTCTGCTGTTATGAGGATATAAGGGGATGTAGGTGTGCAAGAACTGGTGTGTTGCATTAGGTACGCTATCCCTTTGGCCATGAATATCAGCTAAGCTATGCTGGGGTTAATTTGTAAATTACAGGTTTCAAAAACTACTGTCAATTTTAGGAGTAAATTGATGATTAATCATGCATCATGTTTAGTTAACTTTGGCTTTTTAAGGGGACGTTCAGGCATGATCCATTGAATGGCAACTCTATAAAACCTTAAAACACTTCTGGAAAGTTCTAGAGTTTAGTGCAGACTAACATGAGTAGATCTTAGATGCTAGTTGGTATGTTCAGATCCACAGTCTGGAAAACAAACAAAAAAAAAAAAAGTTGGAGTGATTTAGCCACAATGAAATCTTCTGTCAAACAACCTTTTGTACATACGGCTCACTGCTAGAGCTGAGTCATGCATAACCAGGCTCCTAATCGCCCATGCCTCAGGAACTCCCCCACTCTTGCATTATATGTGCTCCCATAATAAACCAATTCATACGCTTTCTTAGTAACTGAACATTGTTGCTATACATACCTGACCATGTTTAATTGGGGTTACACTTTTGTTTGTGTGCTTCTTTCCCTTATGGGCTGTAAGCGATTAGATTTGCAACGGTGTCATGAACCTCTCAGCACTTGTATATTGGATAGAATGCTATTTTGTATCATATAATGTACGTCATACTAACAAAATAAAGTACCTGTAATGGCACCGGTGTACAAAGCAAGCAGAGGAAACTAGTCTGCTGTAAGCATCTCATTACATGCTGACAGTCCACAGATTCTCTAAGTAACAGATGAGCTACATTTTGCAATTTTGGGGTGGAGACTAGCAGATGAACTCTGTGTCAGTTTTAGGCGTACAAGCAGATGCCTTGAGCAAATGCCGACCGTGTTGAGAACTGTACAAAAAACTTACTTGCTAGTTTGTTTTTGTAGTTGGTTAATTCTGTCTGTTTTAAAAACTCCCTAGGAACTGTTTTACTAGGTGCCACTGAATCCTTTGGCCTATGGCACACTGGCATTTTGACCATGGCTGTGTGACAGCACAGGCAAGCACAGACAAAATTGGCAGTGGAACTTTCTCCAGAGTGTCAATGGCCATTTCATGTTGGGCGCGAAGTTGGGAGGAAACAGAACTGTACGAATGTGATGCATGGGCAGAATATACAATGTAGTCCATGTACGTAGTAGTTCGTTGGCATCTAACCTGAGAGCCCAATACTATGCTACTGTACTGGCTGTCATGACAGGTAGAGCTTTAAGGGTTGATTCAATAAAGTGCGTTAATGCATATCGCGTGCTTTTTTGTGTTAAAGTTGATGCAAAAAAACGCTCTAAAGTATTATCATATGCGTTAAGTCCCATATCGCGTGACTTAAATAGCATGCAACCGCATTGCGTTAATTCTCGCGCAGAAATGATACTAACGTATGATTCA
Source organism: Xenopus tropicalis (assembly GCF_000004195.4). Classification (NCBI taxonomy): domain Eukaryota; kingdom Metazoa; phylum Chordata; class Amphibia; order Anura; family Pipidae; genus Xenopus; species Xenopus tropicalis. The sequence continues at coordinate 41,402,828 of NC_030683.2, read as the reverse complement.
CAAACACTTAGACGCACTAAATATCGCATTAGTCTGTGCGAAAATTAACACCTACTTGGGCCAGGCGGTAATTATAAATAAGTACAGTTCATGAGCTTTTGGCAGCACAAAATGGACTTTGCAGTGTGATTTATTGTGTTATTTATGTGTTAGCCCTAGAGTGATGCATCCTCCAGTTTGCAGGGAAATGGCCATTTTCAAAAAAAAGTAGGTTTACGAACGTAATGGTGTGTATGGCTAATATGGCGTGCGCGCGATTTAAGTCTTCACGACTTAAATAACACAAACAGCATCGCGTCTAAATTAACGCAAGTATACTTTTAGTGAATCATGCGTTAAGACGCGAAAAATTAGACGTGATAACATTTTTAACGCATCATATAAATAGCTCTCATTTTATTGCACTTTAGGGAATCAACCCTTTTGTTTCAGCTTATTACAGTGTCAGTCCATGGAGCATGTGTTGATTTCTGAGTAGATCAATGCATTTTTTAAATTGCCCAAAGCAGCCATTTTTGGGCATAGTACTCCTTGAAAGATGAATTTCACCAAAAATGGACATCATTTCCTAGGCCTTCTGGGCCTTCTTTATGTACATTTCATAACATGCAAACAAGCTTTCATATTACTTGTGTACTAGTGTAACAGGATACTAAATCCTGTTAAACTGTGGCACGTCTCATTTTTCCCAGACACCTTATAAGCTCTGCTCATTATAATTTTTTTGTTCCTTATGCAGTTCAGTTTTCCCAAGATAACTTCTACACTTCTATTTGTATTTACATCCCCTGAACAAATCAGTCTATACAAATTTACAGAATATTCCAAAGCTCTCAAAAGCTTTATTTCACTTTCCTTTCTTAGATAAATTGTGATCTGGTCAGATCAGTGTGTGGGAATTTAATCAGGCCATTCATGCTGTTGGTTCCGTCTTGCAAAATGGGCCTTACTGTCAATCAAAACATACATGTCCTGGGTTTGGATAATGTAATAAAATGCACAATGTTTGCCAAGGTCTAATAATCCATAGCAACCAGTAAATGTTTTTTTTTTTTTTTTTTTAATTTCTGCCCCTAGGCAATTCATCTTAAATACGTGTCCCAGAGGGTTGGGAGATGTTATTAATAAAGCCCGCATCTCCTTGTACACACCACTGCTTTTTTTCTTTACAATATACATTGACATTTTTAATTTATTTTCTATGTTCATTTAGCATATTCTGCTAACAATACCAGGTTTAGAGTAAAACAAAGTAAGGCAACCTGTGGCCGTCCTGGTATCTGTGAATTTCCTTCGCAGTTGGAAATGCTGAATGATGTACTTCAGTTGCTGGTTGCAGGTGCCCAGTGCTGGTAAAGGCTTAAAGGAGAACTAGAGCTGAATAAAGAACTAAGCTAGAGATGCTATAGCCTGTGTGATGGGCTTCTGTACCAGCTGAAGACCACCAAAGTCTTTTAGCAGTAGAGGTCTTTGCCTTTGAGTATACCCCCGTAGCTTCCAGTCTTTTTTTTTTTTCCCTGGTGGGAATAACCCATGATATGGATAAAACTGCTTTAAAGAGTCCTTCTGAGCTGAATAAGCTGTCCTAGCCTATAAATCCCCGCAACAGAGGAAACCTTTATTTTGTTTTCAGTTTATAACCTATATACATGCAGTATCCCAGACTACTGAGTTGGTTATTCTTGCATTTCAATTCTGTAATCAATATACTGTTTTTATTCCCTTTCTTTCAGGATAAACATTCAGAAATGTCTTTCATATTTGAGTGGATTTATAACGGCTTCAGCAGCGTGCTGCAGTTTTTAGGTAAAAGGCCATTCTGGGTTTTCAATTTGCCTGTATTCTAAGTGATCTTCGTAAGGAATTGTTAATATGTATTGTCTGCATTTTTTTCAGGATTATACAAGAAGTCTGGGAAGCTAGTGTTTTTAGGCTTGGACAATGCTGGAAAAACCACACTGCTACATATGCTAAAAGATGACAGGCTCGGTCAGCATGTTCCTACACTACATCCAAGTACGTACAGTAATAACAATTATATATAATATATGTGCGTTTCTGCTGTGTAGTGCTTAAAAACAGACGTTCACATATTTTTTTGTTACAAAAGCCTCTGTGATTATAAAGTACTTCACTTTCATCCATTAGAGATATCTGTCTAGTTGTTTCCTTAACCCCAGGCTCTGCTGAGCAGTGATAGGAGGTTGAGCTGCCAAATGACATATTGAAATATTTCCAGTGCATAAATGTATATGCATATGAGAAGCCACTGCAAGAAACTACTTTAGAAATTTGGTATTTTATGGGTGGTTATGTTTTCTTTCTAGACTGAGAGAGACCCTAATGGGGTAACTAAAAATATACCAGTAAATGCTACCTGCTGATTTGATATGGGTTATACCAATGCCAACCAAATTTTCCTTACATTACCCTCAACAAAAATTATATTTGGGCATGAATTTTACCAATTCTGGCTCCTCTATTATAATTTCAAAATTTTTCTTGCTTTTACTTCAAGAAGCCAACTTAGTCCAAGAGTTGTGAGTATTACACGCAGTGGCAGCACAGAAAGTGCTTTTAAAGGGGCCACAAGCTACACATTTAGCACTAGGCAAATCACTCCTGTCAAATTTGACTCAGGTCAAAGCTGTGACTAATTGCTAAGCTTCTGACCATGAACAGAATGCTTGGGAAGTAGCACTGGTGGGTAACAGACTAGCTGTGCCAGTAAGGAGCTAGATTGTAGAATCTATATTTTATCTAAACCAAAACTACAGAAGTTAAATGATGGGGCAATTTTATACTGCTAAGTGTCTGAATGAGAGGAAGATGTCTTGCATGCTGTGTTTACACTCACACACTTAAGAAAGATGTAGTGTATCCAAACAGCTGCTTGTGTTGCTAGATTTAGTAGTGGGCTATACTTAGCTGTTTTGTTAGATCACATGAGTGTGTAGTACTGAACGCAGTGTACGAGAGGATTAGTGTGATGGCTGGGGCAGAAATAAGGCAGATTGTTGTCTTGTTCTAGAATATAATCACAACTAAACTTCATGTTAAAATATATATAAAACACATTTACTGGTTGTTCTCCAACATGAACAGTTTGCTAAGGCTTTTACAACTGAGTGGCAAGGACAGCTGTCATACGTACCATTGACAAAGGGCATACAGGTCACTTATACTTGTTTTCTTGAGTTTAATTTAGTTTTTCATGCTGACCTCGCATACTTGGTTAGTATCTAAGTCTGGTTAGAAACTTGTATCTGCATCAGCTTGTTTATTCGTTAAGCTGGTGTGCTTATTTGATCTGCTTTTTTTTTTTTTTTTTTTTTTTTTTAAACCTGGTGTGTTGAACACATCCATACATTTTCTTATGCTGCAGGACATTTGACATTTTAAAAACATTCTGTGCACAATAATACTGACACATTCCTCTTTACAATCCAGCATCAGAAGAGCTGACCATTGCAGGGATGACCTTTACCACTTTTGACCTCGGTGGACATGAGCAAGGTATGCATTTCATTCTGCACTTTGAAATTAAAATTTACAACATATGATATCCTATGTTTGTTATTGTGAAATTAAAATCTCATGTTCATAATTTTTAGTCCTCCCGATAACATTATTTAAAATGTTTTGAACTGCTTTTTGCCTCAGTCTCAATAAAGTTTACTTCTTATTGTCCAGCTCGTCGTGTTTGGAAGAATTATCTGCCTGCAATCAATGGAATTGTCTTTCTTGTGGACTGTGTAGATCATGGGCGCCTTATGGAGTCTAAAGTTGAGCTCAATGTAAGGAACCAAATGCTGCAGATTTGAAACACAAATGTTACTTATAGAGGAGCGGCTTGAAATATGCATTATGTTTTTGAAATGATGTTTAGAAAATAAATATGGTTAGTTGATTGAAGGGCTGTGTCTATTCAGCTTTTCTAACCTGTTGACAATGCTGTTACATTTATGCCATTCCATATATATTGTGTTTGAGACAAATTGCAGTGGCAATAACTACTGTAGCACCACGCAGCAGTCTACAATGTTCAACAATTTTTTCAGATCAAGATAAGTCCATTTAATAATACACAAGGAAACCCCTCTTGCTCCATAAGGCTTATCAGTTGTATCAGTGATGAGACTAATAGTGTTAGTTGCTGCAGCTATCTAGTCTTTGTAATTTCTGGAAGTAATGTGGTCAAGGTGGCGGAAGTGACAATTTTGCAAGTAACTTACTTTCTTTAACATATGCTTTTCAAGTATAAATACAGCCCTTTTAATGTGAAAGTCTGCTTTTAACCTCATTTTAATTTGCCAATGATTTAGCATGATTGTTAAATGCAGTCATATGTAAATTATGCTCTGGTTGCCCAGTAACTAATAGCTGCCAATCAGATGAATACTTTTACTATATAAGAGCACTAGACTAGTAAATCCCAAAGCTGATTGGCTGTAATTAGGTTACTGAACCACAGCAAACCACCTTCTTGCTTCTTCATAATTCCTCCAGAGTAATACTTATCTAAATATGGTAATCAGCTCCATGAAACTCGGTTTATCCTAAGATGTTGTTTTTCTTCTTAGGAGAAACCTTCTCTCCTTAGACTACCTTCTGCTTGAGCAATCTGTACTCCAGAGGGTCAGTGGCTAATAAAAAGAAGGCTATAAATATAGACTTATAAATATTTTATAATATATACAAATATATTGAATATTAAAATACACGATCTAGATATACAGTGGTGTGAAAAACTATTTGCCCCCTTCCTGATTTCTTATTCTTTTGCATGTTTGTCACACAAAATGTTTCTGATCATCAAACACATTTAACTATTAGTCAAAGATAACACAAGTGAACACAAAATGCAGTTTTTAAATGAGGGTTTTTATTATTTAGGGAGAAAAAAAATCCAAACCTACATGGCCCTGCGTGAAAAAGTAATTGCCCCCTGAACCTAATAACTGGTTGGGCCACCCTTAGCAGCAATAACTGCAATCAAGCGTTTGCGATAACTTGCAATGAGTCTTTTACAGCGCTCTGGAGGAATTTTGGCCCACTCATCTTTGCAGAATTGTTGTAATTCAGCTTTATTTGAGGGTTTTCTAGCATGAACCGCCTTTTTAAGGTCATGCCACAACATCTCAATAGGATTCAGGTCAGGACTTTGACTAGGCCACTCCAAAGTCTTCATTTTGTTTTTCTTCAGCCATTCAGAGGTGGATTTGCTGGTGTGTTTTGGGTCATTGTCCTGCTGCAGCACCCAAGATCTGCTTGAGTTGACGAACAGATGGGCGGACATTCTCCTTCAGGATTTTTTGGTAGACAGTAGAATTCATGATTCCATCTATCACAGCAAGCCTTCCAGGTCGTGAAGCAGCAAAACAACCCCAGACCATCACACTACCACCACCATATTTTACTGTTGGTATGATGTTTTTTTTCTGAAATGCTGTGTTACTTTTACGCCAGATGTAACGGGACACGCACCTTCCAAAAAGTTCAACTTTTGTCTCGTCGGTCCACAAGGTATTTTCTCAAAAGTCTTGGCAATCATTGAGATGTTTTTTAGCAAAATTGAGACGAGCCATAATGTTCTTTTTGCTTAAAAGTGGTTTGCGCCTTGGAAATCTGCCATGCAGGCCGTTTTTGCCCAGTCTCTTTCTTATGGTGGAGTCGTGAACACTGACCTTAATTGAGGCAAGTGAGGCCTGCAGTTCTTTAGATGTTGTCCTGGGGTCTTTTGTGGCCTCTCGGATGAGTTGTCTCTGCGCTCTTGGGGTAATTTTGGTCGGCCGGCCACTCCTGGGAAGGTTCACCACTGTTCCATGTTTTTGCCATTTGTGGATAATGGCTCTCACTGTGGTTCGCTGGAGTCCCAAAGCTTTAGAAATGGCTTTATAACCTTTACCAGACTGATAGATCTCAATTACTTTTGTTCTCATTTGTTCCTGAATTTCTTTGGATCTTGGCATGATGTCTAGCTTTTGAGGTGCTTTTGGTCTACTTCTCTGTGTCAGGTAGCTCCTATTTAAGTGATTTCTTGATTGAAACAGGTGTGGCAGTAATCAGGCCTGGGGGTGACTACAGAAATTGATATTGAAATTGAAAATTGAAATTGATAAACCACAGTTAAGTTATTTTTTAACAAGGGGGGCAATCACTTTTTCACACAGGGCCATGTAGATTTGGAGTTTTTTTTCTCCCTTAATAATGTAAACCTTCATTTAAAAACTGCATTTTGTGTTCAATTATGTTATCTTTGACTAATAGTTAAATGTGTTTGATGATCAGAAACATTTTGTGTGACAAACATGCAAAAGAATAAGAAATCAGGAAGGGGGCAAATAGTTTTTCACACCACTGTATATATCCCCACACACACACAGGTTGGGTGTAGGTCATACTGGGGAGGCACACTACTCTGCTCCAGCTTGGAAACAGAGACATGGGTAAGGATTGGGTGCGGGTTAAGGTTTTACAGGTTAGAGTTGTGTGCAGGTTTACCTTTTCTGAGCTGCGCATTACTAACACTATACAAACTAAAACTGTAAAAATAGGTGTAAATACATCTAAATTTTGTATGCAAGTAGATTTTCTGCTGTCATTTATATCACAACATGTAATAGTGCATTTATCCATTAATTAATCTCTTTTGTCTTCTAAAGGCACTCATGACAGATGAAACAATATCTAATGTGCCAATCCTCATCCTGGGGAACAAAATTGACAGACCAGAAGCAATCAGTGAGGAAAAACTGAGAGAAATCTTTGGATTATATGGACAGACCACAGGAAAAGTGAGTATAACAGCCAAAGGGCATGTTTTGAGTTTGTGTCTGCCTCCTACTCTTGTTTTGGAGGTCTAACAATATCACCAGATGTCGGGCAGGCCCGTCGTTAGCGCCCATACACAAGCCGATGAGCTTGAATCAGTCCATGTATGGCCACCTTTAACTTGTAGAATGCAAATTTTAAAGGTGTTTCGTAAAAAGCAGGGGGTTTTAACCCTTTCATGTTTCGTGCCATGTGGCATCAGCCTTAAGGACATGTATGGTAGCCTGAATATCACAACATGATATCTATGTACAGGTATGGGACCTGTTATCTAGAATGCTCAGGACCAGGGGTTTTCCAGATAAGGAATCTTTCTATAATTTGGATCTCTGTACCTTAAGTTTACTAAAAAATGATTTAAACATTAAAGAAACACATTGTTTTGCTAGCAATAAGGATTTATTATATCTTAGTTAGGATCAAGTACAAGGTACTGTTTTATTATTATTATTATTATTATAGAGAAAAAGGAAATCCTTTTTAAAAAGAATTATTTCCTTAAAATGGAGTCTATGGGAGATGGCCTTCCTGTAATTCAGAACTGGTTTCCAGATAACCGATCCCATACCTGTACTGTGCATAATGGTGAGTTTGTTGATAAGATATGTTTGGAAATGTAGTCTGATATTTCATTTCTTCATGTCCCGTTGCAACAATTGAAAGACAACAATGCTGTGTATCTGTCCATCCAGCCAGTGTATCACCTCCTTTAAAGGAACAGTAACACCAAAAAATTCAAGTGTATAAAAGTAATAACAATATAATGTACTGTTGCCCTGCATTGCAACAACTGGGGTGTTTGCATCAGAAAGACTACTATAATTTATATAAATAAGCTGCTGTGTAGCCATGGGGGCAGCCATTCAAAGGAGAAAAGGCACAGGTTACTTAGCAGATAACAGACAAACACCCATTATATGGGGCTTATCTACTAGTTATCTGCTATGTAACCTGTGCCTTTTCTCCCTTTTTCCAGCTTGAATGGCTGCCCCCATGGCTACACAGCAGCTTATTTATATAGTAGCTTTTCTGTAGCAAAAACACCAGTTTTTTGCAGAGCAACAGCACATTATATTTTAATTACTTTAAAACACTTTAATTTTTTGATGTTACTGTTCCTTTAATATCAAGTAGAAAGTAGCCTAATCAGACTCTGAGACTAGATTCTAAAATAACCAAGACAATTTCCTAAGTGCACCCTTAAAGGAGCTTCTTTTCCCTTCTAAGTTAGACATATAAAATGTCCAGAAATATGAAACACAAAGCTTGTATTTACTATCCTAATTTATATAACAAATCAAACATTTACATCTTGTTCCTGTTCCACAGGGTAATGTGCCACTGAAGGATCTAAATGCTCGCCCAATGGAGGTGTTTATGTGCAGTGTGCTCAAGCGGCAAGGATATGGTGAAGGTTTCCGTTGGCTGTCCCAGTACATTGACTGAATTTTCCCTCCTCCCCCACTACTTCTTTCCTTTCCTTGGATCGGCAAGAAAATAAAAACAAGGTTATGCTGAGTTCGACTCCTCTGGACTTTATCCTGACGGACTTCTCTTTCAGAGTGAGGCAGACTCACACAGGCAGTGATTAACACAGTGCAACAACCAGGAGTCTTGTGGGGAAACTTCGCTCTGATCAAGAGTTAATTGATTTCAACAGAAAACAAGTCTATTTTTTAAAGAATGTCCATGTAAACTGTGCCCCTTCAGCTTTTTTTTTTTTCTTTTAAATCACTTTGTTTGGTCCAGAGTTTGTATTAGGCTTTTTTTTTTTTTAATCTACATATTTAATGGTATTTAGATATTTCACAACAACAATGCTGAACCAAGTTTCATGACATTAGAAGTCCGCAATAAACATACTTTTGCGCTGGCATGCTCTTCAACAATGGTTTTGCTTTGGCAGCCTGGCTGATGTCTGATTGGTGGTGGGGTATAAAAAGGGAGCCTCATCAGGAGTTGACACTTTTACATTTTTGGTTTTTGCTGAATGGAGTGAAAGTGAGAGAGGTCATTAAAATAACACTTACTACTATGTTTTTATTCTTGTGCCCGATCTGGGTATATAGGTGCATAAATTAGTCCTAACCGTTAATACACATATTTGCCTGGTCTTTAATGTAGTATATCTCCAAAAGTATAAAATATATAAGGGTGCATGCCCTCTGAAGGAACTGTATATTATGAGTAGTTTATTATTTTGTATTACCCTTAAAGCAGTCTTATAGTGGCCTTGTAGCCACCGGGTTACCCAAAAGTGGCAATTTATAAAGAATATGCTGTAAAGTAAAAAATAAATCTTTGATTCTCCCATTGATACATTTTTTCAATATGTAGCCTAGAGGCTAGGCAAGAGGTGCGCAGAGCAGTGTCTACTTCTAGTGAACCTATCCTCAGTTGTACCAGGTCAGGTACATTGTGACACTGCTGTTTCAGTGCCATGGGTAATTTAAATGAAATACCTTCAGTTGTGAGAAAGTACACATTGCTGTATTTTATGTACACAACCCTTCCCTCTAGTCAATTTTTTTTTTTTTTTCAAAAGCACATAAGAGCATACTGTGCAGAGCAGTTTGTAGACATGCGTTGATGTCAGCTGGTCAAATGCTACCTTTTGAGCAGGAAAGGCTTAGATGTGCTTGCAGCAGTTTTCAAATGCCATGGGTCAATTAGTTGCCATATTGCAAATTTGACGGATAGATTATTAGAACATGATGTCCTACAAAGAAGCCTGTGGAGCCCTTTAGAAGACTGGGTGACATAAAATTCCCATGAAGGGCCTGATCAGGCTAGTGGACCTCCTTTTGGACAGTCATGGTCTTGACAAAGAATTCAAACTTTGTTGTTTTGGTTACATATATTTTCTTCGGATAGTTAGGGCTATGTTGATTTAGAATACTAGAAGGGGGATGGAGTAATAGCTTCTTGCAAACTGGTAAAGAAATTTCATTGCTAACTTTTTACAAATGAGGGATAATTTAATTCTAATATGATGGTATTAACATACATATAGGTAAGGATATTTCTTTGGCAAGACAAAACCCACTTCTGTCCATCTATTCCCTGTATATGGACTTGAATGCAAGAATATTTTGATGTATGAAAATACTCTGTGTAACATAAACCATCCTGTGCTTCACAATAAAGCCCTGGTTTTCTTTGCTTGCCAGCATTTAATTTGCAACACGTTTATCTAGAACTCCAATAAAATGGTCATGTGATAATACACAGCACATCTGATTATTATTTGCTCAACTAAAGAAGTAGGTTGGAAAAATTGTACATTTATGTTTTTGACTTCTGTATCAGCCCAAGGCAACCAACAGCCCTTTAGCAGGGAAGATCTGTGCCTCCAAAGATGCCCCCAGTAGCCCCCATCTTCTGCTGATTCATTGCATATGCTCTGTGCTGCTTTCAGTTACTGAGTTTAGGGGCCAGCTCATATTGTGTCTATAGCAGGGATGCACCAAATCCACTATTTTGGGATTCAGAATCCTTTGTGAAAAATTTGGCCGAATACCGAACTGAATCCTAATTTGCATATGCAAACGGGCAATGAAGGGTTGATCCCAGGCTCAGTGGATCTTTACCTGAGACAGAGGGGCTCAAGCTCAGTGGATCTTTACCTGAGACAGAGGGGCTCAAGCTCAGTGGATCTTTACCTGAGACAAAGAGGAAGACCCACCCCTTTGCTAAACACTTTATTGGCGTGCAAAGGGTGGAGTCAACCTGTAAACCAATAAGGCACATATGCTAAACTATAAACTGGATACATGGGTCAGTTTATGCCCAGTACCAGCATAAACTAAGGAAGTTGTAGGGTTTAAAGCCATAGGGGCATGTTAACCCTATGGGTCCCTACATTATAATTAAAATCCACTATATTGTAGGGTGGACTGCTAACTGCGAATACACCTTTCCATTACCTTTAATCATACCACTTAATTTAATTTTCAGGTCATGTTCTATTAGTATATGAGATTATTCTTTATTTCTGATACAACTTTCCAATGTGCATGCAAGACAAGCAGTTGTTTGTAAAAGTCTAATTATGGTAATTATATACGAGCCATCTGTGGCTCAGCAGTCATTTTAACCCATGCTTGCTAGAAAACAAGGTTCTTTACAAAGGTGATTTGTAATATCTTATTTTAAAACTGGGAGTACATTATTATTTATAATACACACATTTTAATGATATATTTTACAGGTTCTTTATGACTTTTGTATTATATACAGGGTTGCCATCAGGAATTATGGGTCCCTACACCCCTATCTGGCCATGCCCATAATCTCCCTAAACCCCCTGCCCTTTTCACAGCAGACTATGCCCTCTTCTTGGATTAGGTGCTTTTGAGCCCCCCCCCTCCCAATTATCCCATGATGCCAGTCCTGTATAGATACACAGAATAGGCCAGTAGTGGTTCTGCTGGTTTCAGGGATATTTATCCTTGAACAAATATACGCATGTAGCACCTTTTGTAATACCCCCTAGCTAGAAAAGTGAATAGAGAAATGATGTGTAATTATTGCTGTATCCCATGTGATGTCCATAAAAAACCCTCCCTAAGTGTATATTGCCCTTTAGAACGTTTTCCCAAGGATGACTTGAGGGCCACATATTACTTGAGTTGCTTCAAACTGCATTATCTTTAATTAGACAAATTTGATTTTTTACTTGGGTGGTTTCCCCTTTAAAGCTTGAGTTTGCATGAAATTATCATCTAGCACATTGTAAATTTAAATAATCTATCCACCATTGTAAATGGTGTTTTTATATTGTATTTACCTTTCTTCTCTGCTTTGTATTAATATTGCTGTTAATTAGCAATGCCTGAGTTGCCCTTTGCTGGCATCTTGTGGGCACACACTATATTGCATTATTAGACATTTTTCAGGGAAACAAAGCCAAGGAGAAATTTGTTAGGATGTAGAAAAACAACATATAACAATTTATTAGTTTTTCTACCTGATATCCAAGGCCAGTAGCAGAAAACTGCACTGGTCCAGGGTTCTTCCTAGTGAACACTACAGAGAAATCATATTTTTCCCACTTCTTTCCTACCCCAAGGCCAGCACATGTGCAGTATAGTGAAAAAGTTGGATTTTTGTTAAACTTCTGATTTTCATGCGTACCCACGTGAAAGAAGAAGAAGCAGGAAGTCATATCATCCCCAGGACTTATATTGGGGCTTTATTTAGTCGTTTGTTTAGATCATTGTCTTCACCAGAGTGTAGGGGCTGATTATCCACAGGGCATGAATCAGCTTCTACACTCTAATCAGCTTTTGGTTGTGCTGCACCTGGGCCGATGCAGAAGGGGAGCATAGGGGCTGATCTTTGTTTATGAAATCAGCCCCTTGTGGCCATAGACTTAAAAATCTGTATTGTATATAAAGCTGTATTGTATGTGAAGGTGTATTCCATGAGGGGTATTAGTTCCTTTTCACCCTTAAATGGCTTAATGTATTTTTTAATACTTAATATGGAACACCCAAGCTGGAACCTATCAGACTGTTGATCTCATGGCCTCACTTGTATGAGTTTATATTTTTACTTATAGCTACTAGACCAGATACCAGTTTCATAGTCAATGTTGCCTCTAAATTATGCTCACATGCTAACATGAATAGAAAAGGGCTTTAATATAAAGATGAGTAATATAATGTAGCAATATCAACTAGAAAGGGAAGTTTGAGAACAAACTTCATGTTGGTTTGAAAAACATGAAGTCACTGAATGAAATCTGATCTGTTGTTGGCTCTGCCCACTTTTTCGTTTCAGTTATATAGTTAAAACCACTGTGCAAAGTTTGGGGACCCTGGTTTTAATAGTGTCTGAATGGCAGCAATTTAAATTTCCCCACGGAAAGTCAGCGAGTGACATCTGATTGGTGGTTGGTGGCTCCACCCCCTTTTTCTAACCTGGAACTGCAGTTACCCAGTGACTAACTCTGCAAAGTTTAGGGACCCTAGGATTAATAGTTGAAGAACGGCAGCAGTTTGAATTTAAACCAATAAAAGTCAATAGATAACTTTTCCCAACTTTGAACCGCAAATACCCAGTGACTAACTTTGGAAAGTTTAACCCTGGAATTAATACTTAAATAATGGCATCACTTTAAATATAAACCAATAAAATTTAAAGGGTGGAAATGGATTGGCTGATGGTGGCTCCGCCCACTTGTTCTAACCCTGAATACGTAGTCAACCAGTGACTGTGCAAAGTTTGGGAACTCTGACATAAATAGTGTGAGAAAGGCAGCATTTTAGTCTGATTGGCTGTTGGTGGCTCCACCCACTTTTTAAAATCTAAAAATGCAGTCCCCTAGTGACCTGGCAGCAGGTTGAATTTCCCCATTGAAAATCAATAGGTAAAATCTGATTGACTGTTGGTGGCTCCGCCTACTTGAAAAAAAAAACACAAAAAACTTAAACTAAAACTGCAGTCCCCTAGTGACCAACTGTGAAAAGTTTGGAGACCCCGGTGTTATTACTGTGAGAATGGCAGCAGGTTGGATTTCCGCCAAGTCAATAGGTAAAATCGGATCCCACTTTTGGGCATCCAGCAATCATCATAGTTTCATTCAGGCTGAGCCCATGACTATGTGATTCAAGTTTGGGGAGTGAAGCCTCAAAGCTGTAAGATTGGCAGCAGTGTCAATTTCCCCATTAAAGTCAATGGGTGAAATTTGATTGGCTGTTGTTGGCTCCTCCCATTTTGGGGTCATCCAACAAATGTTGCTGCTTCATTCGGGGTGACCCCATTATTATGTTATTCAAGTTTGGGGGGTGTAGCTTCAAAGCTGTAAGTGTGGCAGCAGTTTGAAAATCTTCCCTGTCAAAGTCATTGGGAAAATTGGGGGGTTCGGAGCGGCGCCACAAAAAGAAGGGGGGTGGGATCGCTTAGAAAAGCACAAGCAACCTGCTCCGCTATAGGGCGAAGAAGTGTGGGGAGTTTGGGTGCTGTAACCCTAAAACTGTAGGAGGAATAGCGTTTAGAAAATGGGGGGCGCTAAGAAGAAGAAGCCGAAGTGGAAGAACAGTAAGTTGGGGTTTTCAACCCAACACAATAACAGTGTAGCCTCACACAGCATGGGTTTGGATGTTAGGGTCAGTGACCCCTTTTGAAAGCCAGATAGAAACAGGAAAAAAGTTTTGGTCAATTTTATGCATCAATTTCCTAAATTAGCCATTTTGTCCCCAATTTTCTTAAAAATCCTGCCCTTTTTAGCAAAAATAAAAATATACTAGCAGCATCAGATGCCGGTGTGATAGAAACGTATTGTTTTTTGTCTCGGATTATCTTCTCCTAAATTAGCCAGTGTGCAATCTCCAAACTTTAAAAACGTGGCCCTTACTTGCACAAATAGATATTATTTAATCTCACCGTGCCCTATACTGCACAAATAGAGTATTTAATCTCACCGTGCCCTATACTGCACAAATAGAGTATTTAATCTCACCGTGCCCTATACTGCACAAATAGAGTATTTAATCTCACCGTGCCCTATACTGCACAAATAGAGTATTTAATCTCACCGTGCCCTATACTGCACAAATAAGAGTATTTAATCTCACCGTGCCCTATACTGCACAAATAGAGTATTTAACCTCACCGTGCCCTATACTGCACAAATAGAGTATTCAATCTCACCGTGCCCTATACTGCACAAATTAAGAGTATTTAATCTCACCGTGCCCTATACTGCACAAATAGAGTATTTAATCTCACCGTGCCCTATACTGCACAAATAGAGTATTTAATCTCACCGTGCCCTATACTGCACAAATAGAGTATTTAACCTCACCGTGCCCTATACTGCACAAATAGAGTATTCAATCTCACCGTGCCCTATACTGCACAAATTAAGAGTATTTAATCTCACCGTGCCCTATACTGCACAAATAGAGTATTTAATCTCACCGTGCCCTATACTGCACAAATAGAGTATTTAACCTCACCGTGCCCTATACTGCACAAATAGAGTATTTAATCTCACCGTACCCTATACTGCACAAATAGAGTATTTAATCTCACCGTGCCCTATACTGCACAAATAGAGTATTTAACCTCACCGTGCCCTATACTGCACAAATAGAGTATTTAATCTCACCGTGCCCTATACTGCACAAATAGAGTATTTAATCTCACCGTGCCCTATACTGCACAAATAGAGTATTTAATCTCACCGTGCCCTATACTGCACAAATAGAGTATTTAACCTCACCGTGCCCTATACTGCACAAATAGAGTATTTAACCTCACCGTGCCCTATACTGCACAAATAGAGTATTTAACCTCACCGTGCCCTATACTGCACAAATAAAGAGTATTTAATCTCACCGTGCCCTATACTGCACAAATAAAGAGTATTTAATCTCACCGTGCCCTATACTGCACAAATAGAGTATTTAATCTCACCGTGCCCTATACTGCACAAATAGAGTATTTAATCTCACCGTGCCCTATACTGCAAAAATAGAGTATTTAACCTCACCGTGCCCTATACTGCAAAAATAGAGTATTTAACCTCACCGTGCCCTATACTGCACAAATAGAGTATTTAATCTCACCGTGCCCTATACTGCACAAATAGAGTATTTAATCTCACCGTGCCCTATACTGCACAAATAGAGTATTTAATCTCACCGTGCCCTATACTGCACAAATAAAGAGTATTTAATCTCACCGTGCCCTATACTGCACAAATAGAGTATTTAACCTCACCGTGCCCTATACTGCACAAATAGAGTATTTAACCTCACCGTGCCCTATACTGCACAAATAAAGAGTATTTAATCTCACCGTGCCCTATACTGCACAAATAAAGAGTATTTAATCTCACCGTGCCCTATACTGCACAAATAGAGTATTTAATCTCACCGTGCCCTATACTGCACAAATAGAGTATTTAATCTCACCGTGCCCTATACTGCAAAAATAGAGTATTTAACCTCACCGTGCCCTATACTGCACAAATAGAGTATTTAATCTCACCGTGCCCTATACTGCACAAATAGAGTATTTAATCTCACCGTGCCCTATACTGCACAAATAGAGTATTTAACCTCACCGTGCCCTATACTGCACAAATAGAGTATTTAATCTCACCGTGCCCTATAATGCACAAATAGAGTATTTAACCTCACCGTGCCCTATACTGCACAAATAAAGAGTATTTAATCTCACCGTGCCCTATACTGCACAAATAGAGTATTTAATCTCACCGTGCCCTATACTGCACAAATAGAGTATTTAACCTCACCGTGCCCTATACTGCACAAATAGAGTATTTAATCTCACCGTGCCCTATACTGCACAAATAGAGTATTTAACCTCACCGTGCCCTATACTGCACAAATAGAGTATTTAACCTCACCGTGCCCTATACTGCACAAATAGAGTATTTAATCTCACCGTGCCCTATACTGCACAGAGTATTTAATCTCACCGTGCCCTATACTGCACAAATAGAGTATTTAATCTCACCGTGCCCTATACTGCACAAATAGAGTATTTAACCTCACCGTGCCCTATACTGCACAAATAGAGTATTTAATCTCACCGTGCCCTATACTGCACAAATAGAGTATTTAATCTCACCGTGCCCTATACTGCACAAATAGAGTATTTAACCTCACCGTGCCCTATACTGCACAAATAAAGAGTATTTAATCTCACCGTGCCCTATACTGCACAAATAGAGTATTTAATCTCACCGTGCCCTATACTGCACAAATAGAGTATTTAATCTCACCGTGCCCTATACTGCACAAATAGAGTATTTAATCTCACCGTGCCCTATACTGCACCAATAAAGAGTATTTAATCTCACCGTGCCCTATACTGCACAAATAAAGAGTATTTAATCTCACCGTGCCCTATACTGCACAAATAGAGTATTTAACCTCACCGTGCCCTATACTGCACAAATAGAGTATTTAATCTCACCGTGCCCTATACTGCACCAATAAAGAGTATTTAATCTCACCGTGCCCTATACTGCACAAATAAAGAGTATTTAATCTCACCGTGCCCTATACTGCACAAATAGAGTATTTAACCTCACCGTGCCCTATACTGCACAAATAGAGTATTTAACCTCACCGTGCCCTATACTGCACAAATAGAGTATTTAACCTCACCGTGCCCTATACTGCACAAATAGAGTATTTAACCTCACCGTGCCCTATACTGCACAAATAGAGTATTTAACCTCACCGTGCCCTATACTGCACAAATTGAGTATTTAACCTCACCGTGCCCTATACTGCACAAATAGAGTATTTAACCTCACCGTGCCCTATACTGCACAAATAGAGTATTTAATCTCACCGTGCCCTATACTGCACAAATAGAGTATTTAACCTCACCGTGCCCTATACTGCACAAATAGAGTATTTAACCTCACCGTGCCCTATACTGCACAAATAGAGTATTTAACCTCACCGTGCCCTATACTGCACAAATAGAGTATTTAACCTCACCGTGCCCTATACTGCACAAATAGAGTATTTAACCTCACCGTGCCCTATACTGCACAAATAGAGTATTTAATCTCACCGTGCCCTATACTGCACAAATAGAGTATTTAACCTCACCGTGCCCTATACTGCACAAATAAAGAGTATTTAATCTCACCGTGCCCTATACTGCACAAATAGAGTATTTAATCTCACCGTGCCCTATACTGCACAAATAGAGTATTTAACCTCACCGTGCCCTATACTGCACAAATAGAGTATTTAATCTCACCGTGCCCTATACTGCACAAATAGAGTATTTAACCTCACCGTGCCCTATACTGCACAAATAGAGTATTTAATCTCACCGTGCCCTATACTGCACAGAGTATTTAATCTCACCGTGCCCTATACTGCACAAATAGAGTATTTAATCTCACCGTGCCCTATACTGCACAAATAGAGTATTTAACCTCACCGTGCCCTATACTGCACAAATAAAGAGTATTTAATCTCACCGTGCCCTATACTGCACAAATAGAGTATTTAATCTCACCGTGCCCTATACTGCACAAATAGAGTATTTAATCTCACCGTGCCCTATACTGCACAAATAGAGTATTTAATCTCACCGTGCCCTATACTGCACCAATAAAGAGTATTTAATCTCACCGTGCCCTATACTGCACAAATAAAGAGTATTTAATCTCACCGTGCCCTATACTGCACAAATAGAGTATTTAATCTCACCGTGCCCTATACTGCACCAATAAAGAGTATTTAATCTCACCGTGCCCTATACTGCACCAATAAAGAGTATTTAATCTCACCGTGCCCTATACTGCACAAATAAAGAGTATTTAATCTCACCGTGCCCTATACTGCACAAATAGAGTATTTAATCTCACCGTGCCCTATACTGCACAAATAGAGTATTTAATCTCACCGTGCCCTATACTGCACCAATAAAGAGTATTTAATCTCACCGTGCCCTATACTGCACAAATAAAGAGTATTTAATCTCACCGTGCCCTATACTGCACAAATAGAGTATTTAATCTCACCGTGCCCTATACTGCACAAATAGAGTATTTAACCTCACCGTGCCCTATACTGCACAAATAGAGTATTTAACCTCACCGTGCCCTATACTGCACAAATAGAGTATTTAACCTCACCGTGCCCTATACTGCACAAATAGAGTATTTAACCTCACCGTGCCCTATACTGCACAAATAGAGTATTTAACCTCACCGTGCCCTATACTGCACAAATAGAGTATTTAACCTCACCGTGCCCTATACTGCACAAATAGAGTATTTAACCTCACCGTGCCCTATACTGCACAAATAGAGTATTTAACCTCACCGTGCCCTATACTGCACAAATAGAGTATTTAACCTCACCGTGCCCTATACTGCACAAATAGAGTATTTAATCTCACCGTGCCCTATACTGCACAAATAGAGTATTTAACCTCACCGTGCCCTATACTGCACAAATAAAGAGTATTTAATCTCACCGTGCCCTATACTGCACAAATAGAGTATTTAATCTCACCGTGCCCTATACTGCACAAATAGAGTATTTAATCTCACCGTGCCCTATACTGCACAAATAGAGTATTTAATCTCACCGTGCCCTATACTGCACAAATAGAGTATTTAATCTCACCGTGCCCTATACTGCACCAATAAAGAGTATTTAATCTCACCGTGCCCTATACTGCACAAATAAAGAGTATTTAATCTCACCGTGCCCTATACTGCACAAATAGAGTATTTAATCTCACCGTGCCCTATACTGCACCAATAAAGAGTATTTAATCTCACCGTGCCCTATACTGCACAAATAAAGAGTATTTAATCTCACCGTGCCCTATACTGCACAAATAGAGTATTTAACCTCACCGTGCCCTATACTGCACAAATAGAGTATTTAACCTCACCGTGCCCTATAATGCACAAATAGAGTATTTAACCTCACCGTGCCCTATACTGCACAAATAGAGTATTTAATCTCACCGTGCCCTATACTGCACCAATAAAGAGTATTTAATCTCACCGTGCCCTATACTGCACAAATAAAGAGTATTTAATCTCACCGTGCCCTATACTGCACAAATAGAGTATTTAATCTCACCGTGCCCTATACTGCACCAATAAAGAGTATTTAATCTCACCGTGCCCTATACTGCACAAATAAAGAGTATTTAATCTCACCGTGCCCTATACTGCACAAATAGAGTATTTAACCTCACCGTGCCCTATACTGCACAAATAGAGTATTTAACCTCACCGTGCCCTATAATGCACAAATAGAGTATTTAACCTCACCGTGCCCTATACTGCACAAATAGAGTATTTAACCTCACCGTGCCCTATACTGCACAAATAAAGAGTATTTAATCTCACCGTGCCCTATACTGCACAAATAGAGTATTTAATCTCACCGTGCCCTATACTGCACAAATAGAGTATTTAATCTCACTGTGCCCTATACTGCACAAATAGAGTATTTAATCTCACCGTGCCCTATACTGCACCAATAAAGAGTATTTAATCTCACCGTGCCCTATACTGCACAAATAAAGAGTATTTAATCTCACCGTGCCCTATACTGCACAAATAGAGTATTTAACCTCACCGTGCCCTATACTGCACAAATAGAGTATTTAATCTCACCGTGCCCTATACTGCACCAATAAAGAGTATTTAATCTCACCGTGCCCTATACTGCACAAATAAAGAGTATTTAATCTCACCGTGCCCTATACTGCACAAATAGAGTATTTAATCTCACCGTGCCCTATACTGCACAAATAGAGTATTTAATCTCACCGTGCCCTATACTGCACAAATAAAGAGTATTTAATCTCACCGTGCCCTATACTGCACCAATAAAGAGTATTTAATCTCACCGTGCCCTATACTGCACAAATAAAGAGTATTTAATCTCACCGTGCCCTATACTGCACAAATAGAGTATTTAACCTCACCGTGCCCTATACTGCACAAATAGAGCATTTAATCTCACCGTGCCCTATACTGCACAAATAGAGTATTTAATCTCACCGTGCCCTATACTGCACAATACCACAGGCTCTGGCCCCGCTGGCAGCAGGTATTATACCAAATTGCCATTTTGTTGTCTGGCCCTAGTCAGCGCTCCTACCAAGAAATGAATTCTACTTTCGGGAGCACGGCTCTGGCAGTGAAGTTATTATTAGTACTCTCCACAAAATACAATATATTTTCCCTTCTTCCCTGCCACAAGACATAAAACGCGTCAACTGCAGCGCCCAGAATGTCACCCTCCAAGGCGGCTACGTGCGACGTCCCTGGCTTGCGATACATGGAGTGGTGACGTCACTTTCTCGCGAGATGAGACGGGATGAGAGCTGTCAGGCAGGAGCTGAGGGCTTGGGCAAAGTGCGGGCTGTGGGGAGAAGTTCGGGGCTGTTGGGCGGTATGACAATAAGGAGATGCTGGAAGCTGCTGAATGGAGTGGCTGTGTTGTGACCACCGCCCAGGCATCACAAGGCAGCATACACAAGAGACATGAGAGAGGCTTCAGGAATAAGGAGCATTATATTGTTGAGAAGAGAAACCCATCTCTGTACAACAAAGCACCTCAAACAGAATGTGACGGCCAGTGGAGCTGCAGTGGGGTTATCCTAGACAGAAGCTTAGCCCTAGTACTTTGTCATGGAGCCATTTTTTTCCCATTCCTTAAAAACAACGAAAATGCATTTTCTAAAAACAACCTTCTTGCTGAGGACTTTGAGTCAGATCTTATAATACAGGTGGAATGCCCTTCCCTCCATGGAACCAGTTCTGATTCTAAAATCAAGCTGGACGCTGAGGGCCTGCAGCAGAGACCAGGGCTTGGGCTGATTCCCCTCTCAGATGAGGCAGGGCTGCCTACCCACCAGCTTCTCTATCAGGCTCAGCTGCTCATGCTCGTTCCCTGTCCAGAATTTCAGATGGCATTTTCTAGATTGTTCAGTAAAGCAGAAGGCTGGGAGTTTTCCAGCGAAGAGGAGAAACACGAGTACGGTGAACTGCAGAAAGATCTATCTTATCTGCACTGGTTTGCTCTTTTAAAGCTACGAAGTCCACTATCTGATAGACACAAGAAAATCACCTTTGTACCATCCTCTATGCTAGAAAAAGGTTGCACAGTAATTGCTTGTGGATCCCCATTCGGTTCATTCTATCCAGATATTTTTTTGAATTCCATTAGCAAAGGTATTATCAGCAACACGGCAGGAGATAGAAATGTTGTACTTTTGACTGATGCCCGTTGTTTACCAGGTTCAGAAGGTGGTGGGATATTTGCAGCAGAAAGAGACCGCTTATGTTTGGTTGGGATAATTGTGGTCCCACTTTGTTGGAAGGCTAACGAATGGGTAGGACTGACAGTGGCCTGTTCCATCAGCCACATCCTGGAGAATATTATTAAATCGTTATCCCTGACCAAGGCACTGGAGGAAAACAACATTATAGCAACCAAAGTGGAAGGCTTTTGTTCGTCTGATCTTAAGAGAGTCCATAAGTTAACAAAAAAACAAATTGCTTCTGTTGTTCTAGTAGATTCAGGGCAAGTCTGGGGATCTGGTGTTTTGGTGAACCCAAAGGTAGTTTTGACTTGTCGACATGTGGTAAGAAATGCCTCCAGGGTAACTGTGAAAATCAGACATCCTACCTCTGAAATGTAGGTAACAGCTTTTGTTGTGTTTGTAATAAATTATTTTGTACTCTGGAACTACTTCCTATTTAGTGCATCACCTCTGGCCTTGGAAAATCAGTGATTTGTTTACCTTAATATTAAATTCAAGCAAAAGCCAAAACATACACATTTACAGTATTTACTACACTGTTCCAGACATCAGCAGCTTCTTTTGTGTGATGTTTGGTGTTGCCATAGGTATAATCATTTATTCACAGGCTAAAGTGAGGTGCAGACCAGGTTGGTAGTAGAGGTATGGGACCTATTATCCAGAATGCTCGGGACCTGGGGTTTTCCGTATAAGTGATCTTTCCGTAATTTGGATCTCCATACCTTAAGTCTGCTAAAAAAATCATTTAAATATTGAATAAACCCAATAGGATTGTTTTGCCCCAATAAGGATGAATTATATATTAGTTGGGATCAAGTACAAGGTACTGTTTTATAATTACAGAGAAAAATTAAATTATTTTTAAAAATTAGAATTATTTGCTCATAATGGAGTCTATGGGAGACGGCCTTTCCGTAATTCAGAACCTTTTGGATAACGTGTTTCCGGATAACGGACCTCATACCTGTACTTATAAGGTCAGCTAGGGAAATAGGAGAAGTGAGATAGTTATGGGAAGTTGCAGTATCTCCCATTTCTAATCAAGGAAAAAATAAATCTTCCTGACTCTAAGAGGCCTATTGGACCAATCCTGGAGCAGCTTGTGCTAAGGATTCAAAAATTTTTCTAAGAAGGCATGCAACTTAAAGGACATGTAAACCCCACATACACAAATTTAATCAGTGAACAGCCTCTTTGAAATCTTTCAATACCTGCCACACTGGTTGTCCAGAGGTTAATAGTAAGGCTGCAACATCCCCAAAATCACTTAGATTTGCTTCTCTTCCTGTAACCCACTCGGCCCCCTCCCTCGGGACTTTGCTTTGGCTGTTGGCTTGTGAGCATGCTCAGTTGTTCTAAGCTCAGATTACTAAACACGCCCCCAGTCTAGCAGCCAGTGAAGAGATGGCATTGCTGGTTCCCATAGAAACTCAGCTCTAGCTGCCTGCTTCAGTTTTTTTCTCCTAACCTCCTCTCCTGAGCTCAGCTCAAACAAAGCAGAACTTTTATCAGAGACAGTTCTGCCTGCGTGAGCCTGTATTCTTGATGAAATGTATGCTGAATAAGGGTATGTGTGTGTGTATGCTGTTTGCAGGTTTAATTGTAACTGATTATGTATCAGAGGAAAAATGACCACCAGGTGAAAGATGCTATTTGCTTTAGGAAAATGTGATGGTGCTGGCAAGAGGTGGGGATATATGCAGTACAAATGATGCCATTTGGGTGGGGGAGACGTGCCCAGCTGATATACATTGTAGGCAAGTGTAGGCTTTACATGTCCTTTAATGTATCTGGCAGTACAACTGATTCAGGAAGAGAACAAGCTCTCACCAGTGTTGGACTGGGGATTCAAAGGCCCACTGCCTGGCTGCTGCCTGGGGCCCCCATACCCCAGTCGTGATCACCTGCTCCATCCCTCTCACCACGTACCTGCCGCATGCATTTCCGGACTGGGGGGTGGGGTGGCGCCCTCAGCAGGGGCCGCGTGTGGCCCCCTAGGGCTGAGGCCAACCAGATTTTTTTCCTGTGTCCCAGTCCAACCCTGGCTGTCACTTTAAAAAACTTTTTTGTACCTTAAAGGGGATCTAAACCAAAAAGATAAATTAATATAAATATACTCAGAGTGGTTTAACACTCTTGCAATTTACATTTGTTCATACTACTACCGTAATACCAGGCTCCTCTCTTAACAACAAGCCTAAAGTTAACTAAATATAGAAATGTAAAAACAGAGCCCCATACACTCTCAGCTGGGCTTAAAGCCTGATATTACCAGCCTAAAACTACTAATATCTCAGAAACCCAAAAAAATAATTTGTTTAACATACTGTCCAGTAAGTACTTTTGCAATTTACATTAAAATTAGAAAATTAATGTAAATTGCAAAAGTACTTAAGGGACAGTATGTTAAATGAATACATTTTTTGGGTTTAGATCCACTTTCTTTTTATCTCAATGTATATGATAGTAAATGAAATATCAGTCGGTTTATTGTATGATCACGTATAGATATTTATACCTGGTTATCACATTTCCCCTTAAAGAGGATGTTCGCCTTCAGTAATCTTAAGTTGAAGCAGTAGTTGAAACTTAATGAACCATCTTTTGCAATATGCTTTCTTTAAAAATGATGCAGCGTTTTGATAATATACATCTGTAAATTATTCACAAGTTATCCACCCCATAGACTTTAAACAACGTCAGCCCAACACCTAGTAAACGTAGCACATACGTAGCACGTATCAAACATGGAGTAGTTTCAATTTCCCTGTTTGCCCTGTTTAGTTCAATTACAACCTTAGATTTTAAAAATTGTTACATTCAGCTGTCTAGAATTCTAAACTCACATGGTTTTTAATTGTTTTGCACAAAAGAATCTGACTCGTAAAGGTTTAGCTGAATCTTGAAACTCTCCTAATCAGATCTATATGGACCTTGCATTGTGCATAGGGTTATCTTGCAGAAACAGCAAAGAACCTATTGTTGTGGACTTTAGAAATGAAGTACTCCTCTCTTGAGTGGTGCATTCACTTACTCTAATACATATTTTGTACTGATAGATTCCTCTTATTTCTTAAGCCTGCTTCTTAATGTATTTTAGCTTTCCTCTCAGATAGCAGCAGATAACATGGCATATAACAAAGCTGGAGCATAATAAAGAATCTACAATATTAATAGGTATCATTTATTTTGTGTGTTTCTCAACTATATTTTCTATAAATATCTCTCTTTCTAGGTTCCAGGTACTCAGTGGGCAAGTAGTGTTTTCCACAAAGGAATCCTCTCCTTATGATGTGGCAGTGGTGGAACTGAAAGACTCGATTCCTGGGATTCCTGAGCCAGTTTTGGCATCAGAGTATTGCACAGGTTAGTTTCTCTTGATATGTGATTTGAACAAGATATAGATCATGGGTCGCCTGAACTGCAGTGTCTATAGTTACCTAACTAGATTTTCTAAATTCTTCTGCTTTATGGCTGAAAATCCTCTTTAATGTATCCAAGATACTTTGTAGTGACCAAAATGTCTTGTGTGCATTTTTAGGAAGGGTTATTACACAAGGCTTTTTTATTGCTTTAACTAGGAGCTATGCCCAAACTGTAAATTGGATACAAAAGTGAGTTGTGAGCATCTCATTACAGTCTTCTGACATATGTCTTAAAGTTTCTGTTTTCAATTCCTAAGTAGGTACCAAAATAATAGCCACCTTCTGTCGCCTTTTAATCTTCTAGGGAGTGTCACAAGGATAACGTAGCACTGGAAATTTTGTTTGGTATGCACTAAATACAGGATTTG
This sequence comes from Xenopus tropicalis, assembly GCF_000004195.4. Lineage (NCBI taxonomy): Eukaryota > Metazoa > Chordata > Amphibia > Anura > Pipidae > Xenopus > Xenopus tropicalis. The sequence continues at coordinate 41,377,393 of NC_030683.2, read as the reverse complement.
GTTTGGGATTTGGCCAAGATTTGGCTTTTTTCAACAGTCACCATGTTCGCTGTCTTTTTCTTTGTTACCCCACTTTCTGGAGTTAGTGATAGTGCCAGAAGATCCTGAGGTGTGGAGGTAGGACTAGGAGTAGGACAGTGTTAGGAAATATCTGTATTAGCTTACTGCAGGAGTGAGAGGCATGATAAAGGTAGCTAATTGAGAAACACCATACAGCTGATGTATAACGGTTGCTTCTTACAGTGCTTCATAATAGCTTTAAACTCAGTTGTATACAGTCTTAATTGTGGGATATTTGATCAGGTATAGTTGTATGGCTAATAGTTCAGTCTAATCAATGTATACTATATGCAGCTAAATGAGACAATTTTTCTGCATAATCAATGTCTGATCTGGTTTGAAGAAGTAGAAATCTTGTTTATAGTGACCAGCCTTGCTGGAAATAAAGCCTTTTTTTGATTTTGTGTCCTACAGGTTAATGCTTGGAACTTTGTAAGGGAATGAAATGAAAGCATTGCCAGGGGAAAGTCATTAACTGGCATCTATGAAGCAAAAATAGGGATGCTCCGAATACTTGATTCAGTTAGGGATTTTGGCCACCATTCTTCCTTTTTTTTAGCAGGATTCAAATTCATTAAAATCCATTCCACTGGCCGAACCGAATCCTTAAAATCATGAGGCTTTTCTACACATAAAAATGGAAGTTGAACATTTTCCACACTTAAACCCTTCATTGTCCTAATTTGCATATGCAAAATTGGCTCAGTATTCGGCCGAAACTTTCACAAAGGATTTGGGGTTCGTCTGGATCCTTAAATAGTGGATTTGGTGCATCCCTAATCCAAAATGATTAAATCATGTTGTTGAAAAATATAAAAATTCAATAATTATCTTGGGTATCAAAAAAAATTCCAGCCCTTCAGCTTCCTGAAAATTCTGGCCTGAGTTCACATTCAGTGGTTTTTAGCTAATGGAGCCTAAACATTTTAAAAACTGGATGTAGAAAAGAGTGTCGTTTTTAATAATTCAGATCCTAGGGATGATATGTTAGGGGATATATTTAAAAGTGTCCCAGAACTGAGTTACACTGCTGCAAATTACCATTAGCCCTCATTTCTAAATATGCGTTTTCACGTTGTGACAGGAATGGTAATGTCAACTCTTAAAGCATGTGCTATCACTTTAGATAGCTGTTTGTATCATTCCCTTCCTGCAATGAAAGTAAGGTAATAAAACTTTTATGATGCATAAAGAGAACTCATTTGTAGTCACTTATTTATATACTGTATTTTTAACCCAGTACATAATGTATGAATATTGTGTTTTTGCCACTAGATGGAGCATGTAGCACTAACAACAAATAAAATGTTCTCTTGAAGTGTTTGTCAAGATTCTCATTCATCCAGGTCATCTGTAGTAATAAGTCAAATCAACTGGACTTGCTTGCAATGACACCAAAACTACTGGTGAATGGGGAAGCAGGACAGGCAAAAGCAACACACTGTGGCAGCAACTGGTTCTCCCAAAAGACCCAGTCCCAAAGCATAAGAAGAGTAACATTGTGTATGCAGTACAGAGTAGTGAGGAGTGCTCTGACTTGTATGTGGGAGAAACCAAACAACAGTTACACCAACATATGGTGCAGCACAGAAGAGCCAGCCAGGGGGGGGGGGGGGGTGTTTTTTGTCTGCCATGTACAATGCTGTTCTGTCACCTTTCCCTGGAAGGTTTAATAGCACCTCAAAGCTCCAATCATGCTAATACAATCAACACATCACCTTCATGAGATCCCTGATCCCATGCTGGTTATGATAAACAGATTATGCTGATTGGAGCAATATTTCAGGATATTTATTCCAGGAAGATCTTTGTACAAGTCATCCTGAATTGAGAAAGCCAGTTGGATGACTGTCAAAACATCTTAAAGAATAACACAGCAAGTACAGTTGATTTGACTTATGACTACAGAGATTTTCTCCTAAAGCTTTTGGTTTCAGACATGTCTGGAAGAAGTCTTCTATGTGCATGCCTATCTCTCCATCCTAGATAAACTGCACTACAAATTTTGCTTAGTTAGAATCTCACTGGAGCAGAGTCCTATTTTGTCCAACACCACCACTCAAGCATTCGTTCATAATAATGCACATAAGGACACAGCCCTTGCAAACACAGAAAATGTGTTATCCATGAAAAAGTGGCGTCACTCTGAATCTTGTTTAAATGCTTCAAATTAGATTTATAGCAGACTCAGGAGTTCTACTGTGGTAAATCCGGGTTCATTTATGTATTTTATTCAGAAGGTTCCTTAAAGCAGTTTGCCTGCATATAACACGGTCAGTATCAGACCTGAGGATATCTGTGGCAGCAGAATTCAGATATGAGATCTAGCTACTGTGTTTACAGGTGGTTTTTCCAGCGGTGGAGAAATTGTCTTGTGTTCTCATTAAAATTAACAATTCAAAATGGCCATCTACTGCTGGCCTAAAAATGTTGATTTTCCAGCACAAGTATTTAATGTACAGTGTAAAATCCAATTATTTATTTAGCTGTATTTGCTTAATTTCTGAATTCAGCCCTATCACTGAATGGGGAGTATTATGTATAAACATTAAATATGGATTATTATGGAATCAGTGAGAGAGCTTAAGACCTTTCATAAGGTTTATTTCTACCTGTAGTGATGCAGATGATACTGAAATGTTATAAAATGACAAAAAAATGAAATATAAAGGGGTTAGAATAGCATCCATATTTTTGTTTGCATATTCTGTGTTAATACACACTTTAAGCAAAGCTTAATGTATTACCTTTTCCTTATGTATCCAGGGATGGATGTGCTCATCTGGGGATATGGGGCCTTTGGTGAGAGCTGTGGTCCATCTGCAACCTCTGGAGTTCTGTCGTCTGTAATTTCCATAGGGGATGTTCCTGTCATGCTACAAACAAGTTGTGCTGTTCATGGCGGTTCTAGTGGAGGCCCCGTGTTTTCTTCTCATACTGGAGAGCTACTTGGTAATGAATGTCTATGTGTTCTTTCTGTACAGCGTATGTGAAAATCATAAAAACAGTGTGGTTTCATAATTAGTTTCTTTCATGTTCTGCACTTGTTCTGTACTTATTTATCCTTGCTTCGTACATTTGATCATCAAGTTCAAAGGCCTGTTACTGTGTACTAGCCTGGGTCCCATAACTAATGCTACAAGCATGGAAAAGAAGGAATTGATCAATGCACATTCTCTGGTCCTATTTCAACAGGAGTTTTTAGCTATAGAGTTAAAGGACAAGGAAAGTCAAAATCTGTTAAGCACACTATTAAATAGTACTACTATTGCTGTGTAAAAACGCTATATTTCTGGCTTGCCTAATGAAAGATTAACAGAGATACACATACTACAAACTACATACTTCTTTCAGTGAATGGCGCCTCCATCTTTGCGCATTATGGGAATCCTCTTTACCCAGCTCAGCGGTTTTTTTTCCCTGTTTGGCTTCTGATCCTCTGAGCGATTGCAATTTGGGGAGACTTAAGGGCACTATTGAGACAACTGAAGGTATGCCTGCAACTTGAGATTAACTCTTTATTAGCCTTTCCTTCTCCTTTAAGATCATAAAATTGTGAAGAAGCCACCATACCACATCAAAGTAAGCCCCATATGGTGGCCCTTACTATTTACATCCACTCTAATGTTTCATAGGCTGGCACCTCCCTGCATGGTTGCATTTCATAGCCCTATTCAGCAGGCACTTTTGCCAAGAAATGCATCAATGCAGAGAGGTGCATATGAAATATGAAAAATATGGCTGGAAGTAAATAGTTAGGACCACCATATGGGGTTTACCTTGCCATGGAATGGTGGCTTTTCAATTTTATGGTCATCATTTTGCAACTCCTGTTTGTATAACAGGGACCAGGGAATGTCCATTAATCACATTGGCCATATCATTCGCATTTCCACTGTACTTATATTTATTTTACTTAGCTTTGGAGTGCTCCCACAATCCCCCTATTGTGTCTATCAGTAAAACCACTGGTGCAGGGACTTAGAGGCATTATGAGTGGTAACTGCAGGTTCAACTATTTAATAATCAGCGCTAATATTGTCAGTTACCTGGTACTACATCAGAGTGGGTTTACTGAGCTGTTTAATATTTGTACCTTATGATTCTTCTGTTTTGAAGGAATTTCCTTTTTATTGTTTAGGTCTCCAACCCAAGTGTCAGGTATCTAAGAATAAATGCACCGAGATGCAAAAGAACTAGTATAAGAGACACACTCTGTCTAATGGGCACAAAGAGAATGCACTAATGTTCCCACAAATACTGAAATAATTGTAATGGTCTGCTTCATGAATTCATCAAGTTTCTACACAAATGCATTCGAAGATAATGTCTTGTTTTCCTGCTTTAGGTATTGTGGCGAGTAACACAAGGGATAATACTACTGGGGCCACATATCCTCATCTTAACTTCAGCATTCCAGTTATTATTCTCGAAGAAGCACTACAGAGATACAAACTGTGTGGAGATTTACGCAGCTTTCAAGAGCTTAATAATGTCAGCCATGCAGTCAGAAATGTGTGGCGTCTTCAGAGAATCCCAGAAAAAGTTTTGCAAAGCAAGCTTTGACCCATTCAGAATTGTGCTGGGCCCTGGGGTTTCTTAAACCAATCGCTCGCATCTTCAATGAGTGTCTAACCTCACCTCTTTATATATAAATTGGCTAAATGTAATTTATGTCATTAATTTTTGCTTCAACCCCCTGGTACTTGCTCATCTATAGTGCCTTCTCTTATGTAAAATATATTTTAAGAATAATAAACAAGTGAATTGCGGTTTCACTATGATAATTCTGATGTTTCATATTCTTTCTTCCCTCCATCTGCCCAAGGACCCTTAAGTCTCTAGAGACCTGTTATGGCAGAAAACATAGATATTGCTCTGTTTCAATAAATTATTTCCTTGTAAGACAGTATTTCCATGACAATACATTATGAACTGCTTTCATATTGCACTTTAAAATATTCATCAGCCAACAAAAGGCAACATGTCGTGCTGTGTACACAATTTCTCATAAATATAAATGCTCTATAGAGCCTCCTGAGCATTCAGATTCAGGCAGAAACTGACATTTTTCTTTAGCTTTCAATTCTTTTGCGAATAGACTATATATTAGTTCTATTAATAGATTTAGAAGAAGCATAATGCTGCTCAACTGCTTCTAGATTCAGAAAAACTAAAAGTGGAACAAAGAACCATATTTTATAGCAATGTAATATGTTACATTTACATTTGTTAGTAATGCTTTTCCACATTCTGCGCTTTTTTTCTTGTGAAATGTTAAATCGTTCATGTTCATTGAATTGGCCACATGAAGCCTTGTACAAGTTGCGTTTCACATTCTACAGAGCCCCCGGCTACCTGAAAACTGCAGTCAGTGAATGCAATGTACAAAGGGAGAGAGTGGTTATTATCAGCCTTCATTAGGCTCCTGTTTGGAATGTTGTCGGGTACAGAGAGCACTAATGGAAAACTCTTCCTCAGTGGTTTTAAGGAAGCGGCATCAGCCTGAAAACATGTTGGGGCTCCTGCCTCCACACCAACAAAATCCAGAAAGGGAATGAACTTCCGTTACTGTGATGGTGTATAATAACATTTCAGGTTGGCACAAAACCTTCATTATAGCCTTTGAAAAACCTTTTAATAATGAGATAACCCTGGGGCATCCCAGCATTCTCAAGGGAAGCATGCTGTTATGACTTATGCAGTAACTGACACTGGTACTTTCTGCTGTCAATCTAGTATCTGCCTCCCAAGCTTAGGGGTTTTCATTTTAAAATATCTGGTTAGTGGTTCACTCAGTATTATAGCTGACATTGGGAATACTCTGAACCGCCTCTTGATACATATGTAATTATAGCCCAAGAGATGCCTGGCCCCATACAAAAAACCCTGGTGGCATCTAAATAACAGCAAGTGCAACCCAAAGCCAGGGGTGATGCTATGGGCAGAAAAGTTAATGAAGAAGGTTGTGAAAATAAACTAGCAATCGCCTATGCAGCTCCCTGACCATAACCATAGGGCAAATAAAACTATGATAATGCATCTGTGCTATTGATCTATGTTAGTTTTTATTTTTGTCTTGTTCTTTATAAAGACTGGTTTGACAGGCAGCTACTGTATGATCTATTCCATGCAATTGTATGTATCCAGTATATATGTTTACTCTGCTGCTCCAAAATCAATTAAATCCCCCCAGTACTGGTCCAGAGCTAATAGTACTTTGCTGCACTGAAGAACCATGGCTTGACCGGGTTTCCTTAATCACTCCAGCACCCTACTTTGTCTTTGAAAGTGCAAAAGAGGGTTCATTTCTAGCCTTTTTTTGTAAAAGCCCCAATTCAGTTGTCAGCGATAACTCTGCTCTTTGCATTGTGCACTTCAAGAGCCCCTGGTCAGAGTAAACAGCACCTTCTCAACTATTCCACATATAATAACATTCAAAGAGCTGATCTGTGCCGTAGTACTGGCTTAAATTTCATTTAAAGTAAAGTTTCAGGGTGCCATTTATCATCTGCAACATGAATTCGGACTGTAATACGCAGCCTACTTCTTTAGAAGACTTTATTATCTTGTCTGGCATGATTGATGACAATATTGCTCACTGTGAACATTATTTTCTGACCCTACCCCCTTTTACATTAGCATCATGTTCTTCCTGTATAAACCATGGCAAAGCAGACTAGCAGTTCAGACATACCATGCAACCTTGTCTTTTATTGTTGCGAGGAGCTGCCCCACCAAGTCAAGAAGCAGACCTGCTCTGGCACATGTAAAAACACTCGCTGCTTGTCCTGCCTGTCAGACTGACTTTTGGGGTCCCTTGCAAACATTCTACCTTTTATTCTGAAATGCAGATGTCATATCACCTCCCCTGTTCGTATTTTTAAACATGCCACATCTCCACCATTGCATTCCTTAAAATGCCTTCATACCACTGTAGTAGTACTCTCGGAAACAATCTGATTTATATGCTCTCGCATTCTACATTTTAATTTTCTTGTGGTACAGCCCACATATTGCACTTCACTCTTTGAACATGTTAATACATAAACTACAAAACGCAAATCTATAGTTTATAAATTGCCTAACTCCAAATATTCTTTTTGTACTACTGCTGATCCCACTTTGAGATATTTGTATGCTTCTACAAGTTACACACCGTGCAGCTTCACAGCCGATAGGTGCCGACTGTTTCTAACCATGTTCCTTTCTTGACCTTCTCAGGAATCGCACTCGGAGATAAAATGTTGCCCAAAGTTTTGGCCCTAAGGGCAAAATATTTCATCCATAAATCACTATCACCATATCAAACTGGAAGATAGTGGTTTATTATCCGCTTAACCTCATGGTACTGCCTACTGTACGAAGTAACAAAAACAGGCTTACCAACTTGATTTCTTTTTTACTTTTTAGAAACATCTCTCCATAAATCAACCTTATCTTGCTTGAAAGCTCTCAGGAAGGCAGATTTTAAGTGAAGGAATACCCACGAGCCAAGAAGTGATCTCTTTACCCAATGGACTTAGATAAAAATTCATCATCAGTACTACGAAGGCATTGAAACTGACCAAAGGGTATTGCCCTAAAAATGTGACTAGGATGACATCAGTCCGCTCGAAGAAGTGAATTTCCTGCAGACTCCTTTCTAAAATCAGTGCTTAATATTTTATTATTTCTACTAAATAATTTTAAATCTAAATAATCTATAAAAGATTATCCAAAATTATAAGTGAAATGTAGGTTACCATCATTAGTGTTTGAGAATTCCACAAAAGTTTCAAAATCATTTCTAGTGCCCTGCCAAATAAATAAAAGGTCGTCCACAAACCTTTTATACAACCTAATTGTATCTATCACATCTGTCTCCTCCCACCATCCCATGTATAGGTTGGCATATGTGGGAGCAAATTTTGCGCCCATTGAGGTCCCACATTTCTGGAGGTAAAAAGTGGAACCAAACTTGAAAAAAATGAGGTGTCAATAAATAATCAAGTGCTCACAAAATAAAATCCTTGGTCTCTACATTATAATTGCAATATAGTCTTAAATGATATTCAACCACCATAATGCCTTTATCATGAGGGATACAGGATCAACTGTAGCCCAAATCAAATCAAGAGCATCCAAAGCTAAACCCTCCAAGGTTTGTAAGTCATGTTTAGAATCCCGTAAGTATGAGTCTAGATGTTTCACTAAAGGTTGCAGAAACATATCTATCAACTCAGATAGATTCTTATTCAGAGAACCTATGCAGGAAACAATTGGCCTATCTTCTGGGGGGCATTTTCTTTGTGAATTTTTGGCAAATAATGAAATGGGGATAGACAAGGTCTCGGATATTAAACAATTTTTACTTCTTGCATTAAACACTCCATTTTGGTACCCCAAATTCAACAATGCCAAAAGATTCCCCTTAAATATCTCCTGTGGGTTGGTTTTCATCACCTCATAGGTTTTCCTATCACCCAATTGTCTTTGTGCTTCATTCATATGTCTCTTTATTACTTTGCCTCCTTTATCAGCCTTACGTATTACAATGGAACTATCCGATTTTAAATTAACTCATGGCTTTTCTCTCACCTAAAGATAAATTAGAAGATATATTATATATATATATGTTTATATATATAAACGTTTGAAATTTGTGTCTATGACTACGTATTTTTTTACATGAAAATTCCAATTCTCTAATAAGATAAGTGCTGGAAATTTTCCTTTGAATGCTTCAATTCATGCCCGCGCGAAAACGCCCGCTCAAAAAAATCGGGCGCGAATCCGCTCGGCGCGTTCGGACCCGTTCGGGTCTTAATAAATCTCCCCCTAAGTGTCAGCTTCCTGCTGATTGGCTCAGATCCACATTCCTAAGGGGGGGAGGGAGTTTTTAGCATTCTTGAGGGAGGGGGGAGCTGCGTGTCTCTGGCACAGGGAAACAAAGAGACAACAAATCCTGTTTCTTTTGACAGAGAAGTCAGTGCAGCGTTTCTGCGAGTGCTTATGGCTGTATATAGACCTTTCTGATAAAGCTTACTTAGTTTTTACCTTTTCCTCTGCTTTAATGGTTTTTTTTTTTTTTTTTGCAACCTTTTGAAGGAAAGGTTGAATCACTGGGGGATGCCAAAACTTTAGGTACCTCCCAGTGATTGTATTCACCTACCAGATACCCTGGGCTGGTGTTCCTGTTAACTAAAAAAAAAGCACCAGCCTGGGGTACATGCAGGCAACCAATCCTCTTCTGTCTTCTTTGTTCGTGCTGGTTGTGCATGACCAGTAGAGCGAAAAGCCACATTTTAACAAAAAAGTGGCCACCCCCAGTGATTTTAACTTTCCGTCACCTTTAATACAAACAGTAACCAGTACAGCAGGCAACAAGGGCCTTGCTTATGATACCCTACAATCTAAATTTCAATTAACACATGAATATATTTTCTGTTTGATGCATGGCAGTTACTTACGAAGGGCCCTTTGTACATTCTTATTTTTAAAACATTTTATTGAAGTTTTGCAATAAACATGTAGGATGAATAATGACAAATTATTTAAATATAGGTTGTACAACAATAGTCACATTCGACAGTTTGTCCTTCAAAAAGATAAGAAATGAAGAAAATAAAATGCTTACAGGGAAACAAAATAAGTAATTTAAATAGAGAAAAACAAAACAAAAACAAATTAACTAACTTTGCCCAGTGGATAAACTATAAAAAGAAAAGGAAAGAAAAGTTTCCTAGAGAGCAAAATCAAGGATAATTTTGCTTATATGTTTGTGAATTATTGAGATAAATCTATATATGCAGCATTTTATAAATCTGATCCTTATTACTTATACAGGTATGGGACCCCTTATCCGGAAACCCATTATCCAGAAAGCTCTGAATTACGGAAAGCCTATCTCCCATAGACTCCATATTAATCAAATAATTCAGTACTTTAAAACTGATTTCCTTTTTCTCTGTAGAAATAAAACAGTACCTTGTAATTGATCCCAAGATATAATTAATCCTTATTGAATGCAAAATAATCCTATTTGTTTTAATTAATGTTTTACTGATTTTTTAGTAGACTTAAGGTATGGAGATCCAAATTACGGAAAGACCCCTTATCCGGAATACCCTTGGTCCCGAGTATTCTGGATAATGGGTCCTATACCTGTATCTATAGCATTAAAGAAAAATGACCGTGTATTTTTAAAAGGAATCCTGGATTTAGGTTCACTTGTTTTTGCTTTGATGGCCTCTTGCCAGCTGAGATGATTAAGATAAAAAATAATTTCTGTTATAGGAGGGGTTTCCTCTTTTAACCAATAATAAAATAAGGCTTTTTTAGAGGCAGCCATAAACCAAAATAATAATTTATCAATTTTTTGTGCTAAGGAGACTGGTAAAATGCTTGATAACACCTCCTCTTTTTTTAATGTGTAATAGAGCGAAACTAGGAGATCTTTGTACATTCTGATAATAAGCAAACATTAAGTGCTGTCTAATTGTATAATTTATTAAGGTAACTCAAGATCCTAGCTCTGCCTTTGTGTTTAGAAGTATCCATTCTGGTGGGTATCCCAAGTCTCACTGCTACACCAGGGATAGGAAACCTCAGTTCCACAAGCTGTTTTAGACTACGTGTATGTATTATACACAATTAGGAAACCCCTGTGTTACGAGATAGAGGATTTAAGCAGAACTATGCAGGACATGGCCTATATCTACTACACTCCTTTGGACAGATTTAATGTATTTCCAAAATATGTCACTTATTTACTGTGGCCCTTCCATTGTGTTTATATGAATATATATGCAAAGTGTTGTTCTGGAAGAAAGACAATATATCAGTGTGCTGCTGAATTACAAGGGCTACCACCAGGGGGCACACTTGAATTACTGTAAATCTTGCCTACTGTATTTATGAAAGGTAACACACTAGAAAATGAAATAAATTGTCTGTGTAAAATAATTTCATAGTAAATTAAAAAGACGCACAGAATATTTATATGTAGATTGGAAAGAAAGCAACTGAGCAAGAGAGAGAGGAAGAGAGGGTGACTGCAGCCATCGGGGACCATGAAGCAGACAATAGTTTCTCTGTAGTTCTTGTATTATGAATTCACATTCTTAATATTCACTAATTCCTCTTTTAAACAATTGCTTATAAGGTATTCATAGACAACAGTCACAGCGACCAACTATCTTCTGAACATGATGTGGATTAGAATATGGGAATATAAAATACTTCTGTAGAATAAAACCTGATTAATGGGAAAACCTACCAGAATACAGAATGAAAGTGGTCTAGTAATCAACTAAAGGGTTAAAATATGATCTTGTTTCTATGGCAACACAAACACAGAATGCAGGGATGGAAAAAGTGGTGCTGTACGGGTTCATTAAGGCAGCCTTGTCGCCTTGCTAAATGAGCAGCAAAATAAACAGATTTAGTGGTAATATTTATATGCTTATTCTCACAAACCTGCCTACTGTGTTCTTGCGCCTATTACGCCTATGCTTTTTTGTGTTCTCTAAAATATATATTCAGTCTATATAATTAAATATGCCCATATATTTCTGTGCAGAACTCTGATGTCACCCTAATGATGCCATAGTAACTGCTAAATCACAATTATACCCACTTAATATTTCTTATAGTATAACTGGGATTCCTAGCAATTTATTCTTATCCTTCACAGGAGATAAGATTTATCTGGTGATGACATGTACTTTCTTTTTCACATCACTATAAATTTCACGATCTAATCGTTAGTTTCAATTTATATTTAACTTCCTAAGAATTATCTTTTTTTTGTTCCTTTCCTTGAGATTCACAGCCTGATCAATCAGCCCTAAGCAGATGGTGGATGTTATCTAGTAAATGTGATTGTGACGTTAATGGTACATAGGCAGAGGCCGATGGGAAGGACATTTTTTCCTTCCCAGGGATTACTGGACAATTCATTCAATGATTTTATGGCCAAAAAGGATATCTGTGTTTAGTGCCATAGTAATAACTTATGTTATAAATGTGTAATGATATTAATAATTATATACAGTGGAGGAAATAATTATTTGACCCCTCACTGATTTTGTAAGTTTGTCCAATGACAATGTATCGTGAAATCCTGAACGACAACCTCCTTCCCTCTGCCAGGAAACTGAAAATGGGTCGTGGATGGGTATTCCAGCACGACAATGACCCAAAACATACAGCAAAGGCAACAAAGGAGTGGCTCAAGAAGAAGCACATTAAGGTCATGGAGTGGCCTAGTCAGTCTCCGGACCTTAATCCAATAGAAAACCTATGGAGGGAGCTCAAGCTCAGAGTTGCACAGAGACAGCCTCGAAACCTTAGGGATTTAGAGATGATCTGCAAAGAGGAGTGGACCAACATTCCTCCTAAAATGTGCGCAAACTTGGTCATCAATTACAAGAAACATTTGACCTCTGTGCTTGCAAACAAGGGTTTTTCCACTAAGTATTAAGTCTTTTTTTGTTAGAGGGTTCAAAAACTTATTTCACTCAATGAAATGCAAATCAGTTGCTATCTTTTATTTAAAGTTATTTTTTCGATTTTCCTTTTGATGTGCTATCTGCCACTGTTAAAATAAACCTACCATTGAAATGATACTGTTCTGAGACTTTTCATTTCTTTGTCATTGGACAAACTTACAAAATCAGTGAGGGGTCAAATAATTATTTCCTCCACTGTATATATATATATATAGAATATATATATATATATATAAAATAAAGAAGCTGCTCTCACAGGAGCGGCTTCTTTATTTTCTATTTTGTTTCCTGTTTTTGGAGGCTGCACCCAGCAGGCAGTTTGTGTGCTTTAAACGTGAGTGCCAGTGGTTTCCATTCTCGTATATATATATATATATAGTAAATAATGTACCCTCTGTTGTTGTAAAATTTAACAGTATTGTAATACACAGAGGAGTTCCCTGAACATATACAAGCACAAGGATCAAGGCTGAGTGCTTTTATACAGGTCATAGAACTCCGTGGTTAACTCTAATATCCTCATATTTTAGGGGCTTCATTATTTATGCTAATACACACGTTTCAGTGAGTCATGTGACAGTAATGGCATCACTGAGCACTGATGACATCACTAAGCACTGTTTATGAGGATATCATTTACAGGATTTTCAAGGCTTTATGATGCAGAAATGTAATTGTAGAAGAACTATTATTCAGTCCCACTACAGTGCTCTCTTAAACTCAGTGTATTAAGTTCTTACCAACACCTATACAATGGCTTAATTTTAGGCATGAACTAAACTACATTCTCTGTTAATACAGTGATTCCCAGAATACCTGTGGGAAATTAGCTATGGTGGGCAGAGTAGCAGAGGACCAGGAGACAGTTACACCATATCTTTAGACAAAAAAAACACAAATGTAAACTCCCCCCAAAATAAACATCACAGTTCATCAGTTCATGATTTGTCCCCTCTCTGGGGCTCTCATCTTCCAGGGTAACTCTTACACTCTGGAACCTTTTTATGGGGCTACTAACTCAGCCCTGCTGTCTCTTCCCACCAGCTTCTGGCACGCTTTGGCTTCTCCCTAAGCATTACCATTCCGGCACTCATACACGGCCTTGTAGTGGGAGGCAGCACCCAAGCCCCTCTGGGAATTCCTCACACAGTCAGGCAACCTCCCTGCCCTGTGCCCTGCTCAGAGAGACTTTTTCTCAGTGATTCCTCACTTGGTTATTCAACTCTTCTCTGGGTGACTCCTCACTTTTTCACAGCTCCCTCTGCTTCTTGCAGTGGCAGGCAGCACCCCCAGCCCCTCTGGAAGTTTCTCACACAGACAGGCAGCCCTCCTGCCCTTTGCCTGCTCAGGCTGCTCACCTGCAGCATAATCAGGCAGCTCCCTACAGCTGGCCAACTATAAATACTAAATGGAGTATGGAATGGAGGATCCTACTCACCCTCCATTTACTTCTTTCTCATTTATCCGGCTTTTCCTAAGCTGCTAACATGACAAACAGCATTAGCTGCTGCAAAACCAGACATTTTACCTGGTTCTACTTGTTTCCCACCTTTAACACTGGTGGAAAATACATCAAACAGTTTTCGGATTCTGTGTATCTCTCACACCCTCTATAGTCATCAATTTTAAAATATTAGCCACACCCCACTGACCATGACCTTAGCCTTAAGCTACAGTACATAAGTACCTTATACAAACCAACTCTGCCTGTATCTATAGGCCACACCACTTTTGGCCACTCAGACATCAGAAAAATTGGTAAATACTGGTAAGGGGATTAGGGTATTTGTGCTGGCCTCCTCCATCAACAGTATAAGAATCCCAAACATAATTAATGACACAAATACCTGAAATTCAGTGGTGGGGTGTTACTATTTTTATTGTTATGCTATAGGCCAGTGATCCCCAACCAGTGGCTCAGGAGCAACATGTTACTCACAAACCCCTTGGATGTTGCTCCCAGTGGCCAAAAGTAGGTGCCCAGTTTTGAATTCCTGGCTTGGGGGCATGTTTTGGTTGCATAAAAACCATGCAGACTGCCAAACAGAGACACCTCTAGGCTGCCAGTCCACATAAGGGCTACCAAATAGCCATTCAGAGCCCGTATTTGACACCCCAGGAACGTATTTCATGCTTGTGTTGCTTCCCAACTCTTTTACATTTGAAAATTCAAGCACTGCTTATGATATGAAATATGAATGACTGTATTACCTATGTGTAATGTATGTGTAACCTATGCCCTGTAAATGGGATGTGTTCCCATTGACCAAAGGGATAATGAAAGATCTATAGTCAATTAAAAGGGTGCGTTGCCATCGTTCAGCCTCTTTGGATGCCACTCAAAGGTGGGTGTAAAAAGGGCCTCAAGCAGGCCAGGGGTCTAAGATAGACCAGACACTTTAAAGGACGTCAGGGAACAAAATCCCATGAATGAAGTATTATAAACAGTAGCAGGTAGCTTCTGTTATAGCACCCTCCAGAGGTTTGAGAGACAGTATGAGCCTGTAAGAGAACTTGTGCTCTAACAAGAGGAATGTAATGTGGGAGTTAGGTGGGTAGGCCCCAGAGATGAGTGAAATCCCTTTAAACCACATTGTGAGATTCTGGTATGCTGGGGGAAGACAGATGTGGTGTGAGTAACATCCATGTGATATAATGATCTTCCTGTTTGAGAACCACTGGTACCCAAGATGAAAAGAGTGTGTGAGAGAGTTATAGTTCAGGTTGAAGATCAATTGCTCCATTTATATGTGAGGGCCCAGCTGAGAAAAGGAGTTGCATCTAGCAGTGCTCTACGATTGAGAGCAGCTGGAATGTGGTACCCGTGTGCCTATAGTGTTACTTTATAAAATACAAACCTTAAATAAGCATAATCGCTACGTTTTATCGTTTACAATATGATCATTATGATGTGGGTGTTACAGAAACAATTGTGTTATGAGTTATGTAGCGCAGTATTCATGGCGTATGCGTTAATAGACTTGAGTATTAATCTAGCAGTTCTTTTCTGCTCTCTGCTGCTTGCGAATTTGCCTGCAGAAAAGCTACTGGGACTGTGGATTACAGCGTAATGAGAAAGTAAAAGGAGGCCGTATCTGTCCTTCCGCATGAATTTCGCTCCCACTGGTCAAAGATAAAAATGATTTAAAGGCGACGGGTCAATTTCGCAAGCTTGTGGGAAGTTTTATTGAAATCACTAATGACAACAAGGCGGCTTGATTTATCACTCTGTTACAGTCTAAAGAGTACACCAAGCCTCTTTTATGAATCTGTGCTAGGGGGGCTTTTTGTTCTTGCAAACAATTTCCCTCTGTGGAATATTCTTTATTTGTTGTTTTATAGGGAATCATCTGTTAGCTTCTTATTTAGCAGCCGACAAGTAAAACTGTTAATGTTACTGTCAGAGGATCCTTGCTGTGTGCCTGACACTGAGCTGGGGTAATTCATCTCTTGTTTCTTTTTCAACCGAACTTACTGTCATAGAGGTGCACAAGTTCATATCTGCATCCATTTTACTTTACTGCTAAATGCAATGCCCTTCCCAACAAGGTTCTGTCATTTTTCTCCTTAATTATGCTAAGTAACCATCATGGAATGAGCATCCATGGACTGTTTTTTGGGCTGAATGATGCACTGGGACCAGACTCTGCATTAATAACATGCAAAGAACTGTCACAGCCATAGCAGCAAAGCAAACTAACCCACCAATGACTTAACTAAAACTTACTGGGTTCCACAACAAAGTTATTTTAGGGCCACCCATAACGTTGGCAAAAAGGCATTTGTCATAAATATATATTTCGGAACTGTTTATCATTTAGTGCCCCAATGGGCCCCCTATGCACCTGAACTCCTCAGCAGTTTATATAGGAAGGAACTGTTTCCTATATACTGTAGTTAAACTCTTGCCTGTGGCAATAAAACAGCTCTCTGTGTCTTCTGCATTAGTTCTTTACCAGGTCTGGGTCCTTTTAATCAATCTACCATTATACTTTTTTTTGTAAATGCGGTGCAGTCACACTAAACTAGGTGCAAGTTATCTTTATGTTACAATACAGTTACACGGTGAGTAGCACATCTCTATCCTAAGCTCAAGTGCAAAAAAAGTTCTGGCCGTGTCAAATTGGGTGCGGCTGCGTAAAATAAAGACACCATGACAGGTCACGCAACATACGCGTTTCACGGATTTTTCGCCGTTTCGCAAATTTTCCTGTTATTTCACAAATTTTTTGGCAAAGCAAAACAGGACAGATTCGCTCATCACTAATTAAAAGCAATTAATGTTTTTTTTCTTACTCCAAATACATTAGGCAATGAAACGTTTTTTTTTACACACAATTTTTTTTAGCAAATATTTTTTTGTGGCACATTTTTGCGAAAAATTTGCTAATGGCGAAATGCTGAATTTAGCCGCCTAGGGAAAGGATGTGCTCATCATACTAAAGGTGAAAGAATACAGAAGACATTAGCAAGGTAATAGAAAACTACCAGATAAAGTAGAATGAAGGTTCCTATTTTATAGTAATATATTTTTAGAAAGGTAATTGCATTTTTGGAGCATATCTTTTAAGAATAAATCCCCAAAAAGGCCCTTGGCAACGACAAGTAATTATGTAATATTAAATATTTGTGTATAGCAATAAATCGCGTTGGCGAGAGATCCTTTAATGATCCATTATTAGCAGCTCCCATAAATGTATAAAATCATGAGTTAAACCTAGCTAAATCCTAAATAAATTTACATGTATCATTAGCCTGATTTATGGCATCTGTTATTAAATAAAGCACAGCTCATGACTATACTGTATATATTATGCCTGTAAATCAATAGCAGATACTCCGGATTCATTTGCATACTTATTAGGGCTGTTGATATCATTCTCTCCTCTAAAAAAACGCATTTGCTGGATTTAAAGTAATAGCAATGGCGCAACATTGGTTTCTGTTGTATACATAGAGATTGAGGGAACGTAAGGGTGAAGACACACAGAGCTACTTAGTAGCAGCTACTTGTCACAGCTACAAAACATAAGAAAATACCCTGCCATAGGCAATACTGAGAATTGCTTCTGCTAAAACACATGTAGAGACAGTTATCAGTAAATGATCAGCATTGCATCCCACCCGGGGGGGGGGGGAATAAAGAAGTGAAGGCAAGGTATCCCTCCCCAATTCCAGCACTGTGTCCCCCAATCTGATGGGATAGTTTGCCGCCGGCTGCAAGCTGGAGGGTGGCTGACAGGGTGGTGGTTGGGGTGTTTGACAGCTGTTAGTTACACCCCTGAGTGACTTTATCACAGACCAGAAGTGATGCCAGTGCAGACCTGCTGCAGGACTGTACCTTGGTCTAATAATTGGTTCAGCCAGCGGAATTAGGGTTCATCAGATAATGTGATAAAATAGCACAAAATAGCTCTCTGTTTGCAGTCAGTGTTGTGTCATATTAATACTAATAACAAACAGCAGAGCTTAGGTACATGGAAAGAAGCTAAGCATTGTATTCAGACATACGGCTTTAGGACTGCAGGGGGTACTTCTCAGCCCCTTCCCAAGATCATTACAATGCATTTATTTTTTATGCCATTGCAGTGGTTGCTGCTGCCACTGCAAACATTATTTCCATTCGCATAAACCTTTTGGCAGTGGGATTATATCATCATCCTTAAGGAAGACATAATCCGCCTTCTCTTGTGCTGGCTGTTTTTATTTAGTCGTTTAGTAGCGAGTGGCAGCCAAACAGCAATGAGAGTTAGCGCTCATGTCATCCATACACAGATTTCAGGGCCTGACAAGCTGTCAGTGCCGCAGGGAGGCAGAAGCTGTGACCAGCTGATCTTCTCCTGCTGATTTCCTATATTTCTCTGAGGGTATTTTACAGCTCCTGACATACAGCTGGAAGCTGGCACTGCTTGGCTGCGCTGCTGCTCCCGCTACTCGGCACAAGCATCCAGCGCAATATGCTTATTTCTCTGCAATCCTGCAGCTCTCACTAGGATTTTAACTCTTACATCCCATTTGACCCACACAATCTATTTGTTTCAGCATCAGCAGAAACTGACATTATTTGTTTGTGCAAACCCCATGTTGTAAATTATGGCTAGTTTGGAAAGCTATGGTTTGCAAATCTTTTTCTCTTTTCAAATTGTCCTGGTTTACCATAGCAAACAGGCAGTGGTTTAAATGAATGACTGCAATATAAGTAGGGAGACACCAGAATAGAAAGATGAGACAAGCTGACCCTTGAAGACAGAGACGCTCATTTATCAAAAAAACTTGCATTGAAAAAAGTGCTCTGATTAGGTGGGCATATTGGAAGAAAGATTGACTTGTTTGGTGACCTTGCCAGATGATCAGATCTTAATGTGTATGACCACCTTTAGGTCAACAGCACCTAAAATACTGCCCATAGTAAGTAAACCTTACTGTCATTAATGTTGCATTAGATTTCAACACAGAGAAACCGGTTACTGGAATATACCATCTAAGCAATATAAAAACCTGTGTTGCTCTGTGCTGAATGCACCATTGGAGGCTCTTGACTGACCCAACTATACGTGTAAGTTTGCTGTACTTTCTGATGCCTATCAAGTTCAGCTGAAGAAGGCACTGACTTTTTTTCTCCTCAATTGCCTGAATCTTTGTAAGTGTGTGAATGAATTATTTCTATATTTAACAAATAAAACCTACCAGTCCCCACAAGCACCAGAACCATTTCAGTACCATGTCACTGAATTCCTACTCCCCCAGCCCCACTCTGCTCCTTTCTGCTTTGTATGAAATCTCTTTGAACAAACTCTGCTGATGGAAGAAGCCAGTTCCCTGTGGTTTAAAGCTGACAGAGGAGTGTGCGAAAGCTTTACACACGTACTTCTTCCCATTCATCTAATTCCCTGCCAAGATCTTCCTGCGGTTTTATTCTAGGCTTAAAACCTCCACCCAGCTTGGCTAATGCACCTGAATTGAACTTGATTTGAGAATTCCCTGCAGTTTCAGTGTCAAAGCTGCTAAGTGTTGTGAGATGTGCTTGGGAAAACGATATCAAGTGGTTCTCCATCTTCCCATGCTTCACGCATTTGCCGAATAATGCCTGTTAATCTGATTAGCTATTTTTTCATTCTTCTACACTTGTATTTTGCTTTCTTTGACTTAGAGGCAAATCTGCAGTGAATGACAAATGGTAGAAATTATTCATCTAATGGAAACTAGATGACAGTCACACTTTCAATTGTGTCATATAAGAGTATAAATACTTAGGGCGCAGCTTTATCAAAATGTGAGTTTAGAGCTTAATACATAAAAATGTACCCAAGTTCTATTCATTCCTATGGGATTTTCAGAAGCATTGGGTGAAAGTAGGGGGCCCATTCATGAAACCACAAATTTTGAAACTTTGAAACTTCAATATATGATTTTGGAAGCCTTTCATACGACTCAATGGCACTCTGCAGATCCAACCTGGCCAAAAGATAGTCACGATACCAAAGAATTTTTTCGTGGAAGTTAACGAAAACCACAAAAAAGTGGTGGAATTTTAAAGAAAATATCATGGGCATGATGAAAAGTTCAATGAAATAGAAAAAATACTATTTTTTTCAGAAAAAAATTGTGGTTTCGTGAATGGACCCCTTTGTCTACTAAAAATAATTTAACATTATATTATGGATTTCTTACCATAACTAGAAATATGAAATGAGATTGGAGTTGGAGTCCATTATATGTTTCTGGGAAGGCTTTGCACTAGATGTTGGAAGATTGTTTGCAAGAACATTAATGAGGGTGAGCACTGATATTCTGTGACTGAACCTGGCATGCAGTCAATGTTTCATTTGATCCTGTAGATTTTCATCTGGGGTGACATGAGGAGTCTGTGCAGGCTAGTAAAGTTGGTATCCAAAGCTATCAAGCTGTAGCATTTCTTGACTGGTGATAAAAGCCAACAGTCGCAATTTTCTGTTCCAGGCACAGAAGTCAGCAGCTTTGGAAATATATAGGCATTCTGCAACACACTCGGGGGCCGATAATGATCACTTGGTCCTTGAGTTTAGGTTAAATCATGTCAGGAAAAGTGAGTGAGTTCATTAACTTTTTCATTGTTTCGCCTGAATCCAAGGACCAAATTATCACATGTTCACATATGTTTTATTCTGCTTGAGGACCCCTCTGTGGTCCCACAGTGGATCAAGAAAAATGCAGGTATTGGGCAGGTTGCATGGGACATTTGTATTCAGTAAGGGTTGTTGGCTGGAGAGTCAGCAAATCTGTAGGTTGGCCACTTTCCTTCCTGCCCCCACCCTTGGATGGCACCTTCTGGTTTTATGGTGACATCACTTTTATGATTGCAGTAGGGGTTGTGGTGTGCAAGTTGGTTGTAAGCATGTTTGTAACTAATTAGACTCAAGCAGGTCTCAACGCTGTTCAGTTGGCTTGATCAAGTTCCGACCCCTTCAAACAAAACCCAGCGCACATATCTATACCCTCACATAACTATGTATACCAATATCTACAGTAGCTTGCAAAAGTATTCGGCCCCCTTGAACTTTTCCACATTTTGTCACATTACAGCCACAAACATGAATCAATTTTATTGGAATTCCATGTGAAAGACCAATACAAAGTGGTGTACACGTGAGAAGTGGAACGAAAATCATACATGATTCCAAACATTTTTTACAAATAAATAACTGCAAAGTAGGGTGTGCGTAATTATTCAGCCCCCTTTGGTCTGAGTGCAGTCAGTTGCCCATAGACATTGCCTGATGAGTGCTAATGACTAAATAGAGTGCACCTGTGTGTAATCTAATGTCAGTACAAATACAGCTGCTCTGTGACGGCCTCAGAGGTTGTCTAAGAGAATTTTGGGAGCAACAACATCATGAAGTCCAAAGAACACACCAGACAGGTCAGGGATAAAGTTATTGAGAAATTTAAAGCAGGCTTAGGCTACAAAAAGATTTCCAAAGCCTTGAACATCCCATGGAGCACTGTTCAAGCGATCATTCAGAAATGGAAGGAGTATGGCACAACTGTAAACCTACCAAGACAAGGCGGTCCCCCTAAAGTCACAGGCCGAACAAGGAGAGCGCTGATCAGAAATGCAGCCAAGAGGCCCATGGTGACTCTGGATGAGCTGCAGAGATCTACAGCTCAGGTGGGGGAATCTGTCCATAGGACAACTATTAGTCGTGCACTGCACAAAGTTGGCCTTTATGGAAGAGTGGCAAAAAGAAAGTCATTGTTAACAGAAAACCATAAGAAGTCCCGTTTGCAGTTTGCCACAAGCCATGTGGGGGACACAGCAAACATGTGGAAGAAGGTGCTCTGGTCAGATGAGACCAAAATGGAACTTTTTGGCCAAAATGCAAAACGCTATGTGTGGCGCAAAACTAATACTGCACATCACTCTGAACACACCATCCCCACTGTCACATATGGTGGTGGCAGCATCATGCTCTGGGGGTGCTTCTCTTCAGCAGGGACAGGGAAGCTGGTCAGAGTTGATGGGAAGATGGATGGAGCCAAATACAGGGCAATCTTGGAAGAAAACCTCTTGGAGTCTGCAAAAGACTTGAGACTGGGGCGGAGGTTCACCTTCCAGCAGGACAACAACCCTAAACATAAAGCCAGGGCAACAATGGAATGGTTTAAAACAAAACATATCCATGTGTTAGAATGGCCCAGTCACAGTCCAGATCTAAATCCAATGGAGAATCTGTGGCAAGATCTGAAAACTGCTGTTCACAAACGCTGTCCATCTAATCTGACTGAGCTGGAGCTGTTTTGCAAAGAAGAATGGGCAAGGATTTCAGTCTGTAGATGTGCAAAGCTGGTAGAGACATACCCTAAAAGACTGGCAGCTGGAATTGCAGCAAAAGGGGTTCTACAAAGTATTGACTCAGGGGGCTGAATAATTACGCACACCCCACTTTGCAGTTATTTATTTGTAAAAAATGTTTGGAATCATGTATAATTTTCGTTCCACTTCTCACGTGTACACCACTTTGTATTGGTCTTTCACGTGGAATTCCAATAAAATTGATTCATGTTTGTGGCTGTAATGTGACAAAATGTGGAAAAGTTCAAGGGGGCCGAATACTTTTGCAAGCCACTGTATGCTAACTAGTAGAGCTTAATATCAATATTAAGTAATTATACACCAGAATAAATGCCCAGTTTTTAGAGGATGCCCCATTTGTCAGAGGCAAATCCCGACTACTTAGTGCAGCACATGGTTTCTGATTAAATTGCTCTTTATTTTATTTTTTACTGGTGTGTGCATTGCAATGGAATGCAAGTGACAGGGCCACCTTACCTACAGACTGCACCAAGTTCTATATGCTCACTGGGAGTGCAGGTGGGTGTAAACATGGTACGTACAACATACTACTGATACAATCAAGTGTTATATACCCACAGGAAGAGGAGGGACCATCACTTCAGCCCTTCCTATACCAGCACATTTTCATGGGATTGAAACACTCTATTTCGCAACTAAGATATCAAGTTATTGATAATGTTGATCATGTTGATCCCCTCCTCTTAGGAGGGGAGGTAATAGACAGCAGATGCTGAAAAAGTTAGAAATGCACTGGATAAATACATTGGGTACTCTGTCACCAGGTGGTCTTAACAGGGAATATACCCCTATGATATTTATATAAGTGCTTGCGAGTGCTTGTTTTTAAAGGAGAAGGAAAGGTAAAAACTAAGTAAGCTTTATCAGAAAGGTCGATGTAAATACAGCCATAAGCACTCACAGAAATGCTGCACTGACTTCTCTGTCAAAAGATTTCTTTTGTCTGTAATTCCTGTGCCAGAGACACACAGCTCTCTGCTCTTTCCTGCTCCCCCCTCCCTCAAGAATGCTAAGAACTCACTCCCCCCCCCTTAGGAATGTGGATCTGAGCCAATCAGCAGGAAGCTGACTCATAGTCTAACTAACTGAGCATGTTCACTTGGTCTGGGTCACGGTGCAGGAGTGAGGCATTATGGGAACTTTCTTTACACAGCTCAGCATTTTTTCTTCCTGTTTGGCTTCAGATCATCTGAACAGGTGAAATATGGGGAGACTTAAGGACACTATTGAGACAACTGAAGGTATGCCTGCAGCTTGGGATTAACTCTTTATTAGCCTTTCCTTCTCCTTTAACAAATAATTGTGTTTTGTTTTTGTCTTGGTCTAATTTTTTAATTTTGCAAATGTTTTTCTTTTTAGGACAGTAAGATTTAAAGATGTGGAAGCTCCTGATCCCAAACCATTCATGGGTGATTTGTCCCCTGAGTGTGGCATTGGAGCCAGAAAGAATTTGTTTCATTTAAAAATGTGTACACTGAATATTATGGGTTAAATGGAGGGCTGGAGTGATGGTCCCTCCTCTTCCTGTGGGTATATAACACTTGATTGTATTTGCAGTATTAGGCTTGATAAAGGGCTGGGTTGAAGCCTGAAACGTTGCCTTGTGCACTTGAGTAAAAGTCACTTTTTTTCAACATAACTGGAGTGCTGCTGTTTTTTGCATCTTTGATATCGTTTTACTTGGGCAAAGGGTTCAACTTGCACCTGGGGCTACAATAAGCCGGTTAGGCCACCGTGTAGCACACCTTCATTTTACAACATACTACTGGGTATCAAACACTTTTCGTATAGATATTTACAGTACATTACAAGTTAAATATTCTTTTGCTGACACAGGGGCTCATATTTAATAGGTTTTAAAGTGCCCTACTTTGTTTTAATGTCCCTTTCTTTCTTTCTTTCTTGTTGTTTCTCTAAGAAAACAATTAGAATTTAGCTGCATTTTATTAACAACGAGGGCTCCTGGTACTTTCATTGTGATGATACCAATAGTTAAAGAATTGTTGCTTTAATCTCAGGAGGCCAATAAGCAGTAAAGAAGTAATTACCAGTAAAGTAACATTCGGGAGAAAGCTCTTTATTGCATTAATATCTATTTAGAATGCATTTTAGAAGCAGCACTGTTAAAAACAGAGGGCATTATGTGTTTTCAAGTGCAATTATTGCTTTGTTCTTTAGCACTCGAGAGCAATAGCCATTCTGCACTCTCTGTAAGTCTCTGTGTTTAGGGCATACCTTTGTATAAAGGAACCATAGGAGGGCTGCACAGGATTTGTGCTCAAGGGGATCTCTGCTGTTCTGACTACATGGGGAGTGGGTAACCCCACCATTCTAGCCTTAGTGGAGGAGTCCTTGGTGAACATTTAAACTTGGTTTGTGCTCACAACCCAATTCTATTTACTGAGCATTGCAGTATGTTAATGGCATTCTTCATGGAAGGGACTGTAGGATTCATTGGATTTTAGTATATAGCTCTGCTGAAAAAAATTACAAGGACATTTGC
Organism: Xenopus tropicalis; assembly: GCF_000004195.4. Taxonomy (NCBI): domain Eukaryota; kingdom Metazoa; phylum Chordata; class Amphibia; order Anura; family Pipidae; genus Xenopus; species Xenopus tropicalis. The sequence goes on along the minus strand of NC_030683.2, from coordinate 41,352,483 downwards.
AATCACCAAGGGGGTTCAGGACATACAAAGGTCAAAGGCAGCTTAAAGGTTGCAGTGACAAATGGCATATAACTGTGGAATGGCTTCCTATTATTACTGGGAATATAGAAAGCTTCTACATTTTGTGCCAGTAACTGTATATTAGGGAATAACCACACCGTTTTGCCATATTACTGGATCATTGCCTTTTAATACAATGGAAAGGAATTCACTGAAGTTCTTTTATTTGATACTGTGCCAGAAATGTATGACTTATCACTAACATATCACAAATGTATCACTGTAGTGTTCATTTACAATTGCTATGTGCTAAACTGGCCACAGGATTGCATCCATAGTCACTGTGCTTGCACCTTCTGGCACCCACGTGCACCATTCATCAGTACAATGTGCCAGTTTGCTGGTGTCTTTGCCCATATGGTAAATACAGAGCTCTTTCTGAGTGTTTCAGCTAAAGGCCGGGGCAACTTCATAGGCCCAAGTTTTTCTGTAGCTGATCCAGGATCCACTAGGGCAGGGATCCCCAACCAGTGGCTCATGGGCAACCTGTTGCTCACCAACCCCTTTGATATTTCTCTCAGTGGCCCCAAAGTAGGTGCCCATTTTCTGGCTTAGAGACAAGATGGAAGTACAGAGTCACAGTTTTACTCCAAGCAGAGCCCTCTGCAGGCCAACACTCCACATGGGGCTACCAAATAGCCAATCACAACTCTTATTTTGCATCCTCAAGAACTTTTTTAATGCTTGTGTGGCTCACCAACACTTTTTACATCTGAGCGTGGCTCACAAGTAAAAAAAGGCCGGGGACCCCTGTGCTAAGGTGTGATCATCTAAAGGCTCCGATTACTAAATCCCAGCAGTCTAGAGGTTGTGCTTTGGTTTTAATTGACAGCATATTTTGAGCTTGACCAGACATTTTTTCATTGTCTCGTAGTAAAAATTTGCTCAACAGTAAGAAAGCTGCTCGATCCGGCTTGGGGCTACCATGTTACACAGTATTTATAGGATGCAGCATGGGTGGATTGTACTGAAGGCTAGGAGAGGCTTAGCCTCCCAAAACCAGCAGGGTCAGATTAGTAGAACTGGATGTAGGGCATTTACCTATAAATTAAATATTCTAAATATGTATAATAATTAAAGTGAGAGGTTTGGCAAAAAATGAAGCTCTTATGCAGTCAATAGGTCTAAAAGTTATTTATGAGTCAAAGCAATTTGTACTTTAGTTCTTTGATAGAAGAAGAGCACTAGGAGTAAATAAGCTGCTGTTGGGAAACTTTAGAGGTATCAGGTGTGGGTATGTGAGAAATCCTGGTATATTTCTGGGTGCACATCTTATCTGAATCAGTGTTCGGGCATATGTAAGAGTGTGTATCTGTGTGCCTGTCAAAGAATAGCTGTACATTTTCTTACTCCCTGCCTGCCCCAGTATGCCTGCTTCTCTGTGTGTGCCTGATTAAGTGTGTCTTGGTCTGTGTTTTTATATGTATGTTTATATCAATCCCTGTTTTAGTAGAGCCACAGCTCTTTGAACTGAGCCATTTTATTGCTTTTATGAGCCATTGCTTAATGGTGGAGCATTCTCACTGCAATGGTATAGCAAGTCTGGCAGCAACGGTGAGGTGTCCAGCTCTTTATATGCTTTCTCTCCTTTTCGTCTGTTCCTTTTCTATATTTCACTCTTTTTTCCACCATCTCACTCTGCTGTTCACATTGCACTATCCCTTCTGTTCTGTGCAACCAACCTATCTGCTCTGCTTCAGCCACCCCCATATTTATATCAGCAGCATGCACCTCTTAAATGCAGCCCATTAGTGCAGTTTTACATGTAAAGTGAGATTCTACAGAAGGAAGCAAAGTATGGCAGCCCAGATACTAGATTCTATTTATAAACACACACAAAATATCCTAGCCCCCAGTGTGTAATATGTGCCCCTTCATATGGGCAACATTTTTCAGGCATTTTCCCTAATTTTTAGAACATTTAGAATACTTACAGAGAATACTTGTATACCTTTGGACATTGGACTTTTTCATGGGTCAGAGTTAGCAGCCAGAGGCATGAACAGCACTAGCGCAGAGAAAATGAGTATTGCAGTTCCTTCCAATAAGTAGTGCTTAGTATATAAAATAATATAAAGCCTAGGATGTGTTTATACTTTGGTGTCTGTGGCTTCCCCCTCTCTGGCAGAGTTGGCGTAAGTGCTATTCTTTAGCTCTTTTTCTTATGATACGGGTCTTCTTGCCTTTGCACACCTTGAGGAACTGTCAAAAAATGAATCCTTCCCTCCCAGAAAACCAGAAACACTTGAATTTGTTTATAATTTTTTATTTCTTTTTTTAAAAATATGTTTGAACTTATTTTCTTTTTGCGCGTGTATATCTGTTTCACTGAATCATAATAGGCAGTTATAGACACTGTCAGGGTCGCCTGGACTTGCGGTGAACTATACTGGCGAGCAGGTCGGATTTCAACTTTTTAACATGGCGCCCTGTTTGTACATATACATTCTAACACTTTTTATTTATTATTTTTACATCTAAAATTACCGAGATACAATGTCAGCACTTAATAAATATACAAACTGAAGTCCTAGCACTTGCACATGGTTTGCCAAAACTAACTCGAAAAGTTATTGCACATGATAAGACGTTATCTTCTCCGACGTAGTGGTTTGTTCTTTCCGGACAATTCAAGAAAAGTCGTAAAAGATACCTTCAAAATACACAAGTACATTAAAGGCTTACATGAATACATGCATGCAGTCATCTGTAACCCTCATAGACATACCTAATAGGTCAGTAGGTCGATATACTTTAAAATGTAGGTTCAAGCACATGTAATAACAGCCATTGATTTTATACCATATCAAATACAATTCTGTGCTCAGCTGCTAGAATAATATTAACACCTACACTGCCGGAAGAGCAGGCAGCAGCTTTTGTTTGCTGCCTGTTTCGGCAGGCAGAGGGTAAGGTTTGCTTTCTGAAAACACATTAGGTTGGGCAAGCTTTGTTCTTTAGCCGAATGTGCTTGGTTTTTATTGTGCAACACAACATGGATAAAAGACATTGTTACAGAATGATGTAAATTAATGTAAAGACTCCAGAGACCAAACATATATTTACACAAACATCTGAATGACTCTGTTACATTTTATCTTCAGGTAGATGTAAAATAGTTTTATTCAGTTATTATTCCACTTCTTGAAGGAAAGAGACAGTATAGCCTGTGTCAGAGAATGTGAGAAGACTACTAGATGAATTAGAATGACATGGAGAAAATGAAAGGTGCTGAATCCCTTGCTGTTCAAGGAAAAAATGAACATTGACCATTATTGTGTCTGATATGACATTAACTGAAGGGTACAGTGAGTAACAGAGTAGAGACTTCCATGCCAGTAATCAGGTTTATTATATGCCATACTCTAAAATGATCACATTTTTGTTTCCACATGTATCCCCTAACTACATTCGCCTAGAGATATCTTATTAGGCCCCACAGAAAATCATTTTAGGACCCCCTAATCTTTGGGTAAAATACACATACTGAAACTTCTTATTAGTGAGTGCCCCATTGGGTCCCCTATACCACCTGGTCCCACCAGCAGTCATAAGGTCTGCTGCCTTTATAGCTACACTCCTTCTTTATCCTACCAGTCTCCTAAGTGTCTCCTTTTTTAACACCACAAACTCCATCCTTTCACACAAAGCAAAGCTTGGATCTGCAGAAGCCTAATATATACACAAGAGATAACCTCTTCCATACATTATGTATTAAAGTTCAAAGCTGTTGCACACATACAGACACATGCAAGTGATTCACCAATGAAAGTTTGTAAAACATATTCTTAGATAGAGGGACTTAATGATGTGAGGGTTGCTCCATGGGTTTGCCCTTGGACCAGGCAGGTTAGGGTTAAAATTTGGGTGACCATTGTGGGTTTTGGTTGGGTGAGGGTTTCCCTGTTTTGGAACGTAAGACGCACAGAAGTAGCATACAGGGCAGAAATGGTGTGTACGGGTTGGGTGCGGGTCCTACAATGGCAATATTTTGTTGGTTAGTGATGATGTTGGTCCATGGTTAACACCATACAACTGTCTGCAACTATGGCCTTGTCTTTAGAATAGAAGAAATGTGTTGAGCGCAGGGCAATATACCATTACATTCTCCTGCTGTGTTTGGTTTGCTTACGACAGTCAGGCAAAGCATATTGTGCTGTACATAACACACTGTTGTGTATTGTTACAAAATAAAGAGTACATGGAAAATGTGAACTGAAATCTGTACCTGTGTACAAGTATTCCTGTGGGTGAATAAGCTGTACAACATTGCTGCTTTGCACTTTGGTTCTTGTTTGGTGTGTTTTTCTGTCCTTTCCCAATTCTCATGCATTAACATGGATAATATCTGACTTGTCTATTACTATACATTCTAATATCATATTAACATAAATAAAGTGACTTTAATGATTTAGGCCACAACTGCTATAACCTATTGGATTTGGATTTTATCGGTTACTGGAGAAAATTGCGTAAGAAAAGCTATTTGCTATGTAAATAAGAAAGGATATAAGAGATATAGGGATATAAGAGAAACCAGCAAGAAACTGATTCCCATGTTTGTCTTTTTTCATTTCCTAAGAATTAAGCCTCCAACTGTAAAAGGCCATTTGCTCAATAAGTTGCCTTTGTTCCTGCTGTGAGCAGTGGGGGCAATGTTAATGTACTGCATGGAGCTCTGCATGTCTAGAGGAATGGAGCAACAACAAATATATTAAGAGTAAAAAGCCATTTAAGGATTAAATATGAAAAAGTGGTGCAGCAGAGAAAAGTAAATATGGTATATATAAGACCTGTTCAATGTTTATAGGCACCAAGAAATTCATTATAAAACCTGTTTGTCCATTGGATTTATTAGGGGTTTCTAGTGCTATGGGGAAAATGTTTTGAGCTTAAAATATTTTTTCCTTTTAATTAAATGGGAGGTCAACATTAAGCCAGTGAACTTAGCTAATGTTATGATACTTACCCATATGTAATAAAGGGCACTAAGTTTGCTCAGGAGCAGTAACCCATAGCTTTTAAACAGGTGACCAGTGCTTCCTGCTGAATGGTTGCTATGGGTTACTGTTACTGGGCAAACTTAGTGCCTTTTATTACATAACCCCCTTAGGTTTATTATTTTTTTTCTGAAGGGATTTCAGCACTATAGTTATGTTGTTTGTCATGATCTCTTGACAATAGTTGAGCCACAGTTTGGAGAGCCAAGATTTTTAGCTTCCCAGATATCAATAAAGCAACCAATTAAATAACTGGAATGACTTTCTACTGGCGCCATTACAGGCACAAAGCTGGACCACGTGGTAAATGAATGCAGAAAACAATATTCAATGGAACAAAAAGCCTGTTATTCCTTTGAATTTATTTTTGCTGCATTAATATTCTGAAAAGTCAGGGGCACAAGCATCTGGACTTCCTTGTGTACCTGGGTGACTTTTTGCATATGCTTTATTTTATCTTTTTTCAACTGTTGAAGATATTGTGAGATAACATAGAGGGTTCAGTTGTTGTCATTGCTGTGCAATCTAGAAAGATAAACCATCAATATCTCACTGCCACAGTAAATCCCTATGTCAATGCACAATATCAGCAAGTCATGGTAGTTTAGCCTGATGCTAAAGCGTCTCTGAGATAGCAAGCAACGGAAATATCCAGGATAAATCATGGTTTTCATATTCAGTTCAGGAAATATGAACATTTTAGCCTGTCACATCTTATCATGTCACATCTTATCATGAATCCATGTTCTACTAATTAAATGAGGTTGACTTTCTAACCAATTCACTAACTCACTGAAATAGAATCCATTTAGAGAGTGGGTCTCTGTTCTGTAGCTAATCACTGATGATGATGATGATGATGATGATGATGACAGGAGTTGCAACTCCCAAGACCTGGAGGAGTTTTCCATGCTTGCTGTGAAGTAAAGGTAGGATGTGAAGGTCCATGGCTCTGTTTGCACTGTCTTTGAGGAGAAGTTATTGATTATTTACTATAGCACCAATGCTCTCTTGTGTCTCTTAAGATAGATGAAAGATCTGCAGACACAGAATACCCATTAAACTGAAATCGATAACTGATTTAACTTTTAAATGAGCATTAATTTAGAACACAGCAAATGGCCAAACTGGCTTAAAACAGGGTCATGTTTCTCTGTCTTAAAAAGCCTGCAAAATTGAATTTAGCTGTGTATCTGTATAGTATCAGATAATGAATCCTTGTTGGCTACTTAGATTGCTATATCCTCTATCAGGGATGCAAGTTCATTATCAATTTGTACTGCTTATCACAAATCATGTTTAATTAGTCAATAAGAAATACCCTGCCATGTATATTATCATGAGAAAATCATAATAAAAAGCCATCTCTAACACAATGTGTATTTTTTAGAAGGTTTAAACCCTTATTCTATCATCTTTAAGGAATCATAGCCAGAATAATTGTTATGAAATAGATGGACAAGGCAGCCACAGGCATAGTAATGTGTGTGTGCTATTATCTACAGTGTGAAATTTACAGTCTTTTGACAAATTTCAAACACAATAAAATAAAAAAGAGCAGAGCACTGTAATAGGTAACAGCTTACAGGGTCTGAATTGGTGACTGGGGCAGCAGGAGATGGGCCCTGTCCCACTGGGCCCCAGTGCAGGATCTACAGGGCGTTTTCTTTGTGGGTAGAATGTCTGCTAGGCCAGAGGAATGAGGGAGGTACGTGTGTGTGTGTGTGTGTGTGGGGTGTAGAACAGGTTTGTGAAGGTGTGGGGGGCCTTAGTTGTGGGTTCGTCACAGGTATAGGGCACCTTGGTGATGGGGGCCCTTAATGTGGATGCTTTCAATGGGCCGAGAAACCCAAGGCTGACACTGCTGCAGCTTATGAAAGCACAATTTAGGAGACTTAGGCAATCCTGGGAAAGAACTAGAATGAGTTGCCGGCTGTCTCCATTTTAAACTTAAATATAATAAAATCGATTTGCTCTTAAAATTGATTTCAGTACAGGAACACTTGAGCAACACTATTAATAGATTAGTCTTGAATACAGCACATTTAGCCATGGCACTATCCTTTTAATGGATGCCAGTTTACCCTCCATAAATGGAATAGAAAACGGACCGTATTTCTGCGCCCTAAAGTATTAATTGCACAAAGCAGAACACCTTGCCACCAGCACAGATAGTATGGATGGGCAAAATCAACCAGCAATCCCCCCAGGGCAGGTAGAAAACATGAAAAGAAAAAGTACCATGGAAAGAGCTATCTTTTAATCTTTCATGAGCAATACAAGATGCCTATAAGCATTTCAGATATGGGCACGGTGACTCAAAGACTTCACATGCAAAATAATGCACACCTTCAAATGAATATGCATTCCAAACCTTCACCTAATTTATTTTTTTAAATAAAGAACATCACTGACGTTAGGATACAGATGGCCACCCGCTGACCAAAGATGTGACAAAGTGGGAATGGTCTCCTTTGTACAGCTAAATGAATGCAGGAGTCTTTTTGAACGCTAGTGAATTGATAATACCTTGCTTGAGGTTATTAATCTCACTTGTCTATTTGTATTTGAGAGAATCTAGTATTTCTGGCTATAAACCCTTTCTTAGCTGGATGGCAGTACAATGTCACAGAGGTGCCTGCTTCATTCTGGAGTCAGAAATAAAGATAAAATAAGAATGAAAGGGATAAAATGCCTAATTTCATGTGAAACAGCTCACTTATGTCATGGGAAAATGAGCCAAAGTCTCAAAGCAATCAGTCCACAGGCACACATGCATGCTCACACACACAATTTTTTGTTGAAGTATAATGTACATTCAGCTGTGTTTCCTGATCACTGTGGCATCAGATCATTATTTACTGCAACCGCCCAACACTGCTGCAAGGCCTAGACAGGACTCTGCTGCTGCTGCTGTGTGTCTACCAGATATATCCTCCATCGTCTGCCTCGCCTGTCTCGCCTTCTTCTTCCTCTGCCTCCTCGCCAGCATCTTCTGTTTCTTTTTCCTCTTCATCTTCCCACCCCACACCACTTCCAAAATCTCCTGAAAACCCAACCATGTCATCTGTAAAGGATATAAACACCAAAACCCAAGATTACTAGTGTTACCTACAGTTGGTTAGTAATAAGATACATTATTTTTAGGAACATATCATTAATAACAACGTTTGCAATCCTCTTACTGTGTTTCTTTTATATAATGCATTAATATGGGAAAACTGGTGTAAAATATAAAATATTAATAGTTACAGAAGAGTTCCATGATCAGATACAGGTCACGGAACTTTAAGATTACTTCTAACATCCTACATTTTTATTAATGATACCCCAGTATAAATGAGTCATGTGACATGAGTGGCATCTCTAAGCACTAATTAGAACTGATGTTTAAATTGATACATTTTACAGGTTACTCATAGCTCTGGCTTATTATTTTGATTTAAAGTCCTATAAATGGTAATGCTGCAATACTATAGTCCACAAAATACACAAAACTGTACATAACTATATTAATGTATAGGTTGCAGCAAATCCCTACAGAAATGTAATGTTCAAGTTACAGTAAGGGATACATAATTCAATATATGCACAGGCTAAACTACATTTATTACAGACATCAAACTGTCATGGGAAATTAATTTTAAAAGAGCTATTCTCTATACACATACCTTGTATAATATAATTATAACCTCTTTCCTACTAAATAATGCATTTTTTAATTAAATGTTGATTGCCTTATCATACACTTTGCCCAACATTCCTCTCTGTGAAGATACAAAGGAGCTGACATACTGACTTTTGACTTTGTACCACCAAGTAATCTGTGCTGTATTTTGATGTCCTCAGACGGGGCTTATTGTCATCCAGCAGAAAAATGCAGGCCGAAAATCAGCCTTCTTGCTTTCCTGCATCTGGAACCACTGTGACAGTCTGAATGCCGGCACACATGGTGGATTTTGGCAGGAAACACAAGTATGCATCTCTGCGCTAAAATCTGTCACATGTGTCTGCACCCGGGCCGACACAATGATTCCGGTTACTTAGAATACAGAATAGTGGTTGTATTATTGTTGATTCTTTAAACTGATTCATAAGAAACTGTGGCACTGGATACTGATCTGTACAATGTGGCTCCCAAGCTGTGGGATATACTAAAGAGCGCCAGGCAAAATATAACTGATATAGTTTACAACTATTTACATATAAGACAGATATGAAGGGATTAACTTGGTCATATATCTAACCAGTATAGTATAGTATACGTTTATTTATGCACTGGCAGTTGGCAACAATCCCCAGGTGAAGGCTTCCATATGTAAATACTTAAGTCATGCTTTTGAGGGCCACACCACACAAGGCTTCTGGAAGAGACAGGCAATTGGAAAAACTAAAAGGAGGCCGTGGTTTTGAAGTACTTTGCTGTGTGGGTTTGTAATGGAATAATAAATACCAAAACTTGTGCTAGGGTAGAGAGGAGCTAAATGTTATTCAAGTAGATTTGTACGTGCATTGCTTCATGCTTTCTGTTTATTGCAGGTAATCACATGCATATCACATGCATATCACCTTGGCTGAATATAGCCTCTATACAATGAAACCAACTGCTCTTTCATAAGATTTATTGCTTCATTGTTTCCACAATTATTGCGAATGTAAATGCCTCATGTGACTCTTACCACAGTCTGGGTTTCCATGTATCCTTGTTCCTGTCAGCTCTGAGCCGTGCTGATCCACACACCAGCATTCCCCACTGGCCTGGTCACACTGCATCTTCCTGTAGTAGCCGTCCTCATCACAGCTGGGAATGAACACCCCTGCAACAACATCAACAACTTACAATTCAATGCTGAACAGAATAAAAAAAACAAAAAACTTTTTTTTGCCCAAAACCCTACATTGGGGCACTAACTGGGCATTTCCCAGTGAAAACTTATTTTATAATAATACAAAGCTGCAAACCAACCTGGCTTTCTCTTAGCTGCTTCTTGTATCTGAACCTTCTCAAGCTCCACAAGGCATGGTGGCTCTAGAAAAAAGATCATTAAACATTTTTAATATGTTGGTTTTACCATATATTTCAGATTATATATACAAAGCACATTCTGTGGATGCCCTCCCCAGCCATTTGGGGGGTTTTACCTTGAAAGCAAGTAAGTTGCAGGTAGAACTCAGTCCCTTTGTTAAATGTATATTGAAGCAGTAGAACTCTTAGGGAATTAGATAAAAGTGAGTGTAGGACTGGCCAGAGAAGGGATATTGCAATATATGGACAAACAATCCCTGTTTTGCCTAAAGGGGAGGTAATTTCTTAGTAGCTTAATACACTTAAAGTCCTAAATATATTGATAATGGGTGAGTGCAGAGGGATCTCTTGTTGTTGTGGTCACAGGCTCATTACACCCCCGACTAATGGTTTAAATTTAGCGGTGAGCACAACTTTCCCTGTTTGCTAGTGACAGTCCCTCTCTTACAGTTCCAGGTATTAGATATTTTGGATATTTGATATGATTCAAATTACTAGATAACATCTCTGCACCCAGAACTGCACAGATACAGCCTCATAACTCTTTTCATAACATGTCATTGTACAATACAACTTCAATGCTGATTCCTAATTTTATTAAAGCAATTGTTTGTGGTTACTAAAGAACATATTATATATCTGCCATTGGATATTTCTGTGTATGGATTACCAATCATGTTTTATTTGCAGCATATTTAAAGGACCAGTAACACCAGGTAATATAAATGCCTTTTAAAAAGCATTAATATGTAATGTTGCATTTGGGGCTGATTTAACATAGCCAACTAAATTGCAGTTGAACACATTTTGAAGAGCTGACACAGGCAACAAACCACCAGGACTTCTGCATTTTTCTATGTTCATTTGAATTAAAATGAATAACTTTAATGTTCCGTGTTACTGCTGTGTCACTCAGAACCTGCAACATACATCTATCTATACATATGACTTCTTAGCCTTGACTGTGCTCTTGCTTATAACTCTCTTACTCTCTCTCCAGAAGCAGAAGCACCACTCTGCGGTGGAAACTCGCCCATCCTTATAAGTGTCACAGGAATTGAAGAATGGCCGAATACAAATCTCATATTTGTCCAAGTTGATAGCTGCCAACTCTGCTTGATCCAGGAAGAGATCATTGTTGGAGTCCAGCTTCGAAAACATCCATCCAATGGAGTCCTTGCAGCCAGCCACTAGGCTCTTATCCAACACTGGGAAGAGAGGGAAAGCCCTTGGGTCATGCACATCTCTTAACTGATTGATAATACATAAATTGTTTTGGTCTATAATTATATGCAACCCTGTAGGTCTTCTTTTCTGCCAGTAAAATGCACTAAGAGCAGCTGAACATCCAAACAGATGTCTTTCAAAGTGTTGTGCTGCTTTAATAGACAAAAGAAAAGTATATTCGTTGGCTAAAATGCCAGCATCATCAAAAAGCAAGGCCTTATTGATTTCAATGTGCAATATCATTTTATTATTGCTACCATGCTTACTCTTCATTTCAGTATTCATTTCTTGCTATGATATACATGCATACTACTACTTGGTGCTTATTTGGGGCTCCTTTTTAATGTCTGTCACTGATAACACATGTTAACAGAGGGCCTCAGTCAACTGATTTTTACAATTACAAATGATCAAATTTGTTTGATTTAGTTATGCAAAGTGACAATTTTTGGGGTCCACGCACATGCCACGGTCAGCCAATTTAATCAATCAAATCATTTAATCAATCAATCAACAACTAGATATCAGCACAAATGTCCCAGGAGCTCATTAGAGATGCTGCCCCAGCCTGTCTACTACCCCATCAATCAACAGGGTCAATGTAACAGAATACAATAACTGGAGTGCAGTTGATTAAAACGTACTGTATGTAGTCAGTCTGTAGTACTAATCCTTGCTAAAGCTTTCAGCAATATCCCAATGATAATTTAGTGCTATAGGAAAATGTTCTTAGCTAGAAGTACATTTCTAGTCTGGTATATGACCATTATTATTATTAACATTTATTTATAAAGCGCCAACATGTTCCGCAACGCTGTACAATAAGTGGGTTTCATACATTGGACATACAGAGTAACATATAAAGCAATCAATAACCGATACAAGAGGTGAAGAGGGCCCTGCCCAAAAGAGCTTACAATCTACAAGGACAAAAGGGTTGAGACACAAGGTGTGGGAATGGGCATGACCAGAGTTGTGAGAGGTGGGGCACAGGGTATTGCTTTTAGCAGCACACTGAGGTTATGTTAAACTAGACTAGGGTAAACTTCTCTAAATAAATGCGTTTTTAGAGACCGCTTGAAGGCAGAGATTGGGAGAAAGTTTGACAGATTGTGGGAGCGAATTTGGAAATATTTCTTAAGTGAAAGTGACGTGATTTGATAAGTGACTGGATGAAGGACAGGGGTGATGGTAGAATTGTTAACCTTTATAGATACCTCGGGAACAATGTGGGCGTTGGATGGGGGAAAGAGAACCAATTCAGTCTTTGAGAGGTTTAGTTTAAGGTAACGTTGGGACATCGAAGTGGAGATAGCGGACAGGCAGGAAGAGACACGAGTTAGTAACTCTGGGTTGAGATTAGGAGAGGAAAGATAGATCTGAGTATCGTCAGCATAGAGGTGGTACTGAAAGCCAAAAGAATTGATTAATTTGCCAAGTGAGGAGGTATAGAGAGAAAATAGTAAGGGGCCCAGGACAGAGCCTTGAGGAACCCCGACAGAAAGAGGCAAGGGAGAAGATGATTCCCCATCCATTGTAAGAGACACTGAAGGATCGATCTGAGAGATAAGATGAAAACCAGGATAAGGCAGTGTCACGAAGGCCAAGAGAGTGGAGAGTCTTAGTAGCAAGTAGTGTTTTTTGGCTTTAGCCGACAGGAGGTCATTTGTAAGTCGGGTTAGAGCAGTTTTGGTGGAGTGTTGTTGTCTAAAACCAGATTGTAGGGGATCCAGGAGGTTATTGTCAGAGAGGAATAGCATGAGTCGGTTGTAAACTAGGCACTCAAGCAGTTTTTTAGATGAATGGGAGCAGAGAGATAGGTCGGAGGTTAGTAGGATTGGAGGGATCAAGGGAGGGTTTTTTCAGAATAGGGGTTACAAGTGCATGTTTCAGTTGAGAGGGAAAGATTCCAGCAGAGAGCGAGAGATTGAATAGATGAGTTAAGGCTTTGATAAGACTATGTGGTATACACTGTGGTACACTGTCAAGTCAGTTGCCTTTCTGGTATTACCTTATATTATTAGCTTGGATACTGTTGTTAAATAAAAGTAAAGCTACACCGTTGCCAATAAAAATATTCTTATACAGTATGGGGAACAAGCATACATTAATATACAAAAAGGTATGCCTTAATATGAACTACATGGGTATTCAACAGCATAAACAACATGCAAACAATATTGTGTACACTGTAAAGACCACATATAATCAAAATGGATGTAGCCATAGCCAGTTTGAGCATCGTACACAACAGCTGCTAGGGATCATTTTAGCTGAAAACTACTTCTAATATTTTCTTTTTCTTTTATTTCAACAAGGTATTTTCCAGGGTGAAGGAAATGTCTCAAGCAAGTTCTATGTGAAAACACTAAATAAAACTGGCAGCGCTGTAATTATAGTATTTATTCTGACCTTAATCAGCACAAGCTTATCATTTTTCCTGGGATTATCCGTGGTTTTCCGGCTTATATGTTCATATGTGTGTTGTTTACATATTATTTTGGAGAAAACCAAAGATGTTCTTTCTATTAAAGCCCCCCAGCTGTAGGTCTGCCCTCTGTCTCTGCGAGGAGATTGCGATAATTAACTTCTAAAATGTTTTGCTTTGCTAATGAGGTGCTAATTTAGCGGTGACTCATTTCTCACAAGCAGGGATCACGCTTTTGTGGAATGCAGAATGTTCCAATAAATCATCGGCCAGAGTTTCCCTCACACTGATTCTTCATACAGTGCCATTTGCATTCGTTAAATCGTTTAATTGAGAGCTGTGGTTCATGCTGATAGGTTTCTGCTCCCTATTTATTAAATGAGGAGTACTACATTTATCAACTGGATTCAAATTCACAGAAAGTTGGAAATATTGAAAGATAAGTGTATATTTATTTTTCTCTGACAGTGCTGGTCCATATATGCTGGGGGGTTGAACTGTTGTCATGGAAAAGAAATATCAATCTGATTTATAGAGCTGATTAAAATTCCAGTAGGGTGGGGAGCCTGCCAATGTAGTCATCTCCCTACCATGAACCAATCATTAGTCCTGGGGCCAAACATTTGGATTAGCCCGATCTGGCCTACCACAAGGGATCTTTTCATGAATAGACAGATTTTTATTTGCTTGGCTGGCTGCAAGTCCCTCTCACAGTCCTCCGTTATTTATGGAGTGGTCTGACATTATTGGTCTGCCAGTTCTTCTCATAGCTTGTACAGATGTATGTAATAAACAATACCACAGCTATTCTTTTGTGCTTAAAACAATCATGTGATGTGAGTGTAGTGGCTCTTTAAGATTCAAGATTCAAATAACTTTATTAATCCCAAAGGGAAATTGTTTATGCTCGGTTACAGGTGCTCACAATTATCTAAAAATAGTAAATAAATAAAAAAAACCCTACCTAAAACATATTGCACAGATAATAAATACATAAAAAACCTTCATAAGACAATACATACCAACCTACAAACAACCACTAAAAATATTATATATGTGTATGAGTTACAGAGAGAGAGGAGTTATACATTTTTATAGCCATTGTGAGAAAAGATCTCCTATGGCGCTCTGTAGAGCACCTACAAGCAATCAGTCTCTGGCTAAAACTACTCCTCTGCTCAACAAAAACACTATATAGCGGGTGGGAGGGATTGTTCACAATGGTTTGTACTTTAAATAAAATCCTTCTCTTAGCTTATCCAGTTTATTCTTATCCGATACCTTAATATTACCACCCCAACATACCACAGCGTAAAAAATGACACTCGCCACAACGGTTTCATAAAACATCCGCAGCATAATGCTACAGACATTAAATGACCTGAGCCTCCTAAGAAAGTACAGCCGACTCTGTCCTTTTTTATAGAGTGCCATTGTGTTAAGTGACCAATCAAGTTTATTGTCCAAATGGACTCCCAGGTATTTATAATCAGAAACCGTATCCACTATCTCCCCCTTGACAGATATAGTCACGTGAGTCTTGCTTCTCCCAAAGTCTACAACCATCTCCCGGGTTTTACTGATGTTCAGTTGTAAATAATTACACTCACACCAAGAGACAAAGTCATCCACAACAGACTGGTACTCAGAGGTATCGCCCTCCTTTATACACCCAACAACCACAGAGTCATTAGACAACTTCTGCAGGTGGCGAGTTATATCTAAAGTCGGATGTATAAAGTGTAAAAAGAATCAAGGAAGGTTGGGTATTTTTGTATTGATTCAAAACTGTGCAATTATCACTGTAAACAATAAGGCCTCCAAGAACTCAGTACTACACTAAAAGCACAAATAAGTCCACTACTTGTAGTAAATAATAATAACTTAAACAAGGCGCTAAAGAATGGGGGCTACACAGGAGTAGAACATTTGTATGAGAATTAAGACATAATTCATGACTAAAATTGTAATATGCATGTAGTCTGCTAGAGCCAATTACACAACCATCTAGTCACTGATCTTTCAGCAGAATATTGACAATGACAATGGCTATTTTTGTTCATCTGTACCTTGAACAAATTAAAATGTAGCATACCATTCACTTGTTTGCTTCCAGGGTTTGATGTGTTATTCTGTTTGGAATTCTCATGAAGGAGCTGGAACCAGTCCCGCAAACGATCTCCAAGGTCAGCTAAATCCTGGCCAGTACATGTCTCTCCTGAGAGAATCAACCATAGATAAGTGACACTTCTTAGAAAATTGGCCAGTAAATTGCAAATTATTAGTAAAATCAGTTAAATCACAAACTGTATGAAGAATTCTGCTGAATCCCGAACCAAAACGGCAAGTAAGAGTTAATATGACACACGTAACAAGAAGAAAAAAATTTGTGATTTCCTCGTAAGTGTGACCACATGATTTTAAGGGTTCGGATTCTGCACTTGGATTTGGAGGAATCTGAATCCTGCTTAAAAAAGCTCAGATTTGGCCAAATCTCAAACCAAATTTGGATTCAGTGCATCCATATAAATTATTCTCAATATATGTGGTAACAAAGATACAGAACATGTTCTTTATAACTCACACAATCTTTGATTGCTCTGATTGCTCAAGCCTAAAAGCTGCTTTCTGATACTGACTTTGTTATATGGATATCAGTGGGGTAACTAGGGGACCACAGGCCTGGGTGCAAAAACTGTACCCGCACCACCCCCAGTCTTCCTCCCCAACCATAGGATCTTCTTGTCTTGTGCTCGATGACTCCAGGGGGTCCTACTGAGAGGGGCAGGCTGGGGTGCTGCTCCCCCAGTAGTTACAGCACTGACTGATACAGTCACAATTTTTGCATTTCAATTTTAATCTCCAAACTTAACAACATACATTTTTATGCCCTGTGACAGCGCTGTATGACATTTTCCCGTAAGTGGGCAGGATATCAGATAGACAACATGTTTGTTTGGAGGGTGGCTGGTGTGATAATGGAACATTTATATAAATAGTCAATATCCTCTTGCTAGTAATGGAGGGCCAGAGACTTATTTTTTTTTAAATCCACCACAAGCCACCCCCAGCTCAGAAGTACTTACAAGCACTCACACACTGAGGTGGCTCAACTGCAAATGCAAAGAACCTGCCTAACACTGGGCTGGGTATTCTTTAAAAGGCTGGAGTACTGTTTATATTTGTACTCCAATCTATGGAAGGATTGTGCCACCCCCAGCACAGCACAATTAAAAAAATAACTGTGTGTTCCTCCATAACTAGTGATAGGAACATGTCCCTACAACCAGGGGTGCTGCTGCCATGTGGCCAGTTGAGAAACTCACCTCAGGTGGAAGCAGCCGCAAGTTACCAGGGGAGGCAAAACACAGAAATTCCAATTTTTGAAAGGCTAATTAAGGGCCGCATAGACCCCAGAAATGCTCTTGCCTATAACTTATAGAAACAAGTCAATATCACTTTAAATGATGGTGTCATGCAAAAAAATCTTTGGATTTCTATGCTGAAGAGCAAAGCAAAGCTTGTAGCCATTTGTGTGGTTAATAAGGGATGTAACCTCTCACAGTGCAAAATCATTTCAAGATACAGCCTACATTTCTGGGAAACCAGCATTTATGAACCTGATAAATTGGAACAGATTTTCCCTATTACAATAAAACTACTCACACTAGTAGTTTACACTATTTCATTTCATCCTTCTAAACTATAGGGAAAAAATTGATAAGGTTAAAGCTTTGCTCTGCTTTGATGGATATGTGTTTTGTTCCCAGGCACCAGAACTAAGTTATTGTTTCTAAGTTATTGCTGCATTGGGCTAATCTTAGTGTGGCCAAGCCTTTGGAAACTCTATCATCCACGGCAGGGCTTTCAGACTAATGCTGTTTGTAAAGGATTGTTCCTAGGGAATGGCCGAGTGGCCCTCTAGTACATAATAACAAAACCAATAACACTTTACATTAAGGAACGCTGCTTACGTCTGGAGAAATGGCAATTTTTACTCTTTCCAGAGAAAATGTTTTTTTTTTTACTGTGAAAAGCTGTAAATTAATCCAATGGTCTGCTAATGTTGTAATAGCAGAATTCCCTAACACCACCAAATACAATGAATTTCCAATGGTTTTGTTCATCATTATTTGTTACTTTTAGCCTCTCTTTGGAACAGTGTTTCCAGGGATATTGTGAATGGTGGAATTTAAGAAACTCAGCTCTGAGTCTATGTAGCGAACGGTGGCTATACTTATATGTTATGTTAGTCTTTTTCTTTCTCTTGTGGCAGAGGGGAGCTTCAATAACAAGCAAAACATATTGGAGCTATAAAGACGTACCTTGTTTGCCAGTCTCTGTGGTAGTGGTAGGAGTGTGTTCTGTTGGGCAAGGGCATGACCCTTGGCACTTAACAGTCAGCTGTTTGCTACTGAGGCATGCTTGCTGCTCCAGTTTACACTGATGTCAGAGAAAAGAACATGGTCAGACAGCAAACAATTGAGCAATGCACCCATATTCTATTTGCTGTTAAAATAGCAAACAAATTAAGTATAACAATACAATATATCTACCATATCATAGGGGATAGCCTTTTCAAATGCCAAAAGAAAGTGGAATGCCCTTAATGGCATTTTTGGTAGAATATATACATATATATTGGTGTAACAATTATAATTGATCAGCTTTAACCAATATTGGTTTGACTAACCAATACTTAACCAATACATTTGATTGTTGTGCCTGGTTCTATTGGTTTTTGAACAAGATAAGACTATCCAACATCATAGAGATCTGCCCCAGACCAGAAACTTTTACATAATCAAACATTTGCTCTCATTATTCTTACTGCACTTGACCAAATACAGGGTTATTGCTAGTGCTCTACTAGAATTGGATACATTTGATCCATGCTGCTGCGTAAACCCATTCATTTGTATTATTTTATTCTATTGATCAGTTTACATAATCTGGTTAACTTCAGGAGAAACTTGTTAAGCTTAGAAAGCACAAGTGATTTCATTAATTCTCTGGCATAAAAACCCATGTACTGCAGTTGACTCCTTACCACAGAGCTGTATGTGTGTCCATCAGAGCCACAGACTGCAGCAGGCTGGGTCACATGGCAGGGCTTGCAAAGACTGTCTCTGTTTCCATGAATCTTCATGCTAGGTTGTTTGATTCTGTCCAGGAAAACAGAAGTAGGAGGAATCATAAGAACAGAATGGAGGACACAAAACTGATTTATTTATAAGATAATTGGCCCATACATTCTCCCAGCAACCTGCAGCAAGTGTCATGGCACTCATTTAGCAATGGATGTTAGTGAACCTTGAAAATACTGGCAGTAACTCCATGGTACCCCTGACTTGTGGCTAAAGATTTGAACATTAATGCTAACACATCCCATGCCACAAGCTGAGGTGGATGTTACTTAGTGGGCACATTCAAATGATGTTGGCATTTTGGGAAGAATGATGCATTGTGGATAATTGCATCTTTGCATTGTTAATACATGAACCATTGGGCATTATAAATTAGCAAGTCTGGGCCAGGAGGGTTGCAGCATTAAAATTAAACATTTAATTAGCTGCTATATGTTACAGGCCCGGAAACAAATTGTGGTCAGTGCTATAATATAGTACCCATAAGATATGTTTTTAATGAACCCATCAGGAAGGCATCCCTTTTTAGATGTTCCCTTTTTGCTGCCCCTCCATAACTGCATAATGTCTCTAACATACAAAGCAATGGCTGCACCTACTATAATTGATCAATATATTGGGGCTTTTGGTACCCAATATTTTTTTATAGATGGATGGGATTATTCAGCAGAACCTAGAACTATTTGGTTCTTACCTGTGCTCCAACTTCTTACGGCTTATGCACATTGCTTTTTGGTAACCATGTGCGATGCAAACTTTGTGTCGGCTGCATTTCACTTTCTGGCAAGGGTCCTTTGTAGTGTCCAGAGCTGGAAAAAAATAGTGTGAGCCAATAATATAAGAATCTTGGGTTGATTCTGGAAAAGTTTATTGTGCTTCAGTGTTCTATTCTATTAACAACTGGCACAATTTATTCTTGATAAGTAAGGCACTGCCTGTTTGTCTAGAAACACAGCTATAAGGAATCTGCATTCCCTAGGACTAGTGATGAGGGATTCTGTCCCCTTTCACTTCACTAAAAAATTAGTGAAACTGCTGAAAAATTTGCACGTGCAACTTTTTTGGCGCTACCACGACCATTTGATGCAACTTTTTCCATTTGATGCATTTTTTTTAACATGACCGCGATTTTTTCTTCACTCAATTTTTGTTGCTGCGATTTTGCAGCAGTTTCACGAAAAAAGTTTGCCGATGGTGAAATGTGGAATTTTGCTGCGAATCCATGTCTGCCGAAAAAAATTCACTCATCACTACCTAGGTCATCAAAACTGAAGTTCTGGCAAGGCTCGAGGTAGGGAATTCATTCTACTGGATTATAGCCCTGTGCCTTTTTTCATGTGTGGCCTTTTATTAAACATGACCATCTTATCTTTATTTTTAATATCTAAAGCTAGCATATTAAATTCCTATATAGAACAAATTCACACACATATAATGCTGTATGGTTTCTGAGGGACAATAATAACTGTGCAGGAGGCTGGCATTAGGGCATTAGGTGTTTGATGAAATGCTTTACTATAAGAATGCCAGTTTAAGTGAGATGTATCAGTATAACAGGACATATGCCAAGGTATGATTAATACATCCTGTCCATTCAGCCGTCCCCTTTCCTACATTACATTTATACACGGTCTTGGCATGAACTATTATGCAATAATAAATCTCTAGTAGATATTGCTGGATTTAAAAGGCTATGTCATTTCTGCTGAAGGTATCCCATGAGGATAACTAGAAAACATCATTCCATCTAGTTAATAAGCCTATACAAAGAGCAGAGACTGATATCTTAAACTTTACTAACTAAAATAGCAATGGCTGAATGTGACTTAAATCCTGCAAACCTTTTTCAGAAATAGGGCCTGATTCAATTCCATTTTATGGTTTATCACATGAAACTTATGGGCAAGATTCAATTTGAGAAGAAAGAACTTTTCCTAATTCAGTCCCAGTTTTATCCTATAGACATCATGTGATAAGTTTTTCCTCACTGAATTGCATCTGGCTCTATGGGAAAATCTGGATTGAATTAGGAGATAAGCTTTTCTCAACAAATTGAATCTGGTCCATAATGTTTTTTGTGGCCTCGCCACAAATCCGGGCCTGCATATTAATTGGCGTATTACATTTTTTTTTTTTTACCAAACTGGAATATATATATCAGTAAATATTGCCCTTTTACCAGCTGGCAAGCCTGGATCGCATGTCTATTTCAGTAAGCACAGACTTTTTTTTCTCTGTCTCCTGTCTTATTGTATTCAAGTTCTGAAGGTAGGCCTATTGGACATTTACTGTGACAGTTTTATTGGCTACAAACAATCTGGAGGATAGTAACACTCTAATGGAAATTAGAAAGTAGTATCTGGTTTGAGTATGCAAACCAGAGAATGCTGTGAGCTTATTAGTACAGGTATAGGACCAGTTATACAGAATGCTCGGGACCAACAGTATTCCGGATAAGGGGTCTTTCCGTAATTTGGATCTCCATACCTTAAGTCTACTAAAAAATCAATAAAACATTAATTAAACCCAATAGGATTGTTGTGCATCCAATAAGGATTAATTGTACCTTAGTTGGGATCAATTACAAGGTACTGTTTTATTTCTACAAAGTAAAAGGAAATCAGTTTTAAAATTCTGCATTATTTGATTAAAATGGAGTCTATGGGAGACGGGCTTTCCGTAATTCGAAGCTTTCTGGATAATGGGTTTCCGGATAAGGGATCCGATACCTGTACTTGAAGGTCAGAGGTTGGACCACCCTGAGCTTCATTTTTAAAACATCTAACATCTAATATACAGTATATTGGAATGTAATTTATAAATTTACCAAATAGTTCCTTGGCAATAGCCAAGGCAAATGCCCACAACATCCTTCCCCCCCTCCCCAGGAAGTCCTGCTTTCTACATGGCACTCTTTTTTTATCATTTTCATTTAAGAACTTACTACTTTTCAGTCCATACTTAACAAATGAAATGCCATTTCTTTGCCCACACTGTCCCTGAGTTCTGTGCTCCAGTCCTGTCCAAGGCTGAATCCCTGGTGCTGTGAGTCACTAATTAGCCCTTTATATAATGCCTGGTTTTTGTACTCAGCCCCTGCAGACTGAAGGCAAAATGATTTTTCATCTTTCCTCCAGCTCTGCTGGTTAGAGATTACATTTATGGCGGCACGAAGAGTATTTAAGGCAATAAAAAAAGGACACAGGACAGCTATTGACAACATAAATTAAGCAAGGATGAAAGGCTTAATATTTTATTCAGCAGATGTGTGCTGACAGTGTTTTAATGATTGCACAGGAAAAGGACAGAAATTAACCACTTAATTGGCCAAGAGACCAGCACAGCACTGCAAGTCCCTCAAGTAGCAACGAGGTTACATTTGACTTTAAAATAGATCTTTCATATGGACCCGGAATGGAGCTGTAAGAATGGCTTCTTCGGGAATGAAATGGCTTTGGCATTTTTTTATTTTCTGTGAATTACTGCAGTTAGACAAATTGGCAGCCTGTGCATAGGAATTGTATTCATATTTGCTGCAAGGATCATGATCTGGAATAAATTAAGGCTCTTTGTTCTTATAACAGCCCTGAATACTAAGCCAGACCTCTCTTGTACTTAAATGTAGCTGGATCACGCACAGCGCCAATAACCCCTTTTTTATAAAGGGCAATTGCTGATTTTTTAAGACAAAAGTTGGATCACTAATTAAAAGCATTTTGGCCCTTATACACATTGTCTGTCATGTTTTTCATCTGCTCGCTAACATAAAGTGGCTGAGAAGTTCCAATACATTTGAATGAGACATAATACTTGTATAAGCTATTTTTCCTCCAAACCATGTGTACGCTTTCCTAAATAAACACTGTGTAGGCCTGTATGGCAATCTGTGGCTACTGTAAGATATCATAGATAGTCACTATTTATTGAGCTAGTGGGGGTTATTTGGACCTGACTGATGGCCATTCCCTACTGTAAGGAGGGGATTTATCAACTTTTGAGTTTGATTTTTTTCATGATTCAAGTTTTTTGGAGCTAAAAAACTTGTTTTCTAATTATCGTTAAAAAGTAAGTGCACAAAACCCCAGAAAACTTGAATGTAAAACTTCACCATCTAAAAGCTTGCGATGGGAGTTGTCCTAGGCAAAGTCAAGCAATATTTACAAACTCAAATTTTCTGAGCCAAAACTCGGAAAATTTTAATATTCCAGTTTTTAATTCAAATGAGTTTTCCTTATTAATACAAAAACAAAGATTTGAGATTATTCAATTCAGTAAAACAAACTCGAATTCACAAACTCAGAAACTGATAAATAAGCCCATAAGTCTCTGTTAAAAACAGTTGTTTTCTTATGGAGACGAAGTACCCGCAACTGATTTCTTTCACGTATTCCATAACTGATTGTGCCTGAAACTAGGTTTCTCCGCAAAGTGTGCTAGACATTTAGAGCAAGTCAAATATCACCCTGTGTGGAACAGATCAATAGGAATTGGTTGATAGTGCAAGAAGTAAATTGCTGACTGTACAACACAGTGTTGCAGTGACACAGAATGTATAATAATGATTTCTATGGTACCTTCATCTCCAGGCTGGTTATCCTCCCAACTTTTGATATAGTCGTCCTGTAAAAAAAAAGCAGGCTGTTATATTATGTTTAGTGCCAGGTCTATAACATTAAGATTCTATGGCCTACCTACAGTGCTTGATTGACTGGACAAGCCGTGATTCTTTCATAAATCTCACATTCACTTACATTTTGACTGTTCATACATGCAGAAGCAGAAAAAAAGACTTTTACAGTAACTATGAAGTGATGGCTGTGCAAGTTCTGAGCATTTCTCCAATGTTAGAGCTGGCAGTCATACGAGGCTGGCGAGCAATGTAGTAAAGATCAAGACTCGAATATGCGAGCCAAAAGTCAAAGGTTATTAAAATATCAAGCAAATCTCCTGCTTCTGGATTAATTTGCCTAGCACTTAGCAAAGTGATAATCTAGACGAGTTGTCTAGTTGCCAGTTTGCAACACTGAGGGGTTTGTGAGCAATCATGTCAGCAGCTACTAGCCTAATGCCTATAAAGCTGTCAAAATCAAACCAATGAGCTGTAACATTTTATATAACAATGTGTTTTGTTTTAGCTTACAAATATAAAACCCACCAGCTGCCGTTTGTAGGTTTATTACATGTTCCCATGTGTTTGGCTCCAAATCTGAACCTCTTTGCATTCCTTCCCCCCTTGTTCCTTGGCATTCTAGTTCCCTCTCCAATATTAAAGTGGTGCAGTAGAGACTGCAGTTTTATTTCCTGGACTGATATAACTGTGAGTAGGTATCTTCATTCCATTACAAAATGAGAACCCAGATTAAACTGAATTTGCTAAATTCCAATCTTTATGTATAAAAAGGGCAAAACTTGGTGAATGGACTCAAACTAAACTGCATTATTGCCAGTGAAAGTTACAAAAGATTGTGCCATGGTGCCATGGTTTATACATGAAGATTGGAATTTAGCAAATTTAAATGAAATAGCAGTTCTTTGTTAAGTGCCCAGTCTTGGCCAATATATATAGAATTAGCCCGATCTGGGTCAGACTGAATTGTGTCCATTATGAAGCGACTGTGGGAAAATCACTCAATGTAGAGTGCCTGGCTTTGCAGCTTTGAATGTGACAGGCGGCTTACTGGCTTTGTAGCTGCTATAAAGACATTTAAATTCCATCTTCTTATAAGACCAGGAAAATCCATGTTTTGCTTTTTCATATTAGACTTTAATCCTTGAAGGAAAGAACATATTGTTCCTCAGAGTGTTTTCTATGTGATGGTTCTCACACAACAAAAGGTAATAACATTAGTACAATATGCGTATTTGTTTTAGCTCATGAAAATTTGATTTGTTCTACTGCCTGAGTTCAGTTTGATTGGCCGTATATTCACACCATAGCTACTTTACATTCTTCTGCTGATGGGTGACTTTTAACAAATGTCAAATGCTCAATAAAACAAGTTTAAACCCATGGGGAAGGCGCAGAGCAGAAAAATGAAATCAGGAATGGTGGCGGGAGGGGGTAGATAGGGGGAAATCTGCATGAAAATACTTGGTTACTGTCAAAACAATATTGCTCTCGTAAAGTTGTAAGCAGTGAGCATCATCAATATTCTATTGACTATACTCAAATGTCAGCATCTCAGCAACTCTAAGAAAATCCTCACTGAATCATTTTTGGTCATCATTACTTTTCAGACTCCATAAGCAAATTCAATTTGAGGGGTCTGCTGGAGTCATCTACATAGCTGCTGCCTCACGGTGCATGTAAAGGATAACAGATATTATATTATCTAGGAGTGTTTTGCCTCAAACCGGACACTGTACATACCATAGGCCCATAAAATAACCTTGCAGTACCCATGTCAGACTTTGGATACCTCTGTAGTTGTTGCTGCTGCTGCTGCAGCTGTTACATTGGGTTTAGAGGGCAGCACAAAGAGTCAATCTATGGTGCAATGTTTGCATCAGTTCCTATATATATCCCCCCAGCCCGACATTAGTATCCAATGCTATATTATATACATGCCAACCTTACCACATTTGGTGCTGCACAGCCACCATAACAGAGATCTGGTATGCATCTATGCTTCTAAGCACCAGTCACCAGGTTAAATCCATGGTGACTAGTGCTTAAACCCAACTTGGCTTCCCTTTCCAGAAAAACTAAGACAGACAAGAGATCAAGGTAGTTTTGAGCTGTGAATCATCCAGACACAATCCCGTGTATTAAAGTTGCACACTTTTAAACCATTAAGCTCCACAGTTATTGCCTTTTTTGCTACTGCCAATCACCACTTCTGATTTCCCCAGGGACCAGCTAGGTCTTTTTAACATCAGAAAAAGGTTCTGTGTGCAACTTTATTTAGGAAACTCCTGTCACGGAAAGGGAAAGATGCTAAATATAAGTGCAGGTACTAAGCAGAAATAATTATAGCAGGGAACAGCTTTAACTGTTCTTATTGCAGGAAAAACAAGAGGAGGGGAGCCTGGGGTCTACTGAGAATGGATTTGGATGTAACAATTTTCTACTGAGAAAGGCAAATATAATGGGCCTCTGTGTGATAATATAAATAGGTGTAAGCAGGGTCGGACTGGGGGGTGCAGGGCCCACCAGGGCTCCCGCCCCAGGGGCCCTGCAGGTGCCCTTGCTGGCTGCGTCCCTTAACCCCCCCCTCGCAGGGGCCCCCCTAACCCCTGCAGCGGCCCCCACCCAGCGTCCTCCCCTGACCGCGCGGGTAATTTTAACGTGTCAGTCGAGGAGCAGTCGGGCAGAGGGAGCGCAGCAAGGGTCGGGTCTGGGCTGCCGGGGCCCACTCCAACCCTGGGTGTAAGCTCTTCTGGCAGTGCTCTGCCCCAACTCTTTAGAGCCCAGATAAATCTGTAAACTGCACAGTTGCCAGTTCACCCAATCTGCAAACACAGATGCACTGCTATTTCTAACCCCTTTTTTGCTTTACTGAGTATTCCTGCTGCCTAGCTGTTTCAGCTGCTCAGGGTGTACAGAAAGGAGCACTGAGGGTGGCACCATATAAAAGGAAGTATAAAAATAGAAGAGCAAGGGTGAAGAATGGCTAAGCCTACTAAAGAAAGGGGAATGGGATGTGGGCAGAAGAGAACGGAAGAGGAAATAAGGGAAACACTAGGGAATAGGACAGAAAAGAAGTGAAAATGTGGAAGGAGTAAAGTAAGAATGAAGAGAAAAGGGGAGACGGAAAGTATGTATGAAGGAGAAAAAATGCTGAGTATTGGGATAGAAAGAGAGAAGAAAACAGAGAGGAAATAAAAGGAAAAAAAGGAAACAAAAAAAGCAACAAAACAAAGGGGCAGAGCATGGGTAGAAGAATAAATACTGGCACATTTCTGTACAGACTCAGCACAGTAAGTGAATGAGTGAGACTGACAGTTATCCCTGTGCTGCTGATGGATTCACACTGTTGTATGAAGATCCTGAAAAGGAGACATTTCATATCCTAGGAAACCATTATTTTTACTATAAAGCCAATAAGCAGGTGTCATTTCATATAATACCCATATATAAATTTCACCTACACTGTTATTTGATTGTTGAGTACACTATACTTATTTGTAATCAAATGTACAGACTTGGCATCAGAAACTGCAGCATTAGCTCCATATAAAACCTCTTACATACTAATGCATTATCAACTTCACAGATATGAGCTGACTACCATACTATATTTTTATGCTGACATTGATGTGATGTTGCAGCAGAACCTCAGTTCCAAGCAGTTACCAGGGAACATGAGACAAAGGGTACTATTCAAATAATCCCACTTCTACCAGGATAATTTAAACCTACCTGATTGCTATTTTTCCTGCCAAAAAAACCTCTATTAATGGTTGAACTTATGCCCCAGCTTGTTATTGCTGTAGCGGAACACTTAAACACCAGCAAGATCATAGCTGGATAAGTTATTGATTGGCCACAGCACAGCTGTTACAATGTCAACCTGTTCATCCATAAAATATTGCTCTCTCTCTCCAGGGAGCCGTGTGAATTATTAGTAAAAGAGAAGAAAGCAGATTATTGAGTTTTTGCCAAGAGGTGAAATAAATTCTATCATATCTATAGGATTCTCTATATTCCCTTGTGTATGTATTTTATTGCGACAAAAAGAAACACAATTCTTACTTACTTTGTTCCTTATAGTAACAATCAAGAAGCTACTCTATAACCCAAGTGCATGTTTCATATTGGCTGTAACATTTCACTGAACATATCTCAATGTCAGGTATTGAGTGAGAGGTTATGAAATGATCTGTCGCAGGTTTATATACATGATAGAACTGTAATAAGGATTAAACATTCCCACCGAGCTTTTAAAACCCTACAGCAGATTGATATACATATAAAACAGTGGCGTCCATAATGACATCTAACCATAAAACCCCACTTTAATTAGCCTGCATATTGTTCTGGATTCATTTCCTCAGTGGGTCTCTAAATTAT
The DNA here is from genome assembly GCF_000004195.4 of Xenopus tropicalis. NCBI lineage: Eukaryota > Metazoa > Chordata > Amphibia > Anura > Pipidae > Xenopus > Xenopus tropicalis. The sequence goes on along the minus strand of NC_030683.2, from coordinate 41,324,582 downwards.
GAAAACCTTGTTACTTACTAGTGGTTTTACTGTTTTCCATCTATGAAAGGTTTTTATTTGCCCCTGTCATTTTTACCTACTGACAAAGTTCTAGTGTTGCACTCAAAGGTAATTTTAATAGTGTGCATTTACATTCTATATCAGGGCTGCCCAACTGCAGGCCGATGGGTCAGATGGGGCGGTCCAATGGATTCTTATGGCCCCCAGCCTGCCCAAGGGCTTCATAGACTTTACTGTATGACATCCGGCCCATGGCCATACTGCATGTAATGCAAAGAAATAATAGGTACGATACATGTAATATACTGGACAGCACTGTTCTAGAAAATGAAAATATACAGGTACAGGAAAGCAAAAAACAAGAGAGAGTTGGTTATAAGCAGAAAATTTACTAAAACTAGAAATAGAAAATTGTGAAGGAAAGTTTGGTATAGTAACCAAACAGTGTTTTTAAAGGTAAGTGTTTAACTAACTGCCACATTTATCAAAGCTAATCAATGTGTCGGTTTGTCAGCATATGGTGACAATGATTTGAGAAGTCTAACAACATTCTGTTTATGGGTATCTTAGAGTTCAATGGTGGACAGCTGCTGTTCCAGGGGCCCCTGCCGTGGCCCCCGCACAAGGGTCCCCGCCACCTGCCCAACCCCCGAGCTTGCATAAATGAAACTTACTTTCAGCGTGTCAGGGGAGGGAGATCTGCAGCCCAGGGAGCTCCGGCAGAGATTGGGTCTGGGTCAGGACCCACCAGGTTTTTTCCCAGTGCCCCGCTGGCCCAGTCTGACCCTGAATGGTAATGCTAATCTCTAACACAAGTACAAATATAACCCTTCTTACTAAATGCTGAGGATATGGCCCAGCCCATACTGGAAAATCACTGAGTGGTATGCTATAAATAAGCCCAAATGGGGTTCCTGACTTTTATTTAGTTACAATTTATATATACAAAATAGATCATATTGCTCTAGTTTTCAGGCATGTGGTATAAACAGATTGCAATGAGGCCCAGTAACTGATAGTTGTGCCAATTAATTGATGCACAAATTTGTCACATAACACACAACTTTAAGCTCTTGGGCTGTTGTCAAGTTGCAAATGCCAGTATCATGACAGCTAAATACTCCTGGGGGATGCTGGGGTTATAGTGCAACAACAGCTAGAGGGCCAGTTACAAAGCATCAGCATAAGTCTGTGCTGATTACTAATATTGCCACTGGGATACAGGAATGTGGTTTCCATTTATACTGGTTACATGTCCTTCTCTATCCTAAATAGCTTGTAGCTTGCTATGAGAACATACTATTTATAAACAAGCTCTCCTGGTTACTATTGGATTGCTTACACACTGATTGTTTATAACTGAAAGAACATTCCATATTTATTCCTCTCTATCCTATAGCAGATCATTTATTGTACAGATTCCAGCAGAATTCTATAACACATGCACTGTCAACAGTTGCCTGATAATATAATATCAATTCTATTTCTTGCAAAAATTAACACCTACTTGGGGCAGGCGGTACTTAAAGAAAATTGCGGTTCGTGAGCTTTTGGCAACACAATATGGATTTTTTCAAGTATGTGTTGGCCCTAGAGTGATGCAGCCTCCAGTTTTCCGGGAAATGGTCCATTTTCTGAACAGTAGTTTTCCGAAAGTAATGGTTACGTGCGTAATAGCATGAGCTAAATAACGAATGCGGCGAAATATATCGCGCGCGGTGGGAAATAACGCAAGAAAATTGCTCATCGTGAGTTAAATAACACAAAGAACATCGCTTCTTAATTATGACACGTGTCCTTTCAGTGAATCGATCGTTAAGTCGCAAAAAATAATAAGTGATAAAATTTTTAACGCATGCTATAAATAGCACTCGTTTTATCGATCTTTAGTGAATTGGCCCCTCCAAATGTTACCTTAACTAAGCCAGGCTTTATATTAGTATGTAAATATATATGTAAGCCTGCAGATTTACAGACACTAAGGGGCTGATTTACTAACCCACGAACAGGTCGAAATGAGTCCGATTGCGTTTTTTTCGTAAAGATCGGTATCTTGCGATTTTTTCGTATTTTTTGCGATTTTTTCGGCGTCTTTTATGAATTTTTCGTTACCAATACGATTTTTGCGTAAAAACGCGAGTTTTTCGTAGCCATTACGAAAGTTGCGTAAAATCTTGCGATTTTTCGTAGCGTTAAAACTTGCGCAAAAAGTTGCGCTTTTTTCGTAGCGTTAAAACTTACGCGAAACTTCGCACCTTTTAAGTTTTAACGCTACGAAAAAGGTGCAACTTTTCGCGTAAGTTTTAACGCTACGGAAAAATCGCAAGATTTTACGCAACTTTCGTAAAGGCTACGAAAAACTCGCGTTTTTACGCAAAAATCGTATTGGTAACGAAAAATTCGTAAAGACGCCGAAAAAATCGCAAAACATACAAAAAAGTCGTAAAATGTTCGTTTTCAAGTCGGAACTTTTCCAATTCGGGTCGGATTCGTGGGTTAGTAAATCAGCCCCTTGCGAAACTTAAAAGGTGCGAAGTTTCGCGTAAATTTTAACGCTACGAAAAAAGCACAACTTTTTGCGCAAGTTTTAACGCTACGAAAAATCGCAAGATTTTACGCAACTTTCGTAATGGCTACGAAAAACTCACGTTTTTACGCAAAAATCGTATTGGTAACGAAAAATTCGTAAAGATGCCGAAAAAATCGCAAAAAATACGAAAAAATCGCAAAATACCGATCTTTACGAAAAAAACGCAATCGGACTCATTTCGACCCGTTCGTGGGTTAGTAAATCAGCCCCTTAGGGGCAAAATTATCAAAATTATAATTTAAGTTTTTATTGCAATTTGAGTTTCCGAAATGCAATTTCTGGTTGTATTTATTGTTTCAAAGCAACTAAGTTGTGTTTCATGTTTTTTTCATAAATAAGAGCAGATTTAAGATTTAAAAACAACTTGAAAATTTCAATTTTGATAAATCTGTCTCTAAGGGGGTTATTTATCAACATTTATATTTTAACTTTTACAGCATGAAATGAATGTGAAATATAGTTTAAAAAAAACTCAAGTATTTGATATTTATTAAGTGAAAAAAATGAGGTCAAATCTAAAACTTCTGCATATGAAAGCTTGTGAGGCCATGCAGGAGTCAATGGGTTTTTTTAAAAGTTTGGGTTTTTTAGAGCCTTTAAAAATATGAATTTGAGGTGTTTTCCATGATAAGCATATATGCAAATAATGCATTCAGTTTAATTTTATATTAAATAAGAAAGGCAAGCAGGAAAGGTGGCTAAAGATTTGAGCTTTATAATGCAGCACAAGGATTTCTCCATTCCTGCTGTGTAATACATGAGACTTGTGTCCATTCTCTATTTAATTATGTACAATGGTCTTGCTGGGGATGGTAGAGGAGCATGGGGGTGGGGGAATTATATTCACACCTCACATAACCTTGGTGGTTGATGAATTGGTATTTCACCTTCAGTGCATCTCAGCAGGAGGGAGAGAAATGCCAGAAACAATGTTATGTGAAGTTTGGGTAATTGTATTCATTTTCAAACGAAATGTCCTTTCCTCCTAGGTGACTTAACTATGTATACGGGGAATGTGGAGTTATTACTATAGTAAAAATCTGTATTAAACCACAAGTTAATATAGTAAAATAGGGGGAAAGCAAATCCACATAAATAACCAAAATGTGCAGTTGTTTCCTGTGACTGTATAGAATGTTCCTGCGCGGTCCTGAATGGACAGCTCCACTTTGTGTATAGCGGGTAGGAACAAAAGCTCTCCAGAGAGGGGCCTGGAGAGCTCTCTTTTATATACAGGTATGGGACATATTATTCTGAATACTCGGGACCTGGGGTTTTCTGGATAAGGGGCCTTTCTGTAATTTGGATCTCCATGCCTTAATTCTTAACTATTCATTTAAACATTTTATAAACCACAGGATTGCATTGCATTCAATAAGGATTAATGATATCCTACTAGGGATCAAGTACAATGGATTCTATGGCAAATGGTGTGCCTGTAATTTGGAGCTTTCTGGATAATGGGTTTCTGGATAATGGATAGATACATTTGAAGTGAGCCTAAAGGTCTTCATATTTATATATTAAGGTGAGAGTGTTCTTGCACTCTCCCTCTTAATTGACCACTACCCTTGACTAATTCTCTAATTTTACTGAATACAATCTGTTCTCTGATTATAAAGCACAGAATCTAGAGCAGTGAAGTTGAGGATTTTTAATGTGATATTGTTTTATGTTCTAAGTGTGAAGAAAAAACTCTGAAATATGCTGTTTGCATATGTTGTGTGGCACATTAGTATTGTAAGCCACCTTTTGAAGTAATTCTTTCTTCTATTCTTTTTTGGGGTAAATATGCATAAACTTTGCTCACTGTTCGGGAATGATTTTGACCGATTCTTTGAGACATAAGTGCTTGCACATTTTAATTATCAGTGTCTTAAATTCTTAGGTAGACTGAGATCAGGGGAACCTTTCTTACTCGTGAGCCACAGTCAAATGTAAAAAGACTTGGGGAGCAACACAAGCGGCATAAAAGTTCATGAAGGTGCCAAATAAGGGCTAAGATTGGCTATTAGGCAGCCTCTATGCACACTATCAGCTTACAGGGGCTTTATTTGGTAGGAAATCTTGTTTTTATTCAACCAAAACTTGGCACCAAGTCAGGAATTCAAAAATAACTCCCTGGTTTGGGGGCACTGAGAGCAACATCCAAGGGGTTGGTGAGCAACATGTACTTGCAGTCATAAATGAGTGCTTTTGCCAAGATTCTAGATTTTTTTTTTTGTCAGTTTTCAAATGTTGTTGTTCAGATGACATTTTACCAATTTTCGTATGAATTTGTCTGTAGCTCTTATTATATCTGTCATTCTGCAATTAAACCAAGTCCCACTTCTACGTGAGTCTTAGGGGCAGATTTACTAATCCACGAATCCAAATCCCGTAAGGGAAAAAATCGTATTGGAAACAAAAATTTTGCGACTTTTTTAGTCGCCGCCACGATTTTTCGTATTTGTCGTGACTTTTGTGTCGCCGTTGTGACTTTATCGTATTTTGTGTGACTATTTCGTCGCCATTGCGACGAAAAAGTTGCGCCGGCGATGAAAAAGTCGCAAAAAAAACGCCTTCGGACTGTTCATGGATTAGTAAATCTTCCCCTTATAATAAGGATTCTGCCAGCAGGATTTTGCATTTTATTTGCCAGTCATTTCACTTTAGGATAATTTCCTGAAAGGTAATTTTAATTTGCCTAGGAAACCTATACTTGTACATTTTTCCTAAATTTTTGTGTAATTCCACTTCTTTAACAAAATTTAAGGGTCCAAATAGCAAAGAAAAAAAAATAAGAGATTGCTATTTTGAATAATATAGAGATACATATCACAAAAAATGTTTTACATGTTCATTCACCTTCATTTTGGGGTCTCTAAATGCCAGTATGGATTTTAACTAGGAACATGCACACAGTGTCAGACTGGTGTATTTAGTGGCTCATGGGAAGAAATGAATCAAGGTCCCACCCTCTGCACTACTTCTCTATCCCCCACTGATTACTGGTCAACAGCATCTGGCTCACTTATTCAGCATCCGGTTCACCAACATGCCAGGTGAAAAGGGGCCCAACAGGAGCAGGGCCCATGAGGATTTTTCCCAGTGCCCTATTGGGCCAGTACAACCTTGAATTCATAGTACGAGTGCCAGTGTGTATGTGCTGGGAGGCTTTACTTTTCCTTTAAATAGAGATGTATACAATATATTTATTCAAAACATTGTTATTGTCTCATTCATTAAGTTAAAACTACCATAATAATGCAAATGTAAAAACTTTTTATATATAAGATTGTATAAATTACACTAATTTGTTTTACGTTTTTATAAATGTGTTAATGGGGCTTTTTGCATGTATTGTTCTGAGGTTAGACAGAAACATGTCCCCTGACAAAAGGCTGCTAATCCCCATTAATATACTAATGAACCCCCAATGTTACCCCTACATGAGATGTGAACTGAAGACTGAGTGAAACAATATCTTGAGTTGCAATTTCCATTTTGAAAATGTTGGGAAAAATGTCAGACAAAAATGTTCTGTAAATTTTGTTAATAAGACAAATTCACAAAAGTGTCTGTTAACTGTCTTTCTTTCGAGTGGAGAAAGTGTTTAAACCAGTTTTACCAGCACTTTTACTCCAAAAAAGTGCTACGTTTTTGTGAATTCCCCCCATATACAGTATACAGGGAAGTGGTGGTAGCATCGCCTTGTGCTATGCCGTTCATTAGCAGGGAATAGGTGTCTTGCTGAAACATAAGGAACAATTAATTGTGCAAAATACAGGAGAAACTGTTTTGGTCTCCAAAAAGCTGAAAGTGGGGGCAAATTTCATCCTTCGGCAGGACAATAACCCCAAACATGAAGCTCAATAACCATGAAATGGCTCAACAATTATCTGACTAAAACACAATTAGAAGAGAGAATTTACAATAGATTAAACAATTCAGTGAAGCCCGCAACTGAAAATATGATTAAAAAAGAACATAATTGAAACTACTCACCTCTACCTCCTGAAGGGCAAAGCATGAAATGAAAGCAAAAGGAAAAAAAATCTCAGTTAATTGCTTTAAATAACAGTATACTCTAATGGAGCATACAGAATAAAACATATACAGTATAACTCACAAACACATATAAATATAACTTAAAGAGGTACATATTATATTCACATTTGAGCTGCTCTAAAACATTTAACTTGTGCTCCGAGATTGTCTACAGATATAAAGATATGACATTGCAAAGAAAAATAACCATGGTAACCAGGGTTTTCTAACTTTGCTTTCTTACTTCAACCACTCCTAATAGTTTTATTAAAATGTGTTAAAGGGCCCACACAGCACAGAATCCCCAATATACCTATAACTGTAATCTGTTCCTTCAAAAGTATAAATAAATACCATTTTTATATGCTGAAATCTACCTGCAAAACAGTTTTTCTCTTTCTACATCATTTGAAATCCTGCTAGGAGAGGAGGGACTAAAACAGTGATATTACAAATTGTAACAACTTCTCCACAACTTACAGACAGCATGCAGGAACTATATAACCCACAATGCACTGCACTGCAATGTTCCTTTCCTTATCACATATGCAGGGAATTATGGGATTTGGAGGATGCAGGCTGTAGGCAGGCTGAGGACACTGTTACATTTTATTTAAGTCACAAAGTAGTCAGCCAGATCAGCAGGAGAACAGGGGGCCAGGCTTAGGTAACTGTTCCAAACTATATTATTACATTAAAAATCATGAAAACCCTGCATATTTATAATTGATATATATTGCATAGTTGCTTGAAATTATGATTACTTTTCAAAAGTTGTGCTTAGGTTGTGTTTGGGTGGTGTTCCCTTTTAAGGATATACCAAGCTGCAATGCTGTGTTATAATAATAGCTAGATTTTCTGCAGTAATTGGCTACAGTACTTTTCTAAAACTAAGGACTGGGCTTATATTGCTTTTATACTGATACATTTCCCAAGCCACCATACCATGGCACATTAAACCTTGAATGGTTGGCCTATTTATCTGAGGTCAGAGTCATTTATATATTCATTTTTATTTTCATTTCATTATTAAAGCTTTTGTCATTCCAACTGCTGTGTCACCACAACTCCCAGCATTCACCTTAGTTGTCAGCAGGGTTGCTGGTTGCTCCACAGAGTGGCCAAAGGTACCTAGAAATGCAGGATGCTATACTCTCGCAGCTACAGTTTCCAATAAAGTAAAATAAACGGGCCCAAGATAAAGGGCACCTCGCCATTATGCCAGTGTGATGCCTGTGTGTGAGCTAGCAGCTTTACTGGAATTCCTGGATTTTCTAGACCTGACAAGCAATTACAGTAGACTCTGTCATCCTAACGTTTACATTTCCACCATATGAAAATGAGATATATATTTATAGGAATCATCAGAGGCTGAGCAAGTAAAAAGGCAATTGCTATTCAGACGAGTTAATATTTGCTGCCTCACAGGTAGACGCCTACCATTGGAAATGGAAATATGTAAATGTAATTCAGTTTTGACTTCATATTTTTTACACATCACAAATTGTGACCAAGGCCTTATTCAGCTTCACACAGAAAATCCCAGAGGTTATTCATGTTGCTGTCTTAGGCCCTTATCTGTATCTGCCATATTGGGCCCAGCAGGCCTGCACACAGCACAGATCAAAACGCTGGTTCTGCTTTAGCGCTGATAGGGGCATGAAATCAAGGGGTGCCGTGACACTCTGGTGAAAGAGCCTGCACTCCATGAACAGATGTAATTAAAAGCTTTCCCTTCATAGAAATGGTTCAGATTTATTAACAACTTCAGATAGAAACTATTATGGAATCATCTGTTAAACACCATTTGGCATTCATAATTCGGCAAATAAGCACTTTGAATTTGATCATAAATCATATATCTATCTATAATCTTTATATATATATATATATATATAGAGAGAGAGAGAGAGAGAGAGAGAGAGGCATATATTACTTTGCTCAGAGTTCTTTCCATTCTGTAGATAATAAACAATAAAACAGCGCCCCCAGAGACAAATTATACTGAGAAATTGTAGTTATTATAGTCTCAGGAAAACATGAAACCTGAAAACACATAAGAAACAGAAGTGATAATCCAGTATTGTGAATGTTTCCCTATGAATGGAATTAGCACAATTCTATACTCAATGTGGTCATGAACCACAAATTAGTCTACACTCTGCACCACCCCACCCATTGTTTTGAGCCCCTCTGGGTGCTAAAAGGCATAGGGGAGTAACCTGTCCCTTAAAGTATAATCCATACGAAATATGAGTACACAGTTTATTAACGTTACCATTACAATTACCAAAGAACAATCTGTATCCGTATCTTAGGCGCTTTATAGAGGGATGGGAGGGGGATGGGAGAAGTCATTGGCGCCGCAGAAACATTGCACCTCACAAGGACATTCAATATATGGATATATTCTACTCTAACAAGAGTGTGCAGATCTGATTGGCTTATGTGAATAAGCAGCTCCCTTGGGCAAGGAGAATTCAGTATCCACCTTCTGCAACTGTAGGGTTTTGTGCAGGTGTTTAAAGGGACATTGCATTTTATGATATACGGATTCACAGAACAGTAAATGCTGTGTTGGCCTTTTCCTTTCTGAGTTAAACATTGGCACTCACATGTGGGCTGTTTTACCTTTAACAGCAATTCAAGCTTTACCAAGCCAATTACTGTTACTAATACTGGTCTAAGATAGATTAATGACCTTGAAGTTCTGGAATAGATCACTGTTATTCTCTTGACCTGGAATTTCAGGTAGGTAGTGTTGAAAATATACAAATACGTACAAGATCTAGGACTCTTATAAACACCAGTCTTGTCTTAACAAAGCATCATTTACCATTATCATAGTACATATAATAATTTGTATTTAGAGAGGATATACTACAATATTCCTCAAAGTGCGATTGATCAGAAAATATAGATCAAAGACTAAGGGGCACATTTACTAATCCACGAACGTCCGAAAAGCGTCCGAATGCGTTTTTTTCATAATGATCGGTACTTTGCGACTTTTTCGCAAATTGTCGCGACTTTTTTGAGCTCTCAATACGAAAGTTGCGACAATTCGCGAAAGTCGTAATGGCTATGAAAAAGTCGCGACAATTCACGAAAGTCATAATGGCAATGAAAAAGTCGCAACAATTCACGAAATTTGTAATGGCTATGAAAAAGTCGCGACAATTCGCGAAAGTCGTAACGGTTACGAAAAAGCCGCGCCAATTTACGGAAAAGTCGTAACGGTGACGAAAAAATCGCGCCAATTTACGGAAAAGTCCCAAAATGTTCGTTTTCCAATCCGAATTTTTCTCATTTGGATTCAGATTCGTGGATTAGTAAATCAGCCCCTAAGTGAGTTAATAGCCCCTTTTCTGCTTCTCCTTGTTCTGTTGTCTCCTTAGTCCCCAACATGGTTCTTTACTTCTCCTCCTGTCCCTATACCCTTAGTCAGTCATGGTTTTATAAACATTATTATGTTATTAAATGCTCTTTATTTTAATGGCACTGACCTTCTGTCATTAGATGGTCACGAATAACAAATCACAGTCAATTAAATTCATTCAAAATCTGCACAAATTTTTTACAGAAATCCTTTATTTACCAGAAAAAAAGCCACAATCTCTCATGTCATTGACAGCAGTTGATGAAAGCAATTTCAGCCTGTGGTTGAACAGCTAAGCAAATATTACAGAGGACAGACATTATGTGGAGGGAGGTGGCAGAGGGAAAGTAGAAAATGCAATTGTGTCTACAAATAGGAAATCCTGTGAAGAAGATTTGACAAGAGAGGACAGGGTTCTAGCGAGGATGTCCTACCAAGGAAGGAGATAGAGACTGATAGACGTTAATGACCTTCAGAAGGCAGCTGAAAACATGGCTCTCAAAATATGGCCAGATCCCTTCAGGGATTCTGCTTATTTGTTCATTTTTAACAAGAGCATATGTAAGATACTGTAGGAAAAATATAATTGAGTTCTGTGGTGCAGAAATGCCAGTCATCAAGGGGTTTTTGTCATATGTTATCTTACATGAAGAAAAAATGTTATTGCTTATTTTATCAAGAACAATGTATGGCAAGGGTAATGCTGGGCATCCGAATACAAAGAAAGTCAGAAAAGTGCACCAAGGGAATGCATGCTGGGAACATTAATGGGTACAGTGTCAAATAAACTGTCAGCGTTACTATTAAATGCTACACAAAGACTTCATTGTACAGTATGCAGGGACCTGCCATTATTTTGATCAGTAGCAAATTTAGCAATTTTAAAAATAAATTATTGAAAGCAACGTGCAAGTGCTAATCTAAATTTCTTTGGCATTTAATTATTGAAATAACATTGTATTCTATTTAATTACATTGGCATTAGCACATGTGGTATAAAACAGGCAAGTTCAAGTTTGTCTACATAGTATGGGCTGACTGACTCCATGTTGTCACTAAAGGAAAACTTGTATTCAGCAAGGGGACAAAGACACTGGTAACCACCTATTTCTTACAAAACCAATTACTGGAATACTATTTCAGGGGATAAAATAGAGCACATTTAGAAGCTAAAGCAACATATTGGCCCAAAAAATACTTTTTATGTATCCACAACTGTATTTCAAGATTTGATCCAAACAATAGTTAAAATTAGAATTCAACAAATCTGTGTGTGATGATTATACTGGTGTATTTGTAACTGAGTTCAGTTATATTAATTGATACGGGTTATAATGATGTCCCTGTATATGAGGTATTATGAGCTACAGGGACTAGGGAAAGAGTAAAGACACAAGGGGCTAATTTATAAATGTGGCACTGTCACCAGGCAATCCAAACCCAGAGGGAACCTTGGAAATCTAGTTTTGGCTTGCTGCTGTGTATAACAGCTAACTTGGGTCTCAGGAGCAGCCCTCAGCTACTCAGATACCACAGAGCTTAATGGCACAGAATGTCCAGAGACTGTACATGGGCAGGGAAACAGGGCAAATGTCCAGAGACTGTACATGGGCAGGGAAACAGGGAAACAATCACACAAGCCAGGGTAAAAGTCATAACAAAAAGTTGTGAATCAAGGATACATAGAGAGAGAGAGGTTGGGTTGGCTAAAAGGATGTGTCAACCCCAAAAATAACTTTTTACCTAATAAAAGAAAATATAATTCTAAGAAACTTTCCCATATGGATTTATTATATTTTTTTTAGTGTTTTTAAAGTTATTTGTAAATGTAATTGCTACTGAAAGCTGCATTTTATGAACTCCTAGTTGTTACATTTTAGACAATGTTGCAAAGGTCAGGCTCCTCCTGCAAGACAGGTCTGTCAGTCTGCTGCCTTGTGTTACATTGTTTTAAATGCCAGAACTACCAGGGCAGAGAAGAGAAAGGGACTGGGAAGGGAACACTACTTTGAATAGCAATTATATATACAAATAAGTCAAAAAGCATTGCAAATTTGTAATGTATACTGTATAGTTGCTTAGATTTTTGGCTTCTTCTATCTAAAAAATTCTATTTTAGGTTGACTTGTCCTTTAAATCCCGTGTTTAACAGCAGATACACCCTACACAGGGAGCCCAACAAGCTTGACATCTTTGCCATAATGGTATGTATCTAGATATCCAGTGACAGTTCTTCCCTACAGTAATGAACCATTTTGCATATTCATATTTAACATCAATAATTGGAATCTTTAGAGGTTATCAGGTATATTCTTCGCTTACTGCCAATTTCCGTCTATAAATACCTCTTTTCTGTAGACTTAAGAAACATTAACCTTTCATCTAAGCAGCCCTTTAAAGGCTTATGCTATGCTCACATTAGCTTGTCACATCTTTACTCTCAGTGTGAAAGTGAGATAATAATGTAAATAACTTTAATGACTCTGTTAGATCACAGTTTTCATATACATATAAACCAGATCATTTTCTGCTTCTCAGCGTCAGAAAGAAAGGGATCATTAAAAAGGGCAACTAAAAACATCTTTTTTGAATTTGTGTTATCGTTGTTATTTAAGAACAATACACCATTCAGTTGTTCATTTATTTTTTAAACAAGGAGTAGGATGGTCCCCCTCCACTAGCAAAAGGATTGTAGGTCAAGGACAAAGCTATTATAAGGCCTCTATCCCTAGCCAATGGGTACTCACAACCCTCCCCCACTAACACAAAGTCATAGTGGTGAAGGACAATGTCATCCTGATGATGCTATTGATATGGGATATATCACAGCCACTGCATAGCTAGTGTGGTGGAGAGAATTTGTACTTCTCAGCCCCAAAGCCCAGGTGTGAATGAAAAAAGTGAGACAATATACTTCAACTCTCAATTAGCTTTGCAGTAACTCATTGCACTCAACTACACTAAGGGGCATATTTATTATGCTGGGTAAAAAACGGCGAGAAAATTCGCCACACTTCGCCAGGCTTCGCTGTGTAAAAATGGCGTAAAATCGGCGTAATTGTTTTACGCGTTTTTTCTTCCACCGGAACTTATGGAAAATAATGGCGTAATATCCGGCGTTCAGATGGCGATCTTTTCCATTTATTTTACACAGCTTTTTACTCCGTTTTTTCGGCGAATTAGTTTTACACAGCATAATAAATACACCTCTGAGAAAATAGGCTTTCATAAATTGTAATTAAGGAAGACTCAAGGGGGTAAAGAGGTGTTAGAGCATCTTTATATTACGTTGATAGTTCATTGGTGCCTTCCATCACTAGGGCTGTTTTTGGCCAGCCATTCCCATTTATTTACTAGATAGCCCACCAAAGATAGTTCCTCCCCTTTTGTGTATTTAACAATATTGGTAAAGCATACATGGACATCAGAGGTTGTTTCCAAACTATGGGGGCCCCAAAGCAGTGGGCAGTAGAAGCAACCTGAATGGTAGGGTAAGTTATGTCCAAACTGATACTATGAATGAGTACAGATGTCATTTAGGAAGAAAAATTTACTGCAAAGTATCTTTATTGAAAGGCACTATATTATCAAGTCGGCTTTAAATCAAGATCCTGCAACATAATTTACAGCCCTGTGCAGAGGAACATTATGTCCTTATACATTCCTTTAGAAAAGTTTCTCTTTCAGCTCTTTACAGAGGCCGTTGGGAGATTAAGATTTAATGAGACTTTCCCTCGGGGTGTGTCTGATAACAAAGTCTAAACTCAAATTCACTGTGAAGTGAAACGTGATGAAATAATCACTGGGTCTGGTAGTCTGCCATTATAAACTATACAGTAGCCTTATTTGCCCTTTCTCAGTTTCAGTCTATGTGCTAACATCGGTCGTTATGTCAAATTACAGTGTCACAATGATCTATAGCTGTACCCAGCAAAGGGTAACAACAGAAATGAATTGCTTATACTGAGAAAACCTACTGGCTCACAGTTTTCTGATGTGAACCCACAGTTGTCTGGATCACCTCAAATGGCTATGATCTTATATTCATCTATCTATCTATCTATCTATCTATCTATCTATCTATCTATCATCTATCTATCTATCTATCTATCTATCTATCTATCATCTATCTATCTATCTATCTATCTATCTATCATCTATCTATCATCTATCTATCTATCTATCTATCTATCTATCATCTATCGTCTATCTATCTATCTATCTATCTATCAATCTATCTATCTATCTATCATCTATCTATCATCTATCTATCATCTTAAATGGTCTTGTTTATTCTAGAACAAGTATATCAATGTGTTCACAGAACATTAAGGGCATATTTATCAAAATGTGAGATTAGAATTACCACAGAAAAATGCAGCCACTTTCTATTCCTTCCTATGGGAGATTTAGAAGTGTTTTTATCAATGGGTGAAAGTTAGACTTCGACATTTGATAAAAACACTTCTAAAAATCCCATAGGAATAAACAGAAAGTGGGTGAGTTTTTCTGTAGTAAGCTGTTTATTTATATTGTTTTATTCTAACATACTGTTTATTTATATTTACAATATCAGAGTAGGTGCCACATTGCTGGTCTCAGCCAACGTGTTTTCCCTAGCCATTTATAAAAGTGCATTCTGTCTTTTTTACAGTTTTTTTTAACATGACCCTAAAATGTAGTTAGTCTAAAATATAGTTATATAGTAAATGATGATAATGATGACGAGGAAAGCCACCCATTTACCTATCTTCTAGGTAATCTAGAGGAAGGCAAGTAACCCTGTATATAATTGTCTAATTTGCCTTAGATGTATCTACTCATACAACTGCTTACATTTGGGTAGTCCTTTACGACCCCAGGGGGCGCAAGTGCAAGAGCACTAGGGGGCTACTAGCACTTGCGCCCCCTGGAATTGCAGCTCTCTGCATGGAGGACTTGGCTCACCTCCTGCCACACCTACAGTACTTTGCCCTCACAATGACGATTGGAAACGAACATTTTGCGACTTTTTCGGTAATTTTGCGATTTTTTTCGTATCTTTTGCGATTTTTTCGGCGTCTTTACGATTTTTGCGTAAAAATGGGAGTTTTCGTAGCCATTACGAAAGTTGCGCAAAGTCGCGATTTTTTCGTAGCGTTAACACTTAAAAGGCGCAAGTTTTAACGCTACGAAAAAATCGCGACTTTGCGCAACTTTCGTAATGGCTACGAAAAACTCACGTTTTTACGCAAAAATCGTAAAGACGCCGAAAAAATCGCAAAAGATACGAAAAAAACGCAAAAGATACGAAAAAATCGCAAAATTACCGATCATTACGAAAAAAACGCAATCGGACGCATTCGGCCCGTTCGTGGGTTAGTAAATGTGCCCCTATGAGGCTTCACCATGCTGTCTTCTAAGGGATAAATGCATAAATGCAGACATGTTGCCTTTATTAAACATCCATCTGCCTCCTTATTTGCATCCAACTAATTTTATGCATTATTTGAGTGTTATAAACTCATTTGGCCAGATTCAGCCCCATGAGAAAATCTTATTTTATGGTTTATCATGTGAAAACTTATGATTCGGATCCAATTTGAGGAGGAAAAAACGTTTTCCCTAATTCTGTTTTTCCCTATTGGCTAGAATTTTAAAGTGAACAGTGAGATAAGTTTTTCTCATTGATTGCATCTTAATAGGAAAATCTGAAATAGAATTAAGAGATAAGCTTTACATATCAAATTAAATCCTATAGCATTAAAGGAGAAGGAAAGGCTAAGTCACTTGGGGATGCCAAAATGTTAGGCACCCCCAAGTGACTTTAATCGCTTACCTTGTACCCTGGGCTGGTGCCCCTGTTAGGAGAGAACAGCACCAGCCCGGGGTAGCTGCAGCGAACACTTCCTTCTTGCTTATTCACTCTGTTGACAAAATCCCTGGGCCGGCACATGTGCATTAGAGTGAAAAGCTGACATTTTTGTTAAAGTTCTGTTTTTCAGAACGAAAAGTGCGAACACGGAAAAGGAAGCGCTCGCTACAGGTGCCCAGGGTACAAGGTAAGCGATTAAAGTCACTCAGGGGTGCCTAACATTTTGGCACCCCCAAGTGACTTAGCGTTTCCTTCTCCTTTAAAGCTGCAAGGACCTGTCACGATGTTGCACCTCATTGTGAGTAAATGAATGAGCCACAAACTGATCTGTTACATTATGACTATGTAGGTACTATGTTTTTATTGTTTAACTGTATTGCTGCAAATCCACTGCTGTTTCCACCTTCAAGACCTACAGACCTGGTGCATTTGTCCTTTTAATTCTAGTCAGGTATCTAAATGGCACACACTTCAGAATAGACACCTTCCTGTTTTTTATTCTTCTTTCTCTTTGTTTTATGTTCTACAAATAATTTCCTGTTCAGTCACCACTTGTCTGCTGCCAAACAGATGTTTGGGGCTCCTGGCAAATGAACTCTGCTGTTGGCTCTCTGAATGGCTCAGCAAAACTGAGACCCAAACATGTAGCTAAGCAATGAGGTGGCTGCCAGTAGCACATTATGGATAGCACTACAAGTGCCATGCCTGGAAAGCTCAATGTGCTAAGCTAATTACTAATGAACCGAACAAAGAAAATATTCTGCTAAGGTGAGCTATAGAGCTATAATGGCATAATGCAGCCCCCGTTATTGGACCAGAGTTCCTACTAGAATATGTACTAACTGTATTTTACCTGTATTATGATCTCTTTGCTATCCTAAAGGCCAAATGATTGGGTAAACCTGATTTGGCCCAGAATGTAGGCAGCCAAATCAGGCAAAGATACACCAAATGAGCAGATTGTATCATGTATGCCAACTTTATACTTTTATTATTATCTAAAAGAAAAAGTAATAGAATTGCCAGTCCCCACCTACAGAAGGATTTATACTCTCCTTTGTTAAAAGGTGTGTGTCATGTAAATGGCTCTGTACAAACTTTTTGTCTTGCAAGACATTTTTCAAGATGAAAAGACAAACTCATTTTCGGAATCAGTGATCTCCAAATGTTTTTTCTTTTTTTGCAAATTATTTAGATTTCCTATTAAATTGGATTCGCGTCTCTAACTTTGTTCTCTTTATCGTTTCTCTTATACTGTTCTCCGAAGATTTCCCGCACATTACAGTTCTCATAGCATGAAATTGAGCCTGTTTGATGCTTTCCCTGTTAGGGTAAGGATTAGCCAGATGTCTAACTGTCCACTTACTAGACAAGAAGCCAGAATTCTGCAATCAGATTTTTGCAGTAAAAACAAACTTAATGCCTAAAAATAAGCTTACCTTTCTTTATATATCTTTAGGAAATTTTAATTACTAAATGAATAAATCAGCAGGAATAAGGTACAAAATGGTTTACTCCTGAAGTACCACAAAGTTACATTAGGTTTTCTAAAGATACTTAAAGAAAAATAAAATGTCCTTTTTTACATGAGTCTATTCACTTGGGCTTATGTAGAAAATATGCATAAATGCTATCTGTACTTCCAGAAATGAATATAAATCTTATGTTTTTCTTTTCTATGACTCAAGGGAAACTCTAAATTCCCTCGGGCCAGATCCCAACCCCCTGTAATGCACCTTTCTCCATTGTGAAGTGATGGACTCTGGGACTTAAAATCCTTCTGGAGCAAGGGGAGGAAGGAGTTGCATTATTCAGGGGGTGTTAAGGGGGGGGTGGAAGTGGTCATCACAGCACAGGAACACAATCATGGCTTTTTAAATATAAAATATATAAATAGTTATTTTGGGAGATTCACATAGTGTTTATACACCTTTTCTACATAAACCCGACTGAATAAGCTCATGTCAAGCTCAAGTAGATTTTCCCTTTAAATAACATGTATTTTTTGGGGGGGGCTAAATAAAAAATGTTCTAATTTTAGTTACTATTGCCATGTTTTTTACCCAAAATGCATTTTTTGCCATAATTCCTACTTAATTGTGGTTGTGAGGGGGAAATGCACTTGACACAATTATGCCTGATACAGCAAAATTCAGCAGTTGTGCTGACAATCTTTAGGGGGTTTCATGTTTTGTTACTTCAAAATGACACCTTACTTATGTTATTGTAACTGCACTTTTCACTAGTAAAGGAGCCTAATGACTATGGAGTGGCTTTACTCACCAATGTCTATGTAAATATGGAGAGTTGGGGAAGGAGATTGCACCAATTGCGGATTAGGAACTGCATGACTTTTTTGAAGCCAGGACCTCTGCAGGGACCTCTGAATGCAATAGCATAAAGTTTCAGCAGCAAGTGGCTTTTAGCTAACTGGCAGTTGCTGTGATGCAGAGAAGAAATGGAAAATCCACAGTGTCTACTCCCACATGCCGCTCAGCCCAGAGGACATCTAATGTACCATACATGCCTAATCATCAAGAAACTACAACTCTGCAATAAAATATTCCAAACAAATGCAATCTTAAAGGAGAAGGAAAGGCTAAGTCACTAACATTTTGGCACCCCCAAGTAACTTAGATCGCTTACCTTGTACCCTGGGCTGGTGCCCCTGTTAGGAGAAAAAAGCACCAGCCCGGGGTAGCTGTAGCGCTTCCTCCTTCTTTCTTTTTTCTTCTGCCGGCGAAATCCGTGGGCCGGCGCATGCGCAATAGAGTGAAAAGCCGACTTTCTTGTTTAAGTTCGGCTTTTCACTCTACCGCGCATGCGCGCGCAAGCAAATAGGAAGTAGGAAGCGCTCGCTGCTACCCCGGGCTGGTGCTGTTCTCTCCGTACAGGGGCACCAGCCCGGGGTAAAAGGTAAGCGATCTAAGTCACTTGGGGGTGCTTAACATTTTGGCACCCTCAAGTGACTTAGCCTTTCCTTCTCCTTTAATGTATCTCACCTGTTATAAAAATGCTTAACTTCCTTATAAGTGAACACTCAAACTGATTGATGTATTATTCTTATTCAACTTAATGTGTGGGGATCTAAAATACAGAAAGATCCCTTATGTGGAAAACCGCAGGTTCCAAGCACTCTGGATAACAGATCCTATACCTGTACAATGTAGTGGACCAGCTGTGTGCAAGGTTGTATTTAGGTCTGGTTCCACCCGCAGTGTTTCCGCCTCCCGTGCCCCCTCAGCCCTCGAAACCCATCACTGTATTCCACAGGCGGCAGCTGTGGGGGATTTTTTTTTAAAGAAAATCTATTATATATTATATTGCCCCCCAAAAGCTGCCGCCCTAGACATAGGTAGCTATGCACTCCTCCTTAATGACACCCCTGAATGGTTCAAATGGCATGCCATCTGGAATAAATAAAGTTTTAATATGGCACCAGCATTTTATTCCAGATGAGGTCATTCCTTTGCAGTGGCTCAGAGCCAATGCCTAAGGCTAGATTATTCCTATCTGATTATTTTAAATATAATTTCTTATCTGGCTGAGCTATATTTATTGCAATATTCAAGAATAAAGTCCTATCATCTTTCATTTGAAAGCGAGTGTTAGCTGGGCCAAGCGAATGTTAGGATATGTAATCTTTGGCAGTAACGAGATTAAAAAGCAAGGAAGGGAGACAAAATCTACCATATTGTGCAGTCAGCTCATCAAAGCATCCAATTTGCTCTCTGCTATTGATCCGTTTTATAGCCTAGTCTACATCTCTCCTCCCCGAAACCTCAGCTCTTTTGCTCTTCTCCATCTCTGCCTCTCGCAATCCATACAGAGTGCACACACAGCCACAAAGCCTTTTCTTGCTGGACCGCACGCTGTTCTTTGTAATGATTGATTAGAAGGGGGCCAATGGGCAAACTATTCTAATTGGGATCCACACCAGGACTCCTGCTTTTCCTTTCACACAGCAATAATGTCTCAGTAAATGCTTTTACACAACTGGTGCAAGAGCTAGGAAAAAGAATAATCTCACTAAAATGAGATGGCTTAGCTGAGACAAAGAAATAGCTTTGTTTTGCATTATCCTGTTATGGATCAGGATCTTCTCATTTGGTTTTAAAACAGTAAAAATAGTTTGAATTAAAATTAAAAAGATCACTGGGAATCATGTGTGCAAACTGAAGCATTCAAATACATAAGAAATGCTGGGCTTACATAGGACACTAGTTACACCAGTGATCCCCAACCAGTGGCTCGGGGCAACATGTGGCTCACCAACCCCTTGGATGTTGCTCTCAGTGCCCCCAAACCAGGTAGTTATTTTTGAGTTCCTGACTTGGGGGCAAGTTTTGGTTGAATAAAAACAAGATTTCCTACCAAATAAAGCCCCCTGTAAGCTGATAGTGTGCATAGAGGCTGCATAATAGCCAATCACAGCCCTTATTTGGCACCTCCATGAACTTGTATGATGAGTGTGTTGCACCCCAAGTCTTTTAACATTTGACTGTGGCTCACGAGTAAAAAATATTGGGGATCCCTGAATTACACACTACTACTCAAAAGAAATGAAGATGCCCCAGGTTTAGAATCCACTTTTTTATGGCTTAAGGAGTCTTTTGGCCAAATATAGTATTAATGTACAGTACATTACAGGTATGGGATCTGTTATCCTGAAACCCATTATTCAGAAAGCTCCAAAGTACAGGAAGACATTCTTCCATAGACTCCATTTTAATAAATGATTTTCTTTTAATAAAACAGTGCCTGGTACTCAATCCCAACTAACATATAATTAATCCTTGTTGGAGGCAAAACAATCCTATTGGGTTTATTTAATGTTGAAATACATTTTTAGTAGACAAGCATGGAGATTTTCATTATGGAAACACCCTTATCAAGAAAGCCCCATGTCCTGAGCATTCTGGAGAAAGTGTCCCATACCTGTACTAATATCAGTATTTAGCCAGAAATGGATTGTTTGGGTACACATGGCAACCAATCAGAAGATTGTTTGTATTTCTCTAGTGCAGTTAGGCAAATGGAAACTACCATGTGGTTGGTTGCTGGACAGGGGTGCATGTTTTGTCTATATTACTACATAGTCCCCTCATTGTCATAACCCCAGAAGAAGACCATCATTGTAATAATGCATTTCTACTTTCATTATAATTAATATGGGAAGACCTGTCTCATTGGCCATTTAAAATTCTTCAATTTGGACTCCAAGACAGGCGGCATCTGCATATGTGCACAACTGCAATGGGAGGCTTAATAATAATTCAGTCATATTTTAAATGAAACTACATCTACATTCTAATGTCTTGCTTGGTATAATATCATTTGGCCTTTAACCTCTAACATATATTTATGAAATATGCTGCTCAGGCCCAGATTTGTGGTGAGGCCACAAAGGCCCGGCCCTAGGGCGGCACAAATTTAGGGACGGCATGCCGCCCAAACCGCAATTAAATTTTGCTCACATACGGAGCAAAGGGGACCTCTAACCACTGCTCCGTATGTGAGTGTACAAGGTCATGAATACAAAAGCGCATGCGCGTGGGGTGGCCTCAGAGCGCCTGGATATGAAATCCTGTGCTGATGCTGCTTATTAGCCCATTTAGTTTAATATATTCCACTGTTCACAGACAGCATATGGCTGTGCAATAGAGCATCAGTGCTCTAAAAAAATCGCGCTGGCACGCCAAAAAGTTGCGCGAGCGCGTAAATATCGGCAAAGATACGCTCGGAGCGTTCGTGTCTTAGTGAATCTCCCCCATAGTATTACCTAAAATATAGGAAGGCACAGCAATGTGATGCCAATTTTTTATTATAAGACCCTTAAGAGAAACAACTTTGCACAATGCCTTTCCGTCAGCTTATATATAAGTGCAGTCTAGTGTTGCGGCACAACAGTCGATAAACACCTATCAATCAATCACAGAAGTTAGGACTAATATTTCTGCTTTGTAATATGAGTAGAGAAACTAAATATGTCTCAGCCCTGGCTTGGAATTAAATACATTGCATTTGCTATCCCCTGCATACACACACATGGAGCTAAAGGCTTTGCCTCCGGCTATTTCTGCTAACTGAGATGTACAGGTTCAGACAGCCCACAATGCAGCCGACACTGGCAGAATGGTACGGCGCTTCAAATAGCCCGAGAGTCCCCATGACAACAATCAGAGCAGAGACTTACATTCTACTCAGATTCCATTCCAGAATCTAACTGACTCCGACAAGCAGATGAAAATCTGGGCCCCATCTACCAAACAGATCATTCCCTGACTGAAAATTGTATGCAGCTAAAATAATTAATATTGAAAGTATCCTTTAAAATATTGGCCCATTGTGTTTCCAGGTACAAACACATTCCAATTTTTGAGACTTCTTCATGTCAGATAAATCAACCTGTGTAAGTGGGTATATCTACAGTACCTTATAACTGGCATACAGGCTTCAATCAATTAACGGAAGTATTAAGAGATTAATGTATATTTATCTTTCATTTTCTATATTCCAACTGTGAATTGCTCTTGCACGGCTGCTTTGGGGTCATAAATGGCCACCCAGGGCCACAAACTGCACTTCCTTTAACTCTAATAAAGCATACATAAAATAAAATCTACTTATTTTGGTTCTTATCAGGGAGAACTGCCTGTGCCTAATGGCTGCCATTTGCATCTTTACGTCTGTGTTTGTATAAAGATACAGGACAGCTTGTTTCCCTGCCATTAGAAAGCAAAAGCCACAGTTCTCCATAAGGAGACAGTCATAGGCATCTACCCCTTGTTCCATTACTTTAACAGTGATTTGTAAAATGTCATAGGCTTTTTTCCCAGAGAAATCTAGAACAATAAAATAAAAATTAAATTACTATTAATATTATTTCATTATTATTAAAATCTTGGCTGACATGGTTGTATGCAGTATTATTGTAGATATGAATACATGCACAAATCCTTGATACAGCCTTTTACAACTATACTAGATATTTTGATGCCACAGTCCTTTCAGGCAGAACCACAGCACTGATTTAGCCTTCCCCACCAGCTGCTCCGCTCTGCAATGAATGGGAAATGGGTTTCACTATAGCAATGCACAGTGCCATTAAAGGAAGGCTAAATTCTATATTTCCCACTGCTGGGACACATCTAAAATAACACTGATATTTTGCTAAATTTCTGATATATCTGGCCTGATTTATTACGTACAGGAAGGAAACCTGTTATCCAGAAAGCTCCGAATTACAGGTCATCACAGGCCATCACTCATAGACTCCTATATAATCAAATATTAGATTTTTTAAAATTATTATTATTATTATTAAAGGGGTAGTTCACATTTAAATTAACTTTAGTATGTTATAGAATGGCCAATTGTAAGCAACTTTTTACATGGTATTCATTATTTATTTTTTTATAGTTTTTTAATTATTTGCCTTCTTCCGATTCAAATGAGGGTCATTGCAGCTGAAAAACTATTACTCTGTGAGGCTACAATTGTTTTGTTACTTTTTTTAACTTATTTTAATATTCTGGTCCTCTCCTATTCATCTTCCAGTTTCTCATTCAAACCACTGGCAGGTTGCTATGGTAATTTGGACCCCAGCAACCGGATAGCTCCTGAACAAAAACTGGAATAATTAAAAAACTACAAATAATAAAATAAAATTAACTCAAGGGTGAACAACCCCTTTAATAATAAAACAGCACCTTGTACTTGATCCCAACTAAGATATAATTAATCCTTATTGGAGGCAAAACAATCCTATTGGGTTTAATTAATGTTTAAATAATTTTTTTGTAGACCTAAGGTATGAAGACTCAAATTACTCAAAGACCCCTTCTTCAGAAAACAGCCCCCCTAACTGTATTATTATTGTACAACTATCCTTTCAGCTCTGTAAATGGGGTTAGTGTGAAAGACATCTGGATGTTTGAAAGGGTGACAGAAATATTAGAATGTAATTCTGTATTTCTCATAGGCACATTAGATCCATCATCTTCCATAACAGCCGGGGTAAAAACCATGCTGCTTACACTGATTTACAGGAAATATGTTCATTTTGATTAGAATTCTGCAGCAGAGACAGCGTAATGTAACATGTTTCTAAGAGTCTTGTTTATAGTAAATACAAGTATGGGACCTGTTATTTAGAATGCTCGGGACCTGTGGTTTTCTGGATAAGGGGTTTTTCCTTCATTTGGATTTACATACTTTATGTATTTTTATGTATTAAGCTCTAAACTCACATTTAGATAAATCTGCCCTTAGTCTGCTAAAAAAAATCTTTTATAAGTTAATTAAACCCAATAGGTTTGCTTTGCCTCCAATAAGGATTAATTATATCTTAGTTGGGATCAAGGACATGATATTGTTTTATTATTACAGAGAACAAAGAAATTTGGAGCTTTCTGGATAACTAGTTTTCCAATAACAGATCCTATACCTCGAAATATTTATTGCTGTTCTACAACAAGCAGGTTTGCTTTGCCGGCGTATATATACCGACCATCATGCTGCACTCCAAAAGAGATAAGACTGAAAAATAACCAGCTGTCTTATGCACCAGCTTTAACATGGCAACCGGAGAGTCCTCAGAAGCCCCCGGAATACTCTCATAGCATCAGTAATTTTTAAACAAACGAATGGCTCAGCATGCTCATATCACTCAAGTTAGCACATTTAATTTAGGATGCTTAGGTGAGCATGACACAACAAACAAATCTAAACTGCTGCAGGATCTATAACAATTTCAGCATCATAAAGGTTCACACTGCAATGGATTTATATTGGAAAAGGCAGCTCAGGCTGGGAACAGGCCAGGTAGCCGTAGCTGATGTAATTTCAGGTTTGACTGGTGCTGGCATTTTTAGTGGAGGACCTCTGTGAGATTCGCTGTCACACTCAGCTGAAGAGGACAGGAAACCTATTACATCTGACACACTGACTGCTTCTTAAATAGTCTAACTGAAAGAGATATCAGGAAATGAAAGGGGCAAGAAAAAGCATCGGAGAGATACAGGGCGAAAAAAATAAGTGATTTAATCCCCTCACGAAATTGCTTTCCCTATTGAAGGGTTGAGACAGGGATGATCTAGATGGAAATATAAAGGAAAGGTACTATATCATTAGGGAAAGACTCCTTATAAATTGTATCTTATAAAAGATGTTCAAAGAGCGCTTGAAATTCTTTGAGTGGGAAGGAAAAATTTAGAAAAAAGAGCACTAAAAATATATCATTACTTGGAAAGTTGAGTCAAGTTGAAACAGGGCCCCCCGCCTACATATTGCTGTGTCTCACACTCTCACGCCCGGATGTTGTGAGGTTTCATAAAAGATGGCGCTCGTGTCACTTAACATCAATGCTAGTGATAAGCGAATCTGTCCTGTTTCCCTTTAGCGAAAAATTCTGCAAACTGTTAAATTTCAGGAAATGAGGCTTCAACTCAACTGTGACTTTTTTGGCACGACTGCATCTTTTTCTGTGAATTTTTGCAGCAGTTTCGCAAAAAAATACAGCAGTGGCAAAATGCATAATTTCACAGCAAATCCATGCCTAGCGAAACAATTTGCTCATCATTGAGGTGCTGAAATGTGATTCCCTGTGAAAATACATGCATTTGTTTTAAGCAATGTGTGTAGCATACATACAGAATAATTGTGCTAATTTAGGATGCTAGAGATGCTTCAAGCACCATAAAAGCAAAAGCACCATGAAATCATCTGATAAATATGCTTCTTAAAATCCCATAGGAATGAATAGAATGTGGGTGAGTTTTTATGTATCAAGCTCTAAACTTACATTTTGATAAATCTGCCCCAAAGTGTATCATCTAAGATAGGACTCCCAGGCACTCCTATTACTGTGTCAGTACCACCCTTCAAATTGTAGACCCCATAGAGATGAATGTAGGGAACGCCTGCCCACTCCATTTTGGGCAAAACTTTAAACAGGGCTGTCCATTCTAAGGCCAATGTCCCACAGAGAGATTAATCTCTCCTAAATGCCTTTCCACAGGCAACAAAGGGAATCACGTTGGTAAGGTCTATGCATCGTTTCAGTATTCCGAAGTTGTGCAAAGTTTCCTCCTGCAGGAGGAAGTGATGTGTTGGCTTTTCCACTGGTGATTCATTTTGTTGCCAGTGGAAAGGAATTTAGTCACCCATGGTAGCAGAGATGTATTAAGGCAAATAGTCTCTGTGTGGGACATCAGCCTTAGACTCCTCACAGTTGTTGGGAGTGAAATTTCTACAACAGCTTAAAAGGCAAGGTAAATTGAATTTACTCACCCCAGTAAATTCAATCACTAAGTTTATTCCCCAGGCTGGCTAGACTTAAGGGATCATTTACTGACTCCCCCCATGCAAGAACAAGAGCACTAGGGGCCACTTGCACTGGATTACCATGGGGTACAGGGTCGGACTGGACCAAAGGGACACTAGGGGGCCGATTTACTAATCCACGAACAGATCGAAAGCATCCGAATGCGTTTTTTTCGTAATGATCGGTATTTTGCGATTTTTCCGTTGCCGTCGTGACTTTTTCGTAAATTGTCGCAACTTTTTCGTAGCCGTTATGACTTGCGCAAATTGTCGCAACTGTTTCGTAGCCGTCGTGAAAAAATCGGAAAGGTTTGCCTCGCAACAACAAAATCGCAAAAAATACGAAAAAGTTGCAAAATGTTTGTTTCCAATCCGATTTTTTCCCATTTGGGATTCGGATTCGTGGATTAGTAAATCAGCCCCTAGGGGTTGGAGAAGGCGCATCTGTGTGTCCACCGAAGTTTGTCACTTGGGTGGGGAGCCTCAGAGGTTGCAGCGCCAGTGGGCCCCGGCACCCTAGTTCGACATAGAGTGGATACCTTGCGTACTGCCTAACATGCAAGTTGTTCCCCTGATATGCAAGTTGTGGAGTAGGAAATAGGTGGTATGGGCGGGGGGGCTTAGTCCCAGTTAGCAGTGCTGTATTAAGGGGAGAAGCACAGGTCTGCCCATACTTAGCACTCAAGGCCTTAACCTATGGAGCTAAGCATGGGACAGGGAGCAAAAGAATTGTGGTTTGCATTGGGGTTTTTTTTGTTGTTTTTTGCATTGCATACTGCACTATTTTCTGCACTTTCCTGTAAATGACCCCTGTTAAGTTATTGGGTTTAAGATGCTTGTCAGTTTGAATATCAGCACTGTAGTTCAATTTCTAAGAAAAACAAACATTTTAAACCCTCTGGAGTAAAATGCAATGTGAAGCTATTATCTGAATAAATGTGTGTTAGGCCTTTTAAAAATCAGATACAATGCTATGTACTGTGGTATATTCTTGACACAGACACACTCATTTACAGTATCTGTATATCTGTATATTAGCTAATGCGCCAGCCTTGTGAATAAAGAATTCAGCATGCCTTCCTGAGAACTAGCCAATTATAAAGCCTGCCAATTAGGGACAGACAGGCTCATTTATGAGTGTAAATGCAATATGCAAAGTACTAAAATTCATACCTTTAAAATCTATTAAGAGAGGTACTTGTGCCTAAACACTCTTCTTAGTATCTTGCCATGAGCACCAATGCACCCGTTCAGCCAGCTCTAACGATTTTTACTTAATTTTTATACAGTTCCACAACCTGTATAACAGCTCTCTGCCTTTGGCCCTGTGCCTTTATATGGTCACAGAACTGCTTGGTGCCATATAATATCCTTAAAATTTAGAATAGGGGGTACATTATTTACTATATAATATACAGCGAGTACATTGTTTCAATACACAACATTCAGTGAGTCGTTCAGCAAAGATGATATCATATTTAGTTCTAACAGATGATATCACTTAAGTCAAAACACAGGGTGTTCTTACTAATTTTTTTTTAATAAAACGCCTTGAGATTTCATATCATGTTTGTTTCCATGCTGTTTGTTTCCATTATTCAGAATAAATCCCATCTGTTTAAAACCTTTTAGGATATTTTTTGTATCAAAAACCTTGTTGAACCTTTGCATGAAGATATATTTTACAGTTTATTTCTGACTTCAAGTGTACTTTTATAAATAATGATCAATGATGCCATCAGTTATTAACAATGCCTCCCAATATTTGAAAAATGGAAAGCGGGACAAAAAGAAATGCCCATTTTTGCGACCACACCCCCTAAACACCACTCCCATTTTACTAAATTTGTCAGGTTATTTAAACTATTTACACATTTCTGGGGGTTTTGGGGTCGTTTTATGTGTTATTACAGTTTTGCTAATGAAGGTGAAATTGCCCTCAAGAGACCTGTTTAGCTTATTAGTTACAATTGTATCTCAGTGTAGGTATACCTTAAGATTTCTGGGCTCCCTGCCAAAAGCTACATTTTAATTAAGTTTGTATGTTTTTTAGCTTCAGTGCAGGAGATCAAAGGGAAATGCGGGACTTTTCAGTAAGAATCCGGGACTGTGGGTTGAGCTGTTAAAAGAGAGACTGTCCCGCGACAATTGGAATAGTTGGGAGGCATGCAATGCTTAGGGGTGCCAACTGTGTTGAAACATGGCGGCACTGTATTATAAGAAATATTGTACTCCAGTTAACTGCTTCTATCATTTATCTATTTATCTATTTCTATCATCTCTCTATCTATTTCTATCATTCATCTATATCATAAGCACAGCACTCACAGGTCTTGTGAGACAAAACAAAAATATTTATTTAACCTTGGTTTGCATAGACTGTAAAGAGGCTTAGCAATATGGCATGTTTATTCCCCATGAGATTATAAAGTGAGAATAACTATATGGATGTCAGTTTATGTGGCATACACACCTTTTGGCGTGAGATATAACAGTTATTTGAAAAGATTATCAGAAGAACTGCATGAAAGTTGAAAGTTGCAAGATCAGCAGGAGGGCCACCACAGACCACGCATCACTCCATCATTACATATTATATTTAGCACTGCAAAGCAATTGAGTTAAATGGCAGCTTTTTTTTGTGTTCTCCGGTTCACTGGTCGCTGCCCAGAAAGCTGAAATGTGCATTTTCGACACAGTGCCATGTTTGACGGACTGGAACAGACCCTGAGCAACTGTCTGACTGTAAATGGACAGACTATTTAATGACTTTTATTTATCTCAGTTGGAATTCAGGAAGCCAATTCCAATTTCTTATCACTAAAGCTCTCAAGGAAACTGTACGTGAAAAAAAATCGATACACATAAAATATTCTTATGCCAATTATTACTGTCAGATTTAAACTCTTATATTTCCATGTGGGCTTTATTAGTCAGTTTACTGCAAGCTGACGGATCTGAATTTGTGAATTCCACTGTTATGAAACCAAAAGGGAAATCTAAGAACATTGAAGATATTAATGTTATAGAGCAAGCTGCTAGTATATAAATAAATCATGGCATATCAATTTAATATATAAATATATCATATATATATATACTTTCTATATTCCTACATCATGACTGCCCTGTTCCAAGCCAGTATTTAAAGGAAAACTAAAGTTTTAATGAGAAATAGCTTTGACATACTACACATTATGTTTTGGGCTTCCCTTAAGTAGTAAAGATCTAAACCTCTAAAGATGCCCCCAGTAGATCCCAATAATCTTAGAAACAAGTGCCTTCTGCATCTGAATTTAAGCCCTGCAGTATTAGCTTCTATGACTGACGAAACTTTTGCTTGATTATTTCTAATGACCCCTAAGAGCTCTGAGCATTAGAGTATCACTGACACTGAAAAGATGGCCAAATGAGAGCCAAGATATTAAGCTTCTTTAAAAGCAGTAAAGGGCTTCTAAAGCTCTCAGCTGTCACAGGTAGCACTGTATATAAAATACAGCATATCTAGCCATATTTATTTTAGGCTTTTAAATATACCCTAATGTAACATGTTTTCCTTCAGTTTATTTTCACTATCCATGTGTAAACCTAATTACTGGCCTCTTAAATTTTTTGGAGAAAAACAGGCACCCTCAATGTCCCTTATGTCAGGCAATCTATGCCATTGCTATTCGTTCATTTGCCTGAACAAGCAGAAAGCTAATAAAAAGAGTAAAAAAATCTCCAGTAAACCAAGCCAAATCTCTGGAAACTTACAGAACTCCAAATACAGCAATATACCATTTCCACACAGACAGGAGTGCAAAGAGAATACGTCTATTTAGGCTTCAGAAAGTATCACCTACAAGAGCATTAAGTTGCTCATCATGATATAATGTATAAATTATGAACAAGATATCCTAGTGACAAAAAGATCTCAGCCAGTGAACAAAGCTATCAATACATACTGGGAGGAAATACTTACAATACAATGATACACTGAGGTATTAGAATTTGGCAAATGTCATTTACTGTTTAATGGATACAAATTTTTAGACGAAAAAGCTGTGCATCCATAAGCTCCCTATCTGCCCCCTTAACAAATTCAATCCCCCTCCTTGCAAACCCCTAGCAGAATGGATAGGATGACACCAAAGGGCAACTGAAATATTGATAGAGAGCTTTCAGATTGAAACCACAGCAGGAACTTCTATCTCAGCAGAATTTATTAATGCCCGCTCCATAACACGCTGCAATGTTTATGTTTAGCTATATGCTACATATAGGGGCACATTTACAAAAGCACGAACGCTCGGAGCGTTCATTCAAACGCTCCGAGCGTATTTTCGCTGAATTTTTCGGGCGTCTGCATGACTTTTTCATGCGCCACACAACTTTTTCAGACGCAGCACGACTTTTTAGTACGCTTGCGTGTAAAAATAGGAAAGGTTTTACCGCTGTTTTCAATGGTTCGGTACGAAAATTTCGTGACTTTCAGATCGCCAATACGATATTATCGTGACTAATACGATTTTTTCGTAAGCATTTCGGGATATTTGCGATCTTCAGAAATTTTCGTTTCCAATCCGAATTTTTCCCATTCGGGATTCAAATTCGTGGATTAGTAAATCTTGCCAATGACAGCTGATAATCTCAGGTATATGGCAGTAGGTTTTATCTTGCCACACGTCAGTTTTGTTTATTATTGATAGAACTGGGATTTGGTTGCTCCTATACCCATGTGTTTTCTTTATTAGTTTTGTCAAATAGATATAGACCAGTATGATCTTGTGTGTATGAACATGTACTTAAGGGTGCACATTACTGCTACAATAAAAAGAGGCATTTACCTTGCCTTTTTTTGCCAATGTTCATGCCAGAATTTACCACATTGTTACACATATGCCACAATTACACATATTACCACATTAAACAAATGAAACAGCGTTATAATGATTTGGGATTAAAAGGTGTGTTTTAAATGTGACAATAGTCTCTCTGTTTCAGCACCTTTTTAAGCAAACAAATATGCCCCTATTTAACAATCTAATATGAGCACCATGTCACAGAAATAAGAAAATATCTCAAGTATCTTATAATGAATGAAACATTCTGTATCATTTCTGAGATAATCAAGTCATTCTGCAGTATTTCCCTCTTACCTACCAATTTGTTTCTCGTCATGCAGAAGTCTGGGCCAATAACTGGGCCAATAACCTGCCCAGCCACAAAGCCAAGCGTAGACAGGGAGGGGGATAGTGAGGGGTAACTTCATTATTTCAGAAACAATACAAAACTAATTAAATTGAGCAAGTTTCTTGTTTCCTTGACATCAAGCTTATAATAAAGTTACATTTTACAATAAATCCCCTTCAAGCTTCTTTGCAGCCCTTTACTCCACAGGCTTTTCCTCATGTAGCTAATATAGCTAGAAAATGCTTAAAGTTTTAAAGGAGACATATTGTTCAAAATAAAATAATGTTCCAGTGCATTGTCCTCCTCTTAATATAATCGGAACATGCAGAGAAAAGTTGTGTTTTTGGGCTGATTTATTGAAAATTTCTCCAAAAATCCTACTAGACTCGCCTATCTGTTACAATTCCTGCTGCTTCCTTTCCCAGGCTGTGCGGGAGAGCTGGCAGCACTCAGCACTGTAGGATAGGAACCAATTAGCAGCTGGGTGGAAGCCTTTCTTTATTTGTGTTATTGCAGGGTTGTAATTGGCTGTCCCCCTCCTACTGTGCTTCTGGCAGGGACTGTTAGGACACGCCCACCCCTCATTTGAAACAGGAGCAAGGGCCATAGCAGATCTATGAAAAGCTCCAAAAAAGGGGCCATTTTTACAGATAGTGATCATTTTTAGCTCAGAGTAAAAACAGTATGATATATTATTCATTGTTGCCTACAATTAAGGGGGGGGGGGGCAATTATTCTATATGTCTCGTTTAATAAAATTGATTCCGGGATACATTTCCAATCAGATACAACAAGTAGGGCTCAGTAATAATAATCAAATGATCTGTGACCCAAATTACATTTCACATACCACAAAAAATTGCTATGTCTCAGCTAGAAGCCATGTAATAAAGGGTAAGATTGCTTTCTGTACCTTACAGTGATCCTTTGTGCCACTATCCTGTGCTATCAAACAATTAAATGTTTTCTCCTGTATTTCTGACCTTGATGTCTAGACGTGGGCAATGTTCCAGATAAAAATGTCAGCCAAAGAAAAATCAAAGTTAACTGTATTTGTTCTCATTTTGTTCTTACTACTCATCATGCTCCTTAGATCAATGAATTCTGAGTGCTTCATCATGTTTGATTCATGTTTATTTGGATGGCTGGATGAAGACGTTACATTAAATCTGAGTGCCTTTGAAGGCTAGTGAAAGCTGCCCTGTGATGCTTTTAGGTACAACAAAGATGTCTGCATTTCAGTTGCTCTAAAGGTGCTCTAACGTCAAAATGTTCCCTTCTATGTGTTGCATAGAAGAAGTTTGTCTGCGTATCTAATGCCTGTTATAATCTTTTAACTGTTCCTTTGTTTCTCACTCTACCTCCAATGACTGGTCAGAGAGTGCTGGAGGCAAATGAGGAGGATTATGGGTTAGGAACACCGTTACAGATGGGCAAGCCTTTCATTAAGATTAAAATTATGGGACGGGGAAGGCCTAAAAAGATTTTGCTCTAAGGCCCCATAACCTAATTATTCTAGTCAGGTTTGAGGGTGAAGACACACAGAGCTACTTAGTAGCAGCTACTTCTCATGGCTACTAAATGCCAGAAAATACCCAGCCATAGACAATACTGAGAATTGCCTCAGCTAAAACACACGTAGAGACAGTTGTCAGTAAATGTTCAGCATTGTCTATTTTAGTAGCCGTGACAAGAAGCTGCTACTAGTAGCTCAATATGTCTTCACCCTTAGTGCAATCAATAGATACACACTTTCTGATTCTGTTTAATACTTTTGTATGGTACCTTTGTGTTGGTATTATTTTGTTTGTTTAACAAAAGGCCAAAAGCCCATGGAAAACTCTTGTTCTGCCTGTCCACACATCTCCTCTATGGATGACACTTTGACGTTTGCAATTTAATTGATTTTCTGGTTTTAGTTGTTTTTAAAATATTGGCAGTGTTAGACTGTTAATGCCAGGCTTTCGACTCAGCAATTGTTGGCAACCCTAAGGCTTACTGACTTTGTAGGTGGTGCATAGTCAGTAAGAATCACTTCCACTATAATTGAATGATAACTGCTGAGCCAAAAGCCTAGAATTAGCATTCTTAATTAGCATTAGTCTTAAACATCTAATGTCTCAAAAACCATAATAGAAAATTATATAGATTGTGCTTAGTGGAGCCCCTTGAGTAAGTTTATATGGACTGAATTTGAGGACTTACTGAAATCATAAGCAGCCACCATGCTGCCACCTTTCCAGTGATCTCTACAAAAGATGATTTAGGACTGACTGTAGCCCTCAATAGCCCTTAAGACCTTTGCAAGGAATGCTGGCTTAATGTTTTGTAGGCAAATCTGTTTTATTTTAGAGCTAATTTCCATTAAATGAACATGAATAAACAGTCTCCAAAATTCATCCTATAAATTAGCTGCAAAATTTACCACATAAATTTAATTTATTAATTCGGACAGTTTTATGACAAATCTGTAAGCAATACATGACAGTTTTGTTTAACTCAAAGTCAAATAAAATTATAAAAACACATTGACAATATAAAGCCTATTCATTACATTTTGTGAAATAGAGTAACAGATGCATAAAGAATTAATAAGCTCTACCCGCTGCCTGGGACATCTGAATGATACTGGCAGGCACGGATATTAGCCCTGGAACTGTTACAATACAGACCTTGCATCTAGTTAAATAGCAATAATGATACTGTTCTAATTAGGCTTGAGTAGCCAATAAATGGCATTTAACAGCAGATAGGCTACAATGAGCCATAATAAATGCCTAGAAGCCAATCTGATCCCACACTGTTTAAAATGTTTAACTCTCAAAATAGCTTGAAAAGCCTAGATTTTAATTTCACATGCTGCCATGTTCAAAAGTACATTTTCCCACTGCAAAGTAAGTGGAATTATAAAGCTGCTGCTAAAGTGCCAATCTTAAGTGTCATTCATGAATGTACCTGCATCAAAAATGGATGCAATAGAGAGAGCCTATTGGCGCAATTCATCAAGGAACTTGTGTCCAAACACAGTCCCACACTTTAGCATGGCTGCCTATTTGTTCATGCTGCCTTTTCCAATGAATAATGTGCAACTGCACCTACTGACATGGGGGAACCACGGAGTTACTGCCACCTTGGACTTGGCGATATGACCTATGGCTTGTAGATTGTAAGCTCTTTTGGACAGGGCCCTCTTCACCTCTTGTATCAGTTATTGATTGCTTTATATGTAACTCTGTATGTCCAATGTATGAAACCCACTTATTGTACAGCGCTGCGGAATATGTTGGTGCTTTATAAATAAATGTTAATAATAATAATATGGCAAGTGGTAAGGAAAGAGATGGCTGCTAGTGCAGAACTCCCTTGTTCCGGACTATTTTTACGATCCACAAATCAATTGTCCAAACCCTAATGAAATTTGAGAAATAAGTCAGAATCTGTAAACAAAAAAAAAATTGTACTTAAGGGTTCAGATTTGGTTGCTCCTTGGGGGAACCTCAGGCTATTTTTCAAGGTCTTTGAAAATTATTTTTGAAGCTATCTACTGTACTTTGTCTTCTTTCACTTCAAATTTCACTACATGGCAGAATTTATTAGAAACTATTCTTCACCTAGATCTGCTCTGTGCATGCCTCTCTCCTCCAGCTGTTATTGAGCAACAACTACCACCAACGACTAAGAGCCCTAAAATGTCCAGAGTGTTGCGAGTTCAACCACAGCTGTAGGGCCCCAGATTGACATCCCTAAAATAGACAGCTAAACGCTATGGCCCAAATACATCCAAGTGGCTAATGATGCTGGAATTATAGTTCACAGGAACCAGAAGGGCAGTGAGGCGGACATTACATTTTTCAAAAGCTGCTTATTTACACTGCTTAAACTTGTATTTTGTGCAATCATTTTGTTCTTTGGTAAAAACCAGAGCTTATAGATGGGGCTGTGTTAAGACACAGTAATCATAATTATTATTTCACAGCCATTAATATACAATGCTTTTTTGGCTGTGCACAAAAATTACCTTTTAGGGCTCTTTCTGTAATTTGGATCTCCATACCTTAAGCCTGCTTAAAACCATTGAAACATATTAGAAGTATTTCTGATATACAGTGTTATGCATTCCTAGCATAGAAAATAAATTGAGGGCATATAATTTTATGTTTACCAATATACTTTATTATAAAATTGTTAAAGGTGACACGTCTGTAAGTTTTGTTGCTGTACAGACCTCACTACTGTCTGTATAATGCAGCTGAATAGAGTTCTGTGGAATAGGCTAGACAATTATATCTGGCAGCCAATAAATAACATACATGACAAATGAAATGGCATATGATGCTCCCAGCCTGAGTGTAAAATACCCAGACATGCCTGCTGTGCATTTCACTACACAGACACAAGTCAGCAAGCCCATTCCTAGCGGCTGTCTGCATCTTTGTTGCTAGGTCCATCCATCTGGGGAATGACAAATAATAGGCATGCACTGCAGCAAGAGTCCCAGCGCTAAGAATACAACAATGAATTATCTCTGTCTGAAGTGGCATTTTCATTACAATCAATAACCATCCATACACATGTCATGGTTACTAATGCTGCCGCATTCAGGCCCAGTGGGCAGGTGCTTCTCACAGACAGGCAGACAGGAGGGAAAATGAGTACATCTGCAATCTTTACTCACATGCATTACAAACTGTGTGAGAGATGACTAAACACTTAGCATTAGGTTAATAAAATAATACTTGGGGCATGAGATCTTAAGGCAACACTGCCTTTTATTACCATAGTATAAGCTTCTCCTCACATGAACTCAGACACCACACCGGCTTCTTCCTGCTACTGGCGCATCTGTATTTTCACCAGCAGATTTTAGCATGAGGTAGAATAGTATTCATTAAGCATCTTTGGAGGTGAAATAACTATTTCCACCCCTCCCTCCTTCGTATTTTACTGCCTGTGCCTTCATTCCAACCCTTCTTTGAATCACTGATTGCCCATTAGTGATCAGGCTGAAGGGGTATATTGCATAATTATATCACTAAACACAGATTATAGCTGATGGCATCGCTAAGCTCCATTTTGGGAAGAAATTCCTTAGCCTTTAGGATAAACCCATGTAAATGGGACAAAGCCCATGTAGATGGGACTTTTCTAGGAGCCTTAAGGAATTTCTTCCCAGAATCCTGTTATGACTTATTTGCATACGTATGAGGCGGTCTCCTCAATCCTTTTAGCTTGTTCGTGAATCTAAGCTCCATTTAAAAGGACTTCATTGATAGAATACTTTGGGGTCTTGTGTATTATGAAGTTATGATAGTGAAAGGCACCCCCCCCCAGTGAAATAGTAGAAAACTGCGCCGGTCAATCCTTTCCTTCTTTTATCCTTGGCACTTGGCTATCTGTGCATGGGCAGAAGAGTAGATCTGCTGGATATATGCTATTGTGCAGATACGAACAGGGATTTTCGCAGGGGACACCCGGGACGCCAGTAGGATGGTAAAATGGCAGTGCACTGCTTAGGGAGGTTTTTCCACAGGTTGGTGCAGTTTACTCTTAACAGAAGCGATTTATTTTACTGAGGGCGTGCCTATTTTTTTTTATATTTTTACATGTTCTTTAAGTGACATCCAGTAAGGGTTTACAATCTAAAGGAATAAGGATAACTGAAACACAAGAAGTCTCTTAAAGGAACAGTAGCACACAAAAAGAAAGTGTATAAAAGTAATTACAGTATAATACACTGTTGCTCTCCCCCGGAACAACTGGTGTGTTTGCCTCAGAAAGACTATAGTTTCTATAAATATAGCTTCTGTGTAGCCATGGGGGCAGCCATTTAAATGAGAAAAGGCACAGGTTACTTAGCAGATAACAGATAAACCCCTATTATATTCTATACAGCTTATCTGTTATCTGCTATGTAACTTTTGCCTTAACAGTTGTTCCCATGGCAACACAGCAGCTTATTTATACAAACTATAGTAGTGTTTCTGTAGCAAACACGTCAGTTTGACCAGTGCAGGGCTACAGTACATTATATTTTAATTCTTTTAAAACACTTTCCATTTTTACTATTCCTTTAAAACACAGAACATGGTTCAGAGAGCAATTTACAGGTGCAAATTGCCATGTTTTTACCCACAATACAGCATTTTTCCTAGAATTCCACAGCACCCAAATAATTGCTGGCACAGACTAAAGATGGCCATACACGTAGCAATAATGAACTTTCCTGTGACCATTGGTCACAGGAAAGATTGTTCCCACCCTCCATTGACGTTTAGGGCTAAATCGTCAGATGTAGAGGTAGAATCAATAGAAATTCTACCTCCAGCTGCCTATTCAGCCCTAAACGTAGATCTTGCTCGGGCGCCAGAAATCTTTTAACCTGCCCGATCGCCGAGACGACCGATATCTGCAGCCTTTGCGATATTAGTCATCTCGTGGAGCCGCCACACACGCACCAAATATCATGCATCACTATTTCGTAGGATTTACCAATATGCAGTAATTTGTTTATACGTTTTGTGAACCAAGCACAAGTTGTGGCAAAAGTACCCAGAGCACCAATGTGGTCATGTAAAAATAAGCATGGGTGCATTAAAATGGATGTGGACGCATCAAAATGTGCGTAGTCACTGCAAAATGGGCGCGTCCCTGTCAAAAAAGGACGTGCGACAACCACATTTCGCGAATTTTTCTGTAGTTTTGCTAATTTTACAGCGAAGCAAAACAGGACTGAGTCACTCATCACTAAGTTTTAACCCTGAAAGCAAGTAAGTTGCAGGTAAAACTCTGTCCCTGTGAGAAATGCATACTAAAGCAGTGGAATTATTAATGAACAGGGCCGGAACAAGGGGTAGGCAGAAGAGGCAGCTGCCTAGGGTGTAACAATTGAGGGGTGCCATTCAGGAGCCTCTACTGCCTACCCCTAGTCCACGCTCCTTTGTCATTTCCCCTGCCGCTTGTCATTACGCGGTGGGGGCAATAATCCATCGCATCGCGCTCCCCCCCCGGACACACGCAAAGGGGGGTGGGGGTGATGCAGGGGCGAGGTGGCCAACCAGATTGCCTGGGTCGGCTTGGCCCGCCCCTGTTAATGAATCAGATAAAAGTGAGTGAAGGACTGGCCAGACCGGGGATGACTTTGACGTAGTTTGCCAGCTTGAATATATTGCAATATTTTGACAAACAATCAATGTTTTGCTTAAAGGGGAGGGCATTTCTTGGTAGCTTAATGCACAGAATGTGTTAATGTCCTATATATATATAATAATGGGTGAGTGCAGAGGGTCTCTTTTATTTGTGTGTATGAATTTTGTGCACACAGTCTCATTGCACCTCCATCCAAAGTTTAAAATTTAGTGTTGAGCATGTTTATCCACAGGCTGGGAATCTGCACCATGAGGCGTTGGCCAAAAGTGCAAGAAAACTAGATATGTTTAATTACTGATTAACTTAACATTGCACAATGTTTTCAGGTGTATATAAAATAGTTTTATAGATAATACCATCCCTCGAATACATAAATGGAGCTATTCTTTATGGGATGAAACATCAGAACAATTTCACAGTTTGCTGAACACAGAAAAAATAAATAAAAATAAGAAGTAAAGCAGCTAAATATTTTTCTCTCTCTCCAGCAAAATGTAGATCTAATCTGCAGGAGCCATTGAGAACCATGAATTATGACACATCGTGTTTCAAAGCTGAATGCCTCTCTTCTCCAGCTGCATCCAAGTGTAATGTCAGGAGACAAAAACATCCACAACAAAACAGCTGCCTGCCGTAATCTCATCCATCTTAGAGTGCATTTACTTAATGATATAATACTCAATTCCAGTTCCACTTATATTTAAAATCTAGCTCGCTTTATCTTTTTTTTTGCAGTGATAATCCTAGATAGACTGATTCTGTATTAATGTTAAAAATGTAATTCAGTCTGTTCAGAAAGCAACAGCCATATGTCCAACGTAAAACCACTTTCAATAAACCCACAATCCCTGGTTGGGTATTAGAAGAGGATGCTAAGCAACAGTAGGCAGCCTACCCATGTTCTGAAGTATAAACATGCCATTACAAAAGCCACTGTCACAAAAAAAAACCAAAATGTCTAAACACTTTCACAGCCGCAGACCATGGACTCATTATTCTCGCTGAACATTGACAAGCACTTAGAAAATGAATGGTAAATCTGAGACATTGCAAGAAAATGTTTATCACTGTTCTTTTAAGATATATCATGATGCATTTGATTCTCATAATCCACTGTACATAAGAATGACATTAATAAAATTTCCTCTTGTAAAATGTTTTCTGACAGCCCATGGTGATAGAGGGGAACCAAACATCTGTATAAGCTCTGCATGGGTTTCATCCTTATGCAATATCAGCAATACCTCTTTGTGTCATTTTTGTAAGTAAGTTCTTACTACACACATACACACACATACACACACATAGTTGCGGACCGTAGCACAGATCTACAAAGATACTTGTATATCAGCAAGGGTGGAGAACACACACAAACAGAGAAGAATCTGATGGTAAACTAGGACTGCAGTATAATATATTTTATTACAGGACTATAAGACTGTCCACTGGGACAAGTCTATTAAACAGTTCACAGGGGACTAGATGTAACTTTCCAAATGGTTTAAGGACATGTAAACCACTCACAAAAAATTTAATCCTTAAATACCTGGAAGGAATTTGCTTTGGCTCTTGACTTACTGGGCTCGCTTAGTTCTTCCTAACTCAAGTTACTATACACACCCTCCAGTCTAGCAGCCAATGAAGAGATGGCAATGCTGGTTTCCAATAGAAACTCTGATATAGCTGTGCACTCTGCTGGAGAAACAAGTTTTTTCCTCCTCTCTTGAGTTCAGCTCAACCATCGCAGTGCTCAATCCAAACAGGACTTTTTAAGTTCTACCTGTGTAAACCTGCATGCTTCATTGCATGAACTTTACAGGTTTTAATTTCTGTGCCTAAAAGTATTCCTGGTTTTGATCATTAGAAATAAAGTATTTCAATAATCTTATGACCTAAATCTTCTATCTCACTCAATTGAAAAGGGTTGCTTAATACAACTGAATTGCTATAGCTATGGGTATTGCACATTGCAAAGGACCAATTATTTTCAAAGGTTGGCCATGATGCAGCCATTCTACCCCAAAGCCCCAAACAAGAAGCAAGAAAGGCCAGTAAATAATAACCTATGCCTGAATTATACTTAGCATCAAAACATTGTAGTAATATGGTCAATGAATAATGGAGAAACACTGATATTTGTGTATATGTAAAGCCATTATTAGGTTCATTTCTGTAATATATAATAACAACGCTAATGTGTTGGTTTTCTCATTCTATTGCCTGTTCCAATAATAATCCTGCAAGGAAGTATAGCCTACGGTGCATTTAATAGACCAACAACTGTTTGTGTTTTTTTCATAGGTTTAATAGAGTGAACAGATTCAGGTCCCAAAAGGCCTTTTTTCATATATCCTCATAAAGATGAACTGTGAGGTTTCACAGGCCCTTTATACACTATAATGCCTATTTATTGTTGTCCCATTAAAAAAGCATCACAAAAATGATAAATCTTTTAACATCACTGAATCAGCTTCATGTGCCTTGGATGATGAAACGACAGGGGAAAAAACAGTTGTGCAGCACTGGACAAACTGGTGCAGAGATACATATTTTATATAGCTGTAGGGACCCATAGGGTTAAGCTCCCTATGGTGTTATCCCTTATCTTTATCTAATCTGTATTGTTATAGGGCAGAGCCCTCTGATCTCAGGTTACTGTTATTAGGCTGCCCTCTATAGGTTTAGCCCAGGTTGACCACTCCCCTTGGCAGACTATATAGTGTCTTGCACAAGGAAGTGGCTTCCTCTTTTGGCTGCATGCTGTGTTCTGGACAGATCCCAACTGAGCCTGGACCAGAACATAGGCCCAGAAGCCATTTGTACCCTAGGGGACCACCTACCCTAGTGATAAGTCGGGGACAGGGCCCCGTGAACGAGGTAAAGCCAGCACAGACAGTTTTATTATAGCACCCTCTAGGAGAGGTGAGAGTAGTCAGAGTATCTAGTAAGGGCAGTCATAGCCCCAACTAGGAGTTGTAACTAAAGGGTTTAGTCTACCCAGGCTTGGTGTGCCATTTCTGCAGGACCGCGGTTAAGACATAGTATTCAGGCAGTTTCTCACCCTGATCAATAGTCGGCCGGAGGGATCCATTCCAGATAAAGGGCATCCATTCCTGAAAACAGCTAATCCTCTGTGCAATCTCCAAAGGGGTTATTCTGTGCCTAAAGTGTCACATCTGCTGTACTATCTGTGACATCATATACTGCTGTGTCTGTGAGTATACCCTGCTGCACTATAAAGTTGTGCCTTTTGTCAAATAAATTGTACTATAGTTCATGAGCAAGAACCTTTCTGGCGTCCATTATTCCATCTGCACCACACAAGCTCTACCTAGTTGTAGTTCAACTACACCCTCAGCTCCATCAATACCTCCCATATAGCGGAGGCCCACTCCTGTGCATTAAGGTCGCATGTAACACATGCTCTATACCTATCACTAGCCTGGGTTTTGCCATTTTATAGCCAAACTAGTGTTACATTTTGGCGCCCAACGTGCTTTTATATTGATATATTCAATTTATTTAATCCGGAGCCATAGCCTTGAGGGACTGAGCTGCTGTGTGTGTGTCTTTAAAATTTTGCTGACAGGCACTGCTGATCGCTATAGAAAAAAACGCCTGCAGTCCTGATCGTAAACCCTAATCTGTAATTGGCCGTGGGTTCGGGCTTGAAAGGTTTCCCCGAGTATTCCCATTGGCCAGCGCCCCTGTCAATCATCTAATTGCTAGTTTTGGCGCTCTTTTGTACTGAAATCCCGCGTGAATCAAGTTGTTGACGAGATTTCACCGGGGAGGGGGCAGGAGCTGACGTCACGGCGGCCATCTTGTGACTCGCACTTGACTGAGTGAGACGCACGCCTTAAGAGCTCCTGTGCCTACTAATAGTAAAGCGGTTAGCGGCTGCTACCGATTGCACTATTCTACTGATATATATTCTCAGCATCGCTTACCCTACCTGGGGACCCAGAGGGAACGACCGAGCGACTGAGAGTGAGGCTCTGCGCATAACCATCCACGCGGCTGCGGGACGGACCAGCCAGAACTCTCACACTACTACCACTGCCCTGCCTTGCCTTCCGTGCGGCTGCAGGAAGGTCGAGCGGCAGACCGAAACAAATTCCCCGAGTGCAGTTAGGACCAGCGGCTGCGGCCTAATCAACACCGGAGGACTGTGAGTATCAACCGCGGCTGCGGACTACTCCCATAAGTGACTGCATAGATAAACCGCATAGCGGGACACTAAATTGCAGACTTTAAATCATATTCGTCAGAGTCAGCGCATACTAGAGTAAAATGGCTGACGCCAGTACTACCCCCCGCCAGCTTACCCCGGAAGCCCCGGAGAGTAATCCTGAGCCACAGCCCCCACACCGCTATGCGTGGTTGGGCACATTTGGGGAGAGGTATGAGGAAGATGGGTCGAAGTGGATAGAGGCTTTCTGTGGCTGCTGCTACACTGAAATTTCCCAGGCCTGGAGAGACCTGGAGCCTAGATGCCCATTCTGCAAGACTAGATGCTGGGCTGAGCCACTAATCTGTCCACAGGGAGTGGCTGGGGAGCAGACAGGCAGCGCAACATCAAGCCAGTCTAGGCCCGCCACCCCCATGCCAGAGAAGGCAGAGCAGGAGCCTATCCAACAGGGCCCTGCGGAATCATCAAGAGATCTATTGCTGTCTCCCTCAAAATCCTCCAGCAGTGAGGACCTGTGCGCAGCTGTTGTAGCCATGACCATCCAACCGGTAGTGGCAGGAAAGACTTCTGATGTGCCGTCTACTGATGATGAGAATGTAGAGCTGCTGTTAAAAATGGCAAGAGGCAGAGGAGGGATCAAATCAGAGAGTCAAGGAGAGAAAAGCTCCACTTCATCCACAGGGAGTGGGATGCTGCTGAAATCCGTTGCCCGGCGCAGGTACCCAAAACCTAACTGGGGCCTGATGGACATGGGCCCTCTACCAAAATGCACGCTGCCTGAAGGGGAGCATCGATTTGAGCCGATGGTACCTGTTACTCCACCTACAGACCCCACTTTCTGTTTCCCGCCAGAGTGGCCCAGTACTCCACCGCCACCACACGCGGTGAACAAGGACACTTTTTGCTGGGTGGCACCGGGGAGAGCTGATCCAGAGCGGTACCGTGCTGTATCCAGAGTTCAAAGGCTCATTAACACCCG
This sequence comes from Xenopus tropicalis, assembly GCF_000004195.4. Taxonomy (NCBI): domain Eukaryota; kingdom Metazoa; phylum Chordata; class Amphibia; order Anura; family Pipidae; genus Xenopus; species Xenopus tropicalis. The sequence continues at coordinate 41,280,912 of NC_030683.2, read as the reverse complement.
AGTGTTTGAAAAATGGGGATTCTATATGCCCTATGCCCCTGAGTGGGTATTTGACGAAATTGCCAAACATGTGGATGAGTGGATCTACGGTGAACTTATCCGCAGGGAAAAGATCGGTTTGGGAGGAATCTTTAAGAAAGACCGGGAGAAGCGCCACAGAGATGTCGACTACCTGTACGATATTGCCCAAGAGTGGTGGTTCGGGAGGACCATCCTCAAGCACGGGGTAAAATCCTGTGGTAAGCACCAGGAGGAGCGAAATTTTTCCCTCAGTTCAGACCTCCCCAGTGGAGGCCGGATCGATAAGCCTCACCCGGCCTATTATGTTTCGTATGAGGTGACCAAAGCCAAGTACGAGAGAAACATGCACTGAAAACCCCATGCCGGTTCAGGTAATTCCCTATCACCAGATGGGATTTTCCCCTGGGTGGGAGGTGGGTAATGTTAATTCCCTAAAAGTTAAGGGCAAAATACCCACCGTTTTCATTGGGCACACTCCTAAGGACTGCCGGTACTGCTGCATATAGGGTGTGACCCCATCTTCAGTTTATCCACAGTGGTGGATTTGTTATTTTAAGTTTGGAACTCTCCACATTCCTTCAGGAGAGACTGTAAAGTTTGTTAATAGTTGGGTGAACAAACAAAGACTGCTGCGCCCCATTCCACTACAACTTCTACTTCATTGCCTGTTCCACACCACGAAGTGCATGTCGAGAAATCCATGAACACTGGGTTTGGGTGGAAGGCCTGGACTTAATAAAGTTGATGGGTGGGGATGTATTACAGTTTAAATTGTGCCCAATAACAATTTCTTTACAGCCAAGCATGTGCCTGGGGACCCCTGAGTGAAGGCAGGATCGTCCTCATGTGTAAGTGTATCTGTTATATCCCTGTTGCAGGTTACAGGTGGTATATCAAGGATACCTAAGTGTGTACCTGAGCACCACTGTTTAGGGGCAGGAAGGTGACTCAAGAATTCTAAGTATTGTGCCTGTTATACCTCTGTTGCAGAGCCAGAAGGTATCTCAAGGATCTTTATAAGTAAGTGCCTGAGTGATCCATAGTGACACTCATGTATTGTAAATGGTTTACAGAAACGTAACTAGTAACGAAACAGTTAAAATTTTCTGTGCCTTAAAATTTTCATTTTCAGCTATCCAATGTACCGGATACTCCTCAGGAGAGGGTATCAGAAACGGATGTATGGGTACTGTATTTTTGCACTAAATCAATGCACTACGTTATTTCTTGAAATGTGAAATTAATGTTATTTGCCATTGCCGGGTCGGAATGGATTTTTCCCCCGGGTGAATGTAGGGACCCATAGGGTTAAGCTCCCTATGGTGTTATCCCTTATCTTTATCTAATCTGTATTGTTATAGGGCAGAGCCCTCTGATCTCAGGTTACTGTTATTAGGCTGCCCTCTATAGGTTTAGCCCAGGTTGACCACTCCCCTTGGCAGACTATATAGTGTCTTGCACAAGGAAGTGGCTTCCTCTTTTGGCTGCATGCTGTGTTCTGGACAGATCCCAACTGAGCCTGGACCAGAACATAGGCCCAGAAGCCATTTGTACCCTAGGGGACCACCTACCCTAGTGATAAGTCGGGGACAGGGCCCCGTGAACGAGGTAAAGCCAGCACAGACAGTTTTATTATAGCACCCTCTAGGAGAGGTGAGAGTAGTCAGAGTATCTAGTAAGGGCAGTCATAGCCCCAACTAGGAGTTGTAACTAAAGGGTTTAGTCTACCCAGGCTTGGTGTGCCATTTCTGCAGGACCGCGGTTAAGACATAGTATTCAGGCAGTTTCTCACCCTGATCAATAGTCGGCCGGAGGGATCCATTCCAGATAAAGGGCATCCATTCCTGAAAACAGCTAATCCTCTGTGCAATCTCCAAAGGGGTTATTCTGTGCCTAAAGTGTCACATCTGCTGTACTATCTGTGACATCATATACTGCTGTGTCTGTGAGTATACCCTGCTGCACTATAAAGTTGTGCCTTTTGTCAAATAAATTGTACTATAGTTCATGAGCAAGAACCTTTCTGGCGTCCATTATTCCATCTGCACCACACAAGCTCTACCTAGTTGTAGTTCAACTACACCCTCAGCTCCATCAATACCTCCCATATAGCGGAGGCCCACTCCTGTGCATTAAGGTCGCATGTAACACATGCTCTATACCTATCACTAGCCTGGGTTTTGCCATTTTATAGCCAAACTAGTGTTACATAGCAAGAATCAGATAGCCTATTATTAGGTTGGCTAATAGCAATACAATTTGGAATCACTAGGAAAGTAAAAAGGCAATCAATAGCCTCAAGAAAAATATTGAACTTGTATCATTTGGTCTCCTTCCTATTCCTCTGATTGCTAGTATCACATGCACTCAAGTTGTTAATCAAAGCCATGAAAAGGCTCCATTTCCCATAAAGCTTTACAACTTTAGAACTATACAGGAAGCCTGAATGGCTTTTATACTACAGCTCTCCACTCATTTAATTTACAGCATTTCATAATGTAATATTGCAAAGCTTCTTAAAACATGATGCCAAGTGAAATATGGGTGTTCCCTACACAAACATCCATCATTGCTATTTCACTTCCCACTTCTCACTAAAACCTTTGACAGTGTTAGGGAAGTCCAGGCCATTAATCATTTCCAACCACCACAGAAGGCAGAGGAACCCTCTTCTGATTCGCTGGGGGGGACATGGTATACAGTTTAATACGGCTACTGTGCAAAGATGGCTTCAGAAGCCCTGGGATGTTTTGTGTGTGACTCCCTTCCTGCTCAACAATGTCCATTGCTAAAAGTAAAGCTTACACTTGCTTGTTATGTTTTTTTGCCCATAACTGGTTGCTTTTTTAGCAGCCACATTCTCAAGCATATACTTAAATGGGATGAAAACAGTAATCAAAGTTTAGGGATTCTGTTAGAATTGGATGCATTCTTTTTTCTGCAATAGGAGTCAATTGCACCCTCAAGTACTCCACCTTTAGGTGCTATGTATGCTTGCATCTGATTGCTTCCACTGCACAGACACGACAGCACAGCCAAAGACCAATTAGATTGCTGTCAGAGGCAGCCCGTGGTACCCTAATGGGTAGGGTATATTTCAAAACCATTATTTCGATTCTAAAAAACCTGTTTTTTGCCATTATAAAGCACTAAGGATAGCCTACAAAATCCTTCTGCTAACATTCACTCCTCTGCTCCTCACTACATTTCTTCACTGGTCCCTCTGCATTGTTCCTGGTCCTCTCCTCTGCTCTCTCAGAGCCTCCGTCTACACCATCCACACCCACTGCGCTCTCTCATCTTAAACCTTTTTATCTTGCTGCTCCTTACCTCTGGAACTCTATCCCTGAATCCCTCCGTAGGGAAAACTCACCCACTCTCTTTAAGAAAAAGCTCAGCTGTTACCTTTTGGAGCACTAAAACATTATTTTGCCCAGTCCTGCGCTTAAGGGCAAATGCCCATACCTGGCAATTTGTGCCTGTATGTTACCGAACCACTTAGATTGTAAACTCTACGGGGCAGGGACCTCCTTCCTACTGTTTCTCATACCACATGACACTTAATATTATGCATTTATGTATATTTATTGTATTTATTTATTATAACACTTGTCCTCCCTGTGTGTAATTTTGTATTTTGTAAGATTGTACAGCGCTGTGTACCCTTGTGGCGTTTTATAAATAATGTTATACATACATACTAAGTGGGCTATTTTGACTTAACTCTACTCCCCTCTTCCTTTATAAACAGGGCAATTTGTTCAGAGCTCCCTTTCAGGCTTTGAACAAACAAACCCCTCCTTTCTCTAAACAGCAGCCTTTGAGCATCTCATTATCAGGGGTTTTTAAGTGGACTGGTAATTAGTTTTATCAGCTCATTTGAAATTCCTTGGTATCAGAAAGCAACAAGTGCTAAAGTGAAATTGGCTTCATATCCTTGTTCCTCCAGAAATAACAAATAGATATTTCATAATTGAAATAATAGGCAAAAAGTATGTTCAGCACAAGCCCTGTTGATTGAACAAAGGTTGAAAAGGAGTTAATACTGTATCTTTAAGTAAAAAGAGATCAATGTAATGTTCTTATAAGGAAAAGTTTGTATCAACCCTACCAATTAAAATATTTTATTTAACCTGTAGGTTGGTGTTCCTCAACTTCATTATTCTTTGTCACACCACAAGCTTAAAAAGCAGCACTAAAGCAATACATGTAAGAAGGTGAAGAAGTTGTTCTTCATACAGTGTAACTTCTAATGGCATACCACTGTAGGCTAGTATTTCACATATCTAAAGATAAAGAGAATAATTGCACTCACCAAACAAAAGCAAAAGCAAGGATGAAGACTCACCATTACTAAACACAAGATGTGACACTGTCACTTTAAAACACATACCTCCCAACATTTGTAAAATGGAAAGAGGGACACCCCCTAAATACCACTTCCATTTTATTAAATTTGGCAGATTATTTAAAGTTTGAACACATTTCTGGGGGTTTATTACAGTTTTGCTCAAATAAGTAAGAATCCAGGACTGTGGGTTGAGCTCTTAACAGAAGGACTGTCCCGCAAAAATCAGGGCAGTTGGGAGACATGAAAACATATAAATACAGACATTTTTCTTGCATGTATGTAATATATATTTGTGCATGAGCATTTGAAAATGGTAGGAAGAAGGCAATTGAATATTGAAATGTTCATTCACCTGACTGGGCCTTTGGTGCATACCTTTATTGGCTTTGTTATGTCCTTATCTCTTTATATTGTGACTGTGTTGTTAAATATCGTTCCATCCTTTTTTCAGCAGTTCCCTAGAGTTGTGATGGACTCACAAAACCCACTAATATGAGATATCAGCGTGGGTGATCCTGGACCTTATTTTTTTCCATGATACATTGCATATGACCAATAAAGTGTGTTAAGTGAGAGCAATATACACTTAAAATTGTCTTCACCATAAACCAAAAAAATGTATGCTTTCATGTCACTTTTAAGTTAAGGCCACATTGAGCGAGGACAACAATTTTCAGCACACAGTGACAGTTCAAAGAATTACAGACCCTTATCTTATACAGTATATATGGCTGTACTTAAGTAGATAGATTTTATATGCTGTAAAATAGGAAAGGAATCACTCGCATACTTGCTCCCAACTGAAATACAACCCCTTTCTGCTAAGCAGCTTTTTTTATCAAATCTAAGCTATAAACTTCCAAATTAAGCAGAGAGAGCGCTCTGTACAAAACAGCAGAGATCAATGTGACTACAATACATTCCATCTATATCCAAGCTGGCTCGCTCTCAGCTGTGTGCAGTAAAACTGTAACATTGTGACTTTTGCAAGAAGATTTATTTCACCCCAAAATCTTATTCCAACAGCATCTAGCATAACAAACACCAGGAACCCCAAGCCACTAGTCTGGGCCCCAAGGGAAAGCAGCCACACACAGTTTAGAACCCACTGGTGTAAAGTGAGAATAGAATGAATAGAAATGGGTTCTTTATACATTAGTTTCACTTAAAATATATAAAAAATCCTTTTATTCTGAATGTGTAATCTGTATTTTCTGGATCTTCCCTTTGACTACATAGATAATAGTCTGGAAGCCCCCAAACAGCTAAGCATTAAAACCCTTTGTAGCTGTAGCAGCAGTTCTTTCCTATACCACAATATGCCATATACCATACTAACATTCTGGCCCTACTGTTCTGTTTTGAACCATAAAATGACCTTTTGGGGGTGCCTCACCTCTAACAAGTTGTAGGATCTGCATTGAGGGGCCTGCAATTTAGTATGTGACAAGTGATGATAGATCCCATTTCAAAACTTCCTTGAGGCCTATATTTAGGGATAACATGACAAAAAGCTGCTATTTATATGCAAGGTTTGTTTCCCTAGAGAAGCTTTCTTGTATTAATCATGTAGCCATGTCCCATGGGTCTAAAATAGTAATCAGGTCATATTTCAAGCCTGAAAAAGAGACATTGTAGGCTTATTTGACAAATGAATGTATGTTTGTAGAAGAAAAAGCCTGTTCCTAACTATTTATCTTCCTTTAAATTCACCTTAAGGAAGCACACATAGATACAAGATACATATATCACTATATATATCTTCATCTTCAAGAATATTTTATACTGAACAAGATGTATCTATCATAAATATATATATATATAGTTAATATTATTATTATAAGGACTTGAGTACTAGTAGTAGTAGCTTCCTTTTTGACATGACTATGTGTCAAGATACTTAATAAAAGCTTCTTAAAATTTTCTGTGCATCCATGTAGTGCTGAAGAATTTGAATGACTAAATTGTTCCTATTTACAGTAAAAAGAATTTTTTTTTTTTAAAGACCTGTATATTTAGCATAATATTTAGGCTTCACAGAGGACAGGTCACCCTAAAGTCCTTGTTAATTTTCCAATCTTTTAAAGCAGCAGTTCTCAACCTGTGGGTCGGGACCCCTTTGGGGGTCGAATGACCCTTTCACGGGGTCGCCTAAGACCATCAGAAAACACATATGGTGTTTATGGTTGGGGGTCACCGCAACATGAGGAACTGTATTAAAGGGTTGCGGCATTAGGAAGGTTGAGAACCACTGTTTTAAAGAGTGTACAGTAGATAAGCACTTACTCCATCCATTACTATAGCATCAGCACAATGTAAAGGGCACTGACATTAAAGTGAGTTTAAAAAGGCCAATGTTCCAATAACCTTTTTTAAAGGTTTAAAGTATCATAACAGAAAAAAACATGTGTGATCTTCTGATTCACTTAAAAGAAAGTAACAATGGTCCAATCTACAGAAAGCAACAACGCTTTCAAACAATTTTGCTTCCTACCAATGTGCATTATTGTCTGTGCATGTCTAATAACCCACAAATCATCTGATTTAGAAGATCGATATCTCATGTGATGACACCACACTGAATCAGTCAGAGCAGAATGAAGGCTGTTAGGCCATATGCTGAATCATTGTTTGGTCTGCACTGGGATCCAGAGTGATCCTTTGACCAGTGTAATTTGTCCATTAAACATTACAAACTTGCACTAATATCTGTTCTTTAATCATGCAGTGTGATAAGTCAGATATCCAGGGTCTCAGCAGTCTGTGACTGGCATTAGATTCACTGTGGATTCACCCGTCCTAGGGATCACACTAGTCAGTTCTATTAGGAGCCACTTAACCTTCCTATGTTTTTAGAGTGTGGGACAAAACTTGATTACTCAGATGAAACCCATGCAGATATGGGGAGAACATATAACCTCCGTGCAGATAGTGACCTGGCAGGAACAAACCTAAGACCCCAGCACTGCAATGCAGCTCTGCTGCTTATGTGAAGGGATAATAGACCCAGGAAAGTGAAGATATATGTTTTTTGCACAGTTAAACTTATAACCATTCAAGTGTTGCCTAGTAAAGATACTGACAATGAGACTCACACTTCCAGCTAATAAGTTCCCTAATACATGGCTGGCAATCTTGCAATTTGATTTATTTATTTATTTTTTTAAACAAAGACTGAGAAATCTTTTTCGGAAGCCAGCGATTGAAATTATTCTCTTATTTTTTGTGCATATATAAATCATACAATCTGTGCAGATACATGCACCAGATGCTTTCTCTCCATTTCTACTTGTTGTGGAGGATTTGCAAAGCTTCTGCCAATCTCTTCTTCCAAGACTAACAGAGTATTGAGAAGAACGTGGGTATCATTGGCTTTCTGACCATACAAACAGGGAAGCAGATTGTCTACAGCTTCACCGTGGCATTAGCCCAGCACAACCCCATATATATATATAAATAAATAACGCAGAGAAAAAATTATTTTAGTTATTTATGAATCAGGTTACTCGATCTCATGTATCTCCATGTTCATTTACACACCACCAACAGTTCTGGGTGCAATGATTCTCTTACTTTAAGACTGTATGCTTACAAATTCTTTTAAAAATTGAGTGCAAAATGTGTGGAACATGGTTAATGGGTTCAATAAATATGTGTGGGCACAGTAAATGTAACATGCACTCCATTATTGGGGGACATAACTTAGTGGGAACAGTGATGGACTGATATATACTTTGCTAGAAGTTATGTTTTCCTTATCTTGCAAATCTACTATTATTACTTCCAGAAAGAAAATCTTCATTAAACATACACATACAGTGGTGTGAAAAACTATTTGCCCCCTTCCTGATTTCTTATTCTTTTGCATGTTTGTCACACAAAATGTTTCTGATCATCAAACACATTTAACTATTAGTCAAAGATAACACAATTGAACACAAAATGCTGTTTTTAAATGAAGGTTTACGTTATTAAGGGAGAAAAAAAACTCCAAATCTACATGGCCCTGTGTGAAAAAGTGATTGCCCCCCTTGTAAAAAAATAACTTAACTGTGGTTTATCAATTTCAATTTTCAATTTCAATATCAATTTCTGTAGTCACCCCCAGGCCTGATTACTGCCACACCTGTTTCAATCAAGAAATCACTTAAATAGGAGCTACCTGACACAGAGAAGTAGACCAAAAGCACCTCAAAAGCTAGACATCATGCCAAGATCCAAAGAAATTCAGGAACAAATGAGAACAAAAGTAATTGAGATCTATCAGTCTGGTAAAGGTTATAAAGCCATTTCTAAAGCTTTGGGACTCCAGCGAACCACAGTGAGAGCCATTATCCACAAATGGCAAAAACATGGAACAGTGGTGAACCTTCCCAGGAGTGGCCGGCCGACCAAAATTACCCCAAGAGCGCAGAGACAACTCATCCGAGAGGCCACAAAAGACCCCAGGACAACATCTAAAGAACTGCAGGCCTCACTTGCCTCAATTAAGGTCAGTGTTCACGACTCCACCATAAGAAAGAGACTGGGCAAAAACGGCCTGCATGGCAGATTTCCAAGGCGCAAACCACTTTTAAGCAAAAAGAACATTAAGGCTCGTCTCAATTTTGCTAAAAAACATCTCAATGATTGCCAAGACTTTTGAGAAAATACCTTGTGGACCGACGAGACAAAAGTTGAACTTTTTGGAAGGAGCGTGTCCCGTTACATCTGGCGTAAAAGTAACACAGCATTTCAGAAAAAGAACATCATACCAACAGTAAAATATGGTGGTGGTAGTGTGATGGTCTGGGGTTGTTTTGCTGCTTCAGGACCTGGAAGGCTTGCTGTGATAGATGGAACCATGAATTCTACTGTCTACCAAAAAATCCTGAAGGAGAATGTCCGGCCATCTGTTCGTCAACTCAAGCTGAAGCGATCTTGGGTGCTGCAGCAGGACAATGACCCAAAACACACCAGCAAATCCACCTCTGAATGGCTGAAGAAAAACAAAATGAAGACTTTGGAGTGGCCTAGTCAAAGTCCTGACCTGAATCCTATTGAGATGTTGTGGCATGACCTTAAAAAGGCGGTTCCTGCTAGAAAACCCTCAAATAAAGCTGAATTACAACAATTCTGCAAAGATGAGTGGGCCAAAATTCCTCCAGAGCGATGTAAAAGACTCGTTGCAAGTTATCGCAAACGCTTGATTGCAGTTATTGATGCTAAGGGTGGCCCAACCAGTTATTAGGTTCAGGGGGCAATTACTTTTTCACACAGGGCCATGTAGGTTTGGATTTTTTTTCTCCCTAAATAATAAAAACCCTCATTTAAAAACAGCATTTTGTGTTTACTTGTGTTATCTTTGACTAATAGTTAACGGTTTTTGATGAGCAGAAACATTTAAGTGTGACAAACATGCAAAAGAATAAGAAATCAGGAAGGGGGCAAATAGTTTTTCACACCACTGTATTAATGGGATGCATAAGTGCTTAATAAGCATGAATGCTATGGAAAACAGCAAGGAAATGAATGTATGCATTTTAAATCAATTCGCTCAGGGATTTTGTTTGGTAAGCAGTTCATGTAATTTAACTTTCTGAAGGACAAAATATAAAACTATATATATAATTATTTATTTAAATATAATCTTTTATTATTCACTCTTTAATGACAGAGATTATACAGTCTCCCTTCCATTCCTGCCACCTGTACCCAACGGCTGTCCATATTTTCAACAGACAGGTAGGTTTACCACCCAGCTGGTATGTGTCCAGTATATCAAAAGCTAAGGCTGGGGCCAAAAAAAGTAAATACACATGCCTTATATGGCCACTTAATCAAAGCCTATGAATAAGTGCCTATGTATGCAATTAAATGCAAAAGACTATAGTGCTTTATGCCCACAAAAGCAGTGGCCAACTTACCCTTTTCCCCATAGTCAGTTGTGTATAATAACACATTCAGGTACTTGAGATGAAATGCACATGGAAGCATATGGAAACCCTAGAGCTACCGCCACCTTCCCACCAGACAGCACCCCGTATCAAAAGGTGCAGCACACATGTCACTCACATGCCGAACACCAGAAATGATGCCAGACAGACGTATTCAGGGCCAAACTACTGGGTTAGTGTAATATGGCAGGTAATATGAGAGGCAGCCCATGGACCTAGTGATGGAATTAAATGGGAAATAGTTCTAAAGTGGCTTTATATTAAACCATGTATCAGACCTCTGCCTCTCAAAAGCACATTTTTCCAATACATTACACACATATAGGGCCTGATTTTTCTGATTGCTCAGATTGCCTGCAGTTAAATCTCTGCTACCACAGGCAACTAATCTCCCCCAAATACCTTTCCACTGGCAACAAAGTTTATCGTTAGTGAAAAGGCATATGTGTTGTTACCCTTTTCTAAAGTTTCATCTTCCAAGCAACATAGAGCAACTTCAAGAAACGAAGCAATGCATATGCCTTCCCACTGGCGATTCACTTTATTGCTGGTGGAGAGGCAATTTAGACATATGAGTAGCCCATGTTAACTGAGAGTAACTAATCTCCCTGTGGACCACGAATCTAAAATATTTTATTTAGATACTGCACCATAAAACTTCTTTGAGCAAAGACTGCTGACAGAAACAGCTAGACGTTTGCTTTATCAAAGGAGAAGATAAGCTGAGACAGACATCTTGTGAATATAAATATTCTGGAACACAAAAAGAAATCATGAATCACAATAGATAAAATCATACAATGGGAATGTAAAGACATAACCAGATGATGTGTTAGTGAGGTGCCACTGGCTTCAACATCCCTTTGTGATAAGCGCTATGAGACCCATTATTCAACCCTGGGACATGTCTGATTCAGTTGGTCATTCCACCAATCAATTCAAATTTTTGAAAGCAACTATTTTATATGGCTTTTCTTGCACTATGATTAATGAATTAAACTAAAATCCTATCATGGCAAAATGGACAAACAAGGCCACTGTTTTATTAGACTCTATTTCCCCATATATAATAAAAGGAACTAAAATTGCCCAGGAGCAGTAACCCATAGCAACCAATAAAATGTTTGTTTTTAAACAGATGACCAGTAAATACTACCTTCTGATTGGTTGCGATGAGTTACTGTTCCTGGGCAAACTTTGTGCTTTTTATAACATAACCCCATATATACAATCTAAATTTTTTTTTCTCCTGCCATATTGCTCCAGGAGCAATATGGCAGTTTTTACACCAGTAAAAAAATAAAATATGGCTTAAACCAACTCAAAGTGCTTTTAAAAGGAGTGCACAAAAGATAGGGTTTCTACCTTTTCTATAAAAAACTACCAGCCTCCCCATATTTTTATCTTTCTTCCCTAATAGTATGATTGACACTCAGCAACATTGTAACTGGCCAGCCCTGGGCAAAATAACGTATGCCAATATGTTTTACTATATAATATAATTATAAATTGGATGTATTCCTTTTTTATAAATAGGCTATATTTTGAGGCTGTCATGGCAAATCTGATGGGTTGTGGTGGACCTGTTTAAAGTCAAACACCATTGATACAGGTATAGGACCCGTTATCCAGAATGCTCGGGACCAAGGGTATTCCGTATAAGGGGTCTTTCCGTAATTTGGGTCTCCATACCTTAAGTCTACAAAAAAAAATAATAAAACATTAATTTAACCCAATAGAATTGTTTTTGCGTTCTGTTTTATTACTACAGAGAAAAAGGAAATCAGTTTCAAAATTCTGAATTATTTGATTAAAATGGAGTCTATGGGAGACAGGCTTTCCGTAATTTGGAGCTCTCTGGATAACGGGTTTCCGGATAAGGAATCCTACACCTGTACTGGGATTCAGAGCAGGGGTCCCATTATCAGAGAATCAGAATCAGAGACAAAGCACTTAACCTCTCGAACATCTACTCCATCTTTCCACTCACAGTGGTATAACAAGGGCTGGGATTGAAAGAAAGATGAGGGCAGGCACAAATGTAATGCTTTTGATACAAAATAACTGAAGGAAATGTGATGAAGCAGTAAATATATACATATCCATCTAATGAGTCCCTGTCACCACATATATGATCAGTTTTAGGTCTGACCACATCATGCTCTTGTCTTGACAATTTTTTTTTAAATTAGAAGGTGATAAATAGAATAGAATCATTATCTCCCTAGTGAGCTTCTGTAGTTGACGTTACTTTAAATGGATATACAGTATGTTGTAAAGCTTGCCTACAGTCATAAGTAGTCCCCCATGTGGCATTAACAAACATTTTAAAATGGAAATAGCCATAGGAAGCAATTTTCCATTGCACCCCTAACTGTGTAATTCTTGAGCACTTACTAAGCTATCTTCTACAATTACTGAAAAAGAAAATGAAATTAAGTTCTTTCAAAGAATGGAAAATTTTCCATATTTATTTGGGAATGCTACAATATGTTCCTTCACTAGGGGTTTAACTTGCATTTTATCTTTCTTCTCTCTCTCTCTAGGCACATTAAATTGATCTTTGTGATCTAGCCGGCAGTTTTCATGCTGAAACCCAATTTAGAGATACATTTGTGTAAGTGGTGAGCATTACAGCTCTACAACCTTTCTGTTGTATTCTTTTTATTGTTTGACAATAATTGTTCTTACACTTGAAACCTATATTGTACCGTGTTTTATAAATGTATCTGATCTTTGGGGGTTTTGGAGTATATCAGGTTCTAGTATCCTTATAAGGTTCTACAATCCCTTTATGTTGTATTATAATGTTCAGAATACATTTTCAGATGTGAATGTAGGTTGAGTAGGTTTATTATATGAACTGAATGATCCCAGCGGCAGTGCAGATACAAATGATCAAACTGGCAGACAATAAAGAATTTTTTTTTATATAAGACTCTATTGTATGCAACATTCTGACAAGGATTAATGAACTAGCAGAAAGGGATATTCACACAAACCAATAAGAGTATGCCTAGAGTTTACTAGCTGAAAATATCAACCTGGAATAGCCTTTTTTTGCTCATCCTAGAGATTGCTTAGCAGGAACTTAACACAGCTAAAATCTACCTTTAGTGATCAGTGCAGAGTCAAGGGTCTTGGTTAGTAGCATCCGGTCCCGAACCAGCAGGCTGAGGGACAGCTTTTTCCATCAGGCCATCAGACTGCTGAACACTGACCACTAACACTTCATACACACTTCAGCAACACTACCACACTATTCATGTGCACTCATTCTTATATTCTTATACATGCCTACTCATGTGCATATTTATTCTATATTTTGTACTTCACTGCTGCTTGTGAAGCTTGCACACAAGAATTTCACTCACATGTACTGTACCAGTGTACCAGTAATATGTGACAATAAAAGTGATTTGATTTGATCTTCCCAATGTTTTAATGTCCCCCTACAGGTAACTCCCTATACTCCCTTCTGCAGAGCCTTTGTCTGATTATGTTTTACAAATAAATAGCAACCTCTTTGTGCTGCTGACCAAATGCTCTCTATTTTTGCACCACACTGTGTCTCATTTACAAGGTACTTCATTCATGTTTGTTCACTATCTTTTGGGTTCCAAAATACATCACTGGACACACATACAATAAAACACATTCCAGTAGCCTCTTCATTCTAATTCTTCAATTCCAATCAAGAGAAATTAAGAACTTCAGGTACAAAGGTGATAAATAAAGGTGATAATTCAGACATTCTTTAAGAAGAAACCTGTGATTACACCATTCTGTGCAATGGGGTGCTAGAACTTATGTCTGTTCAGCAGCAGAACTGAGGATTGTCATGTATCTGAATCCTCACTCCCTGATAGAAATCAAATGCGGGAAGAAAGGATTCAGACACTTCTTTATCTCTTATATTTTGTTACCAAATGGTAACCCTCATTACTGCTATGTAAAAAAATTTGTGGCATAACATTGAAAGCTATAGGAAGATATGTTCCATTATTTCTGCTGTGCATTTTTACCTTCTATTGGATTTAGAAACCATTGCTTTAGTGATAAAACCAAAGATCACACCACTAAAATGATAAATTCTTTTCAGAAGATGGAATATTCTTTCCTTGATTTAAGGCAACAAATGACATAATAAAAAATGGATCTGCTGTGCCTCATGTTGGCACTGGCACTATGGACCTTTACAGACAATGAAGAAGATTCTACGATCCATGATACTAAAAGGGTTAAGCAGTCACAAATATAAAAGTGTTATATTTGGTTATAATGATAGAACAGTGAGAAAGAAATGAGTCACCATGAATGTTGTTTTGGAATTCCCTAAATGGGGCAATCTGCATACCTTTAGCTGGGTACAATCTGGAATTACAGAGTAGGAAATGCTGTAATCAAGGCTAGAGTTTCTCATTAGATCAAGATTAGTTGTTACATGTTCTGGTTTAATTGGTAGGTATCAGAATTTGTTGCCAGAGCAATGAAGAAGTTATGAACAATTATTTGCATGCGCCATTTGCAATCCAAACAGTGATCTAGGCACAAGAGACATCATTCTTAAATTTTAAAGTTTCATTTATCAAGTAGAGGAAATTATTTTTCAGTTGTTTGCATCAGTTATGGAAAATAGGGCAGTGCTGGTATATATGGACCCATTTCAATGAAACAACTATTTTGTCTCTATGCCCAGTTAAAGGGATGATCTTGTTAGTGTTATTTATGGGCATTCCTCCATGATACATTTTCTGAACAACAGAAATGCTACCGTATCTACAAATTTACTATCTAATGTTTGCATTTTCCCACATCGTTTTTGATAAAGAATGGCTGGCCTGTTTGACAGTCCTCCATTTCTTAATATGAAAGTTTCACCTTTAGGGTTACTGTAAAAAAAAACGATTCATCATTTATCTTATCCAAAAGGCCTATTGGTCAGTGATGGAATTGATTCTGATGATTGCAGTATATAACTTCCACATCTTTTGACAAAGTAGTGGAACTTTTTACACACTGTGGTCAGGGCTCCTTACTAGCTCAGAAAGATAAAGAATCAGCATTCTGTATTTTACCAATACAGTAGGATTGCCATCACCTTCTTGATTTTTATTTTTAGGCCGTTTTATTATAATTGACACTTTGGTAATTGAATTTAGAAAAACTCGCAAACTCTTGTATTTAATAAGGGCAAAAACTGTAAAAAGGTAAGTCTTAAACAGTAACAGTCACTTATAGGTCACTATAGTTATACCAGTGGGAAGAGTATTTAGAAAAAGACTCATTGCTCTTATATCAGGCTTGGGTAACCCTAAATGACATATATGAATTTCAAGCAAAGTGAAGGAAGATTTGGACATTTGAAATACATTTTTGAGAACACAAAAGAGTGGGCCATGTTGGCAAGAAGAGTTTAAAGATAACAAGTTATACACTGATATGGCAGGATCTTTTGGTTTTGGTATATATTTCTCAGGTATGTGCAACAGGTCTGACAAAAATATAATTCTCTCTGTATTTCTGGTATTGGTTGCTTTAGTGATTTGGGGTAGTCAGCTAGCCAATAAACCCATATCACTGATATGCAACAATATAGAAATTGAACAAGTAATAAATTATTTGTCATTAAAGTCCCTGTCAAGTTATAAGGATTTTATTTTAAGACAGACAGATTTAAGAGCACTGCATAATAATATCTGGTTAAAAGCTAAGCACATCCCAGGTCATAGTAATGTTATTGCTGATTCATTATCGCTCTTTCAGTTTCTGCTTTTTAGACCGCTTGCACCTGAGGCAAACAGCACATAGGGCATATGTCCAGCAGGAATTTTCTAATAAAGCATTCAAAATAATAAATGTGTAGAAGGGGCCATTTTGCACTTAAGTGATTTTTTTTCTCCTTCAAGATTCTGCAGGAATTGCAATACGACGCAGCAGTCGACTGGTGGTCATTGGGCATCACCATCTGCGAAATGGCCACCAGAAAGGTCCCGTTTGACAAAACTGACAGAGACGAGCTCATTCATTCGATCATCTTGTGTGAGCCTGAAATTCCTCATGGGCTGGATAAACATCTAATAAATCTTTCGAAAAAGGTGAGTAGCTAAAGTGGGAGAGAGCAGAGGGGAACAGTATTGTAACGCAAATATGTTTATGCCCCATGTTTTGTCTTCCATCCGCTACATTTTTATAATTTGCAATTGTCATTGGTTGGTATGTTAGTAAGTATAAAATCTGCAGTATTGAAATGTATCCTTTGATCTTTTAGCTCCTTAAAAAGAAGCCAAAACAACGGCTAGGTGCGCGAGGAGACATCAAGCGCTACCGATTTTTTAAATCTATTGATTGGGTGGCGCTGGAAGAAAAAGGAGCCCAACCCCCTTTCCAGCCAAGAGCTGTAAGTACATGATTTGTCAGTCCCAGTTAGACATGATTATAGCCCTGAATAACACTGACTTGTGAAACAGGTGGATCAGAAAGTAACAGGTTTAGTTTGTGGAAGTTTTATTTAGGCATTAAACACACAAGTCTCCATACTCACACAGACGTGACAGCCTATGAAAAATCTATACACATAAGAAAGAAAACTATATGGTACTTCCTTTTCTAAAGGTTTTATATTTCCATTGTAATCTTTATTGTATAATGATGTGAAATACACGGCAAACTGAAACACCAACTGTTACAGAATTTAAACGCTATATATGGACCTCTAAAAGCAAATACAGTAACTACTCTATTGCTTAGAATAGATACTTTACATGAAAAAAATGTTTTTTTTCCTTTCATGCAGCCATCAGCAGAGCTATTCAGGCCTTACACTGGAGATCTGTCTCTGTCATTTATCAAGCCCCAGAAGGATAAAAATTTCACCAGGAAACTGAAACATTGTTTCCTGCTTTTCGCCTTTACGTCCCTCCTGGCTGCAGTAGGTATGTATTTGTATTTGTAATCCAGCCAGTAATAATAACATGCTGTTCCATCTAGCATAGGCAAATAAGATCAGAGGACAGGGGCATATTTGGGGACTTCATATCATCACCACCAGCTGCACAAGATCACCTTCTCTCCTTCCTTTAACATCAGGCTCAGGCACTCATCTGGGCTCAGGGTAAGTATAAGGTAAGTATAAGGTAAGTATTATATGTGAGCGAATGTGTGCGTGACTGTGTGAGAGAATGTGAGATATGAAAGGCCAAGGGTGTATCTAGAAGGCAACAGGTGCTAAGATCGCAGCCTGCTTTGCCTTCCTGCACATCTTGTCTATAGAACCCATACCTGTTAGTTATGTATATAGTTTTATAGTTTTTTTTTTTTTCTTCATTTTTCCAGGTCAAGGTTTTTTTCCCCCCAGTTTTTGGGTTTTTTCCCTTCTCCTGGAAGTTTAGTTAAACGAGCAAAGGGTGGGACATAGACACATGCAGTTTAAGCCTCTTTTGTGTTGTATTTGTTTGTCAGGTTTGTCTTGTTTTGTGTTACAAGTGAAATGACATCTCACTGAGGGGAACCAATGGCAAATTATTCACATTGGATCTCCCCTGAGGTGTTACACCCGGTGTGAATGGTGTGTGAATGACAGTAACAGGGTTGAAGCCTTGACGTGGCGTTACTGCTCACATGTAGAAACATGTGCTAAATCAACCAATGGTGAGAGTGTGAGCGAGTAAAGTGTTGTTTCATTGGTAGAATTTGTTGAGAACTAGATTTATTACTAAGTCTGAACTGTGTTTGATATTTGGGATTGATGTTTTAATATGTGAAAGGGAGAATTTACCTTTAAATTAACTTTTCTTATGAAATTGCAGTTGGAGTTAGGTCTTGGTTCCACTTCACTCATGTATTAACAATATGACTGCAATGCCATTCAGCTACCATATAATATTACATGTATCTATGCTCTTAAATCTGAAAATTGACACTTAGGAGAAAGGGTGCAGACGTGTAGCTTGTACATGTTCAGACTGGCTGAAGGCATTCTGTATTTTTATTAGGGAATCCAGCCTTTTTTTGATGGCCGAATCCATGGTCCCGGCCGAACCGAACCCGAATCCTAATTAGCCTAAATTTGCATGTGCTAATTAGCATATGCGAATTAGCATCTGGAAAGGGTTAAAATTATGGGGGGGGTTTAACCCTTCCCAATCCTAATTAGCATATGCTACTATTCGGATTCGGTTCGGGATTCGTCAGAATCCATCAGGGTGGGTTCGGGGGTTTGGCAGAACCCAAAAAAGTGGGCTCAGTGCATCCCTAATTTTTATTATTATTTTATGTGCTAAATATCCAGAAAAACATATGGAAATTATCCTTGACACAAGTGTTATGGCAGTAGTTGATTTTACCAAAAAAGATGTTAACCACTAAGGGCCTAACTTGGGGCCCTAAGGATATTGATTGGTGGATGGGGATGCTAGTCCCAAGATTACTCTTAGGCATTTACCAAAACTACCTGCTGTTTTTAAAATCCCTGCCAATTTAATCATGAGTGTACAGGACCGAATCCCACAATTAAAAGTATTAAGAGATTCTTGCCAACAGTTACAAGGTTGGGTACCAAAGAACAGTGTAGGACTGGCTCACCAGGATACCAGGAAAACTCCCGGTGGGCCCAGGTGTCAGTGGGCCCCCCTGCTCCTAACTATTTGGCCTACTTCATGGTCATTTGCTATTTCTGAATGGGAAGAAAGAGGAAGAAGAAGGATAGATGCCAGCATCTAATTAAAAATAATAGGAGAATAAAGATGTTGAGTGAGGAAAAGAGGAAAAATATTTCTGAGAGTGGGCCCCTGGGGTTCAAGTCCGACACCGTGGATTACAATCATAGGAATTGGAAACTAGGAGCCCAATGGGACTGTGATTCCCACCCCTCCCCACCCCACAGAATTTACATCTCCAATTTCACTATGCATGTGGGTAAGATGTAGGAACATTTTTCAGTGTGGCGTGCTACCCTCTTCTTCAGCACAGCGTGATTACCACTGAAGAATCACACAAAAAAACATGATAATTTTGAGTTTTTATACATCTTCGTTCGTAACAACATTTTTATGGAGTTAATACCAAATACAGAAAAATACCGAAAGCTAATTATAGTGCTTACTGAGGTAAGGTGAATCACTTTGTTCCCTGTACTAAAAAAGCCTCACTGTACCATGTAAGCTAGCTGAGTACCAACATCTTCACAACTATCATCTTGGCAAATCATCGTATAACTTCCCTAGGCCCAAAATTTGTTCTCCACCTGTGCACAACCCTGTTTATTTTGGAAATCTCAGAGACATGTATGCACAACTGCTGGGGTAGAAGTCTTACATATGCTTCTCGCCTAGGGCTGGTGTGGGGGGTGCAGGGGAGTAACGTCACCGTACTCCAAAGGCAACAGATCAAGGAAAGTGAGGCAAAATTAGAAAAACTTTAGTCATAGGGTAGTGTAAAAAAAAACAGAAACAGCAGTTAAGACAAACATGAATCAACATTTTGCTCCATTGCTTTCTGAATTTGATGTCATTCATTTACGGGAAATGTATTGTTAAAAACAACAGTCATTGCTGCCAGGTAACCCATAAAATTATCCATTCAAGTAGGCTGCCACAAACAGCACTGATGGAAATGCCACACATACCATAGCTCTGGAGATGATCAATTTCAAATTGCAAGTTATTGTTTAATCTTGAAAGGGAATAATAGCAATACAGAAAGGCTGCCATCAATGATGTCAGGAATCTGAGCAGCAATTCAATTTTCCTGGGATTTGGCAGAATGTAGAATAAATTAGTAAAAATGAATATTTATAAGTCATTGGTTAGGTTATGAATATATAAATGCACAAAAAAAACATAGCCAGAGTAACATTTAGAAAGATTTGTAAAAAAAAACAAAAGATTGATACCATCATTTTAATTTCAGATATGCCAAACTCTTGGACTAGATTTTTTATTTGGTGCCAGCCTTTCATTTCAGAGAGCTGAGGCTATTGTATTAGTTGGGCTCAAGAGGGACTTTCTGAGTGACAGCAAGCTTCAGACGGGTGTCATAAGCAATTCTGTACAAAGTCATGATTTTGAGTAGAGATTTAAGAATCAGTCTCCGAGCAGATTAAATTATTAGAAGCTTCAGTAATAGTAGTATGATGGGTATCAAAGTCAGAACAGCTGGAAAAGCTTGAAGGTTAACTAGGATAGCTTCATATTTTAGACTTTTAAATGCTATTAATTGCCTTACCACTAGAGATCTCCAACTGCTTTTGATAATTGTTTTGGATGTTCTCATGGAATTACACCTGAAACCCAACCTAGGCTCACTCAATCATTTCTGCTACTCTGTGTCTAAAGGGGATATATATATCCTATTTCTAAATTTGCAATGACCTTCATTAAATAACTTTAGAAGATTATCCATATATTTTAGTGTAGTGTAAAAATGCCTGTTCGTTTTTGTTGAAAAACCCAGTCAAACAAACCACCCTAGGTTTTTTATTTAGTCTCTTTATTTAGACTTGTCCCTTCATGTACAGCTAAAAAGAACATGAGTAACTACATGTAGAATGTGGTTTCAGATGCATGTGGCATGTTTGAGCATAAGTGGGTGCATTCAAGTTGGAGTGGGGGAATGTACCATTTCTGTTTTTAAACCTATCATTTCAAAGAGCCATTATACTTCAATTTTTAACAGATCTTTTGTATTTCTGTACATATAATTTAAAAAGCTTAAAAAATGTATTATTCCCAAAGTTTTGATTTCCCTAGCTTCTATAAAGGAGCCGGCTTGCAATTTTACTAATGAATAAGCAGCCTCTGTCTCAGGCTGGATGGCCACTACCTGCCTTAGAACCTCACCTACTATTGGGTCAAAATAACCTAGCAGAGTCAGAGAAGAGAGCGTAGTGATGGGGGCCTAGTTGCTGACATCATTATGGATCATACTCTGCAAAACATAGAAAATTCCATAGCCAGAATAGCTTATGGTTTTCTTACAGCTTGTACAGAGAGATGCTTTAAAGTGATGCCAGCTTTGATATTCCTCAATGCTAAGCACATTTCTACAGGAAAACAGAAGCGTATGGTGTCCCTTCAAGTACATCTTGTTCCTAACGGCACATGAAATATCATTTTATAAAATTCAGAAAAAACTTTGAACAATCTGTATTTCTGCTTAGAAACTAAGATATGTGAAATGCTTTATTACTGGTTGAGTGGATTAGGCCCAATCTTGGACTGGTAATTGTAACCCACTCAGAGTAGTGCCTTGCGGCGCTTTACTCCATCTGTATAACAAGAGGCCAGTGGTGACTGACTGTTATTAAAGTAAAAGTAAAGTAAATGTTCTTCCATTAGTACATTGGATTGACCACCCTGCCCTGTCAGCTGTTGGACACCTAGAGGATAACAGAAATGATAAGGAAAAGAGATAACCTATACCATTCCTTATGAAACAAAAATGTCTCCTCACATTCTGTTCAGGTCATATGTTACTTGCTAAGTTTCAAATCTGAGTCAACTAAATAAGATTGCAGAGGTTTTATTTGTTGAAATTAAAGCCATTAACTTGAGTGTTTTCCCCTTCAGGAGTGTTTTCCCCTTTTGGCCATGCCCTGTTTTGACCCAATGATGTCCCATTACGACCATAGCCACTCCCCTATCACACAGCTAGCTATTCCCAATACTGCCTTTATATAAAAACATTTACAGGGCTTTTAGGGCCTTTAAAACAATATCAGGGTGTGTAAGACTGTCCAGATACTGCAGCAGACTGCAGCATTAATTGGTCACCTTATTGGTTGCTATGGGTTACTGCAGTTGGGCAAATTCAGCGCCTTCTACTACACAGAAGGCAAAGGCTTTCAAAACACCATTCCATCCAATCACTTCTTTTACCATTTAGCTCTGGATTTGTACCCTACCTACCCAGACTCATCCAAAGCTAGAGCTTTTTCTTAGTCTTTTCTTAAAAATCAGAAAGTCAGTCACTGATATCTGACTGTTTCTAACAAATAAATGATCATATTATTTCCAAATAAACATATGCATACATGTGTGTATTTATATGTGTTTGTATGTATAAATTAAACTTTGATACTTAGTCAGAAAGCAGAATCTTTTGATACTTAGTCAGAAATGTTTAAAGGCACTCTTATGGGAACAAAAAAATTAAATACAGTAAATGTAAAATATTAATGACTCTATACATTGTATTGTTACTATGCAGCACTATAAAATCCATAAGTCATTATCTAAGCAATAACTGAAAATCACTGCAGTTATAAAAATATAAAAACTTATTGACAAAATGATGTATTTTTTCCACATTAGTTAATAAGCATTCAGTTCTGTTACATTAGATAAATGTTGAATCATATCTCTGGTTTCAAGGGCTGATGTGCAAATTAAATATCCCATATATCACTTTCCATCCATTAGTTTAGCCACAACTCAAAGCTACATATGGCTGTAGTATCACTCTGCCAGAGGTGTTGTTTTGCAGAAAAGCCAACCTAAACAAGGCAAGTCTGGCTCACAAAAGTATCAAACATTGCTACCAATGTATGTATGTATGTATAACTTTATTTATACTTATGTACGCGGCACTGTACAGAAAAATACATTAATATAAACAGGGGGTATTAAAATAGATAAATACAAAGTATTACAATAAGCACAAATAAATAAAAGATACAATTGTAATAGGATAAGAGTCAAAGACACAAGAGGATGGAGGTCCCTGCCCGTAGAGCTTACAATCTATATGATTGTTTTAAAATATGGCTATGAACCAGGGCTCTAAAACACAATCATGTTGGTGGCCTGGATTGATCAGACATTGACCAAAATGTTCTAGTTAGTAAAATGGCCCCTAATTCTATTATCTAATGAGTGAGCTTTTATGGAAAAGAATACAGGGCCACCAATCCTGAATAACCCTACTGAAAGACAGCCTTGCATTTGTGGGAACCACTAAATACACTTAACCACTAACCACTGGCCTAATATTTTGGCACCCCCTAGTGAGCAAGACGTTCCTTCTCCTTTATGGGACATGCCCTTGTGCCCCTTAGTGCTCTTGCACTTCTACCAAGGATCTATTTTAATGACACTGCATATATCCATACAAGGATTATCCAATAGACTGATTTCAAATCCTAGCCTGTTAAGGCCCTCAAGACTAAGGCTGATGCCACACGTGGCGTTTTTCCTCGGCCTAAAAACGCAGCACAAGCCACACAGCCCCTGACTATGGCGTTTTTCAGCCTAGTACTGGTGACGTAAGCAAATCCCGTTTCCATGGTGCTAATAGTGCGAAATAGCAAAAACCGCCGCGTATTTCCGCTAGGTCTGGCAGCTGCCTTTGCGTATACATAGGAATAGCTTGATTTACAAATACTGGCGTATTTCGGCCAACGCCGAAAAAAAAACCCGTGCTAAGGCGTTTTCTAGCGTATTTCCGCATTGTGTGGTTTGTTTCGCGTCTTTTCAATTTATTTCTATGGATGATGATATCAGGCGTTTTTCAGCCGCCGAGAGAATTAGAAAATACACAGCGGAAAAACGCCACATGTGGCATCAGCCTTAAGCTGAATATTTCTGACAAAGAACCTATGGCTATCCTCATTTAAAAATACATAAGTAAGGTCAATTATTGTAAACCCAGGAAGTGGGCACTTGCATTCTTAAAAATAAGTATAGTATATTCACATAAGTATATGAAGTGTATTATAAGTAATGAAATGACTGCATAACAAAATGCGTGTAGCATTAGTGAAGTTGCTATAGAACTCTGCATTTCCCGTGAATACAGAGTGTCTGTCATTTGGCAGCACTGTATTCACGAGGGCCAGGCTGAGTGAGGCACATAGGTGCCAGCTTTCAAATGCGGGTCACTGACCCACAGAGCCAAAAAACAATTACTTGGTCTGATTTTATTGTTATTGTCACTCAAGTTATCTTTTTATTTACCATTTTCTGGTTGCTAAGATAAATTGGACCCTTGCAACCAGATAGCTGCTGAAACATCAGTCAGAGAGATGTGAACAAAAAGCAAAATATTGATCCATATATACTCAAGCAGGGATATTGGCAGAAGCTGCAATGCTAGCAGTGCTTCTAGTCCATAACTGCTTTCCTAACATAGGACCCCAGGCTATGGCATAATGAACATACCTTGAAATGGAAATGTAGAATAAAAAATGTATTGGCACCACACTGCCAATTTCCATGGCAATTTAGCAGTTTGTGAGGATTCAAAATCAAAACAATCAGATCAGATTCAATCACTTAGAGCTGTAAATCCAGTCGTGACCGAAATCAAATGTGCCCAAGACTGTTTGCTGACCTGGAAATTCATTTGGCTACACTTTCCTTGTAATCCAATCTCTGTATGAGTGTGGCCCAATTAAACAGCCTGGGCTTTATTTCATTACACTGGCATCCTGATAAAAAAGCAGAAAGGAATTCATTGCAAAGTGCAGGGTTTTAGAAGGTGCTGCTATTACTAAATATCTCCCAAACTATATGATGATCATAACCAATGATTTATTGTAAAAATCATTTGTTTACTACATTTTAGTGGAGTTTAGTTGCCTTTTAAAGCCATTAAAAAGCAATTAATTTAAAGCAATAACTATGCATGTAGGTTATTAAATATTATACATGGGGTATGTATGAATTAGAGTAAGATATTTGTTGTATGTACAGTATATACCAAATACAGAGTGGTAGGCAGAGGTTCTATTTCACTGGAGACAAGTTGCAGCAGAAATACAACCTATCAGTTCCTCCTCTGAGTGTATTGACTCCTTGGGTAATTGTGCTGCTAAGTGAAAACAAGCAGGAGGCAATCTCCCTTATTATATGGTTATGCACTGTATGGAGGGGCTGATTTACATTACTGCAGTCCTAAAGGACAAATGTGCCAATTTAAGGCTACTTAAACAGCTAAAGATCATCATGCAATATGCAGAAGGCATTTAAATAAAGGGTATCATTCCTTTGTGTCAATGTAAAAAGTATTCATTGCAGACAGCATGACCCTGTGTCATACCTGAAAGCTTTGGGTAGGGGGGTATTGTACATCTCTGGTTATGAGTTAAAGCAAAAACAGATAATACAGTATTGATCAGAAAGCAGGAGGTTATTAAGAGAAATGGTGCAAAGGAGGAAAGCTAAATGCAGCAGTAATTATCCCAATAAATTGCTAAAGGGAACAGAAAACGCCCATTTGTCACTGAATTAGATCCTGTCTGTCCAGTAATGTGCTCTGTTTCTGTCTATACCATTAGGAGGTAGGCAATATGCTCTGTATCTGTCTATACCTTGGGTGGGTAGGCAATATGTTGTGTATCTGTCTATACCTTGGGTAAGTAGGCAATATGCTCTGTATCTGTCTATACCTTGGGTGGGTAGGCAATATGCTGTGTATCTGTCTATACCTTGGGTAGGTAGGCAATATGCTCTGTATCTGTCTATACCATGGGTGGGTAGGCAATATGCTCTGTATCTGTCTATACCTTGGGTAGGTAGGCAATATGCTCTGTATCTGTCTATACCTTGGGTAGGTAGGCAATATGCTCTGTATCTTTCTATACCTTGGGTAGGTAGGCAATATGCTCTGTATCTGTCTATACCTTGGGTAGGTAGGCAATATGCTCTGTATCTGTCTATACCTTAGGTAGTTAGGCAATATGCTCTGTATCTGACAAGATATGCAGCTGGAACCTATACACACTAATTGCTAAACACATAATCCTGTTATTTACATCTCTGTGAATACTAATAATATATGTGTGCATTTCACTGCTGTCTGTTTCTTTGACACACTCTGATGTGTTACTTGCCGATAACTGAAAATAAAAGTATAAAAGTGTATTAACCCCTTTGCTGCCAAACTGGTTGGGTCTGGCCACTCGGGACGAGATCCTGCCATATTGTTATTAATATTTACTCTGATGCACCATACTCAGCTCCTGCTTCCATCAAGCCTGCCTATGATGAGAAACAATGTAATATTATAATGATATGTGATGATGCAGCGCCAGCTGTTTAGACTGAAATCAAACGTCTCCTGAGAATAGATGCCAGCATTATATATTCACAGAAGCTGACAATAAAGGGAAGAAAACGCTATATCTTCTGCTTCGTTAGGCTTTGAGGTGCTAAGAAATTCACACTTCCCAGAGATATGTAACAGGATACAAATGGTAAATTCTTTTACAAAAATCTGATCCCATAGCCCTGCAATAATACAATTGGGATAGGATATCTGGTGCTGCAGGGAGCTGATGGCTAGTTCTGCTCATACTTTCTTATAGTGTCATCTGCAATTTAAAGGATAACTACAGCCTGAAAAAAGCAAAGGTAATTTTCATTCCTCTCATGGTATAAGGTTCCTGTGCTGATTCCAACCACCGGCAGTCCTATGCCACTTATTATGTCACCTTTTATAAAAGGGTGTCCCAGGCAGCTTAATTTAAATTTTGGGTTTTCGCTAGCATAGCCCTCCATTTTAAGTGTTTCCGGGATGTAGTTCATGGGGTTGCATCACCAGAAAAAGGAGGGTGCTGGTATACATGCGCAGAGAATGCCCTAAGACTTAATTGGCATAGAGCTACCATGAGAGGAATTCAAAATAACCTAAGTAGCTTACGGCTTTAGTTGCCCTTTAACATGCCAAGCACTGCAAATCTATTGGATTTTCAAAACCTTTTTTTTTTATTAGTGCTTTTCATGAACTCTTCCACTGCCACAATTTCTTCATGAAATGCTAAGAAAATCACAAACTAACAAAGCATGTTTGATTTATGTATGTATATGTTTATGTCTAAAACCCAGGGATGCACAGAATCTTGCATTTACAAACAGTACATCTGCTACAAATTATTTGGCCTCATTGCAATATTCAAATATGAGCCCCACTGCCTACCTGCAGCTTGTGTGCGGCTTCTGTTGACTTAGCAATAAAATGACACAACAACATTTCATTCTGCAAATTCAAATATGCCCCAGAGGAAAACTTGCATAGATTACAGCCACATCCAGAGTGAAACCTGGGTTCTGTGCATGCTTAATGCAGACGGATACAGACACACATTATTGCGATTAGAACCTACAGTTCCATATATTCACAGGTGGCACATTGCTATAGAAAGATAAATCAATTGTAGTGATATTAAGTTATTACAACCAAGCTGATCTATGCCCCTCATTCTCCTGTATATATTACCTTTACTGATTAAGAACCAGTTCTACCCTAGAATGCAGGGGCTATTTACCCAGGGGTCCCAGATTCAGGGAGGCACATTGACAAGGATATGTTACTGATATGTTACTGCTTAAGTCTAACTATTTTTTCATTTGTCAATAATTATAAGACTTTCTTTACTATTTGTGGCTGTGATGTCTAAACTGTGGCCCTCCAGCTGTTGAATTGCCAGCATGATGGGTGGGATACTGGGAGCTGTTGTTCAAAACATAATTGTTTTGCTTTCCACCTCTAATTTAACCTCATGAAAACTGATCTCAAGAAAATAATAAGTGACATATAGGCAATATGTCTAGAGTAACCTTAAAGTACATTTCACTTTAACATATCTCTACCATTGTAGCCTGTACACTGGATGCCTTCACCAACTGTCCTATATCATCCATGCCCCTTTATTTCATTATTTTAGTTCTCTAGTTATAAGTTGAAATCACTGTATTTCTGAATATAAATCTTGCCACAAAACATAGAGTAAAGATTGGATAGAGGGTAATATGCCATAATCATAAAGCCTACTGCACTATATGCCCCATGTGTTACAGAGTCCATTGCATTCAGGGCATTCATCCTGTTAGACAGGAGCATGCTGCACAGAACACATACTATGTAATAAAAGGCATTTAGCATATTTATTATTAATATACACAATGGATCAAAACTGTCTTCACTGATACTGTTTTTTTCCTACCCCCCACTCCCATTTCTAATTCTCATCTATTTCACTTCATTCTATGTAATCAAGATCTTCCTAAATTATCACTATCTCTCTCTATTATCACAACCTAAGAAGATACCTGTATATCCCTTCCATTGAAATGCCTATCACAAAGCCCCTGTCTATTTCATATAGCAAGCCAATTAACCAATTCCTTATGTCTTCTCTTTTCTCTCTGTCAGGTACTGTTTTTACATAGGAACATATCCCAAATCCTAAATTCTGATTCTCTTTTTCTTTAAATAGCTAATTCATCATACTACCTACTTGAATCTTTCATGTCCCCCTCCCCCTGTTATCTATCCACCCGGTCATTGAAATGTATTCCAGTAGTTTATTCTCCATTTATCAAATATGTTTGTAAATGTCATTAGTGAAGTCTCACCAACTCCAAATTCTGTTAAGGCATGAACCTACTAAATTAGTTCTCTCACTGCCTCAAGAACGACAACCTCTCCTTTATTCTTGTGAAATCCCTTTTTTGGGTTTCTTCAATGGAACCTCATGTTTTACACATTTAAACCCCCATATTTCAACTGCTTTTATTAAATGCAAGTTTCCTTTTATTAATGGCTCATATGGTGCTCTATGGTACTCCCCAAACAGTTCCCCATGGATCTCATGAAGTCATTCTTGTACCTCTTGTCTACATTCTCCTCAAATCCGCTCTCATACACTCGACTTTCTTTATATATAATTATAACAGCATTCCACCCTTTATATTCTGTGAACTACACCACAAGCACTTGAATGGATGCTGCATCAAGTATGACCTTCACCTAACTATGTCTTACTTACGTAAACCAACCTTACCAATAGCATATTCTTTTAGCTGTCTATAAGCACCATCTTTTATATTTACCATAATCTATGACCACCATCTCTACAAGTCTTCTCTATCTCTGTTATGTCAGCACAATTCAGTATACCCTAGCAAATTACATTCTACCCTGCCTACATTCCCATCCTCCACTGATCAAGCACCAATACCTCTATCTGAACATACAGTATATTTCTAGCCCAGGCTGTTTGCCATCTATTCTACCAGCCCAATATCATACCTCCCACACAAACACACCTATTACCAATATCAATATTTACAAATATATTCTATCCTGTATGCTAGCCATCTTTTCTATCAGCCCAATGCCTTCTTCCTCCCAGTCTAGTACTACTGTGTCTATATACATTTACACCTCTAGTTCACTCTTCCAGCCACCATCAAAACATTATCCCTCCACCTAATACCACCAGAAACATTACCACTCTGCTTAACACCAATGTGTCACCAAGCACATACACCTCTTAACATTTATTATATTATTTAAAGATGTTAACTACCATGCCTAGTACCACTACATGTGTCTCCACATACATCTCAAGTCCAGTCTTTTAACTTGTATCAACCTACAACCTTTAATTAATATATTGTGCTTCATATAAACCTCTAACATAGCATATCTCCCCATCAATAGTGATATTTTGGTTTACATATACTGTATATTTCTAGATTAGTGCATTACTACTCTAGTCTGCTCACACTTTGTTCTATTAATTTAGATTTTAGTACCACTACAGCTTACACACAAACACAAAAATATAAAATTTCTATTCCAGTAATATACCTGCATGTTCACCCCAACATATACAGGAAACTCATCCTTGAACCCTTATGCTAATGGAATAAAATCTTAGACACCCTCTTTTTGCCTAGCCTGTATTCAGTCTGCTAATATTCTCCTCCCTCATTTACCATATTACTGAACCTCTGTATTCTTACTGCAGAAATGATTTGCCCATTCACCTTTGCAACCTGTATTTTATCTACACATATTGTTCTGTTTCTACTCAAGCAATACACCCCACTACTTTACCTTTGGATTATTTTAGCTCTTTCTTTCCTAAACCAGACTTAACTATATTCACTCTGCAGCTATCAGTTTCTCCCTGTTACATATCACAGCTTATTATTTATCCTTGAAACCCACTTGTACACCTGCCTTGCACTACTACACTCACCACCTCTCTGTTCAGGTTGTGTTTTCTCCATGTTATGCAGTCAGCCCAATATTAGTGTATAAATCCTTACCCCACACACATTAACAAGCATAGCCTTTATATACCACCTTACCACCACACATGCTGACACTGTACCACAGTCTTACACTAGTGCACAGGTACTAGTCCCCCACACTCCTATCCAGACTTGCACTAGTGCATAGATATCAACCCCCACCCACACACAGACTCCTCACACTCCTACCCCAGCCTTGCAGTCTGTATTCTCTCTGCAGATACCATTTCTCCCTCTGGTCTGCCTCAGTCCTGTGTCACAAATTACAGATATTTTCAAACCCATTTCTTCCTATCACCACCTTGTCCACAAACCCTAATATACCCCCAGTCCCAAACAGCCTCTTTTCGTTACACCCTACACAACCCCTGCATATCCCCTGTAGGGCCTCATGGGTACCCATGTGCGGGGTCACTGTATTAGCTACTAGCCCTCCCCCTACACTTACCCCTACACCCAGGCTGTAAATGTTGCAGGTGGAGCCCTACCCTCTCTAACTACTAGCCTTGCACCCCTATAGCTTGTGCGGACGCCCCTCCTCCCCATCCGATTGTTCCCAGGCATATCTCCCCAGTAGGGACACACACACCGCACCTCTCTCTATGCACTTGCCTCTATTTAACCTCGAACCTCCTTGCCAGCCTCCTGGTTAGTTACCCCCGCCCAGCAGCACCCCCAGCCCAGCCCAGACTTACATCTCTGAAGCGGTTCCAGTGCTTGATCTTGCCGCTGTACTGGTTAATAGAGGACAGCCATTGCTCATCCTCCATAAAATTGCCGGTATTTTCCACCTCCTTGCCATCTCCCTGTGCCCAGGCGATAGGAAGCAATAGGGGCAGGAGAATGAGACAGGAGCCCCCCGGGTTCCACATGCCTACGGATGCTTAGTGCAGCGCCGAGTAGCTTGTGGGCTGTTTGCTGCAAGCAATGGCTCAGATGGATGAAGGGATGCTGAGGAGAGGGAGGAGGAGACCTGCAGCTGAGCCGCCTTGGAGAGAGCCTGAGAGCTGCCAGCACTGACTGGGACTGAGGGAGAGCAGGGAGGCTGCGCCAGAGCAGAGGGAGGGGGAGAGACCAGTGACACCTGAAACACAACAGGAAATGGCTTGGCCATTGTTTGCTCCCTAATTACCCAAACCCACATATACGCTCATTATGGCAATAGCTGAGGTGAATGTATTTACATAATCTACCTATAGAGGCATATCAACGTGTATGGGATCTGTTATCCGGAACGTTCGGGTCCTGGAGTTTTATGTATGCGGGGTCTTTTTGTTATTGTTATGCCATCAGTCAGGGTTGTTGGCAACCCCAGCCAAGGCCATATCTGGTTGTATTACTGGCAGTAATTTGAATTCCTCATTCAACCCCAGCATGCTTATTAAACCCCCAGCAGCCCCCTCAGCACTACAATCAACCCCTAAACCCCCCCCTTTACCTACCCAGCTCCCCCTCACCAATGTGCTCCTCACATCATCATTCCTACCCCCTTTTATGTCACCAGCAGGTGATATGATGGTACCATACTTTGGTGCTGTCTGGATAACAGGATTCTCAGATATTAGATCTAAATGTGCTACACTGCAACCATGTTATTTGCTGCTAAATAAAAACACTAGTCAGCCATCATAGATGCAAAAGTAACAGCAGCAGTGTCTTGTTAGTGCTACCTGGCAACAAGGTAGGGGTGTCAAACTTGGGGCCATTCATCTTTTGTGAACTACATCTCCCAGAATCCTCCAGCAGCCAAAAGGGTGACTTAGGATGCCCGAGGTACTGTACAGTGAAGTATTTGGCCCAGGGGAGGTTCCTGTGAGGCTCGGTGGATGGGTTAGCAATGTAATATAAGGGCAAAGAGAGAGAGGGAAAGGTGCTGCACACCATCTCCTAGTATTGTATTACTGCCATGATGTTTTGCCTAAATATAACCTTTGCGTGAAATATAAGGTAAATAAATAATGTAGGATATCACAATTTTAGCTGACCAGACTGAATTGATCTTTGCTTAGTTCTGTCATCCAGGTGGTGTGCCAAATTGTTCTTCTCTGTTCCTTCAATCTTTACAGCAATAATAGAATCACTTAGGGGCCTGTGCATACCTGCTTTCCATGGACTGCCTCCATAGATCAATGCAGGCTTCAGCTGTCTGCATTGCCAATCCATTCTGAGCAAACTTTGGAGCCCCAAGAAGGGCCGGTAGGTGACCACCATTGTCAAATTAACTGGCCAAGGCTTGCTGTTGTTCTCCACTGCATGTACAGCATACTGTCAGCTGTGCCCTCATACAGTCATGCAAGGGTTGCACTTACTATAACATTGCACATTGAGGGTAAGGGTTCCTACTATATAGTTGTATTCCCAATGTTGAGCAGTGCTATTTTACTGTATTCATGAGTTGATAGAATATATTCTACTGCCACATACTGGAGCTGCTATTGCCAAATACTGAGTGATTTTGTGTGCATTGTCTTAAATGCTGCGGCCCCCACTCTCCTCCTGTCCTATCACTTGGAATGGTTAGTGTTGGCACCTGTCTAATCTTAACCCTGCAAATGCTGCACAGGCTTAGGGTTTATTCTGTTTGGCTCATGGAATATGGCGGGCTGTATTCTTGGCTGGTATTACTTTAACTGCAGGAGAAGCATGTGAGTGTGGCTGGGCAGGCTGTCATTTATGTTTGTATGTCATTTATGTAATCCCCCTGTTACTTGTGGCTGCAGGGCCACATTCAGGAAATTCTCAACTGAACAAGGGATGAGAATACACCCTGCATACCATGGGTCTTAGAGTCTCTACATTTCTCTAACACTTTATAGATGTAATCTACTGGCATTACAGAAAGGTGTAATGTACTACTGTAGGTAGCCCCAGCTAGCTTGGCTTTTTTAGGGACCTAAGATACTTCAGCAAGCTCCATCCAGAAGTTAGTGGGTACTTCTCAGGAAGTCTGGACATATGTTCCCCCAGATCCGTAGTACAGATAAGAGTTGGTAGGAAAAGTATGATCCCAGGTATTCACATGATAGATGCAGTGTTACCCTGGATGCTGTTTGGCCACTGCCAGTATTTACTTTGTGTGATGGCTCCAGGGGATGTTCAGTAAAGGACTGTATGGCACAGGAGAGAGATTGTTGCCCAAAAGTGAGCCTGTTTGCATTTCCAGCAATAATTGCACCTGTATGCTTGTCTCATTGGCCCCAGCTTCTGCAACCATCCCCTGAAATGAATCACTGCTAAATGCCATCAAAATCCATGTGATTGGAAGATGCCTCCCAATGATTTAATAAAAATCAATGGGATGCTTTGCAGAATCTATAACCCCATTAGAACTATTTATAACAATTGTTATGTAACATTAGTTGCAGCTCTGAAATAATATAAAGAATCATAAACCCCAAACTAAAAACCATATAAAACAAGAATTTTGTCTTACACATGATGTCACATTATAAAAGTAAGGTCATGTACAGTCAGGGCCGCCATCAAGGGGGCACAGGGGGGACTGTTGTGCCGGGCCCGGACAATATCTTTGCTTTAAAGGGGGCCCGGCCATAATACAGTTTTTATTTTTAGCTCGGGCCCCATTTAAAGAACTATGGGCCCTGTCATTGGTGGCCAGCAGGAAATTTGATTGGTTGCGCCCCATGCGTCCATACGCACGGGGCGCAACCATATAAAAGTGCAGATGAAGCGGGGAGCCAGACAAAGATCTAGTGGTCGCGGCCAGAGGAAGTCGCTGGTGGGGGGCTATAGTTGAGGGCCACAGTGTCTTTTTATACAGGGAGTTAAAGTGATATATGTTGGAGGTTGTTAGCAGTACTGCTTTGAACAGAGCAAAGTGTGTCATAAAAAAACAAACTTCCAGAGCAAGACCACCTTAGTCAGATAGTGGGAAGGACGCTGGGGGGGAGCTGGAGGATGCTGAGGGGGAGGCGCTGAAGGACAAGGGAGGGGGTTAACTGGCTGATGCTGGGGAGATGCTGGCTACTAATGTTTTAGGGGGCCCCGGGCTACCACTGTTTTAGGGGGCACTAGCTACCAATTTCTATGTGTCCTTTTTCCTGATGGGAGGGGCCATTGGGAGGCAGGGCGTGGGTGGCCCAGAAAATTTTGTTGTGAGGGGCCCCGTGATTTCTGATGGCGGCCCTGTGTACAGTTGTCAGGACAAGCCGGGCGCGTCACTGGAAGAACTCGTAGAGGAAGGACCTCTCCTACACCTCCCACTAAGGATCACAGCCACTGAGGATGGAACAGGACTTGAACCAAGTGGAGGAGTGGCAGGAGTGCCGAGCCGGAACGTCAGAGCAAAATCGGCAGGCAAAAGCGAGGTCGGACAGGCGGGAAGTCGGTACAGGCAGCAAGTTTTCAAGATCGAGAGTCAGGCCGGGTCAGAGAGTCAAATAGGCAATCACAGGAAACAAGCTTGGCGTCTTTCACAAGGAAACGATCACTTCGCAATGCTGGTAGGCCTTTGGCGTCCTTTTGAGCGCAATGCGCCTGCGCCGGCGTCAAGACGCACGCCGGCGTCATGACGCGCGCCGGCGTCAAGACGTGCGCCGGCGTCAAGACGCGCGCCGGCGTTAACGCGCGCGCGGGCGTCACGACGCACGCCGGCGTCAATACGTGCGCGAGCGACGGAGCGCGCGCGGCCGTCGGAACGTGCGCTGGCGATCGGACGCGCGCCTACCTTAGGCGAACGACCAGGTACCTGACATTGCCCCCTCCCAAGGCGCGGCCTCCGGATGCGCCCAGACGCAGGTTTCCCTGGAAATTTCTTATGGAAGGCCCGAATCAGTTGAGGAGCATGGACATTGGTTGAAGATTCCCAGGAATTGTCCTCAGGCGTATAGCCCTTCCACTGGACCAAATACTGCAAGCGACCTCTTCGATACCTGGAATCGAGAATAGCTTGGACTTCGAATTCTTCAACACCCTGTACTGTCACTGGCTCTGGAGGTGCCCCAATACGACCCGGAAATGGATTCTCCACCACTTTCTTTAGAAGAGAGACGTGGAACACAGGATGGATTCGAAGGTTAGTAGGCAGCTTCAATTTAAAGGTAACAGAGTTAATTTGCTCCAAGATTGAGAAGGGACCCATAAACCTTTGGCCCAACTTCTTGGAGGGACACGATAACCTGAGGTTACGAGTGGATAACCAAACGAGATCCCCCAGCTTGAATTCAGGACTCTTTCTCCGTCTCTTATCGGCATATCCTTTGTAATTCCTTTGAGCCTCCCGTAAAGTCTGCTGGAGCAACTCGAAATTATGCTTTAAGAACGAAAGTCTATCCTGAGCTGCAGGAACCGTAACCTCTGCTAGGCCTGGCAGAGTGGTAATATGAAATCCATAGTTAGCGAAAAAAGGAGTCTGTTTGGAGGAGCTATGTACCGCATTATTGTAAGAGAACTCTGCTAAGGGTAAGAGCGCCGACCAATCTTCCTGAGAATAAGAGGAAAAACATCTAATATATTGCTCTAACGTCTGATTAGTACGTTCTGTTTGCCCATTCGTCTGAGGATGAAAAGCAGAGGACAGGGCGAGCTCAATATGGAGTCCCTGACATAACGCCCTCCAGAAGCGAGACGTAAACTGCGACCCTCGATCAGACACTATCTCCCTGGGTAAGCCGTGAAGCCGAAAGACCTCTTTAATAAATACTTCTGCCGTTGTGGCTGCAGATGGTAACCCCACCAAGGGTATAAAGTGAGCCATCTTGGTAAACCCGTCAACCACTACCATGATTGTGTTAAAACCCCCCGACTTGGGCAGTTCCACAATAAAGTCCATGGAAATTCTCTCCCAGGGTTTCTCAGGAACCGGGAGAGGTTGAAGTAACCCCATTGGTCGGGAATGTGTATCCTTGAATCTGGCACATGTTTGACAGGAAGTAACATATTTCATACAATCCCTTGACATGCCGGGCCAAAAAAAATTCCTATTAGCAAGTTCTAGTGTCTTGCGAACCCCCAGGTGGCCGGAAACAGGATGATCATGGACAAATCTGAGTACCTCGAGGCGCAGGTCTTCAGGGACAAAAATTTTATTATTAGACATGAGGTAATTACCACGACGATCCATATGTGTAGGTAAATTGTCCACAGACTTGGAGGCGTTCTGGATCTTATCAAGCAAATCGGCTTGGAGAAGGAGAAAATTGGAGGCATGAAGGACAGTGCTGGCGGCAGAATCATTCTCGGGTGCAGAAAACAGACGGGACAATGCATCCGCTTTGCCATTCTTGGAACCTGGTCTAAAAGTAACGTGGAAGTTGAATCTGGAAAAGAAGAGTGCCCATCTGGCCTGACGAGGTCGGAGTCTTTTTGCTGAGCGTAAATATTCCAAGTTCTTGTGATCAGAAAAAACTAAAATAGGGTGAGACGCCCCCTCCAACAGGTGTCGCCATTCTTGGAATGCAGATTTAATCGCAAGTAGCTCTCTGTCTCCCACATCGTAATTTTGCTCAGAAGAAGATAACTTTTTAGAGAAAAATGCGATAGGATGAAGTAGGCTCTGTACATCGTTTCTTTGCGATAGCACAGCTCCGATGGCATACTCTGAGGCATCCACCTCTAGAACAAACGGCCGTGTAGGATCTGGATGTTTGAGAATGGGAGCGGAGGTAAAACGATTCTTGAGATCCAAAAAAGCCCGCTGAGCCTCAGAAGTCCAGCAGAATCTTTTTACCGAGCTGGTAAGAGCAGTGATAGGGGCGATTATCTTAGAGAAATTCTTGATGAACTTTCGGTAAAAGTTGGCGAAGCCCACAAATCTTTGTACAGCCTTACGACTGTTGGGAACGGGCCAGTCTAATACCGCAGAGACCTTGCGAGAGTCCATAGACATTCCGTCTGAGGAAATGATAAAACCTAGGAACTCTATAGAGGATCTTTCGAATTCACACTTCTCCAGTTTGGCGAAAAGTTTATGTGCTCGTAACCGAGAGAAGACTTGTCTGACGTGGTGTCGCTGTTCCTCCAAGGAAGATGAAAATATTAAGATATCATCGAGATAAATAATAACGAAAAGATCCAAAAAGTCTCTGAAAATATCATTTGCAAAGTGTTGAAACGTCGCTGGGGCGTTGCATAGCCCGAAGGGCATCACTAGGTATTCATAGTGCCCATATCGGGTGCGAAAGGCTGTTTTCCACTCATCTCCTTGTCGAATGCGGACCAAATTGTAGGCCCCCCAAAGATCTAGTTTTGTGAATACACGTGCTGAACGTAATCTTATAAACAGTTCCGAGATGAGGGGTAGCGGATATCGGTTCTTAATGGTTACCTTGTTCAAATCTCGGTAGTCTATGCAGGGGCGTAAGGAATGGTCTTTTTTCTCAACGAAGAAAATACCTGCCCCAGCAGGAGAGGTAGACGGACGGATAAATCCTTTCCTAAGGTTTTCCTCAATGTAGGTCTTGAGAACTTTAAGTTCAGGTTCAGATAGAGGGTAGATCCGTCCGAATGGGATCGCTGCTCCGGGAAGAAGATCCACCGGGCAATCATATATCCGATGTGGAGGAAGTACATCCACTCCTTTCTCATCAAAGACATCTAAGAATTCGTGGTAAGGTTCTGGAACCAGTTTGAGTCGAGGATCAGGGGTCACAACCAGCAATCTCCCAGGAGCCAACTCAGAACAAGGACAATGCTCAGAGGGAAATGTTATTTGATTCGAGTCCCAATTGATGAGAGGGTTATGAGTCTTTAACCATGGAAACCCCAAAATGATAGGATACAGAGGGGAAGAAACCACGTTAAACGATAGGGTTTCGGTATGCTGTTGAATTTTTATTAACAAAGGAATAGTCTCAAACAGGACTGGACCAGAAGAAATATTAGATCCGTCAGCCAACTTCACCGTCAGTGGGCAGGATCTGGGTCTTAAAGGAATGTCATGAAAACGGGCGAAGTCTCGATCGATAAAGCAACCGCACGCCCCGGAGTCAATCAATGCAGGGGTCTGGAGCGTCTTTCTTGACCACTGCAAAATAGTAATAACTGACATAAGAGACAGTCCATCCACAGCTTCTGCACTAAGAAGACCTGGTATAGATCTCTTACTTGTGGGTCGCACCGGGCATGTGCGGAGCAGATGACCAGAGGCACCACAGTAAAGGCACAAGTTCAGGCGACGTCTGCGTAACCTCTCTTCGGGAGTCAGAGGGGAACGGATGAGCCCGATTTGCATGGGTTCAGCAGCCCCAGCCGATGACGAGGCCGTGGTGGATGGAGCCAAAATGGGTTTAGGGAATAGAGGAGCTTTAGGGAGCAGCCAACTGGGTTGAAATGTCCCGGACTTTTCTAGTCTCCTCTCCCTCAAACGTCGGTCTAACTGGACGACGACATCGATGAGAGAATCGAAGTCTTCGGGAATCCCCACTCGGGCTAACTCGTCCTTTAGACCTTCAGACAACCCTATTCTGAATTGATGCTTCAGTGCAGCTTGATTCCATCGGGTATCTGCAGCGTGGCTACGGAAGTCAGTAACATATTCCTCAACTGGCCGTTTACCCTGGG
Organism: Xenopus tropicalis; assembly: GCF_000004195.4. NCBI lineage: Eukaryota > Metazoa > Chordata > Amphibia > Anura > Pipidae > Xenopus > Xenopus tropicalis. The sequence goes on along the minus strand of NC_030683.2, from coordinate 41,242,042 downwards.
ACAAAGATCTGAGTGCGGCTTCAGCTGAGGCTTCTCTTTGGGGGTCATCGTATAATACCGCCATCGCCTGGAAAAAAGCAGCAGAGTCACTAAACAACGGACTTTGTTGTTCCAGAAGACGATGAGCCCAAGTCTGTGGCTCCCCGGACAGGAGTGAGATAGCGAACCCCACCTTGGACTGCTCAGTTGTATAAACTTGGGGGTTAAGTGTGAATTCCAGCTTGCAGCTATTCATAAAAGCCCGGAACTTTTTGCGATCCCCCAGAAAACGCTCCGGCAGAGAGAGCTTAAGCTTGGCAATTGGCGGCTGGGCAGCAACAGGTGGGGGTGCAACAGGAGCATCAGTAGGATCCCTGGGCAGGGGTTGTAGCTGGGCTTGAACTTCTTGGAAGCCTGCCTGTAGTTCTTGCACCGCTCGAGTGAGGGTCGCCATCTGCTGGGTAAGGAGCTGCATAGCAGAAATTTCCTCAGATTCTTCCATACTGGCGAAGTGATACTGTCAGGACAAGCCGGGCGCGTCACTGGAAGAACTCGTAGAGGAAGGACCTCTCCTACACCTCCCACTAAGGATCACAGCCACTGAGGATGGAACAGGACTTGAACCAAGTGGAGGAGTGGCAGGAGTGCCGAGCCGGAACGTCAGAGCAAAATCGGCAGGCAAAAGCGAGGTCGGACAGGCGGGAAGTCGGTACAGGCAGCAAGTTTTCAAGATCGAGAGTCAGGCCGGGTCAGAGAGTCAAATAGGCAATCACAGGAAACAAGCTTGGCGTCTTTCACAAGGAAACGATCACTTCGCAATGCTGGTAGGCCTTTGGCGTCCTTTTGAGCGCAATGCGTCTGTGCCGGCGTCAAGACGAACGCCGGCGTCATGACGCGCGCCGGCGTCATGACGCGCGCCGGCGTCATGACGCGCGCCGGCGTCAAGACGCGCGCCGGCGTCAAGACGCGCGCCGGCGTTAACGCGCGCGCGGGCGTCACAACGCACGCCGGCGTCAATACGTGCGCGAGCGACGGAGCGCGCGCGGCCGTCGGAACGTGCGCTGGCGATCGGACGCGCGCCTACCTTAGGCGAACGACCAGGTACCTGACAACAGTATATTGGAAGTCATTGAGGAGTTTCATTTGGCCTGCTTTCTTGCACCTTTTTATAGTTATGGATTTGTTTAGTGAATTCTAATACCCTTATATTTTACTGTTGTTTTCCCTGTGTCTTTAAAAAATTAAACTTTGGGACCAGTAGAACAGAGACTTTATTTGTAGTTACAGAGTATACCAAACGTCAGCCAAACAGATAACATGAATGGCTACCTCTCACTGAAGAAACAACAAGAGGTGAGAAACAAATGCAGCATGGTGGCAGAAGGGCAGTGAATAACATGCAAGAATAGGTGTTAGGTGGCACCAATGGGCAGTGGTATTAGAGGCCTATGGTCCACGGTATTTACTTTGCAACTGGGCATTCTCTGTGATTTGTTACAGAAGGCAGAGCAGTGCTGCTTATGCTATCAGGTCAGATTGTGGTGCTGAACCTTTCACCTTATTTACTGCACTGGTTGCCCACAGTCTCAATGTGGGGTTGCCACCCTGCCAGTAAGACAAATTTACCTGCAATGTAGTTGTAAATTTAGCCTTTGCAATTCTTTTACCCCCACCTATGCTCTCGACCTACCCAACCACTCCTAGCTCACTTTGTTACATGCCATGGAGGCAACCCTACCTCCATATCTCATATCACTACCAGATTTCTAAGCATCAGCCTTCCAATAATATCACTTATCCCCTATGTGGACTGGCCACTTAATATTATTACCTCTGTGTGTTAAATTGTAGACTTGCCACATTATGTTGCAGTTCTTTGTGCCCATAAGCTGCTAGAGATCCCTGGGCACTGCTTCAACAGCATCATATTGCTCGGCACAAAGGGGATAGGGGTATAAAGTTTGCATCAAAGGTGTTTAATAAGACAAAATAAAGCATAAAATGGGACATGAGGATATAAAATCTATAACAATGTGGGGATAACATTAGCACCTTTTCTGCAAGCAAAGCAGTGAGTTTCTCATATAATACCAGTCTATTAATATAGAATCCTAGCATTTTCTCTTGCACTGTGCATTTGGGGACATAGGAAGAATGTCATCAATATAAATGATATTTGGGGTTTTGATGCTGAGAGCTAGCCTGTATCCTATAGGGAGGTTGTGTAGCAGGTGAAACACATGGTATGAGAAATAAATTGCAGTCTAAAAGCTGGAAACAGTGTCCCTTTAATTGGATTATTCTGGCAAATGTATGTAGGAAAAGTACAGAGGTACACTTGTGAATACAAACTCAAGCCTATTAAGCATCCATGCATTGAGGGACTGCCTCCAGCTCACATAGCATCCTGTTTTCTTATAAAGGAGCGGTGGTATCTGCAGATATAATATACCACATCCTCCTCCATGCAGCTCTCTCTTCCTTTCATTATAAACCATATTGTTAGAGAGCAGATCAAATATATTTTTATTTCAGTTATTCATGTCACATGGTTTTAAATGTATTTAAAACCACAGAAAGCAGTACATCTGTCCTTTTGTGTTCTCTGCACTTGTAAAAGCAATGTAGCAGAAGCCAGGAATTAAAATATTTTATTTTTGTGTTTACATCCCCTTTAATAGTCTTCATATTCAACCAAAGTTCCTCTTAAAAATCTGTCTTCAAATACCTTTTGCATTTTTCTGTTTGTTTTATTAGCAAATACTTTAGCAAATGATTTAGTTGGCCCAGGCAGGATGGGATAAGAGAATATAAAATGGTACTGTTGGAGCATGCAAAATAAATCAATAATTCATTGTCTTTTGTGTTGAAAATCATAAAAGTGCTGTATAGTTTGGGAGACAGCAGATATTGTTCTCTTGGACGTGGTTTCTTAATGATGCAACCAAAACATATTAATAAGGGCAGAAATTGTAACAAGAAAGCTCTAGTTCATCTGCAATGCAAAATGCATTATCTCCATGACTGGGCTTCTAAGAACAGATCATTATAATTGAATATCTGATAAAATGGTGACAGAAGAACTTACCTACTGCAGTTTGATTTTATTGTTAGTATAGTTAGTAGTGTAGCTAGCAAAATCAAACTTGTAATAACTTGTAATCCTGGTATTGGTGGTACTTACTGTGCTTACAGGGCTCCCTGTGACTGTATGTGGGCATATTACTGAGGCTCCTGTCCCACAGGGCACATTTTTGGAATGAGGATAAACGCAGGCAGAGAATCCACCCCTACACTCCAAAAAACTTATTGTTGTGTCTGAACCCAGAGCCATTGTGTCACCCGGTGTGCAGGCACATGGAGCTAATTTCAGCATGTATCTGCATATTTGAGCAGTTCTATGAGAAAATCTGCTCCATGTGCCAGTGCCTGAGCAGGCACAATGACTCCGGGTGCAGGCACAACAAGCTTTTTTAAGTATATGGGCGGATAAACACAGGCCAAGAGTCCACCCTATGTGGCAGGAGCCTTAAGGTGGCCATACACGTTCAAATTTTAGTCTTCTGCCGACGAATGTTCGGATATTGGTCATCCGTTTAAATGCAACAATCAAAAACTAATATTCGGACTGAAATTGTAGGTAGGATAAAGCCCTAAAAGTACAAATTGGAGGACGTTCTTAACATGAAATAGTTGGCAGACACCAACTGTAGAAGTGTACAAAAGTGTAGGTCCCCAAGGATACTGTCCGATACACAATACATGCGCAGATTTTTCTGTTAGCCGACCAAAATTTTCTAACCTGGCTGATCGACTAAACAACCAATTGCCATGGTACGAAAATTATTGGGACGATAATTCGGAGACCACACACTGTCCGAAAATCGTACAAAACTAGGTTTAAGTTATTTGCCTACTCAGCTTTCAGGGGTCACACCCATGAGGTAGTAATGCATTATACTGACTTCCCATTGGAGGATACATAGTAACATAGTAAGTTAGGTTGAAAAAAAGACGTCCATCAAGTTCAACCTTAATGTCTATATACAGTATAAGCTGCCCCATCTGAAGCCTCTGAAAATTCCTTCCTGACTTCAAGATGGCAATCAGACCAGTCAAATCAGACCTGGATCAACTTGTACTAAGAACTATCACCCATAACCCTGTATTCCCTCACTTGCTAAAATAGTAATATAGTAAGTTAAAGTAGGATCTTTTTGAATCAGTGCTTCTTTAAGAATCCAGCCTTGATACTGCTGAACTACATCTCACAGACTGCATTATTATATGCAGGCTATTCACATAATAACATTGGTGTACTATACTGGCAGAGTAACACTTATGTGGAAAATTTATGTCCAAAAGTATTTTAAACCTGGTCAAAAATCCTTCTTCATGGACCGTCTGAGGTGGCATTGCCTACTTGCCCTCTAGATCAGAGACTTTGTAAACTTGTTTGACTCCCATTTAAAGGAAACTCCATCTGCATAAAAATATACTTTTTTTTTAGTATGTGCTATTGAGTACTCCTAAATAGAAAACTGCCATTTTAAGAATTAAAGGCCTCCTCCTGGGATCATAGGATTCACAGTGCACACAAACAAGCCAAGGCACACATACATGCTAGGCCTTATCAGCCAATTAATGGACAGAGTTCTGCCTTTTACTCCCACACTACTTCCTGTTACAGTCAGAGCTGCATTATTTCTGATCATGTGATCTGGTCATGTGAGGGAGCACACAGCCCATCACTAAATGGCGGATCAAGGGAAAGGATGTAAAAGGACAATATTTACTGATATATATATATTCAGTCTGGTGAGATACTTTAATAAGTCACTTAAATTAAAATATTAAAGCACTTAGTCAGCCCAGCCCCACTAAGGAAGGTGACAGACAGGGAGATTAGTCGCCCCGCGACAAATCTTCATTGCCACGAGCGACTAATCTCCCCGCAATGCCATCCCACTGGCAAGAATGTAAATTGCCGGTGGCATGGCATATGCGGAGCCACTATTTCAGGAAGTTTCCTCTCAAGGTAACTTCGGGAGACTTCCATAAATCGCAGCGACGCGTATGCCATCCCACCGGCGATTTACATTTTTGTCAGTGGGATGGCATTGCGGGGAGATTAGTCGTCCGTGGCAATGAAGATTTGTTGCGAGGCAAATAATCTCCCCGTCTGTCACCCCCCTAAACCACAGCATTGTCGCCAATCCCTTGGTTATATTTTTTCCTATCGGATTTTCAGGTATTTAAACCCTGTCTTCATTGAATTGCACCTGCCAAAATCTGTTCAAAACCCAATGGGGAAGAAACCCTACCATTTCCCTGGCCTAATCTGTTCAACTTCTTCGCCCCTTACTTTAAAACTTTGCATCTGTTTCTTTTCTTATTCTGATTTTATTGTTTCCAACTGATGTGTTATAATGTGCTTTAGACACAAATGTATCTGCTTGTCTTGCCAAGCCCAGATTGGTATACAGATACAGGTATCTGGCCAGTTGGCTGAACAGGCAGCTGGTTTGCCCCATGTACAGGCTAATAAGCTCCGTGAAGTTGGCAGCTAATGTTGGACTGTATATGACCAGCTTTAGTCTATGGGGCATATTTATCAAAAGCTGAAATAGAGCTCATCACAGGTTACCAAAAAGGAATTCTGCCACTGTTCACGTGTAAGGGACTTTTAGGCTGATATGTTTCTAAGGCTAAACTTTTACTTTATATATCCCTGCATTTCTAACACAAGTGAACAGGGAGTGGCAATATTTTCCTTTTCCCTTTCCTCTCTGCTCTCTTTGCCTTTATACTTTATACTTCTGTTTGTTTAGCTAGGTCTCTATGGGGCATGGATTGTTTTACTTCTGAGCTTTCCTGATATTGTGTTTATAGATCCCATATCTGTAACGCCAGAACATTCAGTATAATATAACACTGTAACTGGCTACTGCAGGGTGGACAAACATTTTATTATTATCACATATTTATAAAGCACCAACATATTCCGGAGTGCTGCAGAATTAATGGGTTTATTAACTGAAAACACAGATTTACATAAAAAGCAATCAATAACTAAGGTAAGAGATAAAGAAGGCCCTGACCAAAAGAGCTTACAATCTAAATGGAGAAGTTGAGACAAGGTGTGGGGATGACATTAAAACAAAAGTGACAAAAAGTGTTACTTTAACTCTATATACCCCGTATAATAATTAAAGAACTGGGGCTACAATCTACATGACTGTCAGGAAATAGCATAAAATTCATAAACAAAAAAACGTGATGAATCCTGGCTAAAGTTAAAATATTCCAATAAAATATGTGAGTTATTATAATGCCTCTTTAAAATAAACATAAATATGCTCTATATTATAAATACTTTGAAAACAAATTTCTTTTTGGGACAGACAATAAAGTATCTAATACAGTTATTATCCCAATAACACTTACCTACATTTTTTGGCTTTCAAAATTCAATTTTGTGCATCGAGAATGACAGTGACCTATTGTTTTTTTAAGGCATTAAACCAGTTTAAAATACATTTTGGGAAAGAAGAGCACAGCAGACAGGCGCAATGTACACAATACATCATTTTTCATGCTGTGCTTGCGAGCCAAGTAATTTAATGGATTTATAATTAGTGAAGTGAACAGACATAAAGAGAAGAGTGAAATGATATTCTCATTAGGAAAAGCCATCACACGAAGCCATTGGGCTTACACTGACAACAGTAATGCGTTTAACATGATATATTTCTGCAATGCATTCACAATTTACAAGTAATGCAAAGGAAATATATGTGAATGGGATAAGCTGGAAAAATGTTTTATTGATGTCTCCATGCATTAAGGAATTAGGGCAGTTGTTTTATGGCAGGGAAATCTAGGGCGGAATATTTGATCTATCCTGCTATGCAATATCCTCAGCACTATTATTAAATTCCATTAATTCATATTAATATCAAGATGATTAAACATGAATAGGTAAATAAGAAAACTGCTGCATGCAAGGTGCTGTGGGAGCAGAAAATCTACAGATATACAGTGGCAATAATCAGCTATTGCTTCTGTTCATCATTATTCTGCAATCCCCAGCCAAAGGTGTCACTTATGGACTAAGGACAACGGACATCCAGCATACAAGGAAAATTTCATTTGGCCCAGGTTCTGCCTCCGGTCCTCCCCAGCCCTGCTCATGATCTGCCCCACCCATCCTCCCTTTCCCTTGTGCTGGGCCCTTTGTAATTGAAGCCTTGGGCAACCACTCAGACTACCTTACTATAAATGCCCCACTGCCAGTCTTGCAAACAGAATGGGTTATAAATAGTGATTAGTTAATCTGTCCTGTTTCTGCAAAATTCGCAAAAATTTTTTGAAGCAGCCACAACTTTTTCCTCACTGGGCAAATTTTTGCAGTACTTTAGTGAAAAAATTAGCCAATGGTGAAATGCAGAATTTCACAGCGAATCCATGCCTGGCGAATAAATTTGCTCATCACTAGTTATAAAATCAATCCACTAAAAGAAATAAACCCCAAGGCTCCAGTTCTAATTTCCACTAAAAACATGAATGTCTAGTTATTTATTTCATGATCCTAATTAAAAAAGGAAAATAAAAAAAAGACCCAAAAACCTCTAAAACCACAAATAAAATAAAGACTGTTACACTTTGCTTAGGACAGCTCCTATTGACTTCTACATGACCTTGACCTATTCCTGTTTTTTTTTTTTACTTAATAACTCGTGATTTTTTTCCTGTTTTCATGTAATTAGTATAATTCACAATTTTTAGCTCGAAAAACCACGATCAGTGAGACTAAAAAATTACAAACAGTTATAAATGGGGCCCTTAGACTTGTAGAGTGATGCAATAAAAGTTGCAAAGATTGCACCATATACTTTATAACAGGTGACCAGTTGATTTGCTCCAATGGGTTACAAGACCTGGTTTAAACTTTACCACTTTTATTACATTACCCCACATTATTGAGTGTAGTTGCAACTAATGCAAACTTGGAAATAATCTCAAGTGGCAAAGTTTGTACCAGGTCAAAACATTACCTGATTGGTTGGTAAGAATTACAAAATCTAAAGCAATTATATTGTGCACTATGTTATTATAAAAAGAGTCCCTATGTATCACTGTGTGCTCATTAATCCCTTACCAGTGCCTCAGGGCTAAGCAGCAGGGGAAAGTACTTTTACCAATTGCTTCTCTACAGCAAAAGTACTTTTGCCAACACATGTCCCTGCCTGAGGGAATGGAAGCCTGTGCCCTGCTGCTTAGACCTGACATCACAGGAATGGTTGCCAGCTATAGGATAAAGGGTTTGAAAAGTAGGGCAATAAAGAGTACCAGTATCCCATGACTGCAATCATTTAAAAGAAAAGGAAGATGCTGCACTGCTGTTGTTTGTGGTGCCAATGTGGAGCAATATCTTTACCTGCTTAGATGTTTTACTAGCATAAGGTTTAGACAGTGCCAGATTTCATTATAGGGTGCCCCCCTTTGCCACCCCCCGCCCCCCGATAGCTCACATACGGAGCACTGGGTACGGGACACGCTGAAGTTCTCTGCACGTCCCGTTCCCAGTGCTCCATATGGGAGCAAAATGTACATGCGACTGGGCGGCATGCCACCCCTAAACTTTTGCCACCCTAGGCCCGGGCCTTTGTGGCCTCGCCATAAGTGTAGGCAGCACTGTATTCAAAGGGTGAGTATGTACAGGTTTCTATGCTCCATTATGGAGAGCAGTAACTTCGCAAAAGTATCATGTTATAAGTATTTATGAAAGTGGCAAAGGGCTTGCAGGGACATACAAAAACTGTGCAGGAGGGAAGCTACCTCATCCTTCCAGCACCTTGCAAAATTGAGTACAAACCAGAAGCTCTGCAGGTAGGAGTCTGATTGGAGAAATCTCCAAAATAATACATTGCAATGTTGCCCTATTAAAATGCAAAATAATCTTATATGAATACCATGTGATCTGTGTAAATCTGGCTCTATGATCTTTGTTCCTTCAACTGATGCCAAAAAGTTTAAACATAGTTTTTCAGTCAACCAAACAGCTGAATGCCCTCCCTTCGCATGTTTAAGTACAGTAATTTAATGAGCCGAAAATGACACAAATCAATGCAAGATAACAGCAAGATGACTGGTAAGCAGCATTCTCAGGTGAATTCTTAGACTTTAAAGAGCTAGAGGTTATAGTGGGATGTTTTTGATGTGAAGAGAGGGCCTCTATGTAGCTGAAATGCCAGAGCCTATTTTCCCAGTCCAGACCTGGTTATTCCACTCAAGTGTTGCTGGACTACACCTTTCAGCAGTCTCCAGAATAATATCCAGTGTTAAAAGCATGATGGTAATTGTAGTCCAGCAACCACAGAAATTAATTCTTAAAGCATCAAGTCTAGCCAAGTAACCAGGCATATTTGAACAGAGTCAGTTTCCCAGAGACTATTATCAAGGTAGATATGTGTTGGTTCTTCTTCTTCTTAGGATAATTATATGGAGTATGTTCACTTCACTCTATATCCTTTGTTGTAAAAGTATTATCCATACCTTCCGGCTCTCACCTTACGTAATACTCTCCACCAACTGAACTACAAAATACTGGCAGCTTTGTTCTCTCCAAAGCTACACATTGACCACAGACAAAAAGAAATAACACTGCCAAAGAGACATGATTGATTGTGTAAAGTAGAAAATAAACTCTCTTTTCTGAAAAGCCAGAGAGTCTTCGCAATGTCTTCTTAATTTTACTTGCCTCTGGCATGCTCATCATTTTTCACTGAGATGTCAGCCTTGATTTATTCTGCTAGCATTGTCAGGACCTGCATTTCATTGCATCGGGGGGATTTCATCTATGTTTGATTCTACTGTCTTTAGCCTATAAATAATCTTTCTTTTGCAAAAGTTATGATTAACACATTTTTATTTGGAGCTTGGACTGTTTTTTGTTTTCTTGGACCACGGGAGACAACACAAAATGTCATAGGATTAAAGAAGTGTAGGTGCAGTAGGTGCAGAAGTGTAGGTGCAGTAGGTGCAGTAAGTTTTAGTTGTAAAAAGAGATAAAAACTTGACTGTTTGAAATTTCTTTCCAGTTCCCATGCCAGCTACTTGGGACTCTAGCATGTCCAACACTATATGGCAAGTCTTCTAACAGTCAGGGAAACATCCTATTTCGGCGACAGTATATTCTCTTAAGGAGAAAGAAAAGATTGAACATTTCTCATGTTGCAAAAAATGTTTTCGGTGAGATTTCAGATCAAGATTCATTTCATAAATGTTGGAGAAGCTCAAATTTTCAAAAATTTACACCAAATAGAAACAAGTCCTTGGTCTGGACTGGGCCTCTCACACTCTGGTGTCATATGTCGCATGTTTAGCTTTGCTGGATCCATCCCATCCTTCTATATTTCTGGTTACCCCACTTCATGGAGTATTTGCTCACTTACTGGCTCTGGCATGCCGTACATTTGCTCTGGCCCCACCACTGCTGAAAAATTAGTTCTAGATTTAAGCTGTAGACTTAATATTTAAAAACCTCTGGATCCAAATTTGCAATGAAGAGTAGCAATTATATATTTTTCCTGTCCTACCTACTGTTACACTGAAATATATTTTTCTATACTTGACTCCCTTTAGTTAACTATACCACTGGAAGAGATTCTCTTCAAACCATTTATTCGGGAAGAAACACATTAAAGGCAACAGATGACAAGCAAATGATACTGATGATTATCTGTATATGTCAAGATTATAAATGAATGGAGTCTGCTGGATACTTCCCCAAAATCAGACACATTTTGCCAGAATCCTGACCTCTTAGGGTTCATATCTGCCAAGGCCAAACACACAATTTCTCTTTCTCACCTTCTCATTCTTGAACAACATCCTTTTGTCCATGGAAATACTGATTTGTTCTGTGAGCAACAGGACTTTTAGACAATCTGGTCTACAGCCAGGAATAGCAAATATTGACTGAAAATGCCTTTTTTCATGCAGAATTGATTGAGACAATAATGTTTTCCAATATGTAATTTTAGAAAAGAACAAGCTCACCATGGGACACCTTTACACATACGTGATCAGTCATTTATAGTGGTCCAAATACTCTCAGTGGTGAGCACTTTTCTATACAAGAAAACAACCTTCTATATAAATGGACCATTTCCAAGGACTGGACAGTGTTGCACAGCAATGGAAATAGTTCCTCTATTTTAAAAGAGACATTTTATGCAATAAAGAACACATTATGGCTCATTTAGGTCCACAAGTGCAACCTTGACCGCAATTGACATGTTTTCGCCCAAAGTCACCATTTCTTCTCCAGAATTCCAGCATCATTGCAGATGCAAACAGGTAATTCTCTAGATTTAGTTGCAATGTGCCTACTGTAATTGGACACAATGGTGCTTGTGGTTTGTTGCAATTTGGGCACAATTGTACTGAATATTTTCTACATGGCGTGACTTTTGGTGTTTTCTTCCACCATTTCCAGTATTGGGTGTGCACGTGACATGTGCTCAGTAGGTACAGTAGCACCTAATTCAGAACTAAAGGTGGGAAGGATTGAGAGGCACAACTATACAGTGCAACAAGCGCATATTGATGTAAGTGCCTTCAGAGGAATTCTGTCATTGTTTTTATGGTGTACTTTTCATTTCTAAATTACACTGTTTACATAGTAAATAATTTACCCATTTAAAATTTTATTTTTAAACCAGCAAAAGTTGTAATATTGCTGTGTAGGCACCATCTTAGTGCATTGTGCCCGAGTCGGAGCTTTCAGAAGGAGACAGCGCTACACAATAGAACTGCTTTCAGGTAACCTATTGTTTCTCCTACTCCCATGTAACTGGAGGAGTCCCAAACTGGACTTGGATTTCTTACTATTGAATGCTGTTCTGATACCTACTGGGAGCTGCTATCTTGCCCCCTTCCCATTGTTCTGCTGATCGGCTGCTGGGAGGGGAGTGATATCACTCCAACTTGCAGCTCAGCAGTAAAGTGTGACTGAAGTTTATTAGAGCACAGATCACATGGCTGTGGTACTCTGGGAAATGAAGAATATGGCTATCCCCATGTAACATTTCAAAATTAAATATAAAAAACTGTTTGCATTTGTGAAAAATGGATTTCAATGCAGGATTATGCTGGAGAAGCTCTATTAACTAATGCATTTTGAAAAAACATGTTTTCCTATCACAGTATTCCTTTAATGATTGGGAAAAATGCAAGGTGCCCACTGCGTTTGCGGACCTATATGAACCCTACTGTATGAAAAAAATATTCCTACATAAGTGCTGATTTATTCATTTTAATATAAACCCCCATATGTAATAAAAGGCACTAAGTTTGCCCAGTAGAAGTTAACCATAGCAACCAATATGATGCTTGCTTTTAAACAGGTGACCCGTTAACTCTACCTGCTGGTTGGTTGCTATAGGTTACTGCTCCTGGCCAAACTTAGTGGCTTTTATGACACAGCCCCCAAAGTCTCCCTCTTCAGAACACATGCTTTCTGTGGAAAATTGATTCTGGCACTGTCCTCCCTTATTCACTGATTGACTTTTGATATCTTTTAGGTTACAATGTTCTAAACATTTTCTTGTGAAAATAAATATAATACACAAACCTGTATGAAACCAGGTAGTTATTTTTGATTTACTACCAAATAAAACCTCCTGTAAGCTGATAGTGTGCATAGAGGCCAATCAAATGCTTGTGTTGCTCTCCGAGTCTTTTTTCATTTGACTGTGGCTCACGGGTTAGAAAGGTTGGGGATCCCTGCCCTAGACAGTCATTATATAGTGGGCTGGTAGGGGCTGTTTGGGCCTCTGTATATTTTAAATCCCAGTCCAGGCCTGATTTTGACTGTATTTATGTTCTGTATCTTGCTGTTTGTTGCCTGCTGGAAATAGAAAAGGCTTTTTTGCCCCTTCTTTTCATGTAACAGAGTTGTGTGCTCTCATGAAAAGGAAGAATGCTTGCTATTAGTGCTGAATCTCAATGAAAAATGCACTTTGAATTTTGCATCTGGTATGCCTAATGAAGGAAGGCCGGCCCTGTAAACAAACCAGCACTGTAATCTTTTCTCTGAAAAACGTTATTTTGCCATCCTCTTACTGGGAGCCTTTACAAAGAGCTTTTTTCATGTCCTGAAATTTATGAAGTGGCAGATTAAACATACTATATGAAACAGAAAAAGAACAAAGAAAATGTATATTTAGAGAAAATTACCCTGGGGTTATTGGGTTTAATAGTGGACTATTGCCCCTCCTCTAAAATGCTGGGAGATAATGATGCTCTTTTCATTTCCAAAGTGCTCAAGAAGGAATAATGATATTAACCTGTGCAGTACATAGCACATTTAAGGCATAAATTGTTTCAAATTATATTTTTATAAAATAGCTGTGCAGCAATTTAGGAAACAAAATTCTAGCAGCATACAAACACATTACTGCATGGAAACCATATCCAAGATCAAAAGGAAAAAGAGAGAACAAGTAACCCGCTAAGTTGCCAGTAGAAAAATAACATTATATTTGTATGCTTTCCTGTCCTTTGAGTTCCCTGGTCCATTTACTGTTGAAAGTATTGGAGTATTCCAATAATGGAAAAAATATCCCCCTAACATATATATATTGTCAGGGGTCTTTACATATATATATATATAGAAACAACAACAAGAGATCCTCTGCACTCACCCATTATCAATATATAGGACATTAAGACATTCGGTGCATTTAAGCTACTAAGAAATGCCCTTCCCTTTAAGCAAAACAGGGATTGTTTGTCCATATATTGCAATATACTTCAAGCTGGCCAACTGCGTCAAAGTCATCCCTTTTGACCAGTTCCTACACTGACTTATGCGATTCATTAAGAATTCTACTGCTTCAATATACATTTAGCCAAGGGACTAAGTTTTACCTGCAACTTTCTTGCTTTCAAGGTTAAAACCCCCATATGGTTGCCCTTTTATTGGCTCCACTGGGATCACCTGACTGCAGCTGGGAAGGGTGGGAGCTACAACAAGGAGCTGGCCACTGCTCCTGTATAAGCTATAGCAAAAAAAGGGAATTCTTAATGAATCGCATAAGTCAGTGTAGGAACTGGTCAAAAGGGATGACTTTGACACAGTTGGCCAGCTTGAAGTATATTGCAATATATGGACAAACAAGCCCTGTTTTGCTTAAAGGAAAGGGCATTTCTTAGTAGCTTAAATGCACCGAATGTCTTAATGTCCTATATATTGATAATGGGTGAGTGCAGAGGATCTCTTGTTGTTGTTTCTATGTATTTTGTGGTCACAACCTCATTGCACCCCCGCCTAATGGTTTAAAATTTAGTGGTTGAGCACAACTTTCCCTTTTTTTACATATATATATTGTAGATATGCCATTGGGGGAAATCTATCTGACACAGAAATAGAAAAACTAATTCTTTTTTCTCTTGCATACAGCATGCAAATTCAAGAGCAATACTCACAGGTACTTGACTGGCTGGGGAAAGTACAGATATAATAAAGATGTATCTATAAGGAGTAGCTTCTGTAAGCTGAGCTTTTCCACAGAGATTCATTAACTATAGAGGTTACAGAGTAAGTTTAATGCCACAGGTACCTGACATCTCCCACTAAACTCATAAAACTCTTTGCTTTGTCTCCACACAACTGCTGCAATACATTGCCTCACGCTGTGGCCAAAAGGAAGACTTTCCGTGGTGTTGAAACTACACTAAAGAGAAAAACATCAGAAGTTTCCTGCCCTGTTTTTTTTTGGCAGCAAAAAGGGCACATGTCAGTTGCCACATATCTGAAATTAACAAGGGTGGCATTTCCTAAGCAGAAAATAATGGGAATGTTGAGTAGTGATGTTTTCTACTGGTCTTTGTCCAGGCAATAAATATAACAAGTGCACACTTCTAAGCCAACAAACACTCATATGATTCAGGCACTTCTGGGATAAAGTAAATCCAAACCACACCAGAAGGTGTTGTTAAAGAGATTTTGTCATGATTTTTCTCATGTACTTTTTATTTCTAAATGAAACTGTTTACATAGGAAGTAATTAACTCTACCATTTAAAATTCTGTTCTTGAACCAACAAATGTATTCTTTTTTAGTTGTAATATTGGTGTGTAGGCGCCATCTCAGTGCATTGTGCCTGAGTCTGAGCTTTCAGAAGGAGCGAGCTACAACTGTGTTCAGGTAACCTATTGTTTGTTATACTCCCATGTAACTGGAACCCCAAGCTGGACTTGAATTTCTTATTAGTGCTATTCTGATATCTACTGGGAGCTGCTTTCTTGCTCCCTGTTATATCACTCCAACTTGCACTCCAGATTTATCAGAGCACAGGCCACATGGATGTGGCACCCTGGGAAATGAAGAATATGCCTAACCCCATGTGTAATTTTAAAATTAAATATAAAAAAAATTGTATGTTTCGCGCATGGGGCGCGTGGTTGTTAGGGGATGCAGAATTGGGGTGGCCTCGGGGGCGCCCGGTTTAGAAATCCGCCGCTGCATGTTATCCCTCATTACCAATTGCAATGTTTTTATACAACAGATCCTATTTTTGTAGGATAGAATTTTTTTTTTCATATATATATATATATATATATATATATATATATATATATATATATACACACTGTATACTGCCTGTGTGCAGTAACCAGTAGCAACCATTCAGCCATTAACTTTTTTTGCCAGTTAGAACTATAATGGAACAATTAATTGGTTGCCATGGGTTACTGCTCATGGGCAAATTTGCCCAGTGTTGATAAATGACCTCCTAAATTGAGTTAATGTGGGAACAGATGTGCTGCGCCATGGCACAGATCATTTTTGCAGTAAGTTCTTCAAACTAACATTTTATATAGTTCAAACAGCTACACTCACAGGTATATAAATGTTATTTAAAGTAATTGCAGCATGGTACTCAATGCAACTACAGTGCCACTGGAGTTGTTATCAGGAGATTAATAGAGCCTATACTCACAGCAAATTAAAAAAAGATTACAAACCAATCAATAAAGTGCTATAGGTCTAGCAGCTGATGCATCGTCTTGGGTTATGCCCCTAGCCATCCCTTGTGTCGGCATCTCCACCTGAAGTGATTTCTGTCATTTAGAAGGCTATCAGATTTTGATCAGAAAAACAAGGATTTTTCACTTTAGCACTTTAGTCATAATTAGCAACTACAGCATTACTTTCAGGATGTTGCAGGACCATATATGTATACATATATATATATATATATTATTATCAACAATTATTTATAATGTATGTATCAATTATTTTATAATATATTTATTATTTATTAATTATTTATAAAGCTCCAACATATTTTGCAGTGCTGTATGTCCAATGTATGAACATTGGACATACAGAGTAACATATAAAGCAATCAATAACCAATGTGAAAGACAAAATCCAGCTAGTGATAGAGCATGGGGTTCATTGAACTCTCTTTCCACAGGATGGGCCTTCGCTGTATGGATTGGTATAGGTTAGGAATGGTGTGGCTGAACTAAACCTCCCGCTGCCAGATGTAAATGTTTTAATAAAATAGGCCAGAAGCTCTTTGTAGCAACGCTGTAGTAATATTTAATTCATCCAAGACAAGTGATCCAGGTGCAGAGTTGGTATTACTCACAACTTGAGAGAGGTAAAGCAAAAATCAGCAGGTACAATGGATGATATTGCCAGAGAACTGATGCACCACCATGGGGAGTAGCAAGGGCATTACATTGATCAGGGATATAATATAACCCGATACCCTTGTCACTACAGCGGCCC
This sequence comes from Xenopus tropicalis, assembly GCF_000004195.4. Taxonomy (NCBI): domain Eukaryota; kingdom Metazoa; phylum Chordata; class Amphibia; order Anura; family Pipidae; genus Xenopus; species Xenopus tropicalis. Next base: position 41,225,250 of record NC_030683.2, on the reverse strand, counting down.
CTTCGCTAAGGCAGCAGAGCCTTTAGGAGATGACCCCTCAACTATCCTTTCCTGGTTGGAGCTAAGAAGCTGTTCTTTCTAGCTAGATACTGACTGTCTCACTATGCTATTAAAGAAATAACCTGCTCTAAACAACCTCGTTCAAGGGGTCCCTGCCCCCCAATTTCTCTAAAAATACTGATTTCCCTGAACACTTAGGGGCCATGTGGATCCCAGGCTTCCTGGAGCACATCCACACAGGTCAACTGCTGAAGGCCACCACTTCTCAAGCACTATGTTAAAGTGTGGTAGGGAGTGGTTTAACCTATAGGCCAATAAGGTACAACATGTAAATAAATACAATGACTTTTGCCTGGTAACAGGCAAGTAAGGAAGTGTAGGGTTTAGAACCCTAGGGGCATATTAACCCTATAGGTCCCTACAAATATATATAATAACTGCACCACTATTGATTTACACATTGGTGACTTCCCTATTCTAATTTCACCCCTTCCACCAAAAAAGATCAGCAATATAACACTACAGACTTAGCTGAGCAGCTGAGGATCTGTAGGGATTTGAACCAGGTGCCTTCCTGTGGAATTCAGGTCTTCTCCAAGATGGGGCTTTTTATAGATGTGGGGTATACCACATCTAACCAGTATTTTCTAACCAATAGCTCTAGTATGCCCATTGGCCCTTCTGTGCCTGTACAGATCAAACTGTATTATTCTTCTGGTTTTTTTTTTCCAACATCAGCTAATGTATATATAGTACAGGTATAGAAATCTCCAAATTATGGTAAGCCCATCTCCCATAGATTCCTCTGTAATAAAAGCCCGTACCTTGTACTTGACCTCAACTACAATATAATGAATCCTAATTGGAGGCAAAACAATCCTATTGGGTTTATTTAATGTTTAAAGATATTTAGCAGACTTAGGGGCACATTTACAAATCCACGAACGTCCGAAAAGCGTCAGAATGCGTTTTTTTCGTAATGATCAGTATTTTACGTTTTTTTCGTAAATTGTCACTACTTTTTCGTAGCCATTTCGACTTGCGCGAATTGTCGCGACTTTTTCGGAGCCGTTGCGCTTAGCACAAAAGTTTCGAATTCATTCAAGCTTCAGTATCGTGACTTTCCTTGGGCCAGGTTGGAGCTGCAGAGTGCCATTGAGTCCTAAGGGAGGCTTCCAAAATCATGCAAAGTCTGAAAGGTTTGCCCGCCATTTACGAGCGCTCAATACGAAAAAGTTGCGACAATTCGCACAAGTCGTAACAATTTATGAAAAAGTCGTGACGGCGACGAAAAAATCGAAAAAAATACGAAATAGTCGCAAAATGTTCGTTTCCAATCCGATTTTTTCCCATTCGGGATTCGGATTCGTGGATTAGTAAATCAGCCCCTTAAGGTATGGAGATCCAAATTTTGAAAAGATCCCATATCCAGGTCCAGAGCACTCAGGATAATAGATTCTATACCTGATTAGTTGCTTACAGCTACACGGCTCTACTCTGTTCAGTTTGCCTATTGGGAAGAAATGTTATTTCATTATTGTCTAATAAAACAGATGTAATATCATATGCTGAAATAAATGAGCCTTTGGATAATAGTGATCATGTGGCATATTTTGACTGGCATACTTTATTAATATTCCTGAGTGCATTTCTGTGCATTACCAGGTACTAAGAAAAGAAAAGATGCTGTTTATGAGCACTTGTGTAATTACGAACACTAATACTGCTAATTGCTTATTTAAGTACAAACAATGTAAATACATAAGATATAAATAGTTCTTATTACTGCTTCCATACATAATGATATTAACACTAAGGTTCTGGGCTTCTAGAAGTTTCCAATAGGATTAGACTTGGTAAAAAGTTTAAAAAAAAGCAGCAAAATGCTAATTGAAATTGCTCCCTGGCAATTACACCATCCAGGTAATTTTGGGTGCATTTGCATCTGATTTGCATCGTAGTGCAAGTGCAATTGAGATCCATGCGCTTCTACAATTACGCTGGAATTGCTTAAGATAAAACCTTGTATTTTGGGAAAAAAAAACATGGCAACTCCTTTTAAAAATGATTATTGTCCTTATTTGTTATATTTAGATGTCTGATGTCTTGTGGTTTTACATTACATTGTTTTTATGGAAGTCTTTATTTTTGGGAATCGATATTTATTATATATGCTTTTTGCCGTTAATTGGCAATGGGGCACTTGAGCACATATGAGGGGTAAGTTTCTAAATCCCCTGCTGCAAGTGCCAGAGCACTACAGACGCCAAATCCCACCCATATTGTTCATAGAGTACTTGCAGCAAGGGATGGAGGGCACCCTGCACCCTGCACTGATTCAGCCATGGCTGTGTTGTACACCCTCAGGTGCTCCTAAACCTGTGTATTTGAATAACACACGTTAGAGGGTGGGTATGGGGCACATACGTGCTGCCCCAGCCCTCATGATTACAGGCAGCACATTTTGGAGAGCAAATACTGAAAACTATGAAAAACAAAGATTTTCATCTGTTTTGCACCCTGCCTTATGTGTTCTAGGTGACCAGTGTTAGACTGGGGTGTCTGGGGCCCACTAGGGCTTGGGAGCCCCCCACGCCAGTCACAAAATTCCCACCCCGCAGGCACGCCACCTCTACCCCCCTGCGCACACTGCACTGCATTCTTTAACTTGGGGTTGGAGGGCTAAGTTGCTGGCAGCAGGGTGTGGGACTGGGTTGGCCAGGGCCCACTGGGTTTTTTACCTTTGTTCCACCGGCCCAGTCCAACCCTGTAGGTGACACCTAGATAGGGGTGGCTACTGGGTGTGTCCTGGGGAGAGTCTGTTTATTCGCATTAGAATGAGAGTGTGTTCTCTTATGCAAGACCCACTTAGGTTCAAAACATTAAAGAATGGCCTGAATCCCGGGCGCAGCGTAGGAGGAGGGCCCACATGACGGGGCTGACAACGGGAGCACTGATTGGTCGGCCCGGGCACGGGGTAGCAAGGGTTAAAAGGGTGCAGAAGGAGGCGCCAAACAGTTGTGCGCGAAGACAGCTTGAGATAGGGCAGCAGCGGCGCGAATCCCCACCCACCCTCCCTATTGGTTAATGTCTTCGGCAGGGGGAAGCCTGGCAAGCTAAGGGATAGGATTAGGGCCGGAGGAACCCTAGCGGGACTCAACATAGGGAGGCTAGATCTACTACACATGGTAGCGTCTTAGTCACAGCTTTGGCGGGTCCCTTGCCAGTCTGCCGCGCATGATGGTGTGTTTGTTTGGACAATACTGGACCGTTGGGGCAACCCCTAAGGTGGGTACCCACGGTGGGGTTGAATATGTACAGTTAATTCCCCCAGGGCTTGGTCCCTTGCGGGTTGTTTCGGTTTAACAGCTATGGTGTGGATATTACAACGCTAGGCAATCTCACTGAGCTAGGGGCAAGCGGCTAGTGAGCATTGCTGGCATTTGGAAGGGCAAACTGGCAGAGGGCTTTACCAAGTGATTGTTACCAATAGTTACCAATTGCTGTCAATTACTATTATTACAAATTGTTACAAGTTTTGTACCATGTTGTTAATGACGTTTTTTGGCTATGTAAACAATAAAAGTATTGCTAAATGACTGTGTACATATAAAAGCTGTGGCCATATCATCCAACACAAGGTGATGTCACGCGTGTTTTGTTTAGAACGGTTGGAGGGAGGAGTGAACAATGGGTCATGCCCCTAGTCATGTGAAATAAAGATTTTAAGTAGTAACCAAGAGTGCAGCAGTCAGTAGTGCAATTCCAATATACTGCTGTTGGCACTGTCTATTGACATGACACTTCAAATTTCCCCATCATTTTTGTGATAAATATTATATCCTTATATGTAACCACTTGGCTGCTGAGTTATGCTATATATCAGCCAGATACAGCAAGTGCTAGAGGCTACCACATTGGGCTGCTTTGTGCTATATATTTATACATTTGGCAGTACAACATGACATTGTTTCGCTTTCACAACTGCAATATCACAAATGGAGAGTATTCTATTATTTAATTGTCAATACTATAAGATTATTGTATTATTATTTACTTATTTTACAAAGCACTACTACATTTAGTCCAAGCCCTGTATAAGATTTAGTGCAAACTGAGATTACTTTAATACCATTTAGGTATCCCCCCAATAATTATCCACTATGGAAAAATCCTCTCAGATTCTAGAGACTGCTTGATACCAAATACAAGCAAGCACAGGACTTTGTACTGCTGACCTACATCTTTCTGTTTTATTTCAGGGCAGGGACAGAAAGTCTTCCACTGAAACAGAGAGAATCCAAAGTAGAGCAACTAAGCTGAGAGGTGGCATAGAAAGTCTCAGTCAAGAAGAAAGACTGGCCAAGTTGGGAGAAAAGGTGGTTGGTTGGTTACTGTGGAGCCCTAATCAGTTCAATAACAAATATTCTGGAATGGCACAATTCTAATATTCAGTCTGTGACTGCTGTCAGTCCAGTAGCATATATAACTGGGCACAGGCAGCTGCTCATTTGTACTTGCTGCAATTGGTCTGTGTGATTTTCATAGTTTTCTTAAAAACTGCTAATCACATGCAATTTATCACATTGCAAGAAAAGCTAGCAGGTACTGGTGGTTGCTGCAGCTTCAGTATTAGTTGTAACAATGCCCTAGGGAATAATGACATCTGAACTGTCAGATTAATCACATGCTCTTATTCTCACATGATGTCAGGCAAAGAATCCAGCCCTCCAGTTGCTAACAACTAATCAAAGATGTCACAAGAAACTACAAAGTCTTATATGGAGTGCAAGAAATCTGGACCAGTTTGCAGAACTCTATGGGGTGCAGATTGTCCCAAGTACATTTTGTCTACAAAAATATATTGGGGTATATTTATCAAAGAGTGAATTTAGAGCTCACTACAGTCCGCCAGAGTACAATTCCTTCACTCTCCATTCATTTCTATAGGATTTTTAAAAAGAGTATTTATCAATAAGTGAAAGTTCACTCTTTGATAAATACGCTTTTTCAAAATGCCATAGAAATGAACGGAGAGTGGCGGAATTTCACTATAGTGGACTGTAGTGAACTCTAATTCAGTCTTTGATAAATATACCCCATTGTGTATACAAAAAACAATCCCCAGTACACAGAATGAATGTGTGGTCATATAAATGGGTAAAAAATATACAAAAGACATATTTGTAGTCAAGAAAGAGAACAAAATCAATTTTGTGCACAAAAGGATATCATTATATTACAAACTCCATTCTGTATATTTTAACAAGTATTATGCCCCACAAATGGATAAAATCCATATAAGAGAAGCAGTTACAGGTATGTGTAAAGTTACTTACAGAATGAATTATAAAGAAAGCTTACACAAAATATATAATGGTGTAACTGACTAGCATATTCCAACCTAGATTTTCATGACAAAATAGATGCTTGTGACAAAACGGAAGATTCTATAGCACAGAAATCATTCTATCAACAAAATGAATACTTGGTTTCACAAAACCCCTCTGGCAGTAAGTTGGTGCTCCACTTGACTTTCCCCTGCAGGCTAGTGATACCATTTCACGCCGACCAACAAGTCTAATAAATTGTTGGGAAGGGATTGTTATAGTCAGAGTAAAAATACTTTTGTTGGAATGGGAGTTACATGAAAAAATGCAGGAAAAGCCAACCATTTTAAAGTCCTAGAAAAGAACTGACTTCTGCTACATTGTTTCAAACCAGACCCAGAAAACAGAAATGGATTAAAATATACTGCTTTCAGTTTCAGTTACATTAGCACATATCTCTATTTGAATTTCCATTGGAAATTTGTAATAAATGCACATTGGGAAGTTGCTAAGAATTATATTTTCTTTTATTAAGCAAAAAACAGTTATTGCCATTCCCCTCAAACTGTTTCTTTAGGTAGGCATGACAGGGTCGAACTGGCCCCAACCCTGTTGGGCCCTGCCACCAGCCCACAAGCCAGCCACCCCAGCCACGACCACTTCCCGCTCCACTGCTGTACATTCTACTGTGGAACACATGGCCATCTTTAATATTTAACAGCAAAGTAAGTAGTGCAGTGGTGGTGGCTGGGGTGGAGCAGAAGCAGGGAGTGGTGATGACTGGGGTGGAGCAGAAGCAGGAAGTGGTGGTGGCTGGGGTGGAGCAGAAGCAGGGAGTGGTGATGGCTGGGGTGGAGCAGAAGCAGGAAGTGGTGGTGGCTGGGGTGGAGCAGAAGCAGGGAGTGGTGGTGGTTGGGGTGGAGCAGAAGCAGGGAGTGGTGATGGCTGGGGTGGAGCAGAAGCAGGAAGTGGTGGTGGCTGGGGTGAAGCAGAAGCAGGAAGTGGTGGTGGCTGGGGTGAAGCAGAAGCAGGAAGTGGTGGTGGCTGGGGTGAAGCAGAAGCAGGGAGTGGTGGTGGCTGGGGTGGAGCAAAAGCAGGGAGTGGTGGTGGCTGGGGTGAAGCAGAAGCAGGAAGTGGTGGTGGCTGGGGTGAAGCAGAAGCAGGAAGTGGTGGTGGCTGGGGTGGAGCAAAAGCAGGGAGTGGTGGTGGCTGGGGTGAAGCAGAAGCAGGAAGTGGTGGTGGCTGGGGTGAAGCAGAAGCAGGGAGTGGTGGTGGCTGGGGTGGAGCAAAAGCAGGGAGTGGTGGTGGCTGGGGTGGAGCAAAAGCAGGGAGTGGTGGTGGCTGGGGTGGAGCAGAAGCAAGGAGTGGTGGTGGCTGGGGTGGAGCAAAAGCAGAGAGTGGTGGTGGCTGGGTGGTGGTCCCTTGAGTCAGGTTCCTGGTGGGCCTTGGGTTCCCTAGTCCAGCTTTAAAGCCCATTTTGTGTAACATCTATAACATTTCAGAGGAAAATGAGCTGCAGTATTTACACACAGGGATGTCATTAATCAATTCTCTCCCACTTGCAATTTAACAAATGACTTGCTGCTAACAAAGATACTTTTCAATAGCCTCTACCCTAAATAATTCAAAATTTTAAACCATTCCAGTATTATTATTTTACACATTTGAATTATGTATGTTGAAACCAGCTGAAATTTGTTCTGTCTGTAAGAATATGTCTGCATTTAATGTATTGCTTCCATTAATAGGAAGGGATAGGCTGCAGCAATGGAACCCATTGGGAGTGGCATCCATGGGAGGGACGCCCCACAGAACACTGACACCAGAGCCCAGAAGCTTCATCTATGGGGTGACGGGGCTTTGCACAAATGAGTTGCTTCAGAACGAAAAATAAATTGTTTAGTCCTGCAGTGGCAGCGACTTTTACAACTTGTTATAATTCTTTGACAAATGATAGGTCGGCCACTCTATGTTATTGCATTAAATTTAAGTAAAATGTTTACCATGTAAATTAAAATACACTGTATTGCAAGAACCCTGGCAGCCCTTGCCATATATTTGGGGTTGCATTTATATACACAGTATGTGAGACTGAAACAAGACATCAAGTGGAAGTGCAATTATCTTTAAGTTTCCACCTCAATCCATACTGAACCCAGAGGGATTTACATCTATACATTAGGGCACACTCACCTAAATGCAGTGGCAAAGTGCGATTTTGAGCACAATCACCAATGGGCAATTCTTATAACACAATTGCAATTTCCTCCGATTCACCAAAATGGATGCAACTGTGTGCATCATTGCCAATTGGGTGCAGTTGCATCAAATATTTTATGTCTGCCTGGTGTCATTTCCAGTGATCGCCATGTGAGTGACAAGTGTGCCCTATTCTTTTGGCACAAGTGTGTTGCCCCTATTGATGCAGGGCACTAAGATAACTCTAGAGCTTCCACCTCGTCAAGAGCAGCAGCACCTGATTTGGAAAGAAAGGCAAGAAGAACTGAGCGGTGCTGAGCACAAACATGTGAAAGTGTAAAGAGTGCAGTTTGATGCAAGTACCTTTAATAAAAGTGGTTTTAGGCACAACTGACTGGGGGGGGAAAGCGCAAGTTGACACTGCAGATGTAAATGTTGCATTCAGAAGGTACTGTTGTGCTTGTAGATACAAATCTCATTTTCCAAAGTTTTGCATATTTTTCAAAATTCAAAGCGAAATGGGACAAATTCGCTCGTCACTAGCTACTATTTCAAATCCAACTTTATATTATATGTTTATATTGTATAGATCTGTTCACATCAGCATTACACACACACACATATAAATATATACAGTATAGTGATATAGTTCAAAGTATCCACACTCACTCCAAAAAGTCCACTTTCTAGTGCCCAATCAAGAATTTCACATGTATTCGTAGAATGGACCCTCACACTATTTCTTTGTGAGTAATAAACTTTTATTTGTACATCAGTGTATCCATATGTATAATAGATAGATAGAAAGATAATATCTATAATATCTTAAATACCAAAGACTAAATGGCCTCTGACCCCTATGAAGTAAAAAATATAAAACAGCAAAAACAAAATGAAGAATGAATAGATGCTTGTTCGGATGTGTTCTTAGTTCTTAGATTTTCCTCTGGAATCATGTACTGCGCTGGCTCAGGCTATTATTGGCTGCAACTGGCTGGAATACAACATTAAATCTCCAGCTAATGGGGAGCTAATGTTGAAAAACCGCTTTCCAGCAAACAAATCAACCTTATCCCTTCACAGGTACCAGGAGTTTTTATAAACGAAGAACATGTTATTTTCTCCTCGCTGTTGCACAGTGCTCCAATTCATGTACATAGGGAAAAGGTGACATAGCGTGTACCGAATTATAACAAAAACACATAATACTGTATATACCATAGGTCATAGAGAACTTTAGCTTACCAATTCCATTTTGCAAACCAATTACCATTTACTACATTGCAAATGGAACTACCTAAGAAATGAATTGTGATCTATCCATATAAGCCCTGATTTATAAACCTTAATTTATATATTTTAACTTAATCAATGTAATACCGCAGAGAATTTTAAATTGCAAAAAAAAGGTTGGAAGTTTGGCAGGCACCAAATGTTGCATTTGGTTCAGTACTCTCCCAGGTAACAGCCTTTTTGCAGGATTCAGATTTGGCCGACTCCTAAGTGCCTTGCCAAACCGTGCCTGATTTATAATTGCTCAAGCCTTTGGGCTCAATCAATCATAAAGGGAACCCTGCATGAGATTGCTAACTCACGCTGGGTTTCAGGCAAAAAAAAACTTGGCAATTTCTGGCTTTTGTAGCAAACAACCCCATGTTAGTTAGCAAACTCACGTGGGGATTCAGGCAGAAAACAGACAACGTTTTGGGATGTCAAACAACCTGAAAGCAGGTTCATCACTTCCCACTGATTACTATTGAATCCTGGTCACTCAGATCTAACATGATTACTTTTCTAGTAGCTTTGCAGTTATTATGTACCGTATTTTTCGCCGTATAAGACACACTTTTTCTTCCCCAAAACTTGGGGGGAAAAGTTTGTGCGTCTTATACGGCGAATGCTCCTTCCTCTATGTGCCGCGGCTCTCTGCCGCATACTCGCTTTTATAAGGTTGCGCCCGTGCGTACTGACGTCACACGCACAGGGCGCAACCTTATAAAAGCACGGAAGCCGCAGGGAGCCGCGGCACAGAGAGGAAGACATCGCTGGAGCCGGAGGCCGCTGGCGGGAAATGGAAGGTGCTCTGGGGGCCTGGGGGGGGAAGCTGAAGTATGCTGTTTGTGCCGTGGGGGAGCTGGAGGATGCTTGGAGGCCCTGGGGGACGCTGAAGGATACTTGGGGGGCCCTGGGGGAAGCTGAAGGATACTTGGGGGGGGCCCTGGGGGAAGCTGAAGGATACTTGGGGGGGCCCTGGGGGAAGCTGAAGGATACTTGGGGGGCCCTGGGGGAAGCTGAAGGATACTTGGGGGGGCCCTGGGGGAAGCTGAAGGATACTTGGGGGGGCCCTGGGGGAAGCTGAAGGATACTTGGGGGGGGCCTGGGGGAAGCTAAAGGATACTTGGGGGGGGCCTGGGGGAAGCTGAAGGATACTTGGGGGGGCCCTGGGGGAAGCTGAAGGATACTTGGGGGAGGCCTGGGGGAAGCTGAAGGATACTTGGGGGGGGCCTGGGCTGAAGCTGAAGGATACTTGGGGGGGGGCCTGGGGGAAGCTGAAGGATACTTGGGGGGGCCTGGGGGAAGCTGAAGGATACTTGGGGGGGGCCCTGGGGGAAGCTGAAGGATACTTGGGGGGGCCCTGGGGGAAGCTGAAGGATGCTTGGGGGGGGCCCAGAGACAATTAACTTAATACAGTTGATATAAAATATTTTACTACAGTATTTGCTTCAGAATCTTTTTTTTCTAGATTTTCCTCCTTTAAAATTGGGTGCGTATTATATTCCGGAGCGTCTTATAGGGCGAAAAATACGGTAAATCACAAAAATGTAACAATTTGGAATAGAGAAAATAAATAAATGCTTGCTTTCATAAATAATAGCTGCAATTACCCGAAAACAATGTAAATAATTTTGCAGTCACAACTTTTTATAAACTGGTCCTTATTAATGTAAGTTATTTGGGAGTAGCTAGAAGCAGGGGCAGTGTGGGGTTAATAACACCAAGGCCTACATGCCCAAAAAAGTACTAGGAATTGTTAATAATCATGGAAATTATATAAACCAAAGAAAATGAAGTTTTGATACAGACAGTGATACCATTTTATGCAAATAAAGACAAAAAGCTCTGTTCCCAATCTGCCCTGCAGAAAATACATATTACGGGTTTGCTGAGAGGCAGAAGTTGAGGTTTATTGTGGCGTGACTGGGAAGGATTTCAGGTGAGACAAAGCGATTTTACATGCAGGGGAATGAAAGAAAGTTGCTGAGAAGAGCAGAGGACACGAGTGCAGATATGGAAGGATAACTCAGGATACTCAGTGCTTATTTGATGATATTATCCAAAGAAATAAAATTGACCTGGAAAACATTTGCTCTTTATTTTTGCTGAAACTGCACTTTTGTGTTTTATTGAGCAGCAGCCCATAGACAGAAGCGCCGGGCATTGTTATAAAGGGAGAATCTACTAGTGATCATGGAGCAGAGGAATGGCGAGACACATTGCAGAAGCAGAGAAATGTTGCAGTAACTACAGAGGCAAGAAGTGGCTGCAACTGCTTTCAGTTCTAATCTTACAAATCTAACTTTTGGAAAGTGGAACAGAACTTTAAATCATTGGTTTACTTTGTTCATTTTATTCCTTATCATTGAAAGATAAAGTGAAAATAATGAATTTGGTTTTTTGCTTTTTTTCAGTTTCAACAACTATTTTCGGTGTTGCTATAAAAATACAGTATTAGCCCCCAAAGTAAACTTATTTACAGGCCTAAGATTGGGAGAGGCTTAAAGGAATTATGATTGGGGATAGATAAGTGAAAATACAGAAAATACAGAAAGACGGGGCCCCCAGTCTAAGGGATTTTTTTTAAAAGGGCACAACCTGCCAATTCCACCTGAAATTACAACCATTCTTTTAACCTTCGCCTTCTGTGTTCCTTTAGCACAACCCTCTGCCTCCTTTCACCCAGGGAAAATAACACCCATGCGCTGCACCCTGTACACAAACATTGTGCCATAAACTAATAAAATAAAAGTGTGTTGTGTTTGAGCCGTACATTATCTATAAACCGCTCTGTCCGGTCCTATATTATTATTAACTAAACGGGTGTTTAAGTCACGTATTCTACTGTACGGCGCTGCGTACATTAGTAGCGCTTTATAAATATATACATACATACATACATTCTGAGATGCTCCACATCAGCGCTATTAGGTTAGGAAGTGCCTTTACTTTAAAGTTGTCTAATGAATTATCAGCCCTTCATTCATTCAATGACCATTAAAAGGCAAATCTATTTACAAATACTTTATTCTGTAATATCCACATCTAAAGGGTAGTGGCGCACGGGGAGATTAGTCGCACCGCAACAAACCTTCGTTACCACGGGCGACTAATCACAATCACGCAATGACAACCCACCGGCACAAATGTAAATCGCTGGTGGGATGACATATGCGTCGCTACAATTTCCCAAATTCACCCGAAGTTTCCTTGAGAGGCATCGCAGGTGACTACTCTACGTATGCCATCCCACCGGCGATTTACATTCTTACCGGTGGGATGGCATTGCGGGAAGATTAGTCGCTCTCAACTAATCTCCACTGCCCTAAAGGTACAGATACGCATTAGTCACCCGTGGTTACAGCCATGGCCCAGGGAGAGATTAGTCACCCGCGGTTACAGCCATGGCCCAGGGAGAGATTAGTCACCCGCAGTTAGAGCCATGGTCCAGGGAGAGATTAGTCACCCGTGGTTACAGCCATGGCCCAGGGAGAGATTAGTCACCCGCGGTTACAGCCATGGCCCAGGGAGAGATTAGTCACCCGCGGTTAGAGCCATGGCCCACGGGGAGATCAGTCACCTGCGGTTAGAGCCATAGGCCACGGGGAGATTAGTCACCCACAGGTAGAGCCATGGCTCATGGGGAGATCAGTCACCTGTGGTTAGAGCCATGGCCCAGGGAGAGATTAATAACTGGTTAATTTCGGCTGCCCCAAAATGCATATCCATTGGCAATAAAGTTAAACTTTGTAGGAAGCTTTGCGTGACTTCAGAAAATGAAGCGACACATATGCCTTCCCATTGGCAATTCACTTTATTGCTGGTGGGAAGGCATTTAGGGGAGATTAGTCGCCTGTGGTAACTGAAATTAACTGCGGTTGACTAATCTCCCCATGGGCCATGGCCCCAGTAGGAAACCATATGTGTCAGTTCAGCTTTCTGAAGTTGCCCAAAGTTACCCTGTGGCTTACCAAAGCGACACATACTGTATTTTGCTACCGGCGATTTACATTACCCCCAGTAGGAGATTAGTAGCCACCATTACAGGAGAATAATTGCAGGGCGACTAATCTCCTCATGTGTCACTGGCCTAACCTGGATCAGGGACTTCATCAAATCCCTACACATTCAGTTGTGATTCATAATAATAATCCTTGTACTGCCGCCGATTATCTCTAGGCCATTTAAATGGGACAGTGACTGTCATAATGTCAGATATTTATTTCCCAGTCATGTTCAGGTACAGCATCTGATCTCATTCTGGACACAAGAACTGGATTATTTCCACGGAAAGCAAAACATAGTTAAAAATGGATTCATTTTCAATTACACAGACCCCTTGGTGTTAGCAGTGCAGGTCATTAAAGCCGCTCTGATGCTATACTCATATTCCCAATTAACTATGCATGATTGAATTTAGAGGGTCATAAATTAAACATAGAAAAAAGATTGCAAAACAGCCATCCTAATGCTTTCATGATACAGAGAAAGATGAAAATATTTGGGGCCTAATCCATTGGCAGCCTACAAGGAATAAGACAATTATAATACATTAAGAACAAGCTTAAACCTTTATTTCCCTTCTGAATGACTCGCACGTCTCTAGTGTTCTGATACACAGTTACTTTAATGTTACATTTAAATACCTTTTCCGGCACGTTACACAGGCCGGGCAGCATCATATGCAGACACTGGAAAGAACAAAGTAAATGAAAAAGGTTTTCAGCCCTGTATGTATATTCATGTATATAGCACTACCTGTATACACAGTGTGCATTGCCCATGAAGGCTTAGAGTATAAAGGCGAATCCATACCTCCCAACATTTGAAAAATGGAAAGAGGGACAAAAAGAAATGGCGCACGGAGCGCTGCAAAATTTTTTTGACCACACCCCCTAATTACCACTCCCATTTTACTACATTTGGCAGGTTATTTAAAGTTTGAACACATTTCTGGGGGTTTTGGGGTTTTTTTTATGCATTATTATGTGAAATTAACATGCAGGTGAAATTGCTCTTTAAGCTGCAAGTCTCAGTTCCCCCAAGAGACCTGTTTAGCTTATTAGTTACAACTGTATCAGGTGCAGGTATAGCTTGTTAAGTTTCTGGGCTCTCTGCCAAAAGCTACTTATTTCATTAAGTGAAACATTGTACCTAAGTGCAGGTGTAGCTTGGTAAGATTTTTTGGCTCTCTGCCAGAAGCTACTTTTTAATTAAGTTTGTATCTTTTTTAGCGTTCAGTGCAGGAGATCAAAGGAAAACTGTCCCATGAAAATCGGGACAGTTGGGAGGTATGGCTAATCTGCCCTGTGTATGTCTATATTCAAGGGCCATTAAAAAACAACAATGTATGTATATATTTACAGATCATGCTCACTTACCATTATTTTTACATTTATTAATCCCTCTTTGTACTGATCCTTTAGTTACAGTAATACTATAAATATGATATTAAAAGATATTTATGCAATGCCTTAATTGTTTCCCAAACCTATGACACAGTTGTTCGGCCCCATCCTGGTAAAAATGGAACTTTATATTTTTATCCAGACCATATAACACAAACTAGTTCCTACGTCAAACACTGACAGAATACATATTGCTCCCTTTGAATTTTTGTTATCTTTCGACTAATGACCCTCCCTACTTTATTGTCACCTGGTCTGTCCTTAAGGGCAGTGGCACACAGGGAGATTAGTTGCCTACGATAAATCTTCGCTATTGTAGGGCGGATCTCCGACATTCCATCCCACTGGCAGGAATGTAAATCGCTGGTGGGAGGCGTTAGGGAACCTATGACTCACGAGCCAGATGTGGCTCTGTTGATATCTGCATCTGGCTTGCTGCCAAATCTTTAATAAAAAAAATAACGGGGGGCATGGCCTGTGCTCGGCGGATAGAAGACGTGTGCTAAGCCTTAGAACATGTTATTCTATCTGCCAAGTGCAGGCCACGCCCTCCTCTGCATCGCATCCGGCACCCTTGGGACCCGCACCATATTATTGTATGGCTCTCACGGAATTACATTTTAAAATATGTGGTGTTTATGACTCTCTCAGCTAAAAAGGTTCCCGACCCCTGGCATACGCGTTGCTTCCCAAAGTCGCCCAAAGTTGCGCTTTCCCAAAGTCGCCCAAAGTTGCGCTTTCCCAAAGTCGCCCGAAGTTGCCTCTCACAGCAAACTCATATATGTCTAAAAAGTGGAGTCTCAGCTATAACAAAATATGCTATACCAATGCCAAGGTAAACTGATCTCCTGATATATTATATGAGATTATATTTTTGGTTTATATTTTTGTCCAATTACCATCCTGGGTCTACAAAGTCTACAGAAGTTTGCCTGCCTTTATGTACAGAGATAAAAAGATATTGGGGCAGCAGCACACCTAGTTTAAATTAATAGTTGCCTTTTAGAAATTCTACTGGTGTAAGCAAAATTGCAGGAAATGAAAACAAATAATAATGGGAAATGCAAACTCTCTGGCCCCAGGGATGTTACTATAGAAGTAACAGACCCTGTGACTGTGGGGCCCAGAAGGAATAGGGGACTAGTGGGACTAATAAGTAGCTTCAACATCTGTTTAGGAAAGTGTCTTGAGTTATAAATATATATATATTACATAAAGGCAGGTTATATACCCATGTACCTAAATGAGGACTTTTATCTCTGTATATGAAGAAGTAAAACAAATCATAATGCAGAGATGCTGTAATGAAATTGATTATAGCATGAAACAGGTTTCCTGAAAGCATGAAAAATAAAGCACCTCTTTAGCTACTGGCCTGCATCTAATGTGGAACGGCAGCCCCTGCACAAGTGGCAAAGCAGATATTTATATATGCAGTGAATGTTGCAAAGAATTTTATATATATTTATATATACAGTATGTTTATTTATTTTCTATTTATATTTATATATACAGCCACAGGTGGATGTGGATTTAAGAAAAAAAAAAGTTTCTCTGGACCTGGCTTCCTGGTTTAAGTCACGGGGCTTAGCCATCCCTCCCCCATTATCAATATATATAGGACATTAAGACATTCTGTGCATTGTTATCAAGATATGCCCTCCCCAACCATTTGGGGCTTTTAACCTTGAAAGCAAGCCTTTGTTAAATGTATATTGAAGCAGTAGAATTCTTTATGAATCAGATAAAAGTGTAGGACCAGACCAGGAATGACTGACGTAGTTGACCCCCTTGAATATATTGCAATATATGGGGAGGGTATATCTTGGTAGCTTAATGCACAGAATGTCTTAATGTCCTATATATATTGATAATGGGTGAGTGCAGAAGGATCTCTTGTTGTTGTGGTCACAGGCTCATTACACCCCCAACTAATGGTTTAAAATTTAGTCCTTCCCCTTTTTTGCTTAGTCCTCCCCCCCCATTAGCTTTGATAGGAGAGAGATTGTCAAGACCAAAGTATTGATGTTAAATATGCACCTTTAATAGTGGTCTAATGCCTTTAAATAATGGGTGTTGGCCTGGGCACAGGGCAGGGTATAGAGAATGAAAAACTGGCAAATAACAAAGAAAAGAGGGCTTTCTGGCTGCTTTTTTTGCAGGTAAGTAGCCCATGGTGCCCCCTTAAGAAACAAAGAAACAGGTGGTAGCTTGTAGGTAGGGCATTGTTATAAGTAAAATGACATGTTTATTGGTTAAGAAAACAGCAATATATATAACTACCCTGTTGCCCAGTATCAGGGGATTCATACCCTGTAAGTGTCACAATAACGTGCTTGTCTTTTTGTCTTATTGACAAAAATGCCTATGTAAATCCGCATAGGAATATAATGTACATGGAAATGCTTTCATCACTAATGCAAGGGCCAGAGGGCACAACAGGCAAAATAATGACAGAACTGCGTTGCTAAGAGGGGAGGGTGTAGGCACAATAACATAAGCCTATGATACAAGAAAAGGAAACACAACAATGAGAGAATATATATATGCCAGCACATATTGTTTTCTATACCATTAGGCTTTATTTGGCATTAGTTACAGTACATTTGTCCTGCAGGTCCTTCCTCATCATCCCATTTATTTCAGGTTAGGGGCTAGCAGGGATTTTCTCAAGGTACATCCTTAAAATATTTGAAGAAAATTGTGTGTGAACAGGTGGTAGACAAAATTATGTATTTTTTTTTTTTATTTTTGTAGCGTTTCTTTTTTGAAATAGTGAACAATGTACCCCCTACTGCAAAATATAAGGATATAAGGATTGCCAAATAAAAGCAAAGCCCTAGTGCTTTTATACAGGTCATGTAACTCTGAGGTGACTCCTTTATATTTTACAACAGTGGGTACATTATTTATTATTATACACAAGTTTTAGTGAGTCATGTGACAGAAATTACATCACTGAGCACCATATATAAGTTTATCATTTACAGCAGCGCTGTCCAACTGGCTGCATATGACCTCTCTCTAGGGTTGCCTCCTGCCCGGTTTTTAACCCCCATTCCTGTTTTCGGGAGGGCTGTGTGGGTCAAAATTCCCTTCCATGTTTTCCAAATTAGGAATTAATAGTGGCGATTGGCTAATTGGCAAATCATAACCCCACCCCCCTGTGTCATGATCCCGCCTTGTGATGTCATCACCCCACCCTGCCTAGGTTTCCCCCAGTCCAATGGTGGCAACCCTCCCTCCCGCTCTCCCTGATCCTGGCGAAGGAAAGTGCTTAACCTTGTCTATAAGACAGCGCTATTTATGATCTAATTCCTCCTCTCACCTGCTAAAAACCTTTGTTGCACTCCTGTAAACACATGTATTGCACTCCATTAATTATGTCTGACTCCAGATATAATCAATGGAGCAAGGAGACACACAGGAGAGCTCATGGGCATGTTTATCAGATGCAAGGAGAAGCACAGTGAGAAGTTGGTCAGCCACTAATGGTATTAAGCCATAAATAACCCTGTTGTACAGACAAGGAGCACTTTTTTTGGCCAGAAGCAGGGGTTGAGGGGATGCACAGTGAGAGGGAAAAGAATTTTAATAGTGGAAAAGCATGTAAGGAACATGCAGGGAGTTGCTGTGCTATTATATTTTGGGGGTCACTGATGGTAGAAGTTACTCCATTAAATGCTGATGCTACTTTGCAATTAAATGTAGTGCGGTTAGTGCCTGTGATGCTGGGTATAACTGTGCCATTTAATGTTGGGCTGTCAGTGCAATATGGTGCTGGATGTTAATTCAGTCATACCTTGTTTGGGAAGAAGCACACTTCTCTTCTCCAGCAAATGCACCTATCACCCCTATATTGTTTCCCCCACCAGAGATGCATTCTAACAGAGCCCGCACTCTGGTTGGGGGAAACAATAGTTTTAACCATTAGAAAACCATGAGAGATGTTGTCCTTCAAACTAAGACTGAAGAAGAGAACATACTACTGCACACTACAAGCTAAGGCTGAACAGATCTGGCTGTATATCTGTGCTGGAACTGCAAAATTTGCATTGTGTAAGGAAAAACATTCAGTTGCTGCTCAAGCCATTACATACATTACATACATTACAATGTACCCCCTGCTGCCATTACATACTCTTCTTCTTGTCATTGGTAAAAGGGAATTCAGAATTGTCTGCCTCACATTGGGGGGAGGTGTAAAGAATGATTTGCCCAACCATATTACTTGCTTGCAATCCTTCGCTTTCCAATACTTTAGTCAATACACCACTTAAACCTTGTAATGATTGGTTTGGCATTGGTAACTCCATGGTAGACACTGGATTTTCTTATTGAGCTGTTATGCTGGAAATCGCATTTTTAGATAATGATGGAGTTCTTCAACTATTTTAATTGTTTAATTGTTGATTTTAAGATTTTCACTTTAATTTCTTCACCACAATTGCATCAAACAGCAGATACCATTTTCCCATCATTCATTACCATGGCCACACTTGCATCAAACAGAATATCTGTTTTTATCACAAAGACTCCTGATAGGCTGCATCAGCAGTCTGTCCTCTTTAGCATATGGACGGGTCTGCCATTTACTGCTGTACAGTACACTTCACAAATACAGCACAGCTATAGGACCTATTATCTAGAATGCTTGAGGCCTAGAATAAGGTTTCCATACTTTGAATCTCCTACCTTAAGCCTACTAAAAAATAATTTAAACATTAAATAAACCCAATAGGATTGTTTTGCCTCCAATAAGGATTAATTAGGATTAAATACAAGATAATGTTTTATTATTACTTAGAAAAGGAGAGATAAGTTTTAAAAATCTAAATTATTTGATGAAATTTGAGTATGGGAGATGGCCTTTCTGTAATTCAGAGCTTTCTGGATAAAATATCCCATACCTGTATATAAAATGGCCCTAGATTTATTGTGTGTCCAAAACACAAACACAATTGTCTATTGTGTCACCATTACATGGAATGATGATTTTGTCCATCTCCTTTAGTTTCCATCTTCCCTTTACCAGTGGCGCAGGCTGTTAGAGGTTATTCACCCATATTTTACTTACCCTTTAGAATGTACCTGTAAATTTGTTTTTGCAAATGCGGTACTGAAAGAAATACAGTCAGCAATCTGTTTTGTTTTAGTGCCAAAGCCGAAAGAGCTTTTTATGCCTTGACCTTGTTGATAATATGGGGAATGAGAAAAGATCGCAGCTGGTGGAAAAAGTGGTGAAAGATGAACAGAAAGACAGATAGATGGCTTCCATTTAGAAGAGTGGCTCTGAGGCAGATTAGTCTGTCTACATTTACTATCCACATTGAAAATTATTATCCACGGGAGAAAATAAAATTAGGTCTTGTCAGGTGTTTTTGTCAACGGTATGTCAGCCAGTCCATGGGATTTACTGTGTTTGCGGGGAAAGTATGGACATTTACACTTGTCTGTGTCTAATTCAGCCACACAGACCTATCCTGACAGTCATTTTCTAAGAAATGTAATCATTCTTCCTTTGCCCGTGCCTTCTGCCGGAGAATGTCCATCTGATTTCATTCTAGTCTGGTGTCCTGGCTGAAACGTTCTGCACAAACATAATGTGTCGGCTCCACTACTCTCAGCCTGCTTTTTTTTCCAGACTGAGCATAGGTGGAGGGTGATTTTTCTGTTTGGGGAGGGTAAAGATGGACCATACAGAGACTGACCTACAGCTAATGTGAGACTTAGTGGATTTGCTGCTGCCGTAAAAAATGAACCTCCCAACAACCCTTTTGTGGTTCCCACTGACTTTCAGGGATACTGTGCAAAAGTGCGGGTGGGTGTGCTTTTTCAAACTAAAATGCTTAGAATGTAAAAGTATTTATACCTGCACTTCTACAAACAAATGAATAGGGTTGAGGAGACTGCCTCATACAGACAAAAGCAAACAAAAGGAATTCTGGGAATGAATTCCAAACTCTTAAAAAAATCCCATTTACATGGGTTTATCCTATAGGCTAAAGCTCACCCACTGGGTTTGAAGCTGAAGCCAGGATAATAGCTGATCAGATTCCCAACTACAGACCGGTTTCGCCTTATTTGAGGCTCATCAGTGTAGTGCAGGGTTTTCTGATCAGCTTAGGTAGAGTCACCATGTGGTTCTACAAAAAAATAAATAAATAGGGTTGAGGAGACTGCCTCATACAGACAAAAGCAAACAAAAGGAATTCTGTGAGGGGTTCTCCATCCATTTGTGTTTGTGATCAGTTAGCTTTAATGTGTTTTAGTTAGCTTTATAGCGAGAAAGGCAGTGGGTACTGACATCCCAGGCACATTATATATATAGTGAGACGCAGTCTGTATTTACAAAACCAGCACATTATATGCAGTGAGAAGCAGTGGGTACTGATGGCAGATATTCAGGCACTGGCACTATAACACTGGCACTGATACACAACATTTGGCTTTGGTATTGTTTCCAAGTTATGCCATCTTACAAGGGCTCCACTGTAACTAACTAGAAATGAACAAAATAATGACAAAAGTAAGAAAAAAAAGTGCAAAAAACAACAAATATATAAAAATATATATAAAAATTATATAACAAATATATAAAAAGCACAATTAGCTTTTTCAGGGGGAAAGAGTTTTAATTTAGGACCGAGCATGGGTGATAGGAATATTATAGATGCCAGATGGCAAAAAAATCAAAGCACAACTGATTAAAACAGAACCAGAGCTTGAAGGAAGGAGGAAAGCAAGAATATTTCCCTCATATTAAAGGTTCCAAAGCAGTGCAGAAAAGTGTTTGTTTTTATTTTTTATTATTTTAAGGTGCCAAGCAGGTTTGGGTGGCTTAGCCTCCCCTAATCTTATTGAAAATCCGCCTATGAGACTGATAGAAGTGGATCTGCCCCATTGTGCACCTCAGTAAAACTGCACTGACAAATACAGCTTCTGCCTGCTACACAAACTGGGGCCAAGTGGGGATTTGGCCGAAAACGAGAAAGCGAACATTTTCAGGCTGATCCCTTGCAAAAATAAAAAACTGCAGGCACAGAGCAGCAGAGCCACCACTCTGTGTGCCCTCAGCCCAAGATAATTGGTGTATTATGTACAGGACAGAGTAATGTAATTATATACCATAAATACTTATCCATGTTTGTGGCCACTAGCACAAGGCACCATTGGCTGTATTTCTGTATTAAAAATCCTGCAAATAAAACTCCTCTCCTTCACAAATAAACACTGCTGTGAGTCCGCCTGGTGGATGGCTAAGAAAATATCTATTTCTCAATAAAAGGGCTATAACAATAATCTCCTAGTCTTTCTCGCTAGGCCTCACATAGGAAGGGCTACGTACAATAAAGCTTTTTGTGACCCCGGGCAATATACAGCACTGACAGCTAAGGGCAGAGAAAGGAGAAAATGGCAAATCATTTCCCATCTCCTGTGGGAACAGTTGCGGAAGCCGAGCGCAGACTCATTTTGTTACTGACCTAATGAAACTGGTCAAGATGTGGCACATTTCCATTAGAGAGAGAACGTGTTACACGCCAAACAAGCGGAGATTGTCACTTTCTCAAACCCTCTGTGTGGGCCTTACTGCAGCTGATGGATCTCATCGCATTCATTCGCTGAAAGGAAACCGGAATCGTCATTTTGTGTAACCGTTTTCTTTCAAGAAAGGGACGGAATAGCTGCTGGGAAACCAATCAAAATGAATCTTTTATAGAGCTATTGACAAATTCTAAAAAGGCAAATTAAAAGAGAAAGGCTATCATTGCAGGTCTTTTATAGGCACAATATAACCAGGGATATCAATGTGGATCTCCCAGTGCCAGTAAAAGCCAAATGCTAATTATCAGTACGTTTATTTCTCTACGAATGAGGCACACAGAGCATTTATGATGTAGAGGCAAACTATTAGAGAAGAATTTGGGCAGCTACCATAAACTGAAGAGGCTGCTGGGCTAACATAGAGCTTAAATGATCTTCAAATCAATATATGCATTAACATATAAAAAAAAACAAAAAAAAATGTAACTATAACATTACATGGACATTAGAGGGGCCACACATAGTAAGGCAGCCTTCAAAGAGCACAAACAACTGGAACAGCAGTAAGTGAAGAGGGGCTGCAACTCACCTTTAAATCCTCATCTGCCAATGCCCCACGTCTCATACTGAAACATTGGTGCTGCCGGTGCAACTCTCACTGGTCACAATTATCCTTGTCCGATAACCTCCCGTTATCTGCTATATAACCTGTGCATGGCTATCCCCATGGCTACACAGAAGCACAACACACAACAGAACACACACTACATTATATATTATTTCATTTTTTTTTTGTTGTTACTGTTCCTTTAACTGGATTTTGTGCATTTGACAGGCTAGATTTTTCCAGTGAAACATATTTATGCCCTGCGACTTTAGGGCTCATTTATGTATGCAGAACCAGTGACATGTTTATTTCCAGAATGCAGTGTTTTTTTTCCCAGAATGCAATCATAATAGCACCCACAAGTGGACTAAATTAATGCATCTTCACAACTTTGCACATCAGACACTATTACATGGAATTTCACTTGCCATCATTTCCGGTAATCTGACGCAAGTAGCTTTGATGAAAGCGGTTTTATGCACAACTCATTTAAGGGAAAAGTGCGAGTTGCCCACTGAGTCTGCGAACATAAACGAGCCCCTTTGTGTCTATGATTTCTATCAGGAAAGATGACAATTACTATCAATACAGAGCAAGCTTTCCCACAGTAACTACACAAAATCCTCATTTGCACGGAACCAGCTTGTCCTCAGTTAGTGCCAGGACCTGCTCTGACTCTTCCAGCACCAGCAATCAGGGATGCAGTTTGTCCTTCAAAAGCCAAAAAGACAGCAGGGAAGCACCTCAAGCAGAAGATTTCTCATCTGAGAGGCCTCCTGTATTAGTAATTAACCCCTGCACTACCCTTCAGGCACGTAGTGACCATTTGTTTAGTTCCTGGCTGCACTGTGTGTTCTGCATGCCTTGTATGATTCTCTTTATTATTACAGCCCTGTTCCTTATCCTGGTCCCTTCTGTTTGCCTGCTGCCTGTTTCTTGTCTGGGTTTCTGGTTCTTTTCGTTGTCACTGACTTTCCTATTATGTTGGTGCCTGACTCGTACATCAGATACCTCAATATTTACCATCAGCTGGACATTGACCATGCTGCTTTCTAGTCTCTTTGGAACTCCTGTCTCTTTCACATATATACATTTGGCAACCTTACGTGCTTCTGGGATCCTAACACTGTAGGTTCTGGGGGTAGCTGGGCCCCTGATTATTGAAGAAGGTTATAGGCTGAAGAGAATGCTAAAATCTGGCTGCCAACACTAGAAGCCTCATTTATAAATTGGAAAGCAAAGATCAAATTGCCTAATAGAGGTGCAATGCATAATGCATATGGGAACCTAGGGAGCCCTGTACTTAGCACCTTTTCTTATTGCATTATGCAAGGGCACAAGTGTTGTTTGTGAGTTCCTGCACTTGCACCTTGCCCTTAATAAATGAGTCTGCATGTATTTTTTTATCCTAGTAGTTTGTTAAATATTCATATTTTTAGAAAATACCAATGTAGTTTTTTTAAAATCCCCTTAAAAAAAATAAAAAAAATCAGGAAATACCCTTGAAAGAATCTGTGATGGGACAAGAGAAGGCATTCAGAACAAATTGCTTCTGGTTCACTTGCACACATCTAAAACCCGTTTAACTTGCTAATGCTATAATTTAATGATTTTGTGCATAATTACTAAACATACTGAGAACTCCAACAGTGAGAATAGGGCAAAACCTTTATCAAAATGAGAGACTAATGTAAGGGAACTAATGGTGGAACTCAACAAACACACCGCTAGGTTCCCCATGGAATGAAACTGTGAATGCAAGCTCCTAGGAGCAAAGGTTTATTGTGCCCGCTGTGTTCTACATGGCATAGCACAGTATGTGCCCATCCCAGCAGCACAAGTGTAAGAGCAGACCGGGCTGCCAGCAGAGAGCTTAAAGTTAATGTTGCTTGCAGCCCCTAAAGTGCCATGCAAATTGAGTGTCCTACATTTCCAGTGTCATGCCTTTATTCATTTTGATGTTTGTCCCTGAATGCCGGGAGTTTGACACTTGGGGGTGGCGGGATGCCAGTGAAAACTTTTAAGGTGACTTGTATAAAAATAACCAGAAAAAGGCATATTTAGTGCTGCTGGCATCATGCAAAGCTTAAAATGAATGAAAAGGTTTTCTCCCTCTAACAATGACAAATGGCTGATATTGATGTACAATGTATATAACAGCCACACATCTGCAACATCATCTCCGGGTTTAATGAGGTTTAGACATGATGATATTTTGGCTCAGGTGACCTTTCTCTAGAGAGCAGAATGGATCTACACCCACGAGAGAAACCTTACAGTTCAATAACAGAGAACAGGTATCAGTTCCTTTATCTGGAAACCCATTATCCAGAAAGCACCAATTACAGGAAGGCCATCTCCCATAGACTCCATTTTAATAAAATAATTTGGATCTTAAAATATAGTTACATAGTTACATAGGGTAGAAAAAAGACCATAGTCTATCAAGTTCAACCCATCCAAGTAAACCCAGCACACACAACCCACACCTACCAATCTATACACTCACATACATAAACTATAAATACAACCACTAATACTAACTGTAGATATTAGTATCACAATAGCCTTGGATATTCTGCTTGTTCAAGAACTCATCCAGGCCCCTCTTAAAGGCATTAACAGAATCTGCCATTACCACATCACTAGGAAGGGTATTCCACAACCTCACTGCTCTCACCGTGAAAAACCACCTACGCTGCTTCAAATGGAAGCTCCTTTCCTCTGATCTAAAGGGGTGACCTCTGGTGCGTTGATTGTTTTTATGGGAAAAAAGAACATTCCCCAACTGCCTATAATCCCCTCTAATGTACTTGTACAGAGTACATATGTTTTCTTTTTCTCTGTAACAATAAAACATTACCTTGTACTTGATCCCAACTAAGATATAATGAATACTTATTGAAGGCAAAACAATCATATTTGTTTATTTAACTTTTTTTTTTTAAAGTATTGTGACGCAAATTACAAAAAGATCCCTTATCCAGGTCCTAAGCATTCTGGATAACAGGTCCATACCTGTATTAGAATACAAAAACAAGGCCCTTTTCTCCCAGATAAATCCATGTACAACAGTACACAGAGCAGAAGCTACTGCTGACCATCCTCAGTTTCCTGTTGCACAGACATAAGAAAGAGACAGCAATTATCTATGTAAGTAAAGCTGGCCATACACATGCTGATAAAATAGTTTCATATGATTTTCGGAACGTGTGTGGGCTCTCGATTATCGTTGTTTCTGACCCAGGTACCCCACTGAGCTGCAGTAGGATTACACTGACTAACTAGAAAGGGAAGTTTGAGAACAAAGTTCATGTTGGGTTGAAAAACATGAAGTCACTGAATGGGCTCCGCCCACTTTCTCTAACCTTGGACCACAGTTATATAGTAAAAACCACTGCAAAGTTTGGGGACCCTGTTTTTAATAGTGTCTGAATGGCAGCAACTTAAATTTCCCCACTGAAAGTCAATGACATCTGATTGGCGGTTGGTGGCTCTTAATAGTTAAAGAACGGCAGGAATTAAAATTGAAACCAATAAAAGTCAATAGGTGAATTGTGATTGGTAGTTGGTGGCTCCGCCCACTTTTTCTAACCTTGAGTCGAAGTCACCCAGTGACAAACAGTGGGCACTCTGGCATAAATAGTTTGAGAATGACAGCATTTTAAATTTAAACCAATAAAATTCAATGGATGAAATCTGATTGGCTGTTAGTGGCCCAACCCACTTTTCCTGTTTTTGAACTGCAGTCCCCCAGTGACCCACTTTGCAAATTTTGGGGACTCAGGCATAAAAATTGTGGGACTGACAGCATTGTACACTTCACCATTGAAAGTAAATAGGTGAAATGTTGTTGGCTGTTGGTGGCTCCGCCCAGTTTTCTAACTTTGAATGGCAAATACTCAGTGACTAACTTTAACAACCCTGGAATTAATATTTAAATAATGGCATCAGTTTAAATATAAACCAATGACATCTAATGGGTGGAAATGGATTGGCTGTTGGTGGCTCCTCCCACTTTTTTTGGAACCCTGACATAAATAGTGTGAGCAAAGCAACATTTTAAATATATACCAAAAAAATTCAATAGGTGAAGTCTGATTGGCTGTTGGTGGCCCCACCCACTTTTTAAAACCTAAAAATGCAGCCCCCTAGTGACCCTGGTGTTAATACTGTGAGAATGGCAGCAGGTTGAATTTCCCCATTGAAAATCAATAGGTAAAATCTGATTGGCTGTTGTTGGCTCCACCCACTTTTTCTAACTCTGAACTGCAGTTACCTGGTGACTAGCTCTGCAAAGTTTGGAGACCTTAGTATTAATATTTAAAGAATGGCAGCAGTTTAAATTTAAACATATGAAGTCTATAGGTGAAATCTAATTGGTTGTTGTTGGCCCCACCCACTTTTCTAAACTTGGAACATAGTCACCTAGTGACAAACTGTGCAAAGTTTGGGGACCCTGACATTAAACATGTGAGAATGGCAGCGGTTAAAATTTCCCCACTGAAAACAATGAAAGAAATGTGATTGGTTTTTGGCGGCCCCGCCCACTTTTTCTAACCTTGAGTACAAAGTCACGCAGTGACTGACTGTGCAAAGTTTGCGAACTCTGGCATCAAACCAATAAAATTCAATAGGTGAAATCTGATTGGCTGTTGGTGACCCCGCCCACTTTTTCAAAACTAAAACTGCAGTCCCCTAGTGACCAACTGTGAAAAGTTTGGGGACCCTGGTGTTATTACTGTGAGAATGGCAGCAGATTGGATTTCCCCATTGAAAGTCAATAGGTAAACTTTGATTGGCTGTTGGTGGCTCCGCTCACTTTTTCTTACCTTGAACCACAGTTACCTGGTGCCTAACCCTGCAAAGTTTGGGGTCCCCGGTGATATTACTGTGAGAATGGCAGCAGGTTGAATTTCTGCCAAGTCAATAGGTAAAATCTGATTGGCGGTTCACAGCTCCGCCCACTTTTGGGCATCCAATAATCATCCTATTTTCATTCAGGCTGAGCCCATGACTGTGTGATTCAAGTTTGGGGAGTGTAGCCTCAAAGCTGTAAGATTGGCAGCAGTTTCAATTTCCCCATAAAAGTCATTGGGTACAATATGACTGGCTGTTGTTGGCCCCTCCCACTTTTCGTTTAAAAAAAAAACAAAAAAAAAAACCTAAATGCGTAGTCACCCAGTGACTGTGCAAAGTTAGGAAAATCTGGCATCAAACCAATTAAAATCAATAGGTGAAATTTGATTGACTGTTGGTGGCTCCGCCCACTTTTCAAAACTTAAACTGCAGTCCCCTAGTGACCAAGGGTAAAAAGTTTGGGGACCCCGGTGTTATTACTGTGAGAATGGCAGCAGGTTGGATTTCCGCCAAATCAATAGGTAAAATCTGATTGGTGGTTCACAGCTCCGCCCACTTTTGGGCATCCAATAATCATCCTATTTTCATTCAGGCTGAGCCCATGACTATGTGATTCAAGTTTGGGGAGTGAAGCCTCAAAGCTGTAAGATTGGCAGCAGTTTCAATTTCATTAAAGTTAATGATTAAAATTTGATTGGCTGTTGTTGGCCCCTCCCACTTTGGGGTCATCCAACAAATGTTGCTGCTTCATTCGGGGTGACCCCATTATTATGTTATTCAAGTTTGGGGGGTGTAGCTTCAAAGCTGTAAGTGTGGCAGCAGTTTGAAAATCTTCCCTGTCAAAGTCAATGGGAAAATTGGGGGGTTCGGAGCGGCGCCACAAAAAGATGGGGGGCGGGATCACTTAGAAAGCACAAGCAACCTGCTCCACTATAGGGCGAAGAAGTGTGGGGAGTTTGGGTGTTGTACCCCTAAAACTGTAGGAAGAGTAGCGTTTAGAAAATGGGGGGCAGTAAGAAGAAATAGAAGCGGAAGAACAGTAAGTTGGGGGTTTCAACCCAACGTAATTAAATAACACTGACAAAGAAAGGCATGTAAGTCACAAGGCCAAGAATATTTACAAGATAAAACAGAAGAATAGACTTATGTAGGGATAGAAATTGGATTTATACATTAAGGTGATTTATTACAGAAAGTTTTCTGTGTCTTTTAGGCAATTAGCAGTTTATTAACCAAGCTGGAAATATTGTTTTTTAACATTAGAAAATAATTGAATTATTTTTTGGAACAGCGACAAATCATTCATTATATTTGATACTGGATTGATTAGGCCCAATGTATTCTATCAACGTATGTTTTACCTGGGCCCAATATTTGCCAACCTACTGCAGAGCCAACTGCCAAGTTTGCGCCATCTGTAATGAGCAGAGTATTGGACCCCACAGTAATATATGAAAAAATGGCAGTGAGATACAGACCTTATTGGGAAAGGCTAAATAATTCCTCTCATGAACGCTCTTTTGTTTTCTTACTCTGCAAATCGGAGTATGTAAATACCATATACTGGGGTAAATAAATTTCATTCCAGTAGGGCTAGAGATTAATGGTTGGGGGATCCCTTATTCAGTGTATATGATGTCATTAGCTAGGCTTCCTACGTTTATGGGATATGTACCCGGCTCTGTGCTGCAATGGTATCTTCCAGCCTGTGCCCAGGTTGGGATATGTACTTGTCTCTGGGCTGCAATGGTATCTAACAGCCTGTGCCCAGGTTGGGATATGTACTTGTCTCTGGGCTGCAATGGTATCTTCCAGCCTGTGCCCAGGTTGGGATATGTACTTGTCTCTGGGCTGCAATGGTATCTAACAGCCTGTGCCCAGGTTGGGATATGTACTTGTCTCTGGGCTGCAATGGTATCTTCCAGCCTGTGCCCAGGTTGGGATATGTACCCGGCTCTGGGCTGCAATGGTATCTTCCAGCCTGTGCCCAGGTTGGGATATGTACCTGGCTCTGTGTCACAATGGTATTTTATAGCCTGTGTCCATGTCTCAATGTCATCATGTGACATCTGCCAAGAGACCTCAACCGTTGGAAAGTGACAGTTGGAGAGAAGACTTCAAGAGAGAAGAAGAGACTTGCTAGAGATCTACGCGTCATGAGTGAAAAAATGAAGAGGAGTAGTCGAGATGTCATTGATTCGGACCCCGGACCATCACAGAAGAAGAGGAGAACAACAGGGAGTGAAGAAGAGGAAGGAAAAAAGTCCAGCAAGAAGAGAGAGAGAGAGAAGAGTTTGGAGGAGCAGCAAGTCCAAGATGAGAGCTGCAGGGAAGAAAAACGGAAAAGGCAGGAGAGTGATGAAGGTAAGAGAAATCACTTAAAACTGGTTTTAGTGCAACAAGGAATGCCCACATGATTGTAATCTGCCCCTAATTTATTGGTGCAATCGCTCTTTAGGGCTGAACTACCAAAAAAAAGGAGCTAAATTGCACATCTGCAGTGGCCATGGGCACTACCCAGTAACAACCAAGGTTGATATTGGTGAACAGACCTGTACTAAATTTTGCCCATTTTCATTCATACCTTTATGTTTACATATCACCCCCCAAGCCATAAGGGGTCCCTGCTTTGCCTCCTTTCTGTTACATATAGAGATTCTGCCTGTGCACTTTTCATATAGACTTCATATTTCATTAATTTGCAAAAAGAAGCAGCTCACATGATTCCAACTGCCGCAGATTTACTGGTTTAATCACTGCTTAGGGCTCAGTTACCAACAAAGTTGCCAAGTTATACAATAGCATTTGCCAATGGCAACCAACTAGCAAGCAACTAGGAATAGTGTACTTCAACTTGAAAGCAAAGATCTTATTGGTCTCTCTCAGTGTACTTCAGCTTATCCCTAAATATATATAATAAGCGCAAGTGAGGTTGCCCAGGTGCAGTAACTCAAAAATCAGTTGCTTCCTTCTAATTGGTTACTATAGGTGCCTAGACTAGTGTAGCTTTTATTGCATTACCCCACCATATGATGTTATAGTGAACCCCACACAATAGTCTCCTCTATTTCCAATGATGCATATAGAAAAATAATGTGTGATGCTAATTTTTTTAAAATATTAAAATGTGCATGGTTGTTGTAAAGGATTACAAAAAAAGTTCTGTACTGCCATGGAAATGCCTCCCATAATGCTAAGGTTCTCTTACCTAATTATGGAAAAGGATGTACTTTGAGTGTTTCAAATGTAATATATGGCAGAGCAAATATAATATTAATGCAACAAACGGCATCTAAGG
The DNA here is from genome assembly GCF_000004195.4 of Xenopus tropicalis. NCBI lineage: Eukaryota > Metazoa > Chordata > Amphibia > Anura > Pipidae > Xenopus > Xenopus tropicalis. The sequence goes on along the minus strand of NC_030683.2, from coordinate 41,194,728 downwards.
AATTCTATTAGCGATATAATATTATTATTGCATGAACTATAAATAAAATCTGTTTTCCCCACTAGGAGACCCTGTGAGACCACCAGCTCAGACTTCTAGACCGGACCCACTCATCATCTCCAATTACTCCTTCTTTTCTGTACTGGGAGAAGGAGGTTTTGGCAAAGTAAGTGATTGGTTCCCATTAGGCGCAGCTCATTTTCGCAGGGTTTAAATCCTAAATGTGGTAGGGAGCAAATGGATTGTGTTCTCTGGGGACTTTCTATAGATGTGTAAAAGAAACAAAATCCAAATCAGAATTTCCAACTATATACCAATGTGTTTTCCATCTTAATATTGACTCATAATGATATATTGACTCTTTTTTTTTCCTTTTCCAGGTAACGCTGGCCAAATTAGGAGATGCAGAGCCATATGTGGCTATAAAATCAATAAGGAAAACGAAAAAGACCAACTACAACAGCATTAACATCGAGGCACAGGTGCTGAAGATTGGCAGAGAGTGCCCGTTTCTTTGCCAAGGCCATGCCCATTTTCAATCTCAGGTACAATGTTGTCTCAGTATTGCCATTTAGTCCCAGAGATGCAGGACTGGACCAGCCTGCCAGAGTAGCAGAGAATCGCCCATAGGTCACAGCCTCAAGGCTAATTCCTGTTGATATTTCCATAGGTCCACATAACACCTATTACATTTAGCATTGTATACACCACAACTGTTGAGTGGGCCCTTGATGTGAGGTACCACCTACCTGTCTGCTCACTGCCGCCCCCCTAGCACACCTGCTTGCCACTGTCTCCTTCCCCTCTTGCCTCCACTGAACCACCCGGCCTACTGCTGCTCTCTATCAGCAACTATGGGCGGGCAAGGTGTCAGGAACCGGACGTGTTTATTCAACCTATAAAGGGGAAAGCAGGGAGAAAGAAGAGACAAGTGGATGGCAGAAGGCCTACTTGCTTTGCATTTCCCATACAGGTTCATGTGGGATTTATACCTGCATGCAATGTACTGCATTCTGCCTGCAGGGATTATATTAATGAGTTGATGATATATATTCATATTATATATTTTATTCTTTTTGTGCAAGATGTGTAAAAATGGGTATTTATTGCTGATAAAACTAGAGAATTCCTTGGCCCATTCTATTTGGTTTTACATATTTTTGCACCATCCTGTGATAAAATGCTCACTACCCTTATATGTCTGTATAACCAGCGGCATGCCTTCTTCATATTGGAGTTCCTGAGTGGGGGAAGTCTAGAAGATGAGCTGGAGCGTCTCGGGAAGCTGCCTATGGAGAGAATAGTGTAAGTGATTTATTTGGTAAATATAGTCAAATATCACTAATAAATAGCTTTATACCAGGCAAACCTATGGGCGTAATGTAATAAACGTGAACAACAATTGGTACTCAGTCACATATGCGCCACAAAAATAAAAGTCATTGAAGTCATCATTATCTCTATACAAAATACGTATTGTTAAGTATGTACCAGTACAATATAACAGCCAATAGAGATGGTACAAAAATACACCACATCTACGGTAGAATTAATATTATTTGGTTTACTACTCCAACCACTGCAGGATAAATCTCTCATGTAGAGTTAGCAATAACATAATAGAGCAAAATTCAAATTCAAGCCTTGGGTTGTGTTTAGGGTAAAAATCCAAATTGAAATAATTTGTAGAAAGCACCTCCCTTGCTATCAAGACTCACTTTCTCTATACCTTGTTTTTGAAATAATTTTTCCTAATGCACATGAAAGAAAATATAATATGTATACTAGGAAACATATTTATGTTAGTAGTCAGTTACTTAATAGAAAGGTAGTTTATTGTAGGATAATCTTCATGGAGGTAACCATTACTATCCTGTTTAAAAGGTTCCATTCAGCGGAGATGATCAGCGGCCTGCAGTTCCTGCATAGCAAGGGGATCATCCATCGGTCAGTATAGAGTTTTTCATCTCTGTAACATTCTACAGCAGAGGCCTCACACAGGTCTCTCTGCAAATCAGCAGCCCTTGTCTTCTCCTCTATAACCTCAATATGTAATCTCTATATTACAGAGACATAAAACCCCAGAATATTCTACTGGATCACGAAGGCCATGTAAGGATATCGGACTTCGGCCTGGCTGAGCTTAACATCCTTGGTGATAACACCACCACTGGCTGGGCCGGAACCCAGGGATACGTGGCCCCAGAGGTAAGAAATGAGTATATTCACAGTATAAACCAAGCTAAGGAATTAAGTATCAGTGAATGTGCACAAGACTAAATAGTGTATAAAATGCAGTTGACATATATCGATATACATACATGTTATACAAATATTTATTTACAGGCACATTTAGATTTATCTAGGTCCATATGTTTTTGTATCTGTGAATATGCCAACATGATTATTCATAGCTAAATTTATTACAGACCAATAAAATAGAAAGGCTAAACAGTACATCAAAATACCAAGTGTCAATACAGGTGTTGATACATGATGGACTGTATCATATTACTTTACTTATATGATAAATGTTTCCATTAGCAGTTTAGCTTTATGCAGGTTTTTAGTGCTACCCACGTTGTACATCATCCATATGGGAAGATACAGGTTCTTATGTATTTCTACTCATACAGCTCTTAGGTCATGAATTTTTCACTGCTCTCCATACACACAATAGCCTCTATGGCACGTATAGAAGGTGCCATTTTGCACTTATGTGGTTTTTTTTCTTCTAAGATCCAGCAGGAAAAGCCATACAATGCAGCTGTCGACTGGTGGTCATTCGGCATCACCATCTGCGAAATGGCCACCGGAAAGTCCCCATTCGACAGGAATTACAGCAGTGAGCTCAGGCGTGCCATTGACTCGTGCCCTAGTCTGGATTTACCCAAATGGCCGGCTCTGTTAGATCTTCTAAAGAAGGTGGGTACTAAAAGAGTGATAGAGGTACAGTATTGTAACACAAATATGTTTATGCTTATATGTTTATATCAGAGTTTATCACCTTTGCATCCCCTTTTGGGTATGCAACAACATCAGCACAGTAAATAGACCTTGAATTAAAAATGCTGTCAAAATCTATAGTTTATTTATCATTTGCCATTATAAAGCATTTGTTTTGTATTTCCATCAGCTACACCGTTATAGGGATAGGACACTGTTATAGGGATAGGAAAAATTCTAGAATTGGCCAAAAAGCCTGTCCCAGACTGAATAACTATTATCATGTTATTTGCAACAACCCCATTAGAAATGTGAATATCTAACCTGTAAACCTGTGATCTTAGCAATGTTTGCAAAGAATTTTCAATAATTTTATTGTTTGGTATGTTAGTAAGTAAAAAATCTGTGGTATTAAAATGTGTCCTATAATCCTTTAGCTCCTTATTGAAAATCCAGAAGAACGGATTGGTGTGCAAGGAGACATCCGGAGCCACAGCTTCTTTAAATCCATTGATTGGGTGGCACTGGAGGAAAAAAGAGCCCAACCACCTTTCCAGCCGGAAGCAGTAAGTACATGACTTGTGAATACCACTTAGAAATGGTTACAGCCCTGGGTGAATAACACTGACTAGTGAAATAGATGGAAAGCAGTGGGTTTAGTTTGTGGAACTTGTATTTAAGCATTAAGCAAACAAGTCTCCATTCTCACACAGCCATGACAGCCCATGGGGAACCTATACACATAAGGAAGATGCCTTATCCATAACAAGCAATATGGCACTTCCATTTCGAAGGTTGCAAATTTCAATTGTAACCTTTATTGTATTTAAAATACACGGCAAACTGAAAAACCCACTGCGACAGAATTTAACTCTACATATGGATCTCTAAAAGTCTTATATCATAATAAATATTTGTATCATCTTGACTAAAATAATTTATTTTCCCTTTAATGCAGCCACCAGCTAAGTTATTCCGGCTATATAATGGAAAGCCGTCGTGTCTTCAGACCGAGAAGGATCAAAATTACACCGTGGAACTTCTAATTTGTACGATCCTCCTGGCTGGAGTAGGTATGTATTTTTACATGCTATTCAGCCAGTAATACTAACATGCTATTCCATCTAGCATAGGTGTATAAGGTCAGAGGACAGGGGCATATCTGTGGGCTTCAAGATCAGCTCGACCTGCTGCACAATGGCCAAATCATCTTCCGCATTTCCTGGTCACACCATCTACTCCCTGAGGTAACATCTTTGAAAGCATGAGATTCCTTGGTAACATCAGGTTCTGGAATGCGGAGGGGCAGTATCTCATCTGGGCACATGAAAGGTAAGTATATAGGTAAGTATTTCTTTCTAAGAGAGAATGTGTGAGAGAATGTGAGCTAAGGGTGTAACTAGAAGGCGAGCAGATACTAAGATCCCAGCCTGCTTTGCCTTCCTGCACATCATGTCTATATAACCCATACCCTGATAGTTATGTTTATAGTTCTGTAATTCTGTAGTTTTTCCAGGCCAAGGGTTTTTTTCCCTGTCCGAGGCAAATTACCAGCTGCTTCAGACAGGGTTTTTTTTTACCTTAGCCTGCAAATTTAGTTAAATCAGTTAAGGTTAAAGTTAAATGAGCAAAGGGTGGGACTCATAGACACGTGCAGTCGATGCCTCTTTTGTTGTCGTTGTTTGTCACGTTTGACATGTTTTGTGTTGAGGGGAGCCAATGGCAAATTATTCCCATTGGCTCTCCTCTGAGGTGTTACACCCGGAGGGAAAGGTGTGTGAATGCCGGTAACAGGGTTGAAGCCTTGACGTGGCGTTACTGCTCACATGTAGAAACATGTGCTAATTCAACCAATGGTGAGACTGTGAGTGAAGTGTTTCATTGGCACAAGTGGTCAATCTTTGAGAACTAGATTTTTTAATTTAGGTCCAAACCTCTCAAGCTCAGGTACTGGCATTAGTTCTAGGGAGAGGAAAATTCTCTCCATTGTTTTCTGGTTTCCCTTAATAACATATGACTTTGCACATTATTATTTCTTTGGTATTTTATGGCTCCATCTTTGCCATTTTTGTAATCTTGAGACTGACTTCCAGCAGTGCCTCTCTATGGGCTTACTGAATGCCACCTGAAATCAGTTCCTGAGCATGAAGCATTCCCATATAGAGAATTCCACTCCTCTAAATGCCCTAAATGAAATCGTATGATTTTGTGTAAATATTCCATTATTTAGAGAGGCTTCAGATGGGCTTGTTTGCCTTCCTCTGGATCAACTTAGGTAGGTTATATATAGGTATTAAGGTTGAACTTGATGGACGAGTCTTTTTTCAACCTCACATACTATGTTACAATGTTTGATAAACATAAGTCCAAAAGTTGCTTAGAATAGATTAGTTTATTTAAAGGTGAACTTTCGCTTTACTTATGGAATGGCACCTACCTGCCAGGAAGTGTTTTTGTTGTAGTAGAAGAGTGAGAGTGCTAAGAGAGCAGACATGTCCTTAGAGAACATAAGATAGTGAGGGCTACAGAGTGAGTGGAAAGGACCCTGGGTGATTAATACACCAATGTGGTGACTCTGGGTGCAGATTCAAGGTAGTGTTTTTCCGTGGAAGTCTGGTAAGGTAGTGCCCTCTAATGTCTGTTGTTGGAGCCCAAGTATGATAAATACATAGTAACATTGTTTACATAGTTGTTAGGTTGAAAAAAGACCAAAGTCCATCATTTCCAACACCTCCAAATGAACCCTAAATAACCAAAGAACAACTGTATGTTGCTGGTATCTATCAAGTAGAATTGAATCTGTTGTGGTGCCTGTATTTGCCTGTTCCTGTTATTATTAAGTGTATGAACTACTGTTTCAACATGGGGTATAATTGCACCACATTTTATAGGCCTCTTCCAACAACAAACCGAATGCTTGCCCTGGTCTATATGAGGCTGGAAGTGTAACCCAGGACAATCTGCCCAGAGTAAGAAGAAAAGGCTTGAAAGCTAAGCTTTTGTATTTTCTGACAAAAAATCTAGTTGTGCGTCATGGGGCAAGACCGATGCCCTCCCTATCCAACCCCAACACCAGCTTCAAACACAGACAGCAAAATGCAAGAACATCTAAAGCATTTAGGGTTATCAATCTAACAATAACGCCAGTCCATTTCCCTTATAGAATAAAGTGCTGAGGCAGTAAATCCTACTGTAATGAGCCTTCCTAACTTAATTTACTGTGCTGGATTCAATTTTCATGCAGTTTATTCAGTTAGCCCAAAAGGAACTAAGCATAAGCACTCCAGGTTTAAAGTGGTAAAGAGTGCCTAGCGCTTAGTGTGCAGGATAAAACCAAGACTTGTACATCTTTAAGTAGACTTTTTATATAAGGTGCATAGACCTCAATTGCCTCAAAGGCTTTCCCTCTTCTAATTGAGTCACACTCACATTAATAAGCCAATAGACAGAGTCTGTGCTCCATTAGCTGTAATATTTGTGTCTTCAAAGTGTTCCTGCTGAGCTTACAAAGGTTCTACAACTACACTTACAGCAACAGAGTCCCAGAATGAATAATAAAGATAAATAAAGGGACTGTGGAAACTATGTTTGTCCCGGCTGAGAGATGCACCGAGTACAAATCAATAGGGCTTTGACAAGCTTCAAGTGAACCTTAGGATATAATATTTGTCTTCTGCTGATACACATAAACCACTAGTCAATACCACCCCGTTTTGTTGCAGTTGACATCTTACCAGCATTATTAAAAAACAAATATCCTGTGCTATTTATGTGAGCCTAATCTTATGGATTTACTAATAGGAGTAACTAGAAAGGGAAGTTTGAGAACAAACTTCATGTTGGGTTGAAAAACATAAAGTCTCTGAATGGGCTCCGCCCACTTTCTCTAACCTTGGGCCACAGTTATACAGTAAAAACCACTGTGCAAAGTTTGGGGACCCTGGTTTTAATAGTGTCTGAATGACAGCAACTTAAATTTCCCCACTGAAAGTCAATGACATCTGATTGGCGGTTGGTGGCCCCACCCCCTTTTTCTAACCTGGAACTGCAGTTACCCAGTGACTAACTCTGCGAAGTTTAGGGGCCCTAGGATTAATAGTTAAAGAACGGCAGCAATTAAAATTTAAACCAATAAAAGTCAATAGGTGAATTGTGATTGGTGGTTGGTGGCTCCGCCCACTTTTTCTAACCTTGAGTCGAAGTCACCCAGTGACAAACAGTGGGCACCCTGGCATAAATAGTGTGAGAATGGCAGCATTTTAAATTTAAACCAATAAAATTCAATGGATGAAATCTGATTGGCTGTTAGTGGTGTCAGGAAAACGCCACTCACAGACGCGCCTGACACCGGGACTGGGAGCAAGGGGTTACACTCAGTCACCTTTCACACAGGTTAGACTAACATCAAGCACCCCCAAACAAACCACCGCCCCAAATACAACTATTCGCTGCCACCATCTATCATTAACAGGCGATAGAAACCTAATTACCCAACTATTTCATGCACAAACTTTCCTACTGCAGTGAGGGATAGTTCTACTACTTCCACCAGCAGCCACGGTTAATTTACATACACACTGCCGTACTGACAGCCCACTAACTAATAGCATGCACACAGCCAAACAATTACCTCTAGGCATGAGCAGTCATACAAGTTACGTGGGAATTGATATAGAGCCGAAGGGCAGAACTTATTACATTTTATATTTAATATTACAAGGGTAAACAGTGCATTAAAAGAATATTACAAAAGAGACATGTACAAACAGTAAAAATAAAAGGGGATAAAAACACAGGGAAACGTTACCGGGATCTTGTGCCCTCCTGAGGCCGGAGTTTAGGAAATGGTGAACTCACAATCCAAAAAGAACATGGATGCCCCAAATATGAGTTAACTGGCACCTGGGTCTGTGCCCTTTTTTATCCTACTGCTGGGACCCTCCCTCATTACTGTATTCATGAGGAGGGAGTGCCCGGGGGCGTGTCACAGGACCTCCCCCTGTGAGAGGGGAGAGCTATACTTCTCCTGCCAGTTTCTGGTCATATAATATTGGTACTTGCCAGTACCCAATATTATTATGACAATAGGGGCTTGTCGTAACCCACATGGGGGCGATCAAAATGATACCAAACATGGGGGGTGTCTCATGTCCCAGTCCCCCAGAACCCTTCCCTGCTCAGAGAGGGGTATAGGCTGCCCCTGTTTGGTATCATTGGGAAGCCTGGGGCCTCCTCATAAATCCTATATGAGTTATGAGGATGTGGACCCTAAAGCAGCGGAGATATGGATCCATTTCTATAATCCATATTTTCTGATAGCTGCACCCCCCCTGCTACTCTGGGCCCCCAGTTGGCCCCTTTGATCATAGATCAAAGAAAGAAATAGCCCCAGGTTTCCCGCCCACCAAATGGCTGGATACGGATAGTCTGCTCCCTCTGTTGGAGTTGCCCCCTTCCCGCAGCCTCTAAATGCATATTTAATTAAGGGTCTCTGCAGGAGACTAGATAGTGATAGGGGTTAACCCTTTGCCAGGTCCGGGCCATATGGTGCCTGGCATGACAAGTGGACCAACCTACTTTTCCTATTTTTGAACTGCAGCCCCCCAGTGACCAACTTTGCAAATTTTGGGGACTCAGGCATAAAAATTGTGAGGCTGACAGCATTTTACACTTCACTATTGAAAGTAAATAGGTGAAATGTTATTGGCTGTTGGTGGCTCCGCCCACAAATACCCAGTGACTAACTCTGGAAACTTTAACAACCCTGGAATTATTACTTAAATAATGGCATCAGTTTAAATATAAACCAATGAAATCTAATGGGTGGAAATGGATTGGCTGTTGGTGGCTCCTCCCACTTGTTTGGGGATTCTGACATAAATAGTGTGAGCAAAACAACATTTTAAATATATACCAAAAAAATTCAATAGGTGAAGTCTGATTGGCTGTTGGTGGCTCCACCCACTTTTTAAAACCTAAAAATGCATTCCCCTAGTGACCCTGGTGTTAATACTGTGAGAATGGCAGCAGGTTGAATTTCTGCAAAGTCAATGATTAAAATTTGATTGGCTGTTGTTGGCCCCTCCCACTTTGGGGGTCATCCAACAAATGTTGCTTATTCAAGTTTGGGGGGTGTAGCTTCAAAGCTGTAAGTGTGGCAACCTGCTCCGCTATAGGGCGAAGATGTGTGGGGAGTTTGGGTATTGTACCACTAAAACTGTAGGAGTAGCGTTTAGAAAATGGGGGGCGCTAAGAAGAAGAAGCGGAAGAATAAGCCAAAGTCGAAGAACAGTATGTTGGGGTTTTCAACCCAACATAATAAAATGACCCCCATACTTACACATCTAGTGCAAATCACTGCAAGTTAATGAATTCCTTGTCTCAATTAGGCCTCTAAATTACTTATTATCAATCACTGTGAAGAAGTCTCTGTGAGAGCTTATGTACATTTCCGTAAAGTAAAATCCTTTAAAGGGTGGAATAAAATATATTCCCTCGTTTATTTGTACCTTTCAAAGGCAACTAATGGCACTTGTGCTCCTGTGCGACAGTATAGCAGGAGTAGGCTATACGTACAATGATTTACTGTCTCTCGGCAACATATGCAGATAGAGGAGAACTACAGAGGTCAAGTCAAGACTGAAATGGTAGAAACATTCTGGGGGAGAACTGTAGGTTTTGCAAAATAACACACCAAATAAAATGGTAATAAATGGATACAATAAATCGTTGAATTGGTACAGTATGTAATTAAAAGTCTCAATGTTTTGAGGACATGTAAGCTTGACAATTATATTGCTAGTAAATAAAGTAAACCTGAATTATATGCCCCATCAACACATGTATCCACCTCAAATCACAGTGTTGTATTCTGTATTATGACATTTTCTCAGATTTTAGAGCAATAACAATCATAACAAGAAAAGTAAACAGCTTTTCTACCCTCTGACCCCTCAGAAGCAGATGCTGTGTGAAAGAATTTCACTTTTGATCAGTGGTCGCACTTAGCAGATGCAGAGAATGTCTTCCCCCTAACTGCCTTGTTACAGCTAATATGAGCACACAATCTCTGTCTCATATCTTTCAAGTAAAAAGGCTGATAAAGGAAGCTTTCAAGCACAGCAACATGACAGCCTCCTACTCCCTTAACTCCCATAACTGTACCAGCGTGCCATTCCTGAGACACAGAGATTCAGAGGATTGGAAAGATGATAGGAAATCACATGTAGGCTTTGGTACTGGTGCCAATGGCAGGGCACTTTTTGCCATTCCTATAATTAAAAATAAAATTCAACTTGTGGCCAAAGTTTTCACCCAAACTAAACAGCAATGATGAAACCAAAGGATCTTGGCACTTATTTGAGGGAAGTATTGTGGTTGCTGTATACAAATACTGTCTTTTAGCACATTATTTTAGATTACTTTGTTGGTGGTAAGTGTTTTTATTTTATATGGATGCCCCATAAGTATTTTACACTATGGTTAGGCTTTCTGTGCAAGGTTCTACCATATGGACTCACCACTCAAGGCCTATATTAAGCTTCCAATGTTTATTTTTCATTTCACATAGATATATCACTGTCGGCTAATGGCACCATGCAGCCTATCAGACTACTGACCCGATTCATGCCCTGTAACCAGCACTTCCACAGAGTAACCAACAATCATATATCTACGTGAAATGAAAAATAAACTTTGGAACATAAAGAGTTAATGTGCAGTGGGTCTTTAAAGAGATTCTGACATGATTTTTATGGTGTAGTTTTTATTACTAAATTACAGTTTTATACCACCCCAAAATTTTGTGTTTGTGCCAAAATGGGGGGACAGAATGCCCAGGCACAGGCTACACAGTTATAGATATGAGGAGGGAGGGGGAATGTGACGAGTGCAGTGGCATCTAGGAAGTTTTAAATGGAAAGTGAAAATAATTGCCTGCACCCCCCTGTATACTGGAGACATAGAAGGGGGCAGTCAATATACTGTATGATTAACAGCTCAGATTTATAAATACATTTGAAACAGGTATGGATGTTTTAGTAAAAAAAGAATTTGGATTTTATGTTTCATTAGCAAAGGACTTTTATTATACAGCTTTTTATGTGTGGGTGACAGGTCCCCTTTAAATATTATCCCACCAGAAAACTGTATTTCAATGAAATAGAATTTATAATGATGATGCTGAAAGATTCCACATGGCTGGCAGATGCCGGATCCTTAGGACAAGGAGACATGACCAGATGATGCATAGTAACCAGAACTGTCAGCTGAAAACCTTTGTGAGAGATGGACTGTATCCATACTGAGATCTCCAAAACAGAAATTGCCGAAAATCTGCAAAAGAAAAAAAAAAATTATACTTCAAATAAGTAGTCAAGTATTTTGTATTTGGACTTAATAACTCGCTCCATTCTAAGATTTTACCCCACAGAAAAAACACATATGTTGATTTGTGTACCCAACAGTACCTCAGATATCCCCCGAGCGCTGCAAATATTCAGCTCTGGGACGTAGGGGCGTGTCCCCTCCCTCACAGCCAATAAGCATCACTCTTTTTCTTCTGAATTCAGCCCATACTATACCATCAGAAACTGATTATACTGTATGTGTAGGCATTCAGTCAGAATATGGCTACCCTGTCGTTAAATACTAATTGGCTATTTGCATGTTAATCACTATGGTGCTTGTAGCTCCCATTCTGTGATGTTTTTGTGATATGTTTAGATAAGAAAATTAACCATGAGCGCTCAAACGAGATGTGTCTTGGTAATTATGGATATGATTTTACAAAGCTGAAAGGTAAAGGACATTTAGGACAAGAAAGCAACGACCCTACAAAAATATAATTATATTTATATATATATCCATCCTCTAATCTTCATCCCCCCATCCCCTGACATCATCCCTCCCCTAATCCTCATCCCCTCTATCCCCTGGCATCATGCGCCCCCTAATCCTCATCTCCTCATCCCCCCATCACCTGACATCATCCCTCCCCTAATACTCATCCCCCCATCCCGACATTATCCCTCCCCCAATTCTCATCCCCCCCATCCCCTGACATCATCCCTCCCCTAATCCTCATCCCCTCTATCCCCTGACATCATCTCTCCCCTCTATCCCGACATCATCTCTCCCCATCCCGACATCATCCACCCCCTAATCCTCATCCTCTCTATCCCCTGACATCATCCCTTCCCTAACCCTCATCCCCTGACATCATCCGCCCCCTAATCCTCATCCCCCCACCCCGACATCATCCCTCCCCTAATCCTCATCCCCCCGCCCCCTGACATCATCCCTCCCCTAATCCTCATCTCCCCGCCCCCTGACATCATCCCTCCCCTAATCCTCATCCCCCATCCCCTGACATCATCCCTCCCCCAATCCTCATCCCCCCCATCCCCTGACATCATCCCTCCCCTAATCCTCATCCCCCCATCCCCTGACATCATCCCTCCCCCAATCCTCATCCCCCCATCCCCTGACATCATCCCTCCCCTAATCCTCATCCCCCCCATCCCCTGACATCATCCGCCCCCTAATCCTCATCCCCCCCTTCCCCTGACATTATCCGCCCCCTAATCCTCATCTCCCCATACCTTGACATCATCCCTCCCCTAATCCTCATCACCCCACCCCCTGACATCATCTGCCCCCTAATCCTCATCACCCCATCCCCTGACATCATCCATCCTCTAATCATCATCCCCTGGCATTATCTATCCTCTAATCATCATCACCCCATGCCCTGACATCATCCGCTCCATGACATCACTCTCCAGATTAAAAAATAGGAAAGGTGGCACAGAAGATGTGGAATAATGGGAATAAAGAACAAGGAGAGATGTAACATGAAATAAGGTTTAAGGGAACTATATTGTGTCATTCTTTATTGGAAAATAAGACATTAGGGCTATAAAATATACTTACTTTCTTATAATATGATTCATTTCTATAAACTGCTGAATTAGATTTGAAATTTTCCTGATAAGTTAGCCTATTTTATAGTCAGGTGCAACATATAGTACAAAAAAAGTACCTCCTTAATGATGGGAATGCGCTTGCTGGCAAACACAGATCTTCATAGATAATTCATATCCATGGAATATAAATAAATGCTCTGGATAAAAATACATCTTTCCTGATGCTGGCAGTTTTCCTTTGGTGCGTTGGCTTCCTCTTGTTTCCTCTGTGTTTGATCTTTATTATCTGTCTCCCTTTTACCCTCTGCAGTTATAACTGTCCTTTGCATAATATTACCCAGAATCCCAGCAGTTGTAAATGTGCTTTGGGATTTTGTAATTAAGATGAAATTAATGCCCCATACCAAGAAACCAGGTACTGTCACTAAATGAGAGCATTTGCAGAGCATAACCTGTGTTACTAAATTAATCTTTCATTTTTATTATCTATGGTTTCTGAATGTTTTAAAGTTTAACTCTGTAGTTGGGAATTTAGATTGTTATCTAGTTGTTAGGTTTTCACTCACCCTAGCAACCACACTAGGGGCGGAATGCTGCAATGAAAGAAGAATAGGCTTCCCATTCTGGCTGCTGATCTGGCATGAGGAAAGCATTTTAACTTATAGGTTAGAGAGAGAGAAGCAGAATAGTAGGCATTTTTATTCTTTTTTTCTTAGTAAAGGAAAAGCCTTTTTGCCCAAAAACCATGCTTGAGGGAGAAGGAAAGTTACAATTACAGGGGGGGGGGTGCCAAATATTAGGCACCCCCTAATGACTGTAATTACTTACATAATAAGCTGGACCAGTGCTCCTATTAGCAGAAAACTGCACTGCATGTTATTGGTACTTGCATACAGCATGAACCTATTTCCTGGTACTTGTGGCTAGTATATTCCCTCTCTGGCAAGCAATTCTGAGGAGCTCAGCAACTGTCCCCTGGAAAAAGCAGGATTAATTACCCATTACTGTCAGCATTTACTACACTGCTGCTTGGTATGCCTGGGGCTGATTTACCAATGAAAATGAAAGGGATAAGAAGGCTTGGCCGAGGCAAGGTAAACAAATGCACTGAATATAAACACTATATAAATATATGAAATCTGAACAGACAATAATAGAACACTATTAAAGCTAGTACAAAACATTAACTGGCATTATAATAAAAGGGAATAAGTATGTGATAACGGCTTTACTTTAATTATCATAAAGTTCCCATGAATTGATCTTGTGCCTTCTCCATTCAAACTATTCATAAAAAGGCATTTATTTATCCTGTAGTTACCATGGTGTTATTTTTTTTTTTTTATATTTTTTTAAAGTAGGCTTCTTACCAGCAGAAAAAGTCAGGAATATTATCATGGTCCACTGGAATTTCTATTCTGCTCATCACTGACTGCAAACTGTACATAGTCACCCTGACATGTCTATGAGAGACATCTCTTTAGAGAGATTTCTTTGCTGAATGGATATTAATATCTGGCACCCTGCTGAGCGGCTCCCATTCTGTATGGAGTTCAGCCTGGGAATTTGTATCAGGGTTGAGCGAATCCCAGGCGTATTGCTGGAAGCTCCTTAAATCTATTTCAAATTAAAATATGGTTTCTAGACGTGATGCACGTATGTATCTGTCTCAATAAAGGAGGTAAAAGAAAACCAGAGATATGATATTTTCTGTAATAAGTTGTTTTATCCAATAAGGCAACCTGCACAGAGCTGTATTTGTTATGCATTACAGGTGTATATAGTGTGTGGGTGGATGTGTGTGCTTTTTTCTTTGCTGAATACATAGAAAGTGTTATTTCCTGCTCAGGTGGATATGAATTTTAAATAGGCAATTACAGGGGAAAATACAAGAAAATATTTCTAGTAAATAGGACACTTACTCCTCTATGAGAGTACTTGGAATCACACCCATCTCCTGCATCCAGTTATACTGTACACCTGTCATTAGGCAATACCAGTTTTGCCAAAAATGTATGAAAAGAGGACTCCTTAATTTGAAAGGTATTGCCTGTTCTACATTCTCAATAAATAAGATGCACTGTATAAACTCCAACTAAAAGCCTGTTTATTTTGGACAATGCAATGTGTACTTTACAGTGGAGAAGTTACTCCATATATAATTAAGCTACCAAGAAATGTCTTCCCCTATAAGCAAACAGTTGGCCAGCTTGAAGTACATTTCCTATATATATATATATATATATATATATATATATATATATATATATATATATATATATTGATAATGGGAGTTGTCTATATACATTTTGATCACAGTCTCATTGCACTCCCACCTAATGGTTTAAAATTTAGTGGTGAGTACAACTTTCCCTTTTTTGTTATAGTTTATACAGGAGAAGTGGCCAGCTCCATGTTGTAGTTCCCACCCTTTCCAGATAGATTCAGGTGATACCAATGGGCCAATAAAAGGGCAACCACTGGGGGGGTTTAACCTTGAAAGCAAGTAAGTTGCAGGTAAAACTCAGTCCCTTTCTTAAATGTATATTGAAGCAGTAGAACTCTAAGGAAATCAGATAAAAGTGAGTGTAGGCCTGGCCAGACCGGGGAAGACTTTGACTTAGTTGGCCAGCTTGAAGTATATTCAGATTGGCACAAACTACAGAAAGCAAGGCATCCCCTAATAAGTTATATGCAATCAGTGCAGCCCTGCATCATGCATGCAGCAGATGTACTACCAATAGGCAAATGCAGATACACATACACATGTGTAAAGACTGCGGTTTTTACCTTTTCTGGGGAAAAAACACCCACTTTATATTCTTATATATACTGGCATCAAGCATCATTTTTGGCCAGGGTGCATTATATTTGCACCTGGGGGAAAAAGGCAGATCAATAGTTGTTTATACTAGATAAAAAGCATATGTATCTTCTGTTAAAGTGCTTTAAGGCCTAAATTATATGATGCTGTAGGTAAGGCACCCAGTAGGGTTCATTTACAAAGGCTAAGCAAATTTGGCTCAGGGCAGTAACACATAGAAATCAATCTAAAGTTAGCTGTGATAGTCTACTGCAGGTCTAATGATGAACTAAATCCATGATGGGGTAGGGGGTCACAACACTGGGGCAAACTCATCCCATATTAGTACATGAGCCCTGCATTGCTTCTTTTAATACAGAAGGTAAATGTGAATTAGTATATATACATTCTGTATTAAGAGGAGCAAAGCAGGGCTGATAGGAATCAATTTGTAAGTCAAGGTTGGATGTGC
Source organism: Xenopus tropicalis (assembly GCF_000004195.4). Taxonomy (NCBI): domain Eukaryota; kingdom Metazoa; phylum Chordata; class Amphibia; order Anura; family Pipidae; genus Xenopus; species Xenopus tropicalis. The sequence goes on along the minus strand of NC_030683.2, from coordinate 41,178,581 downwards.
TCCTCTTATCAGAGCAGATTTGCCAATAATTATAGAAGCCATGGACTGACATGCACCCTTAATTGGAGACACTATTTGTGCCTGGTGCGTGGTGCTTACTAAGATTATAAGGCAAAGCCTGATATCCATCCTTCAGGAGATAATGGGTTGGTCTACATCCCTCATTACAGACTGTAAGGCCTTGCTAGCATACATTATTAAAAGCTGTAAAGCAACGGCTCATGTGCATTCCTTATGATAAAAGGAGATATGAATCATTCAATAGGCATGGAGACATTTGGGTGCACTCTATGCAAGGAAAGATAACTCATCCTATGCACAGTATATCATAGTTAAAGATGGTAAAGTAAAACCAAATCTGTGTGTAAAGCAAAGTTATGTAACATACAGCAGCATTACAGATAGTAAGGTTCAAAGTGTGTCTCTTGCAAGATGCTATGGTAACTGAAAGGGGCTGTCAGCCTATTCCTCTCTATCTTAGTTTGAGCATCCATTTGTTCATAACCCAGGTGTCTACTTTTATAAAGTTAAATTAAATGATGACAGCTTAGAATTGTGAATATTTTGATGTCTAATACCATATTTCATAATACTATAGACTGGTCTTAACTATTACATGTAGGCATCCTTGCCACCAGTACATACAAGGTGCGGCACAGACCCAGAGCTGATTAGAATACTATCATGGCACTATAAGCTGTGTTGTAGTTTTTATAATATAAAGCACAGGGATAAAAAGGTTGCTCTCTTGCTGCCATGTTCATAAACAAATGCCTTAGGGACAAACATGTATATTTGGAATAAATCATATAAAAGGGATTTTATTAAAAATGGGTCTTAAATGCTCATTTACTTAAATGATTTTTATGTTTTGTTGTTACCCTTTCTACCTCCTCCTTCCACTCCTTGGAATTAGAGGAGACACTATAATGAGAACTAATTAGCTCTGTATAAACAACTCTGCCCTATGTGCATGTAAGTAGCAGATTGGCACAAACTACAGAAAGCAAGGCATCTTACAGTCCACACTCTACCACTAGCGAAGGGATTGCCAGTTGGAACTGTCTCAGGCTGGGCTGTAGCAGATTGGCACAGATTACAGAAAGCAAGGCTTTTGGTAAGGTAAGAAAACAAAAAACCCATCTAACCTTAACCTTAGGGTTATCTGATCACTTGAAAATTCTGGGATGCGTATAGAAAATCCAGCTAGAAATACAGGCAATCAGTGCAGCCCTGCAATATCTGATGACATTGCCTGTTACGTATATGTGTGCATGGCAGGGTCAAACTTCACTGACCCCTAATGTATTTAAAAACTTCCCCCCAATTAATTTCACTGACACCCAATAAACTGACTTATTAGCACATTGATTCATCATTTTAACTATTTATATAAATTGCTTATTATAGAGTAACATCAGCTGTTTATATTGATCTATACTGATGTACATCTAGTTACTTTATTATATACAGGGGCGCTCCTATAGGGGCAGCAGCGACCCGCAATTTAGCAGGGGTAATTTTGAGAGCCAAATTAATATAGCAATAGTTCCCCTTTAACCTAACATTCTGGTTATATTCTGTATTGAAAATGGGAAATTATTGCTTTCCTTAAATAAACATGATATAACTGTAGACAAATAATAATAATAGCAATCACATGTGTGCAGAGTTTACATTGTTACATAGGGATGGAAAAAGACCAGAGACAATCAAGTTCAACCCTTCCAAGGAAACTCAGCACACACAAACCTATACTGACTTATCTTATTAGGTGAGAGAACATTACATACACACAAACATCATAAATGCACCCCCATTTTTAGCACATGTATATATATTTGTGTAACATCACTTAACTAACCTGTGCTGTAAATATTATTTCCGTATTCATTTAGTGGATATGGTGAGCATTTTACTGTCAGTGTTCCTGGGGAAAAACAGGCTTGATAGCCTCTGAGTAGCATCTAAGCACCCCTTTCAGAGGCTACAGTATTACTTTGTGATGAGCTTAGCCCTGGTCATCTTTTGCCACCATCTAATAACATTCCAGGTTATTCCATTTATACACAGGGCTCTCCAGTTAAACAGATGGGGCACATTCATTTACACATTCATTAAACAGATAAGACACAGTCATTTAGGGCTCTGGTACACGGGGAGATTAGTCGCCCGCGGCAAAACTCCCTGCTCGCGGGCGACTAATCTCCCCGAGTTGCCTTCCCTCTGCCATCCCACCGGCGAACATGTAAGTCGCCGGCGGGATGGCAGACGCGGCGGCGCGATTTCGCGCAAATCGCCGAAAAAGACTCGCGAGGCTTTTTCGGCGATTTCCCGAAATCGCCTCGCTGCGTCTGCCATCCCGCCGGCGACTTACATGTTCGCCGGTGGGATGGCAGAGGGAAGGCAACTCGGGGAGATTAGTCGCCCGCGAGCAGGGAGTTTTGCCGCGGGCGACTAATCTCCCCGTGTACCAGAGCCCTTAAGCACGAAAATGATACAGAATGTACACTTTGGCTATGGAAGGACATGCCAGAAAACACCAGTTTGGCCCACTATCACCCTGTGTGTAATAACAAGCATTAACAGGAACCTCCTGTCACGGCACACATGGGGTGCACATGTGAGCATATTCTGGCTTATCCCCATCTTCGCATTTTTAGACTGCTAATAGCGGACTTTTAGCTCAACTGAGAATTTTCAAGCCAAGGCTTAACTTTATCCAGCAAGTGCATAGATAGTGCATTGATAGTTAGGGTTGCTGACCCATTTGGCATTCAAACAAGCCGTTCGGCAACTTTGGATAACAAATTAATTTTGGATTTAGATCTCCTTGCAAATACTTTTATTTTAATATTTCTGTTTGTTACAAAGTGAGGTTTGGAATGATGTGGGGATCAGACCTGGCTCACAATCAGGGTTCCAATTTAGCCTACAGATATTCAGTAGGTTTGAGGTTAGAGCGCTGTGCAGGCCAGTTAGGCTTTGTGCATATGCCCATTATTGTGCAAGAAAGAGCCTTTCTTAAAGCGGACCTGTCACCTTAAGAAATAATTCCAAAATGTTTTCTATTGTGGTTTTCAAGCAAAATAAACTTTACTTACACTATATATATTATTTTAATCTTAGTTTCTTCAGCCTTGGAATTCACAATTGCAGCATGCAGGCAGGAGCCATTTTGTGGACACTGTTATCAAAGCAGGCATTGCATTCTGCCAATATCTTGTTTCTGTGCCAGTATGGGGGGACCTAATGCCCATGTCCATGCACTGGTTACACAATTACATGGTGAGGAGGGAGGGGGAATGTGAGGGGTGCAGCAACATCTAAGAAGTTCTGAATTGAAAGGGAAAGTAACTGTCTGCCACACCTCTATGCCTAAGGCATAGAGGCGGGGCAGGCAATATATGACTGACAGCTGGGATTTTTAAATGCTTTTATCATAGGTATGGATGTGGTAATAAAAAAAATGATTTTGGGTTTCTTGTTTAATTTGAAAAGGGCTTTTATTATACAGCTTTTTATGTCTGGGTGACAGGTCCACTTTAAACTGCTGCCACAGAGTAGGTAGCACAGAATTGTATGGCAAGTGGAATGAAAATGGGTTGATCTGCACCCCCTGACACTCCGTCTGCATCTAACAAGGTGCTGAGCACAGCCAGCCTGGGGGAAAAGTGCTTTAATGAGCACTAATGGGCACACTTGCTCCCCTTGCACCTCATAGAACTTCTTCCCCCAATTTGTTGTAAATGACCCCTTGATACCTTCTTTTTGACCACCCAGTCTATTTTATCTGTACTTGTAGACAGTTACATAATGTCTGAAGCATTTGCTATGAACTCAACCTACTTAATACACTTCCTAGAACACTTTATGGATGCCTTTATTCTGTAATACCAAATCCATCAAATCCTGACAGCTTCCCAAGTGCTTGTTGCTGGGAGTTTGTGCAATATTGCCGTGACATTAGCTGTTCTCTGCCTCTTCAGGGGGAATAGGATCTTACTAATGAAGAATAAAAGAGGGGAAAAATGTCACTGTATTAAAGTGTGTTTGCAATTACACTGGAGGTATATTGCACTGCTCTGCTTTATATTCTGTATGTGAACGCACAACAGATCAATATTAACATTGCTCATAATACGCTCTGTATTGCAATAGCTTTGCTGCCAGCTGCAATAAAGTGAATCACAACTTAAAGAACCGCATTATATTGCAGAAAGGACCAGGGAAAATCCTATTCTCCGAGGGCTCTTCACTCTACCGTACCGCCAAAATACCACGGAAATCTTGCAGAGGAAATAAAGCTACCTTTTCATAGAGCTATTTTAATTCGAGATGAGGTTGTAAAGCGGCTTCTAATTCCAGATTGGCAATCCTAATGTCAGTAATGAAGGAGTCTGATTAGCCTGTGATTTTCTTCTCATAAGCTGCAGTATTTAAAGCTCTATATTCACAGGTAATGATACTGTGCGGATACCATGAGCCATACATATTAAATATAATTACTCAGCACAGAAACTCCTTATTCTCCACTATAAAACTTCTAACTGGGGGCTTGTACTGTACAGAGAGATGATAATCTTTGTGATGTTTCCACAATTTCTGTAACACAAACCATAACATATTAGGGCTCATTTACATTCACAAGTGCAGTGAGCAAAGTGCAATTTTGAGCGCAATGATAATGTGTTTTCCCCACAATGCAGCAAATTTTCTCAGAAGCATTACTGTACAATGGGGAGATGTGACTGACACAATTGCACTGAGCCTGATGCAATTCCATCCAATTTGCCAAAATAAACACAACTCACCTGTACAGGTATTCTGTTGCTAATCTTACACAATCCCACAGAAGTCTGGGCATCATTTCCTGTTTGGCGTGTGAATGACGTCTGCACCCAATTTTTTAGGTGCAAGTGTGCTCCATCTATTGATACTCGGTGCAAAGTGAACCCTGGAGCTAACTCGGGTGGCGGTAGCTCCAAACTTCCCTTGCATCTATGGGCACATTAGCACCTGATTCATAACAGAAGGAAGGACTGAGCGGTGCTCAGCACAAGTATACGGAATTGCAGGAGTGCAGTTTGATGAAGTACCTTTAATAGATGGGGTTTTACACACAACTGACTGCAGGGCCATGTGCATAAACACAACTTCACATACTGATATAAATGAGCCCTATTAACTATAAATAACTATCTATAAATATAAAACTATAAATACATTGTTTTATGGGTTTGTTGTGTCTCTGGTCAGTTTTAAGCATCAGCAAGAAAAAAATATAGAGTTTATCTGTCGAGTAGTTCCTTCTATCCTGGAGAATATATATGGAGGCATGGACAGGCAGACAGACTGGGTCATGCCTCAAAATATGATTCTTGTAATTTCTTGTTTCGATAAAACCTCCCAGCAATAAATGTAAATTGGGTTGCAGGAGTAATAGTTAAGCAAGAGGCAATAAGCCTTACTTCTAACCTTAGAACTACGTTCTAGACCTGGGAGGAGCCGTGGAGGTAGTAAAGAAAAAAATAAGCCTGTTTATGGCAGCAGCAATGGTGCAGCATTTTTTGAGCCTAGCACCGGAGCAATTTTAAGTAAAGCCTTTCAGTTCTAAAAAGTGCCAGCCAGACAAATAGAATTGCCAGCAGAATTACAGTAAATTTGTAATCTCCAGCTGTTACGCCCCTGGCCCAAATCTGATTCAACCTGATCTTCTCCTTTATTCCCCTGACACCTTTGTAAGCCTACATTGTCACCAAATCCCTTTGATACCATAAGGTTTGGTCAGGTTATGGCCACCTTAGTGGGGGCAATATTTGGGCAAAAGCTGATACGGTACTTGGGTGGAAAAACAGCACAGGGCAAGTGAACTGAACACAGATAAGGAATGCGCTATGGGGTGATAACAATACATAGTAAATGTACAGTCTATGGCTTTATTCTAAATCTGTGTGCAAGAGCAAAACATTGTTATAGCAAATCATTCTGCGCAGAAATGTAAAAATGATACAAACAGTGTGAAGGGATAATGCTAAATTTAGGGAGGCTTTAGTGAACCATTCTGTTGTGTGGCATTTTGGTAGGCTGCATCTACCTGAGACACAAAACACAAGCCATTTATAGTAGAATAATAAAAAATCACTCCCACAGAGTTATTATGTGTTTACTGTACAGCAATTGCAATGTAGGAAGAGGGAAATAAAAACAAAATAAGCGCAATACAACAAAAAAAGAATGTGGGTGACTTATGGTATTAAATTAAAATAAAAGAAATGTACAGTTTAATGTTAGCAGAGAGGAGTGGGAAAAAAAGCTTTAGCTAAGAAACAATAAAAATAAAAGTATTATTAAAAAAAATTACATTATTAGTATCCCACGTATAATGAAGAGTCATTGCAGGATAATGTTTTATATCTATACCAAGCAACTTGCATTTCCCCAGCAGCCTTTAATGTAGGCACAAGCAAACTCTTTATCTACTTTCCACTCTTTTAATACATGGAGTGGACTTATTAAAATACTTAGAATAGCATATTGTGTTTATAGGATTTCAAATATTGCAATAAAAATAACACAAAGCAAATCAGGGTCATAGAAAACACATGCACATTTATCAAAAATCATCTGCTCATATTGAATTATCTTGCATAACCTTTCTTGAATCTACAAGTATATTTATAAGTAATTTAAAGCCTCAGCTCATGTGGAATGAATAAACTTGTGTTTATATATATGCTTATATCTGAGGCACTCCTGGGACTTAAATATACTATACTAATCTTCAGTAAACGTGCCCCTACTTGGAAATTAAAATGTACTCCCAAAGCAAATGAATTGTAAAAATGGTCCTACTCTGATCTCTCAGATAAAGTAATGTCCATAGATACTAAGAAATCCCATGTTAGTAGTGTAGTGAGATGGCATGGCCATTCAGACCATATATGAGAAGTAGTTTATAATAGTGTCAGTTTTAGTGCACATAAACCTGCAGTTTAACTGTACTAAGATTCATTGGAGAATAAATTGGAGGAATCAGTTAATCACACAGAGAATTATTTTTAACTCCATAGCAGCTTGTGTGGATCAGTAAGTGTTATAAAATAGTTGCTAAACATCTTCTCATCTAAATGAATGTATCAGCCACCAATTGACAGTCACTGAAAACACATAAATGTATTTTTATTTAATTGTACTGATATTGATCTTCCTTAGTAATTTTTTCATAAGCACCTATTGTCCTGGTATTTAGTCGACCTGCTTTTTCATTATAGTTGAGGGCTTTGGCAGATGGGGAGACTAGTCGCCCGCGACAAATCTCTCTTGTCGCCGGCGACTAATCTCCCCGAAATACCATCCCACCGGCGAGTATGTAAATTGCCGGTGGGATGGCATACGCGGCGCCGCGATTTCCCCGAAATCATGGAAGTTTCCTCTCAAGGCAATTTGCCATTAACAGGCTGGAAATTCTTTATGCTAAATCGTCTTCAAAATAAAGGTCACACACTATAGATACAGTGGCAATGGAAAATTCATTGCAGCAGAAAATGATCTAATACATGATAAACAGCCTCCAGAAGGAAGTCATATTGGCAGCTATGTGCTAACTTATTCACTGTAACTTAGAATCACTGCTCACATGAAGATACGTATTCCTGTATGTATTTCTGTCTCCAATATACACTGAAGATCAAAATGTGTGGCACATACAAGGGGGGATCTATTTGTTTGTATTTGAACTGCACCCCTCCTTGAGAGGTTTGTGATTAATTTAGCTATCAAAGTGGGAAAATTTTGAAATATTAGTTGAGAGGAGCTAAACAAAACCATTGAGCTGTTAAAATACAGAACTATACATATATCTGAACTTTGACTGTGCAATGTATCAGAACATAATTGTTAACTTCTAAAGCTTTGAGACAGGATTTATAAAAAGCAGCATAGTTGTGTGACAGTATATGCTAAAAGGGGTATATCACCTTTAGATTAACTTTTAGTATGATCTAGACAGTGATATTCTGAGACAATTTGCAATTGGTCTTCATTGTTTATACAGTTTTTTTTAGTTATTTAAGTTTTGTTTAGCAGCTATCTGGTTGGTTGCATTTTACTGTCCCTAGCAACCAGGCAGTGATTTGAGTGAGATACTGGAATACAGAGCAATAGTTTTGTGGTTCCGGGGGTCAGTGAAACCCATAGAGCATAACTTGGCAAGTAAACTTGCCAATAGAAGTGAAGCGTGCGTTCAAACTCTGCTTTTATTACACATGGGGATAAAAATCTTTTGACCTATGGCAGTGGTTGGCTGCCCCTCTATTGAAGCCCATATTCAGTAGAAAGAGGGAATATCCTGAAGATTATATCTGTGATACACTGAGGCTCATTTATAAACACTGAGAAAATTTTCAACCTGGGCAATAACCCATGACAACCAACCATGTGTTTGCATTTGTTGTTCTACCTACAGCTGGCTGAAAAAAGATAATCACTGATAGTTGCTATGGGTTACTGCCTAGGTGCCAATTTGCCCAGTGTTTATAAGGGCTGTGAGAGGGAACTTCCTCGATTACGGATAAATCGCGGAACCGCGTATGCCATCCCACCGGCGATTTACATACTCACCGGTGGGATTTATTTCGGGGAGATCAGGCGCCCGCGACAAGGGAGGTTTGTCGCGGGCGACTAGTCTCCCCGTGTGCCACAGCCCTTAATAATCCCCTGTTTTTACTATCTGTAAAATCTGTAACCATTTCATGTGCTAAGGGGTGGCCTGAGTACAAGAACCATTTAGTATATAACTACACTTTGAAAATAAGATCACTGTGGACCGTTATAGAAATAATCTTTTTAGATTTCTTTCTTAAAGTCTTTTGTAAAACACGCATTATAAATGCAACTGAATCTGAAAGATGACAATGATGGTTTAGATAACAAAATGTCTTCTTTGCTCAGTATTCTGTGTGCCATCTTTTAATTAGCTGCGAGTTCTCCAAATAATGTATTCGCTTCCCACTCAGTATCAGACCCTGATTACCTGCTGCCTGGAGCAATTTCCCCGCTATGAATACTTTGTTAGTGACTGCACACGCTCCACTCCTCATTCTGGGTCACATGTCATCTCTAGCTAGGAGATAGTCTAAGTCACGTTTCTCATTATTCCATTATGCCATGTAAATGTAGACAATGGTAAGATGGAAACAAGTTATTTTACTAGATCAAAAGGCAACAAAGATAATCAGGGAGACAATAAAAAAAAAGGAATTACAAGAAGAAAACATAAGTATGGCTGCAAAATAATCTGAAGGAGGACATATTGGCTATACATAGGATAAAGAACAAAGAAACCTGTCAGTGTGGTGGCAAAAGGATAAACGTAATTATGAGCCAAGAAAATAAAGGGGAACCAAGGGAAAGGCGGAAAAAGGTGGCAGGAGATTTAAAGAGGTATAACGATTACCATTTGCCTCTAGGCTGATGTCACACACTGCATTTTCTCCACCCTTACACTACAAACTGCAATTGTATTTAATGACGACCACTTCTCACTGCATACATGTGGCAGATGATAAGCCTGCAAATGCAAACTTGAGCAGTTTATGGTGGCATTGAGTATTTATGTGCAGAAAATACTATTTGTGCCATCAGCCTTAGATGCAGCCTTAGATGCCTGGTTGCTGTCTGTCTGGTTGCTAAGGTAAACAAAACCCTAGCAACCAGGCAGCTGCTGAAATGCCAAACAGGAGAGCTGATTAACAAAAAGCTCAATAACTGAAAAACCACAAATAATAAAAAACAAATGCAAATCGTCTCAGAATATCATTTTCTACATCATAATAAAAGTTAATTTAAATATGAACAACCCGTTTAAGAAATCAAACACATTCTGACAGTAGTAAAAAACAAACTGGCCCTGAGACATATTTCTGGATTTATGGGACATCATTACTCTGTTCATTTATACCAGTGCAATATACACTCAACAGGACTCAGCGCAGCATAATTCCCTTATTGTGTTATTAAATAAACATTTCAGCTTTATAGCAGGCCCTGGATAAAGGCTCTGTAATACAACTGAAGAAACTTATATTGAATTAGGTATCCACTTGAACAATTTAAATATAATTGTTGTACCACAAGTAAGCAAACCCAAACCTATTTTTGTTATGAGCATATTATAAGGGGAAAAACAATTTGATGCTTTAGATTACCTTCTGCAATAAGAAACATTGATGCAGATCATGCATATGTAGGGATGTGACAGGAAATTGCTCTAAATGAATCAGAATAATGCAGCAAGTGGAATGTACAAAGCTGCTTATAATAAGGAATGTTTCTATGCAGCAATATGAGCTATCAACTATTAAAGGGAAAGCCACTGAGAGTAGGTGAGGACTGCACAGGCCCGGATTTGTGGTGAGGCCATAAATCTTCTGCCTACCCCTAGTTCTGGCCCTTCTTACACTCAGATGCACCTCTACATAAACACCAGCCAAGTGCTGCTTGGGTCAAAACCTTCTGCCCGGTCTTCAACATTCTGAAAACTGGCCAGAAACCCTCCAAATTGTGTCTGACAGATGCAATAACCCCACAGCTGGGGTCATCATGCAACCAGAAAAACGTCATCAAGTCATAACCCATAAAGGCTGCCGACCTCATCAAGCACATCACTTTGTCCATGTATAAAACCCGGCAACGCTAGATCTGGCACACTAAAAAGAAAAGTTAAAACAGTTAAAACAATTGTTACTATTATAATTGAGTTTGTTGTAATTACTACACCAAGGCTGATTTCTTTTAAATCTAAAATAGCCACGAATCAGCAACTGTAATTAATTTGCCTCTACAAGGTGCTTACGAAAACATATAACAAAGCAAATATGTCATTGCAGTGATGTCCTCACATAGGATAACACAAAGAGACAAAAGAAAAATTCCAAGAAGCCAATTATTTGGTTTTTGTAGCACTGCATGAAATGTGATTAAACAAAATTATACTATTTAATGTTTTATTCCGATTCATTTTCCTGACACCTCTGAACTGAGAGGGGCAGAAAATGGACCATCTTCGCATTGGATATAGCCTTTAATGCAAAACCTAAATTAATTATATAACTATATAACAGTTAGAGCAAATAAAATACACTTTATTAATATTACACTGCTCAAAAAAGTAAAGTGAACACTTAAACAACACAATGTAACTCCAAGTAAATCACACTGTCCACGAGGCGTAGGACGGGTAAGCAGAAAAGCGCTTGCTGAAAATTCCGCCCTACGCCTCCTACATGTGCCTGCACCTGAATGAATGAGATACGCTCAGGTGCAGGCACATGTAGCTGATAGACGCATAAAAACGCGTGACTTTGCATTATCCCGCGTTTTCATGAGGCTATCGGCTACATGTGCCTGCACCCGAGCGTATCTCATTCATTCGGGTGCAGGCACATGTAGGAGGCGTAGGGCGGAATTTTCAGCAAGCGATTTTCTTGCTAGTAAAAAACCACTGTGCAAAGTTTGGGGACCCTGGTTTTAATAGTGTCTGAATGTCAGCAACTTAAATTTCCCCACTGAAAGTTAACGAGTGACATCTGATTGGCGGTTGGTGGCTCCACCCCCTTTTTCTAACCTGGAACTGCAGTTACCCAGTGACTAACTCTGCAAAGTTTAGTGACCCTAGGATTAATAGTTAAAGAACGGAAGCAGTTTAAATTTAAACCAATATAAGTGAATAGGTGAATTGTGATTGGTGGTTGGTGACCCTGCCCCCTTTTTCTAACCTTGAGTCAAAGTCACCCAGTGACAAACAGTGTGCACCCTGGCATAAATAGTGTGAGAATGGCAGCATTTTAAATTGAAACCAATAAAATTCAATGGATGAAATCTGATTGCCTGTTAGTGGCCCAACCCACTTTTCCTATTTTTCAACTGCAGTCCCCCAGTGACCAACTTTGCAAAGTTTGGGGACTCAGGCATAAAAATTGTGAGACTGACAGCATTTTACACTTCACCATTGAAAGTAAATAGGTGAAATGCTGTTGGTGGCTCCATCCACTTTTTTCTAACTTTGAACGCCAAATACCCAGTGACTAACTCTGGAAAGTTTAACAACCCTGGAATTAATATTTAAATAATGGCATCAGTTTAAATATAAACCAATTAAATCTATTGGGTGTAAATGGATTGGCTGTTGGTGGCTTCGCCCACTTGTTCTAACCCTGAATATCTAGTCATCCAGTGACTGACTGTGCAAAGTTTGGGAACCCTGACATATAGTGTGAGAAAAGCAGCATTTTAAATTTACCCCCCAAAAAAATTCAATAGGTGAAGTCTGATCGGCTGTTGGTGGCTCCACCCACTTTTTAAAACCTAAAAATGCAGCCCCCTAGTGACCCTGGTGTTAATACTGTGAGAATGGCAGCAGGTTGAATTTCCCCATTGAAAATCAATAGGTAAAATCTGATTGGCTGTTGGTGGCTCCACCCACTTTTTCTAACCGGAGTTACCTGGTGACTAGCTCTGAAAAATTTGGAGACCTTAGTATTAATATTTAAAGAATGGCAGTAGTTTAAATATGAACATATGAAGTCTATAGGTGAAATCTGATTGACTGTTGTTGGCCCCGCCCACTTTTCCAAACTTGGAACATATTCACCCAGTGACAAACTGTACACAGTTAGGGGACCCTGACATTAAACATGTGAGAATGGCAACAGTTAAAATTTCCCAACTGAAAACAATGAAAGAAATGTGATTGGTTTTTGGCGGCCCCGCCCATTTTTCTAACCTTGCATACGAAGTCACGCAGTAACTGACTGTGTAAAGTTTTATTGGCTGTCGTTGGCCCCTCCCACTTTGCGTTTTAAAAAGAAAAACAAAAAAACTTGAATGCGTAGTCACCCAGTGACTGACTGTGCAAAGTTTGGGAACTCTGGCATCAAACCAATAAAAATCAATAGGTGAAATTTGATTGGCTGTTGGTGGCTCCATTCACTTTTCAAAACTAAAACTGCAGTCCCCTAGTGCCCAAGTGTAAAAAGTTTGGGGACTCCAGGATTATTATTGTGAGAATGGCAGCAGGTTGGATTTCCACCAAATCAATAGATAAAATCTGATTGGCTGTTCACAGCTCCACCCACTTTTGGGCATCCAACAATAATCATATTTTCATTCAGGCTGAGCCCATGACTGTGTGATTCAAGTTTGGGGAGTGTAGCCTCAAAGCTGTAAGATTGGCAGCAGTTTCAATTTCCCCATTAAAGTCAATGCGTGAAATTTGATTGGCTGTTGTTGGCCCCACCCACTTTGGGGTCATCCAACAAATGTTGCTGTTTCATTCGGGGTGACCCCATTATTATGTTATTCAAGTTTGGGGGGTGTAGCTTCAAAGCTGTAAGAGTGGCAGCAGTTTGAAAATCTTCCCTTTCAAAGTCAATGGGAAAATTGGGGTGTTCGGAGGAGCGCCGCAAAAAGACGGGAAGCGGGATCACTTAGAAAAGCACAAGCAACCTGCTCCGCTATAGGGCGAAGAAGTGTGGAGAGTTTGGGTGTTGTACCCCTTAAACTGTAGGAGGAGTAGCGTTTAGAAAATGGGGGGCGCTAAGAAGAAGAAGAAGCGGAAGAATAAGTCGAAGAACAGTCTGTGGGGGTTTTCAACCCAACATAATTACATGCAATTAGCAAGACATCCCCAATAAAGAAGTGGTTGTGCAGGTGGTGACCACAGACCACTTCTCAGGTCCTATGCTTTCTGGCTGATGTTTTGGTCACTTTTGAATGCTGGAGGTGCTTTCACCCTAGTGGTAGCATGAGACGGAGTCTACAACCCACACAAATGGCTCAGGTAGTGCAGCTCATCCAGGATGGCACATCAATGCGAGCTGTGGCAAGAAGGTTTGCTGTGTCTGTCAGCGTAGTGTCCAGAGCTTGGAGGCGCTACCAGGAGACAGGCCAGTACATCAGGAGACGTGGAGGAGGCCGTAGGAGGGCAACAACCCAGCAGCAGGACCGCTACCCCTGCCAGAGCCCTGCAAAATGACCTCCAGCGGGCAACAAATGTGCATGTGTCTGCTCAAACGGTCAGAAACATGGACCACAACTCCATGAGGGTGGTATGAGGGCCTGACGTCCACAGTTGGGGGTTGTGCTTACAGCCCAACACCGTGCAGGACATTTGGCATTTGCTAGAGAACACCAAGATTGGCAAATTCACCACTAGCGCCCTGTGCTCTTCACAGATGAAAGCAGGTTCACACTGAGCACATGTGACAGACGTGACAGAGTCTGGAGACTCCGTGGAGAACGTTCTGCTGCCTGCAACATCCTCCAGCATGACTGGTTTGGCAGTGGGTCAATAATGGTGTGGGGTGGCATTTCTTTGGGGGGCTGCACAGCCCTCCATGTGCTCGCCAGAGGTAGACTGACTGCCATTAGGTACCGAGATGAGATCCTCAGACCCCGTGTGAGACCATATGCTGGTTCGGTTGGCCCTGGGTTCTTCCTAATGCAAGACAATGCTAGACCTCATGTGGCTGGAGTGTGTCAGCAGTTCCTGCAAGACGAAGGCATTGATGCTATGGACTGGCCTGCCCGTTCCCCAGACCTGAATCCAATTGAGCACATCTGGGACATCATGTCTCGCTCCATCCACCAATGCCACGTTGCACCACAGACTGTCCAGGAGTTGGTGGATGCTTTAGTCCAAGTCTGGGAGGAGATCCCTCAGAAGACCATCCTCCACCTCCTCAGGAGCATGTCCAGGCGTTGTAGGGAGGTCATACAGGTACGGTGGAGGCCACACACTCTACTGAGCCTCATTTTGACTTGTTTTAAGGACATTACATCAAAGTTGGATCAGCCTGTAGTGTTTTTTTCCACTTTAATTTTGAGTGTGACTTCACATCCAGACCTCCATGGGTTGATAAATTTGATTTCCATTGATAATTTGTTGATTTTGTTGTCAGCACATTCAACTATGTAAAGAACGAAGTATTTAATAAGAATATTGCATTCATTCAGATCTAGGATGTCTTATTTTTGTGTACCCTTTATTTTTTTGAGCAGTGTATTTAAGTATGGATTAGGGCAGTGATCCCAAAACTGATAATGTTGCTCTCCATGGTCTCAAAGCAGGTGTTAATTTTAAAATTCCAAAGTTTTGGAAGCATTAAGACACCAGTTTACTCTAAGCAGAACCTCCTGCTGGGTGGCAGTCTATCTACATGGAGCTACAAAACAAAAACTGTAGTACCGTGTTAGACAGTGTCAAAAATAATAATAAAAAAACAACAAAACACAAATACAAGAGTATTGTAGAAATGATACCTATATTGGCTAACAATAAAAATACATTGCAAGCTTTCGGAGCTCTAAGGCCCCTTCATCAGGCAAAATACAAATGAGAACAGAAATGGCACAACATTTATACTGATAGATCAAAGAGTCTTTCAGTCAGTTGGATCTGAATGGAGTATGGAGTTATTCAACACATTAAGACAGGGCCTTAATTTGGGGTCAGGTTTCATGTCACTCTATCTGATCTGACTGAATCCAGACCCCTGGACTATTTACAACCCACCCTAATAAACCTTAATTACTTTCACTATCTTCACAAGTTATCTCTATCTATCTGTAACTTCCTAATTTATTGCTTGTAAACACTTCTCTTTGATCTAACAGTATAAATGTTGTGCCATTTCTGTTCTCATTTGTATTTTGCCTGATGAAGGGGCCTTAGAGCTCCGAAAGCTTGCAATGTATTTTTATTGTTAGCCAATATAGGTATCATTTCTACAATACTCTTGTATTTGTGTTTTGTTGTTTTTTTATTATTATACATGGAGCACTTATACAATCACAGCACTTATTTGGCAATGCCCAGGAACTTTTTCATGCTCGTGTGGCTCCCCAACATTTTTTACATCTGAGCATGGCTCATGGGTAAAAAAAAGTTTGGTGACCCCTGGCTTAGGGGTTGGTACCTTGGTGGTAGCAAATTTATTAGAAAAGATTTCGAAGTATAGTTTCAGCATTAAAGTAATATAATATAGTAATATAATGAGGTAACATGCAACATGCTTTATAGAGAACATATAACTTAACACAGTGCAGTACACTGTTTGGGGTAATAGATCTTTGAGCTATAAATAATTGATGAGACACAAAAACCAAAACAAGTGAACATTTATTAAGCTATAAAAGATTTTATCTTACTGCAAGACTACCCAGGTACGCAAGGGTAAATCAGTAACAGTTTCAACACACTCTCCTGGAACCCCATTAAAATGTTGTAGGTCTACCTGGGAAGAAAGCCTTTCTTAAACTGCTGCCACAGAGTAGGTAGAATTTCATTGATATATGATGAGAATGTCATTTTACACTGTTAGGTAAAAAACTTAAATGGAAAGAAAGGAATAGCCCCATAAAGTTATGTTTTTACTGACCACATTATGCATGCAGACAGGTGGTGTTCTCCTGGCAGTGCTGCTGCTGTAGAATTGGCTACTTACTAGATTATGGAATATTTGTTACAATTGTATGACCTTAGACAGACATTTGCTTGGGTCTACCTGCAGAAGTAGCCCATTCAAAAGATACAGAATCATCCATGAGAGATTTTCCAGCCTAATCCATTTATTAGGCCCTTGGCATATAAAGGTAATTCACTCGTTAATGGGGCACATTCTAAAATTCTACCCAGTGTGTAGTGGAGTGTGTGAAAGAACATATTTCTAACAAGTAATAGAGTGAATAAATGAAACATTTTATTGTGCACTGACATATCCCTTGTTTTTCAGTTTTAGGAATAGAAAAAAATGTAATTAGGTTCTTTGGGAGGCAAAATTTTTCACCTTGGAACTAGGCAGCCATTAGTTATTAACAGTGAATTAAAAAATACTTGTATATACTATGCTGAGGATGTCATATACAAAAATTACATATATATGTATAGCTTTTAGAGCCTGAACACTGTTAAAAATCTCCATAAACTATGCAAAGCTTATATATTAAACCTTACACAGGGGCAAATAGTGATATGCTAAACTGAAAATTAGACAATCACTATTTGCACTTTCTGGCATAAAATGCGTAAGGCTTATTATTTACTAAGGTAATATATGTCACTGGTCCAAAATAATGCCAGCCTGTTACATTTCAGATGCTTCCACTGACTGAAAGCTCAGAGCTTTAGTACCTATACTCCAGGGCTTTCATGTTGGGTGGTTGGATTATTCTTCTTTTTTTTATTAGACTATTCTTTGGTTTATGATTGGATATAGAATTAAATAAGCTGGGTGTACAAAGTATTCCTATTAAGAGTTTTCACCTTATAGCCCTCAACAAAATGCTCTGGTGAGGACATCCAGTAACATATCAGCAAATGACTGAATGGCCTGTTAAAAAGTTTTATACTAAAAAAGAACTAAGGGGATGCACCAAATCTACTAAAATCCTTGATTTTGATCCTTGAATTCTTGATTTAGCAATTATATTTTGAAATGGCTAAATGCTTAAGGTTATGATTAGACATACTATGCACACATATAAGAATGTAATGGACTGCAGTGAAACCATGGACAACAGTGTTCCAAAGATCATGATGGCACCCTTGGTATACTGATTCTGAGCTCAGAGAAGTGGCTTGCCTGAAAATGTGTGTGTTGTCTCATGGTTGAGAAAGCAGAGTGATGTCTGTGCTTCGTCCCTGGGACTGACAAGTTTGGCTGAGATGTTAGTCACAGCTGGATTCACAAGTGCCTCAGCTGACAGCTTTATAGAAATGATATTAAAAGGAAACCACTCAGTCCAGTAACCCATTTCATGGTGACAGGCTAAGGGAGGAAGTGGCTGAACATGTGTTAAATGCAACAAATTGATGACAACAGAACACAAGTCATGCGCCTTCAGGCTTATTATAAGGGTGTAATGACACTATAGAAAGATTCTGCGTGATGTTGTTTGAGAACAGTCAAAGAATAATGGTATTTTTGCAAGGCTGAAACTGCATAAAAAACATCATCACCCTGTACAAACACTAAAGAGATGTGTTAAATAGGTAATTAAACTTTAAACTGTTAACACTTCAGCTACACAAATACAAAATGAAAAGAAAAAAAGGATGTCCCAGTGGCTTTTCAAGAGGAACAAATATATTGAAAAAAGAGCAAACAGAGCATGTTTTTATTTTTTCTTTTTCCCCTTCTCTCTGAATCCGCAGAGTTTTGAAAAATGACAAAAATCAGCTGGTGTAGTTGGTAAAATGATTGGGATACTTTGCGTGCCCTCCTTCTTTTATTACATGCGTTGATGGTGAATATTTAATAAGTGGCCTCTATCTATCCCTAGAACACACTGAATTCAAAGAGAAATAGAGACCTAATTTGACCAAAACAAACACCCCCAGAACTAGACTCCCTTTATCAGCCAGTGCTACTAAGACACGGTAAGATGGATTTCCCCATTACTTGCTCCAGCAAGACCTGGGATTCTTCAGACTCGACAATGCTTTCCATACTTTCCTTTTACAATGTTTTGTAACTTTGCCCACTATAGTTGCAATTTTCCTTTTTGCAGACAGGATTGAAAAGTAGCAGGCTACAAGCAATGATTCCTGCACACACAGAGACATTTTGAGGCCAGTGCACATAACAAATTACGGTCTGCACAAACAATTGTGTGTTAAAGTAAATAATTTAGTATTTATTCTGAGCCACCCACGTCTCTACACACACAGTAATATCCCTCTGTGACAGGCTACAATGAATTCTGTCGCGCCACTGTTGTACTTTATTTGTACCTATGATATCCAAGGGTTGAGGTAGGAGCCCCAATGTGGGACCCCCCCAGCTCCCCAAAAATTACAAGTCTCGCATTTAGAGTAGGTGAAGGGGGGCAGATTTACTAGTGCAGATAAAAAAGCAAAATTTATGTTATAAAAAACATAAATTTGGATCTTAAAATTTTAAGATGTAGCTATTTAAAGATAATTTAAAGTAACGTTCTAATCTTGCCTTATGGCACAAACAGCCTTGCTGAGAAATCATGTATTTATTATGTTTCCACTGGACAAATATGCCATGTCTCTGACCCTTCTGCTCTGTTCTTGTGCCAATAAAGTTGGAATCACCCTGTCTCTTGTAGTATTTTGTGCTAAGTGTTGAATAATAAGGGAAATGGTTTGTTTCTTTGGAAAATGAAGCTGCGCTAATATACTGAACATTTTATTGTCGGTGGTAGTTTGCCAAGCATTTCACACATTAAGTATTTATGGCCATCACATGCTATTTTTTCAGCTCAATTTGCTCAAGAATAAAAGAGTAACTTACACTAAATGCTGTGCAAATAGATCTGTAAGACATGCAATAACATGAAATGTGCCAACATAATTAGTGTCTTAAACTGCTGTACCTCCCATCTTTTCTATAATAACGCATAGAATAGTTAGGTGAGCGCTAATGAAGGAAAATATACAGTAAGCACATTGCTTACTTTGAAATATAGTTGCAAAGAGTGGCATTAAGACAATGATTTAAATTTCCATTTGGAACTGAAGGAAAATCCATAAACGGACAAAATGTACACTGAATAGATTAGCATTGGCTTTTAGATAGGACGTTCCTTAAAGATTATCATAATCCATATTTTACAGAATTGCTTTAGAACTGATCTGACTCAGCACAGTTTTAAACCTGAGGAAAACATCATCTAGCCTCAGGGAACTCAGCTCAGATATTAATGCTACAAAACAGACCCAAGCGAGCTGCATATTGAAGTAGGGAGGATAAATTATCATGTCATTAGCCCCTGGCCTCTCGGCCCAGTAGAAAGAGCACAATTACCAACACATTCTTAAACAGTTATCAAGATCTGCTTCAGCGGCACAATTTGCTCAGTGTGGAAGGAATACAGAAATCCTAGCTGAATACATTCTCACCAGTAATCCATTCTAGTAACTGTTTTCTATATAGCATTGTGGCTGAGTTCAGTTATTATTTCTGATGGTTTCCTATCAAGCACATTGCCTGACATTATTTCCATGACATTTTACAACCATCAAAAGATGCGAGGGAATCATCATTTGATGAATACAGAAAATAGAGAGCATGTTGGACATGTCGGAGAAAGTCCATAATAGATTGCTATGATTACCAACCACGCTGCAGTGGCAACATTTATTATGTGTTTAATTTAGACATGCTTGCCAGCATATATACTGCATGTACCAATCAAAACATTCCGAATGTTAGTCTCACATTTCATAACAATGACTTGAGTTAAAGGAGAACTAAACACAACACTTGATTATTTTTTAATTAGTGTTAAAAGTTTATTTATCAGATGTAATCTCACTGTCTATTCTTCCTTACTAGAAGAACAAGACGGCTAGGGCATACTAAGAAAAGAAAGATGTAGAGCTTGGGGGACAAATCCAAAAGCACAGATATAAACCAGTTCAACCTCTGAGTGGATCAATTAAGTCCCATGCAGAAAACTGTGATTAAGACCACTGTTACGGTAAGGACCCATGAATCGGTTCAGTTGCCCGTGATAGATATCTGGTATTATGGGCGAATAACCACTCCAAAAAGGCTTTCCACCGGGAACAATAGAAATTAATAAACCTTTGCAACTCTTTGGTAATCCAAAGTTGCACAAATTTTCCACCTGCAGTAATTTAGCGCGATTTCGGAAAACCGAAGCAATGCGAAAGGCTTTCCACCGGCGACTCCAACTGTTACCGGTGGAAATCCATTTCGGAGTGGTTAGTGGCCCAAAGATAGCGGAGATCTATCACAGGCGACTTAGATTTACTCATCACTCAAGCTTATATTATGCTGTATGGGCTTTAAAATCCTATAGTCACTGTTTACATTATCTAGTAGTGATCGGTCTAAAGCAAATGGAATAATCTTGAAAATATTCACTCCTCATTCGAGCAGTTACTTCAGTTCAACTGAGCAATAGGGGTCACTGACCCCTATTAAGGTTCATATCTCTTTAACTGCACTTTTATTTATCAATATGACAAACATTTTCTATTAATGTGAACTGTTAGATTTGTGAAAAGGTCAACAACCCCTTTAAGGGACACATGCCTATTTCAACTTCACCTACTCTGTTACCTCCTAAGAATCAAGGTCCAACTGTAAAGACATATGGCTGTAGATTCCAGGTGTCAGTGCACCCCGAAGTTTAACCAATTGATAAGAATGAATCAAACAGCTCCAAGCACTAGTAATGAACTGCAGTATTTTTATTAGCAGTTCCCTCATGTAATCTCATTAACAAACATTGGTATTGGTAAAATGGTATTTTACTATATGGCCTACCAGTTTTCTGCATTCCCAGGCAGACTAAGTTGGCAGTACCTATGTTTTTGGTGGACTGGCATGCAAAGATAAGTTTGAATGTACATTTTCCTTGGATTATTAAGACACATGTTTGAGATGGACTTATGAATTGGAAAAGTACAATCATGACAGATTCATTAATGAACTTCCCAAGGACATTTATTTGATGCCTTGCACATTTGAAAAAGGGCTCTGCCCGAAACATGATGGGGCTCATTTATCAACACTGGGCAAATTTGCCCGTGGGCAGTAACCCATAGCAACCAATCAGCAATTGGCTTTTTGCAGCCTGCTGCAGGTCGAACAATGAAAGCAACAATTTGATTGGTTGCCATGGGTTACTGCCCGCGGGCAACTTTGCCCAGTGTTGATAAATGACCCCCGATGTGCCTACACTGCTAATAAAAATACTGCAGTTTGTTAACACTGCTTGGAGCAGTTCCATTCATTCTTATCAAGTGGTTGCACATTCTAGAAGAGACTGTTTTCATACTTTAACTCTACTTGCTGTGTAAGGGTACAGATGATTTTATCCAATTTACATAAAAACTGCTTTGCAGATTTTATGAAGTCAATTTCTAATCTTCAGCTGCAATGCCAAAAAATTACAGGGCATCATTTATTAAAAATGGGCAAATTTGTCTTAGGGCAGTTACCCATACCAACCAGTCATCAATTCCCCTTCATTAGCTCTCTGCAGGCTGAATAATGAAAGCAAATCTTTGATAGGTTTCTGTTGTTGATTGCACTGGTCTAAGTTTTGAAAATGTTTGTTAATGAGATTAGATGAGGGAACTAACTGCCAGATGGAAAATAAAATCCTACAGTTCATTACTCACAGCTGTCATCCAAATAGTTAGCAAAGGCTGCGTTTCATTTATTTTCATAAAGCTGATCGAAATAGTCCAAAAAATATCTTCACTACAAACTTCACTTCTCAGCACTGATTTGCACATAGCATTATGAATGCCTTCAGAAAAATGAAACTATATGCTGGCTATACACAAAAACACTGTTGGGTGCCAAATTGAGTAGATCCAATTGCTGGGTTCCAGGACACAGATTGGATTAAATTAAGGGCCAATGCAGACCTGCTAAAAGACTAGCACTTCCATGGTGCTACCATGCTGTTGATGTTGGAGTACCAAAGCATAAGGCATCATTAATAGCAAAGTTCAGTGCTCACTTGTGCCAAAGTGCATGCACCCTACACCACAAAGTTAATATTTCTCATTCACAGAATTTAATCTTCTAAAAGAAATATACATTATTTTCTTAAAAAGGGTTAATCAACCCTTTTAACAGCAATTTGTTTACCCAACATGCCACATTTACCTGTATGCCCCATGGGACAGACAGCCAATCACACAGTATTTGAAGAGCATATAGTAGCACAGAACCTCTTAAAAACCCTTAAGTGCCAAAGCAACAAAGACATTTGTTAATTCCCATCATAAAAGGACAACTTGACTTTTCCTCTACTTAGTGGGTGGCACTGTATTTTGTGTTTCATCATTTTTTAATGTAAATCTGTTAAAAGATAAAAAGGTCATATTGAACTCCTAATCAAGCAAAGCTACTTCACAGAGGACACTGCCTTCACTACTTCAACACAACAGAAGCTATATTTTCACATTTAACATAATTATCTGTATTTTAATTTTTGTTTTACTTTTAAAGCAAGATTTCGATCTAATACATTTGCAAAGAAAAACAAAAAAGGAACTATTTTGTTTTTTCAATATCAAGAAGTGGCTTTGAAAAGATACACCGCTGTGCCCAACTCATAGCTTATTATACAGTAATATTCATGAGTTATGATCTTAATTGAAAGGGACAAGCAGCAAGACTTTCAATTTGTATTCCGCATAGTCATTATAGAGGCATTAAATCTAAAACTATTCATTTAGCAGTAATCTGGAATTACCTGGCAGTTAATACTGTATATGAATAAGCCTGTTATAGCCCCCTCCTCCATCATTCACAGGTATAGAAAAGGCTGCATATTATGTCCCAATGCAATATAGTAGGTTTATTTCATATGTAGCTGCTGAGAGTGTACACTGTTGTTATGGCAACACATTTAAAAGCACAAGGTTTCCCATCACTTAAAGGTATCTGTTGGGCTCCAAACATTGATGCAAAAAATTTGTTATTGTCCCTCCACCTGATACCTCAGCTAATGTGTCAGAGTTGTTTTATTTAAAATCGGCTTTTGAATGAAGTGATGCTAAGGCTGCCATCCACACCCCAATGTTTAGGCAATCTAACCAGCTGGCTGACAGATAGAATGGTATATGGTTCAGTATAACCACCTACATGTCAGAACAAATGGATCTGAACGGAAGTGGGAGGCATGCATTCCTCATGGACACACCAGATTCTCTGTTTGAATAAACAACTGTAATCCAAAGGGATACAATGATGGTTTGTCAGATTTGCCTCCTAACAGGCCCACATATGCAGGGATGGCGGACAGTACAGCCAGAACTGTCCAAAATGATACAGGGAAAAATAGGGACCAAAACATTGGTCTGTGCAATGTTTTAAATATATTAATAAAAACTATGGACTATATATATATATATATATATACAGTGGAGGAAATAATTATTTGACCCCTCACTGATTTTGTAAGTTTGTCCAATGACAAAGAAATGAAAAGTCTCAGAACAGTATCAATTCAATGGTAGGTTTATTTTAACAGTGGCAGATAGCACATCCAAAGGAAAATCGAAAAAATAACTTTAAATAAAAGATAGCAACTGATTTGCATTTCATTGAGTGAAATAAGTTTTTGAACCCCTACCAACCATTAAGAGTTCTGGCTCCCACAGAGTGGTTAGACACTTCTACTCAATTAGTCAACCTCATTAAGGACACCTGTCTTAACTAGTCACCTGTATAAAAGACACCTGTCCACAGAATCAATCAATCAAGCAGACTCCAAACTCTCCAACATGGGAAAGACCAAAGAGCTGTCCAAGGATGTCAGAGACAAAATTGTAGACCTGCACAAGGCTGGAATGGGCTACAAAACCATTAGCAAGAAGCTGGGAGAGAAGGTGACAACTGTTGGTGCGATTGTTCGAAAATGGAAGGAGCACAAAATGACCATCAATTGACCTCGCTCTGGGGCTCCACGCAAGATCTCACCTCGTGGGGTGTCAATGATTCTGAGAAAGGTGAAAAAGCATCCTAGAACTACACGGGAGGAGTTAGTTAATGACCTCAAATTAGCAGGGACCACAGTCACCAAGAAAACCATTGGAAACACATTACACCGCAATGGATTAAAATCCTGCAGGGCTCGCAAGGTCCCCCTGCTCAAGAAGGCACATGTGCAGGCCCGTCTGAAGTTTGCCAATGAACACCTGAATGATTCTGTGAGTGACTGGGAGAAGGTGCTGTGGTCTGATGAGACCAAAATAGAGCTCTTTGGCATTAACTCAACTCGCTGTGTTTGGAGGAAGAAAAATGCTGCCTATGACCCCCACAACACCGTCCCCACCGTCAAGCATGGGGGTGGAAACATTTTGCTTTGGGGGTGTTTTTCTGCTAAGGGCACAGGACAACTTATTCGCATTAACGGGAAAATGGACGGAGCCATGTATCGTGAAATCCTGAACGACAACCTCCTTCCCTCTGCCAGGAAACTGAAAATGGGTCGTGGATGGTTGTTCCAGCACGACAATGACCCAAAACATACAGCAAAGGCAACAAAGGAGTGGCTCAAGAAGAAGCACATTAAGGTCATGGAGTGGCCTAGTCAGTCTCCGGACCTTAATCCAATAGAAAACCTATGGAGGGAGCTCAAGCTCAGAGTTGCACAGAGACAGCCTCGAAACCTTAGGGATTTAGAGATGATCTGCAAAGAGGAGTGGACCAACATTCCTCCTAAAATGTGCGCAAACTTGGTCATCAATTACAAGAAACGTTTGACCTCTGTGCTTGCAAACAAGGGTTTTTCCACTAAGTATTAAGTCTTTTTTTGTTAGAGGGTTCAAAAACTTATTTCACTCAATGAAATGCAAATCAGTTGCTATCTTTTATTTAAAGTTATTTTTTCGATTTTCCTTTGGATGTGCTATCTGCCACTGTTAAAATAAACCTACCATTGAATTGATACTGTTCTGAGACTTTTCATTTCTTTGTCATTGGACAAACTTACAAAATCAGTGAGGGGTCAAATAATTATTTCCTCCACTGTATATATATATAACCTTGAAAGCAAGCAAGTTGCAGGTAAAACTGTTAGTCTCTTTGTTAAATGTATATTGAAGCAGTAGAATTCCTAATGAATGAGATAAAAGTGAGTGTAGGACTGGGCAGACCAGGAATGACTGACGTAGTTGGCCAGCCTAAAGTATATTGCAATATATAGACAAACAACCCCGGTTCTGCTTGCACAGAATGTCTTAAAGGAAAAATAAAGTCAAAGTCACTTGGGGGTGCCAAAATGTTAGGCACCCCCAAGTGACTTTGACCGCCTACCTTTTACCCCGGGCTGGTGCCCCTGTGAGGAAGGAACAGCACCAGCCCGGGGTAGCTGCCGGCGCTTCCTTGCTGCTGACTTGCTGCGCGCGCATGCGCAGTAGAGTGAAAAGCCGAACTTAAATGTTAAAGTCGGCTTTTCACTCTACTGCGCATGCGCCCACCACTGGCACTCAGGAAAAGGAAGCGAGGAAGACGGAAGCGCTGCGCTCCAGGTGCCCCGGGCTGGTGCTGTTTTCTCCTAACAGGGGCACCAGCCCGGGGTACGAGGTAAGCGGTTAAAGTCACTTGGGGGTGCCTAACATTTTGGCACCCCCAAGTGACTTTGACTTTCGTTTCCCTTTAATGTCCTTTATATATTGATAATGGGTGAGTGCAAAGGACCTCTATATAAATAATATATTACAGTGAAAGAATGTCCTTGATTTTTTTTACATAGATTCCTCTAGGCTGCATGGGAATGGATATCGGGAACATCTTCTCTGTTAGTCTAAATCAGTACTTTGCCACAGAAACCAAACTGTGTTGGCTATTTGCTGTATCCGTATGAACCCAGATGTATGCAAGGATTTATTTTTATTCAGAAAAGATGCGTAAGCCTGACAGGGCAAAAACTTGTCTTGCAGCTACTAAGTATCTTTTTTTAATCATTGGAGTATTTTGGGATGAATTCTGTTTTTTTAAAATTCAGAACAGCCACCACAAGCTTCAGTAAGTAACTAGGAGCACCTAGATACTAAGCAAGACCTACAAAATGTCTGTGTATTACTATACCTAAAAAGGCTCACCTATTCTTTGATTCTATGTGCCACTATTCCTCATGTTCCTAACAAACCATCCCACAGAATGGCCTCTGTAACAACTCTGTTTAGCCACCCTAAAGAATAGCATACATATTGAATGGTCAGAATTTAATAAATGGTCTCAGTTCATCAACTGCATCCGTTTCAGATTACCATTAGCCCAACTTTGTTCTTTTTGCATTTATCACATCCAAAATGCATTTCATTTTCATATTGCTTACACTGCCAGATGGTAAACTTGTTGAAGACACAAAGAAGCTGAATAAAACATACAGGAAATGTAATCAACGTAAACGAACTGGGAGCATTCACTTATTCCTTGCCACATGCACGCAATAGTTAGATAATAGTTATCTCTTCATTCTGTACTTTCATACAGAAATACACATATTAAAATATGTGAAAATAAAGATAGAAGGCAATGATTTATAATGTGAGACATACTGCTTTGGTAGCAAGGGTAATTAGGCATAGGGGTATACCTATGAGCTACAGTAGGAAATACAAATGTATTTAATAATATAGAATAGTGCCATATAGCACCAGCAAAGGAACCTCATACTTCAATCAATAGTTGAAAACCAAAGACATTCTGGGTGCGATCTGCCTGTAATATAATCACAATATAAATGTTCAAATTAATGCTTCTAAAAAGCAAGTTTGGAATCCCTGCTTTAATATCAATTAACCAGCAAATAATGTTAATGACCAGGCATGAGAAATTTCTACCATTGCTAAATACAAATATTGGTGGCGCTTCTGATCTGGCAAAAGCCAGATCCCAACTAAGCTGCATAGATCCATAGGTGGCATAACAATTCTACTGAGTGTATATATATATATACTGTGTATATATATATATATATATATATATATATATATATATATATGTATACATTTTTTTAACAGACTATGGTATGGTGATCCAAATTACAGAAAGACCCCAGGTCCCAAGCATTCTGGATAACAGCATTTTTTAAAGGAATAAAATAGGCATATATTATAAGTTATATAATATATACATATATATATATATATATATATATAATGTCCTTTTTTCACTGATAAGTCTGCAATGATTTTTGATACTAAATGTAAGGAATTTGACAAAGAAATAAGATTGTTGTAACCAGCAATTTAGGGATTTTAAAAAAAAAAAAAAAGGTAAGTGGGTTTATTTATTTATCACTTTAACAGCTTCCCGGAGATGCTGATTTAACTATGACCCTATTGTGACAGTATGTAAGCATGCTGGGAAAACTGCTCCCTCAATATGACAAAGAGTCATAAACCTATGTAAAAAGCAAAAGAATATTCCAAACTGTGTGAAAGGGGGAGCAGCAATTTGCCTCCCTTAATAGCTAATCAAATAGACAAAAAAATCAGTTTTGTTTTATTCATAGCATGACGTTTTTTTATTTATTTTTTTGTATGAATAACCCGAAAGCACCTGCTTGCATAACTACAAAAATAACAATGAAGGAGTCCAAACGCTACTAATGCATATTTTTCCTTATAAACGAATGCAAATCAGGCAGCAACTGGTATGTTGATGATTCAGTTTGTTCTATCTGCCTTCTGAATTATTGAAAAATACATTCCCTTTTATTGTTGCTATAACCTTGAAAAATATTTCTCTCTTCTATAACATTCTATTCCTTTAGAATGCAGGTGATTTCAGAACACATGTATTATTATTTGTCCGCAGTAATGCTCAAAGTAACATAAAATGTTTTTTTTATTGATTTTATACAGAACTGCCCATAATAATTCCTGGCCAATACAGCAGAAGTGTAAGATTTTCTTCAAGCCTGTTTTAACTTCCTACCATGTGCAGGTTGCAAATGGCTAAGAAGTTTCCATGTGTATGAGCCCTGACATACACAAACTCTTAATTTTAACATTTTTGTGATCCTTATTGGGGCTCGTCAGTGAAGTGCAGGGTTCTGTGATCAGCATACGAAGGGCAAGTGAAGTGGGCTGAGATTTACTGGTCTGTAGTTAAAGGGGAACTAAGAGTCTGAAGTGCTGTACAATAAACAACATAAACAATAAGCTGCTTTTCTGTTATATGTACAAATAAAAGCACCCAGCCCGGCTCCATTCCTTTACTTTCCCTTTGCACATGTTTGCTGTCGAGAGGCGTGTCCTCATGACATGCCACAGCAAATCAGCTTTCACTCTGTTCTGTCACTCAAACATTTCTGCGTCAATGACACAGACCAGGGAGCCAGAGATTCTGGAGGATGGTGGATGGGAGGTTGCTTTAATAATTAGCCATAACTTTGTAATGCTGCAAAAAATTTTAAAAGCTATAAATTGTCAAAATGTTTGTCCGGCCTTTATATTTTCAATATTATAAAAAAATTAACAATAGTTCCCCTTTACGATCTGACCATCTACCATTTCGTACAAATGGAACATGACAGTGGGATGCACAACTGTTGTATCACTATTAGCTAAATGCCCTGAAATTGCCCTCTGGTGATGTCTATAGGGATGGCATCTTATTTAAATGGTGTTATAAAAAAAGAAGTTAATTATAGTAATCACTAGCCCCTATGGATTTTATTACATTTTAGAATGATGTAGAGAACACTTGTTTTGAGTATATTTAGGATTTCCACCTGCACTCATTGTTATCCATCTTTTTAGCGGTGCCCTAATAAGAACACATTACTCATGTGACGTTTCAGGCACTTTGCCTTTGCAAACTGGTTCAATATTCCTGAGGGCAAACCCCTTCATTCATCAGAAATAAATTGTCACACACAGCTGGAAACTTAAAAACACAAACTGGCTTTAATAAAAGTCAAAGTGACGGAAACATTTCAATATGAGAGCTGTTCCTATTACTTGCTGAAATTCTAACACTATTTTGAGACCATTCGTGACCGTTCTTTTTTAACCATTTGCCATTGTGTAATCTGAAATGTAAAATTCTATTTGTACCCTGGAATGGGGATGCCTGGCAACCAGGGAGCAGATGAAATCTAGTCTCAGAATGATGAATTATATATAAATATTGTTACCATAATATTGTTATATAATGCTAATAAAAATTACCAACCGGTCATATTAATCATTTTTCACTGATAGGGCTGCTTTTGTAAGTAATTGTTACTTGCAGTTCCCAAACCTGACTGTTTTGCCAACCTGACTATCCCTTCTCAAACTGTCAGTTGAATTTCACTAACAGATTCCTGCTGCCCAAATATGGCAGCCCCCTTATAGGGGAACAAGGGGGATTCACATTCTTGCTGGTGGGATGGCATTTTGGGGAGATTAGTTCCTGTGGTAGCAAAGATTTATTGTGGGTGACTTATCTCTCTGTGTGTCAGTGCCCTTTCTGTTTATTCTCTGCTTAAAGGGGAACTAAACCCTAAAAATGAAGATGGCTAGAAATTCCACACTTTGTATACTAAAATTACTTCACTAGTCAAAAGTTTCAGCATCCTATAGTTTTAACGATATAGGTCTTTACAGTTGTCACAGGAGCTCCCCATCTGGTTTCTATTAAAACTCAATGTGCTCTGGGCAGCTGTTGAGAAGCTAAGCTTAGGCGTCATCACAAATTATTGTCATATAAACTGATGCTACAAGTCTGTTTATTCCCTTTGGATGCTAATATTACACTGGTTTCATAGCTGCCATGTAACGTGAATATGAATAAATGACTAATCAGCCTTATACTGTTACAATTATATTCTGTAACGGCAGTATATTGTGAGTCCGTTCCTAGGCTCAGGTAATTGACAGCAACACAGAGAATGTGTAGGTAATCAGCAGCAAAGATGATGGGGAGCTATTGGAGCATCTTTAGAGGCCTGATAAAGTGCTGTGGTTGCCTTGAGCTGTTACAGAAGCCCAAAACATCATGTACAACATTTCTAGCCTATTTCTTTAGTTAAGCTTTAGTTCTCTTTTAAGAACAATAAAACCCAGCAAGTAAGCCTTTTGGGAGAAAGTTTATTTTAAAAGAAACATTTTGTAGGTAGTTCTAGGTTTAACTTCTAACTACTTCAATGAATACAGATATTTTCATGGTAGCATATGGGTTTGAATGTAATGAAAAAGCAACTATAAGAGCAGCTGCTTTATAACAACCATTACTTTATTAAGTGCATAATTCCAAGGTAAATATCCTAAACAGATTCCAGCCCTGAAAGAGCTTACAGTTCAATTAGGGTTTATGCACTGGCTGATGAAGGATGATCAGAGGGAAGGGCTATTATTACTATTTGCCTGTGCAATAGAAATAGATGAAGCAGAAAGTAGTATCTAATAAATTTACATATCATGCATATTTATAGTTACATTTAGACAAATGTGCTCTTATTTTATTAACCATCCAGGTACACAATATTCTCTGGGAAAGTTTGAAAGCCTAGTATGTTGCATTAAAAAGGATATACTTTTGCATTTACATTAGACGGGACTATGGTAGGGAACTTAAGAAATTAAGGGTGACTGCTGGATATATATTCTTAACAAGATGTCTAACATGGTATTATTATTCAAGCTCCAGATCTTAAAAGATAGTGACACCAAATTAAACCTTTTTTACAACAGATACAGAAAAGACAAATGTGCTAAACCAGTTCTTTTCTTCAGTGTATACAGTAGAAGAGTGCCAAGTCCCACCCGATAGCTGCATTGTTGGCTCGCCTCAAACTAGTCAGTGGTTGATGCAGGATATGGTGCTTAAAGGTTTACACAAGATTAATGTGAACAAGGCACCAGGGCCAGATGGAATACACCCTCGGGTACTGAGAGAGCTTGGTTCAGTTTTACAGTGGCCTCTGTTTCTGATATTCTCTAATGTCATTCCTATATTTAAAAAGGGAATAAGCCTGGCAATTATAGGCCAGTAAGTCTGACATTAGTAGTGGCCAAGTTATTTGAGGGCTTGTTAAGGGATCACACACAAAATTATGTACTGGAGAATGGCATTATGAGCAGTAATCAGCATGGCTTTATGAAGGACAGGTCATGTCAGACAAATTTAATTTCTTTTTATAATGAGGTTAGTAAAAAGCTGGACAGTGGGGGTGCATGGATCTATTTGGATTTTGCCAAAACATTTGATACCGTGCTCCATAAACAACTGCTTTCTAGGATAAAGTCTATTGAAGTCTTAGTGAAGTTGTTTGCACATGGATAGGAAACTGGCTACAGGATCGGGTACAGAGGGTGGTTGTTAATGGTACATTCTCTACTTGGAATAAGGTTCTCAGTGGGGTCCCTCAGGGTTCTGTACTGGGTCCACTTCTGTTTAACTTGTTCATAAATGACTTAGGGGAGGGTATTATTAGCAATGTATCAGTGTTTGCAGATGACACAAAACTCTGCAGACCAGGCAATTCTATCCAGGATGTGGCATCCTTGCAGCAGGATCTTGACCAACTGGCAATCTGGGCAGCTAAGTGGCAGATGAGATTTAATGTGGATAAATGTAAGGTCGTGCACCTGGGATGTAAAAATATGCAAGCCACTTATACCCTTAATGGGACTTTACTAGGCAAATCCATAATGGAGAAGGACTTGGAGTCCTTGTAGATAATAAACTTGGCTGCTGTAGAAAGCAATGCCAGGCAGTCCCATCTAGAATATGCCGTGCGGTTTTGGTCTCCAGTGCTCAAACGGGACATTATTAGAGAGGGCCCAGAGAAAGGCAACTACACTGGTAAATGGTATGGAAAGTCTCAGTTATGAAGAAAGACTGGCCAAGTTGGGTCTGTTTACACTGGAGAAGAGGCGC
Source organism: Xenopus tropicalis (assembly GCF_000004195.4). Classification (NCBI taxonomy): domain Eukaryota; kingdom Metazoa; phylum Chordata; class Amphibia; order Anura; family Pipidae; genus Xenopus; species Xenopus tropicalis. The sequence continues at coordinate 41,146,176 of NC_030683.2, read as the reverse complement.
TTAAGGTGACATGATAACTATGTATAAATATATAAGGGGATCATATAATAACCTCTCTAATGCTTTATTTACCAGTAGGTCCTTCCAACTGATACAAGCGCACCCACTCTGTTAAGAAGAAAGGAGGTTCCGTTTAAATACTCGGAAAGGATTTTTTAATGTTAGAGTTGTGAGGTTGTGGAATTCCCTCCCTGTCGTACTGGCTGATACATTATATAGCTTTAAGAAGGGGTTTGATGGCTTTTTAGCAAGTGAGGGAATACAGGGGTATGGGGGATAGCTCTTAGTACAAGTTGATCCAGGGACTGGTACGATCAATATCTTGGAATCAGGAAGGAATTTTTTCCCCCTTTCCGGAAAATTAGAGAGGCTTCAGATGGGGTTTTTGCCTTCCTCTGGATCAACTAGCAGGTAGGCAGGTTATATATAGGCATTATGGTTAAACTTGATAAACGAATGTCTTTTTTTTAACCTAACTTACTATGTTACTATATATGTATGTATATATGTATGTATATCTTTATTTATAAAGCGCTACTTATGTACGCAGCGCTGTACAGTAGAATTCATTAATACAGACAGGGGGTTAAAGATAATGGATAAATACAAAAGATAATGGATAAATACAAAGTACAACAATAAATACAAATAAATACAAGGTGCAGTTGCAATAAGAGTCAGAAACACAAGATGAAGGAGGTCCCTGCCCCGTAGAGCTTACAATCTATATGGGAGGGGTAACTAACAGACACAAATAGGCAAATATAAGTGCTGTAGGTCACAGTGGGTTTTATATTTATCATAACATTGCCTTTGCATGCTCTTTACAATTTTGCCTTAAAATATGCCCGGTGCTTTCACATTACCTATCAGATCCCTCGTGTACCTCTATGAGGGGGCTCATTAGAAGCTATAACTGGCAGACTGAGAAGGGAAAGTCAGGTTGGCAAAACAGTCTTCAGGATCAGGGTTAAGAACATTTCTAAAGCAGAACTATCAGTGAAAAATGATCAACATGACCTATAGGTAACTTTTAATGTACATTAATGTTTTGAAGAGTAGTTTTTTAGAGTTAGTATCACTTTAACTAAACACATAAATCTTTATTTACAACAAGTGCGATTGCACTAAATTAAATACAAATGTTGCACGCACTGAAGCAGTTATATTTGCGACAGGCAACACTGCATCTAACCAGCCTGTACTGATAGAATGTGTGAAAGAAAGCGCCCCTATAAATGCTGGGAAACACTGGACATAGCAGTAATTCATGCAGTTTTAATGCCACATGCTAAAAGTGACACAATCCCTACTCTGAGATAGTAGCTGCAACTTTCAACCGAAATGCAAAAACATGCATGCACCATTGCATTTGCAGAGTTATTTGCCTCCAGAATACAGGGAAGGCAATGCAAAAGAAAATTAAGTTTATTTTTTAATGTTTTATTCAGCTCACCAAAAATCTGTGTTTTTTGCCCTTTCAAATTTTGATCTGGTCCCATTGAACATGTGACACAAGGCTCGTGTAGGCTTTGCACCTTGCTGCCATTAATCAAAAAAAAAAAGAACCTTGTTCGCTTTTATTTTTTTTTTTTTATTTTACCTTACTTGGTTAATTAATTGGTCTCCAGGGTTTCACACTCAGTTTCTCAGGCAACTAGAAGTCTTATCAACTGGAATCAAAGATTTAATCTTCAAAACACCTACAGAAACCTTAGATATAGGAATTTTTTACATATAATTGTGTCATTTGTGACAAAACCATAAGAACATCAATTTTTGCATACCCCCTCTGGACCTGACGTGGGTGTAAAGACATTACTTAACTGTATAAGCATTCAACTCTTAACTGTGATCAAAACAATATGACTACAAAGTACAGCATGGTATTCAGTTGGATATCCCAAAGGTTGCCCAATCTGTGGCTAGCTTAACTGGTACACCATGAACTTGGATGGTAAAGGGTCTGCCATTCCAACTACTACCTTATTATGTGTCATAGGGAACACAGCTCTAGCAGTCGAGAAGGCTAACTGTAGGTATACAAACAGAAAAGGTTAATGCAAAAGCTAAAAAAAACAAAAACAAACAAAAACAATGGAACCATTTTTTGAAAAATTTTACATGGTAATTAGATGTAATGTGACAATGTAAAATTTTCTATTTCTGCACCTCTCCAGTTTGGAATTTTAGGGGCTATCTGGTTGTTAGGGGACCAATTTAACCTAGCAACCAAGCAGTGGTATGAATAGAGGAGGGCCAAAATAGAAATATAGGTAATCAAAAGTAACAATAACAGTAAAATTGTAGCCTCAAAGAGCAATAGTTTTTTTGGTTTTGGTTGCTGGGGTCAGTGACCCCCATTTAAAAGTTGGAAAGAGTCAAAAGAAGAAATCATAATCTATAAAAAAAAAAAAAAAATAATAATAAAGACCAATTGAAAAGTTGCTAAGAATAGGTAATGATACTAAAAGTTAACTTGAAGGTGAAGAACCCCTTTAATCTGGTCTGAATAGCAGACTGGAACCAGGACATACAGTGGTGTGAAAAACTATTTGCCCCCTTCCTGATTTCTTATTCTTTTGCATGTTTGTCACACTTAAATGTTTCTGCTCATCAAAAACCGTTAACTATTAGTCAAAGATAACATAATTGAACAGAAAATGCAGTTTTTAAATGAAGGTTTACGTTATTAAGGGAGAAAAAAAACTCCAAATCTACATGGCCCTGTGTGAAAAAGTGATTGCCCCCCTTGTTAAAAAATAACTTAACTGTGGTTTATCACACCTGAGTTCAATTCCTGTAGTCACCCCCAGGCCTGATTACTGCCACACCTGTTTCTATCAAGAAATCACTTAAATAGGAGCTACCTGACACAGAGAAGTAGACCAAAAGCACATCAAAAGCTAGACATCATGCCAAGATCCAAAGAAATTCAGGAACAAATGAGAACAAAAGTAATTGAGATCTATCAGTCTGGTAAAGGTTATAAAGCCATTTCTAAAGCTTTGGGACTCCAGCGAACCACAGTGAGAGCCATTATCCACAAATGGCAAAAACATGGAACAGTGGTGAACCTTCCCAGGAGTGGCCGGCCGACCAAAATTACCCCAAGAGCGCAGAGACAACTCATCCGAGAGGCCACAAAAGACCCCAGGACAACATCTAAAGAACTGCAGGCCTCACTTGCCACAATTAAGGTCAGTGTTCATGACTCCACCATAAGAAAGAGACTGGGCAAAAACGGCCTGCATGGCAGATTTCCAAGGCGCAAACCACTTTTAAGCAAAAAGAACATTAAGGCTCGTCTCAATTTTGCTAAAAAACATCTCAATGATTGCCAAGACTTTTGGGAAAATACCTTGTGGACCGACGAGACAAAAGTTGAACTTTTTGGAAGGTGCGTGTCCCGTTACATCTGGCGTAAAAGTAACACAGCATTTCAGAAAAAGAACATCATACCAACAGTAAAATATGGTGGTGGTAGTGTGATGGTCTGGGGTTGTTTTGCTGCTTCAGGACCTGGAAGGCTTGCTGTGATAGATGGAACCATGAATTGTACTGTCTACCAAAAAATCCTGAAGGAGAATGTCCGGCCATCTGTTCGTCAACTCAAGCTGAAGCGATCTTGGGTGCTGCAGCAGGACAATGACCCAAAACACACCAGCAAATCCACCTCTGAATGGCTGAAGAAAAACAAAATGAAGACTTTGGAGTGGCCTAGTCCTGACCTGAATCCTATTGAGATGTTGTGGCATGACCTTAAAAAGGCGGTTCATGCTAGAAAACCCTCAAATAAAGCTGAATTACAACAATTCTGCAAAGATGAGTGGGCCAAAATTCCTCCAGAGCGCTGTAAAAGACTCGTTGCAAGTTATCGCAAACGCTTGATTGCAGTTATTGCTGCTAAGGGTGGCCCAACCAGTTATTAGGTTCAGGGGGCAATTACTTTTTCACACAGGGCCATGTAGGTTTGGATTTTTTTTCTCCCTAAATAATAAAAACCCTCATTTAAAAACTGCATTTTGTGTTTACTTGTGTTATCTTTGACTAATAGTTAAATGTGTTTGATGATCAGAAACATTTTGTGTGACAAACATGCAAAAGAATAAGAAATCAGGACAAATAGTTTTTCACACCCCTGTAAATTGAGAAATAGAGAAAAAGAGATGGAGATGGCTGAGGTATAGTGAGTGTTGAAGCGGATGGCAAATGCCTAGGTGGTCCCTGCAGAGAGGCATCTTGGTTGGCATTCACTAGGGCTGTGGATGGCCTTAGACCTGTAGCATCTTGGGCATTATGTATTAAAGCAGTTGTGGTGCTGTTATGACAAAAATTATCTAAATAATTATGAGGAGAATGATGTTTGTTGGTGATAAAAATTGTAAGCGGCCCATGCGTTTTGCAGCAGTTTTAGAAGTATTCTTTTTTTTTGCTTTTCCTCCATCAATGAGACAAGTTCCTTCTCAGCTGAGGCTATCCAGATGTGAAAGCAGAGCTGACGGATAAGGACAGGCTATGTGCTGTAGTCTCTGGTGGCTTCTTTGTCCGTAGTAATAATAATACATGCTATTATCGCAGAACTGGAAGCGTCAAACGGCTTTTGGCATGTCTGTGTTGTACGACGTGGGTAAACAGAGTAGCAAGATGGCCTCCACTAGAAGAGGGAGGTGGAAGTTCGGCTAGTTGCTTGGGACGCAACATGCCTGCCACCTGGAACACATGCAAGCCTCATTTAAATCTTGGTATGCAGCCAGTTGCCGTCTGCGGCATATGGTATGCTTGTGTGGCGAAAGACACTACGCTGTTCGATAAGCAATAGTGTAGGCTCAAGCTGATATTGTTTGATTGCAGGAGCACCTAAACGTTTCCTATTTAATATGCCGTATATATATAGTGAGTACTCATGTAGGGCTTTAATTGGGAATGTGACCTACATTCCATATTCCGTTTTTTTTTTAAATACAGTGGTGTGAAAAACTATTTGCCCCCTTCCTGATTTCTTATTCTTTTGCATGTTTGTCACACAAAATGTTTCTGATCATCAAACACATTTAACTATTAGTCAAAGATAACACAAGTAAACACAAAATGCAGTTTTTAAATGAGGGTTTTTATTATTTAGGGAGAAAAAAAATCCAAACCTACATGGCCCTGTGTGAAAAAGTAATTGCCCCCTGAACCTAATAACTGGTTGGGCCACCCTTAGCAGCAATAACTGCAATCAAGCGTTTGCGATACAGCGCTCTGGAGGAATTTTGGCCCACTCAACTTTGCAGAATTGTTGTAATTCAGCTTTGAGGGTTTTCTAGCATGAACCGCCTTTTTAAGGTCATGCAACAAACATCTCAATAGGATTCAGGTCCGGACTTTGACTAGGCCACTCCAAAGTCTTCATTTTGTTTTTCTTCAGCCATTCAGAGGTGGATTTGCTGGTGGGTTTTGGGTCATTGTCCTGCTGCAGCACCCAAGATCGCTTTAGCTTGAGTTGACGAACAGATGGCCGGACATTCTCCTTCAGGATTTTTTGGTAGACAGTACAATTCATGGTTCCATCTATCACAGCAAGCCTTCCAGGTCCTGAAGCAGCAAAACAACCCCAGACCATCACACTACCACCACCATATTTTACTGTTGATATGATGTTCTTTTTCTGAAATGCTGTGTTACTTTTACGCCAGATGTAACGGGACAAGCACCTTCCAAAAAGTTCAACTTTTGTCTCGTCGGTCCACAAGGTATTTTCCCAAAAGTCTTGGCAATCATTGAGATGTTTTTTAGCAAAATTGAGACGAGCCATAATGTTCTTTTTGCTTAAAAGTGGTTTGCGCCGTTTTTGCCCAGTCTCTTTCTTATGGTGGAGTCGTGAACACTGACCTTAATTGAGGCAAGTGAGGCCTGCAGTTCTTTAGATGTTGTCCTGGGGTCTTTTGTGGCCTCTCGGATGAGTTGTCTCTGCGCTCTTGGGGTAATTTTGGTCGGCCGGCCACTCCTGGGAAGGATCCCCACTGTTCCATGTTTTTGCCATTTGTGGATAATGGCTCTCACTGTGGTTCGCTGGAGTCCCAAAGCTTTACAAATGGCTTTATAACCTTTACCAGACTGATAGACCTCAATTACTTTTGTTCTCATTTGTTCCTGAATTTCTTTGGATCTTGGCATGATGTCTAGCTTTTGAGGTGCTTTTGGTCTACTTCTCTGTGTCAGGTAGCTCCTATTTAAGTGATTTCTTGATTGAAACAGGTGTGGCAGTAATCAGGCCTGGGGGTGACTACAGAAATTGAACTCAGGTGTGATAAACCACAGTTAAGTTATTTTTTAACAAGGGGGGCAATCACTTTTTCACACAGGGCCATGTAGATTTGGAGTTTTTTTTCTCCCTTAATAACGTAAACCTTCATTTAAAAACTGCATTTTGTGTTCAATTATGTTATCTTTGACTAATAGTTAATGGTTTTTGATGAGCAGAAACATTTAAGTGTGACAAACATGCAAAAGAATAAGAAATCAGGAAGGGGGCAAATAGTTTTTCACACCACTGTATTTGGTACTTGATTTTATTTTACAGACACTGTTTGACTTGTTGAGCTCATATGGATATGTGTATCAAATAAAACATTGTAATTAAGGACAATTTGCTGATAAAATCTGTATTTTATCTTTCTATATTATGGAATGGTGTTATTTTGTAGTATGCCTGTAGACGGCGATCTACGAGATTCAATAAAAATTAAGTGGCAATCCACAACATAGCTTGAAAAAGGGCCATGTCAGAGCCTGAAACGTTGCTCGTTGTTGGAGATCTTAAATTTCCAATAAAAGCTTTTTAAACTCACAAGTATTTCTTTTGACTTTGTTATATAATATTGCAATAGAAGGAGAATATGCTGCCTCCAAGGCAGGACAAACTAAAAAAACTAAAGGAGGAGGTGGAAATATCAAGGAAAGTTAGTTTGTCCTGCCTATGGAGAGGAGCAACTGACAGGTAGAGCCATACGCAGAAAGACCATGCGTTAATGAGCCCTTGTCATTACCACCTTGCCCCTGTCACTGCTAAGCTCTGTATCTGATTTTCTATTTGGCAAAAGGCGCAGAAAGCAGAACACACTAACCAAGACATAGACACAAGGGCATTGTGTACAGGTCTCTAAAAGTCGCCATTTTGCAACCCATACCAGACAAATATAATAAAATGTCAAAAGTTAGGCCTTCATCTAGTAACCCATAGAAACCTAACAAATGTGTATTATTAAGCAGCTCCAAGAGAAGTTGCAAACTTTTTCCATTATTCCATTATGCCCCTGCCCTTGTGGTAAATAAGGCCCTTCATATTCTGCAGAATAAACAATGGCATTTTAAAATATAATTTTTTAAATTAATTATCGACCAGAAAGAGTACCCACACTTCAGAATGTTCAGAATGTCAAGCCCCATAATATTTGTTTCAGAAAAATTCTGTATGCTTCCAATTCCACTGTTTACAAGGTCAGACAAGCGTGCAATGTAAAAAGCGGGGGAGAAAAGAAAACCAGCATGGCATTTGCTACAGGAATTAAACATTACAGAATACGCTAGAAAAATGCACACACAAAAAAAGTTATTCATTGACGCTTGGCAATCATTAATTTTTCCTCACGTTTCTATTTGTATTTCATCCTCCAGATGCAAATACAAAACGCTGCTTGTAAAATCCATAAACATGAGCTCTCAGACATAATGCACTGCTTGTTTTTGCAGAACCATTAAAAGCAACAAAGCTAAATTCAAAGCCATCCTCAGCACAGTGATGCACTGTCTAGAATTAGAGCTGCAAGTTGCTTCTTGACTGCAAATTAAGTAAATATAGCAAAAGAAGAGACATTCGATGTTAGCAAAATAAAAAAAACAACTCTGGCTTCCAAAAAATTACAAAGTCGCATCTGCAACAACTTGTGTGTTACAGCTAGGCCAATGGCAAAACTGAACTGCCTTATTAAGCAATTAACATTCTGGATCTACCACAAACTACTCCCACTAAATATGCAAACGGCAAAATGAAGCCATTCTCCTACGGTACAGTTTATTATGCCAGACATTATTTTTAAAGCTATCCTGAGTTAATTAGTGCAAATCAGAGTAGAGAACTGGTGCAACTGCTTCAACAGTAAAATATAAAACCAAATATAAATCCAATCTAATTAACATCACATTTCTTACTTTTACCTCCTAGCAATAATTCTGTAATCAGCTTTAATTGTTTGGATGGTTACCTGGTCTTCGTTCGTTAAGATTCACACAGGCAATTGGGACTATTTCCATTAGTCTATTTTCATTAGCTAATTTCATCCTGAATAGGGACTTGTGGAGCAATTTGCTTTTGTTTTGCTTCTGGCTTCAAATGTGCGGCCTATTCGGTCTCTAGTTTCTGCAATTAAGCTGACTAATTGGGTATGAAAAAAATAATATGTATTAAACATTCATGAGTGGGTTGCTGCAGTGTCGTGTAAATTGCACTTGCAGAAGAAAAGGCAAAGTTCCATTTTGTTCATTTACATGAGAAACTGTACCAGAGAAATCATTAAGCCAGATTCATGAGCTCAAGAACAAGGTACTTACATGGACACAAAAATTAACATGCATTAACAAAATTCAAAAAAGTGCTTGTGCGCACACCAGCTCCTTGCACTTGAAAGTGCTTGTGGGGAGCAGCAAAGCACCCAGCCAGCCTGCTGTGATAAAGTACAAGTTTGCTCACTGGCGTAAAAGATCCCTGGAATTACCACTAGCATGCTGCACCAATAGTCGCTATTGACTTGCAAGAAAAATAAGATGCTTATTACAAATTTGTGTGGAGCAACAGTTTGGGGGGGAAACACAGAACTATGGGTATTAAACATGGCAATTTGTGTCCAAAATTTGCACTTAAAATGTTATGATGTTTGCAGTGCTAATCAAGCAGTTACAAGTTTCCACAGTGTTGCAAGGTCGTCATTCTGATGATTTACCCACAAATGAAAACATCAATGATTGAATGCTGTATTTTCTGACATTGCGTAATTTTCCAGCTATACTGTTGTATGGGAGAACTACGTTGTTCATCTACATTAATGACGCAACGGCCTTTTTGGCAGCCTATGTGATCTTAACCTTTCAAACACAAGGCTAAGTGCTCTTTTTGTAACTTATGCTGTTAGAGATTTGAAGTTAGTCATAAAGCAAAATAGGACTGCTCCTTTTTTTTAAAAAAAAAAAAAAAATTGTATTCACATTACAGACAATGCAAAATATTGGCAGGATACCTTTTTCCAGAAATAAGTGAAATGATTGTCCAAAAATGTTGCACTTTAACTTTAAAAAAAATATCAAGCAAGTATAAAATATTAAACTAATCTTGGCTTGGCACAAGCAGGTTCTCACAACTAAGGGTCTCATTAAAATAAAGCTCTTTTTCTGCACTAAAATGGCCTCCAAACGAAAATTTCTGCATTTGCAGAAACTACTTCTGCCTGGGACCTGTGCTCTTGCACCTAGTAGTAGCTAAAAATACTGTGTGAGATAGAGAACAAAAAGTCAGTGGGCATAGAGCCCTGTTCTTACAGTTGCTGTAAGGATACTCACATTTCTTGCTTCTCAACGCACCCCCATTTTGCTGCGGAGTCATCACGTTCTTGCGGGCAGTCGTTGTGTGCATGTATGTGTGTGGGCACTTTGTCACAGCGTGATGTACCATTCGGGGAGTGGTGCCAAATTTGCCACTTCTTAAGGAAGTGGGACATGAAGCTCTGTGCCTGGTTATCTAAGAGCGTTCCTAAAAGCCTACCGTATTGCCTTGTTGTTTCCCATTATCAGACCCTTGCCTGCCTTCTGACTTTGAACCTTTGCCTCCCATCCTTTAGGCCAATTTGGCAGCTTACCCCCCCCCCCCCCCGTGCATGGGCACCAACAACGGGCCTCCCCGACTGAAATCTGGCAGATGTTGATCTGGCAAGTTGATTTTTCCATTGGATCGGGGACCACATCGGCTCGTTGATGTGATCCCCAAACTGACAGCGCCTATGCCCACCATTTTAATTCGATTGTTTGGCCTGATATCGCCCGCCTGTAGGCAAAAAGTCCACCAGGTAATTCACTCAGGCACCATGAGCAAAGAGGCTGACTCTGAGAAATCTCTTGAAGGTTGCCTTCAAATAAGCAAATAGCTGGAGATAATCCTATTAGAGTTTGCAGTTTTATATCACTGATAATACTTTGTGTAAGCAAATTCTATCTACTATGTATAATGCTGATAAAAACATATCATTAGATAAATTAACATTTTTGATATTAATCCCTAATAGGAGACAGCCTCAGAAAATATGGCTAGTGTCCTGGTATATCTGGCTCATAAATGAGTATTTCAGTTCTTCACAGGAGAATATTTTTCACATTTGATTTTCACTGAAAAGTAGTCCAAGTGGTACTACCAATAAATCAAAGTTTATACGAAACCCTTTATCTTTTATACGAACACAAAGCCTTCTTGGCTCATTTGTCAGAAAATTCTTACTGCCTATTAAGAGCTGTAAGCTATGCATTTTATTATGCAAACCAAGCTTACAGCTCAGAACGAAAAGATTCTATAGTACTATAACAAGTTACTGCTCTAGATCCCCAAAGGCACATTTCTAAAGGAAATGATCTAACTTGAAGAGTCAGAATACAGCAGGTACCGGCTAGCAGACAAATGTATCAAAGCAAGTAAAATTGGCGATATCTGAATCAATGCTCTAGAGACCAATGCCTCAAGACTATGAATAATAGCTGAACATTTCTGTAAGGCTTGGGGAGGAGAAAACTAATAAACATCTATGGAGCAGGATGAAGTCAAGCTAAGTTTCTTGTATGCAGAGGCCAGAAAATCAGCATATGCAAAGCTCTGGGATCCTCAATAGACTGCTTTACAAAAATATTTTATGTGCACTAATTTCATTATAATATCATTTAACATGTACCATGTTACATAATACATTAAGAAATCTATAAGGGGAGAATGTATTGAAAGAAAGCAATTACCACAATGTCAGACAGAGTATATTGTCTACATTGCTGTTATTCACTGTACTATTATTATGTTTCTCTTTGTCCCTTCTCCTCTTTACTCTACACAGACACCATCTACTGGCTGTTATTCTCACAGATTCACCACTATTGATCTTTCCTATAATTCTATCCTAGCGTTTATATGAATAAGAACACTAAATCTATATGAAGTAGAATTAATGCTCTGCAAAGAATTAGGCTAGAAACACTACATTTTATGTTTTGGGGTTCCGTTCCAGCCAAAGGCAACCACAGGCCTTTAGCAGGGAAGGTCTGTGCCTCTAATACACTCAGTAGCCCCCCATCTACTTTTCTGCTGATTCACTGCACATCCTCTGTGCCTGTCACTTACCTGAGCTTAGGGACTGACAATATATAGAATACAATAGTCACTATTCAAGGCTGATCAGTAATAACTTCAGCTTATTACATAGCACCACTGCTTTCTACCTTACAACTGATTAATAATCAGCCCTGTAGCATTATATTCTATAACAGATATAACCTCACTTTACCTTATGTGAATTTCTAATGGCCCCTATATTTTGCTCCTTAACAATTTCTCAGAAAACACAGATCATGGGCAGTGCAAGATATGGCCTAAAAAGTAGCAGGACGGAAGCTGCTGCAGACAACCTTAAAGGCATTACTGCTATAGGGTTGCTGAACTATATTGTTTTTAGGCTTTAACTCACCTTTAAACAGGCACTGTGGGAAAGTTCCCATAATGCCTCACTCCTGCACAGAGACCCAGACCGGTGTACTGTACATGCTCAGTTTGTAAGACTAAGAGTAAGCTTCCTGCTGATTGGCTCAGATCCACATTCCTAAGGGAGGGAGTAAGTTCTTAGAATTCTTGATGGAGGGGGGAGCAGGAGAGGGAAGAGAGCTGTGTGTCTCTGGCACAGAAAAACAGACACGATAAATCTTTTGACAGAGAACTCAGTGCAGCGTTTCTGTGAGTGCTTATGGCTGTATTTACATAGACCTTTCTGATAAAGCTTACTTAGTTTTTACCTTTCTTTCTCCTTTAAAGGGTTTGCAGCTGTAGAATAAATGACAAAGTGCTATCACCCCAGCTGTGTGATCAGTAGTGATAGAAGAAACATGGTGACAAGAAAAATGGATAAACCAGAGTTATTGCAATTTGATAATATACATTCTGTTACTGTTTATATGGAAATGTGAATTTCAACCAGGCACTTGAAGCTTCTGTAAACAATGGCTAGAAATATAGTTATTAACCATAGGTATCTAATAGTGATGTGCAGGTCAGGAAAAACTGAACCTGACCCATAACCTGCAAAATGTTCTCACTGTAAAACCTGCCCCCAATATATCCCAATGTCTTCCCTCTCAATCCCCTACTTCTATGTGTGCCTCTGGCTCACATGGAGAGGGAATCTTTGGGAGCAGAGGAGGAGTGAGACCCACATCCAAAAGGTTGCCCAAATTTTAAGCTGAACCCATCCAACCTGAAGTTTTGAGTCAACCTGCACATTAAAGTATTTAGCTTCAGATATATTAAACACAAATTAAAAGAACATAAGAGAGATACAATTGCAGCAGAAGATATGGCTGGCTCACAGCTACAGATATTGTCAGATATGATGCCTCAGATTATCTGTATGTAGTGTGAATAGCTTGTAAAGATTTTTTTATTCCATTGATATTAATTTTATCTGTGATCAAACAGGATAGAACATTTTGGTTGCATCTTCTTGTTTGTATGACAGTAATTGTATGTGTTTGGCCAATCTTATATCAAGATTTCCAGATTATATTCTGACTGGTGGTTCCCAAAGACTGTCATAGCCCTAAATGCTACCTCCACTTGCTTGGCCCATCTGATAACCAAGTTATTCAATGAACAATCAGACCTCCCAGATACCATTAAGATACAAGGGGTCATTTACTTTGAACCCACATGCAAGTTCAAGAGTACAAGGGGTACAAAAGCACTTGCCTGAAGAGTCTCAAGGCAGACCTGTCCTTACCAGCTGCTGTAAAGCAGCAAGAACAAGGCTCCATGTAATGTAGTTTTGTAGATGCCTGTGACATTACATTAGTACGATTCTATTCTGGAGTACTGCTCGAGTTCTCTGCCCACTGGATATATTACCAAAGCCAAACCTTGGCAAGTAAATAATGGGAAAAATAATACATAACACGGAAATATTCAATTATCAACCAATTAGTCCAAGTAGTTAATGATTTGGAAAAAATATACAGCAGCTGCTTCCCAGTAAACAGATGTCCACATAATCCTGAGGTTGCACATGCGCGAGGTACCCATAAAACAATAACCAACATTATTCATCTCCGATACCACTTGTTTGGTGAAACAGAAAATGTATCTTTCGTTTTTACTTTACTGAAGTCTCATGTTTTATATGACAGTTATTAAGATATATATATATATATATATATATATATATAGTTCCAGTACTGGAAGCACACCACATACAAAGTGGTAATTGCCCGGGTGCTCATGCAAAGAAATACAAATAAAGGAGCAATGAAGGCCAGCACTCACGGGTCTTTGAGAAATAACATGTCAACAAAAATAAAAAAATATACAAAAAGTTGTGACTACATGGTTTTTTTATTTTTTCCGACATTTCAGTTCCTAACAGGAACTTTCATCAGGGAAAATATTTTTTTATTTTTGTTGACATGTTATTTCTCAAAGACCCGTGAGTGCTGACCTTCATTGCTCCTTTATATATATATATATATATATATATATATATATATATATATATATATATATATATATTATTAGTGAATGCACTCTTTTTCTATACTGTGTGGGGTGGGGGTGCTTGGCAATAATAATCATATAAAGAAACCAAAAAGCCTGTGCTGCCATTATTAATGTACAAATATATGTATGATTTTATTGCAACTGATGTTTTGGTCTGCATTAGGACCAAAACACAGGACAGTGTGTGTGGAAATGATATCAGTTCTGTTCTAATGCACACATCACCAAAAATGGTATTCATTAGGTATAGGTATATCAACTTGATTCATTAGGTATAAATCACGGCGTAGGCACAATATGCAACAGGGAATAATACTTCTTCTAGGCAAGTCTGAATTACAGGTTCTCCTTGCGTCCATGCACCCTATTACTTGCACCTTGCATGCAATTCATCAAAGCAGGCTGAAGTATTATGCTGGCACTAGGCGCAAGTGGCATGTATAGACACAAGTGCTTTTGTAAATAGCATTTAAATGCACATAGTTTTACCCTTCTGAATTAGTTAATGAATAAGACTTGTGGGTAACAATATGGGAACTTATCTACTGAAGGTATTGGCTAGTGAATCTGCTCCTTATTGTGTGTAACACTAACTAACTGCCAGTGGAAAGTACCTTAAAAGAGACATATAGCATACGTTAAAATCCCCATAATCTTATAGGCAATAATAAATAATATTTGTCAACTTTCACTGTGGGCTAAAAATGATCACTAACTTTAAAAATGTTACAGTTTCAAATGAGGGCTGGCCATGTCATAACAGTCCCTCCCAGAAGCACAGTGGGAAGAGGATACAGTTCTGTATTCACACAAGCAAATACAGGCTTCAGTTCCCTATCAGGTCAGCCTAGCTGCTGATTGGTTCCTATACTACAGTGCAATGTGCTGAGTGCTGCCGCTCCCCTGCGCAGTGTGGGAAAGGAGGCAGCAGGAAAAGGAACACATGGCCGGGACTAGTAGGGTTTTTGGGGAAATTTTTAATAAATCAGCTCAAAAAACAATTTTTTAAACCACATTTCTTTTATATTTAGAGAAGTATAATGCACATTCTTGTTCTTTACACAATATGTTTCCTTTAAACACACACGAAAAATTAGAGGAGTAAATAAAAAAAAAAATTAAATGGTGTAATTGGTCTCAGAAATAAGTTTTCACATTACATCTATCCCATTGCAAATGTAAACTTGAAGGGGACTCTGGAGTCCAGTGGCCTATGAACATCCCCCAGTATATTTGATATGAGGATATGAAGATCAAGAGGCAATGATCAACCAAGGTTTAGGTAACAGAGACAATAATTTCCGTAGAGCATTAGGCCTGGGGAGCACTGCATTCTAGTTACATCTCAAATCACAGATTTAACACTAATTCATTTCTGTTCATGTTCTTTACTGACCTTTAACACATTTCTCGCATCAAAGGATTCTCTCTCCCTCTGGCCTGGCTTTCCAGCAGATATGCTACTTCTCTCTTCAGCTGTAAAAGGAGACATAGGGATACCGTCATTACCTGTCCAACTCTGAAGCTAAAAGAAGTAGTTATCTTTTGCAACAGGAAATAATTAAGTATTGCAAGTAGAGCGACCAAAAGCTGAAGCATATGGTAAAGGAATGCAGTGCAGGATATAGCATATAATGACAAATACACATTTTCTTCAGTGAATTATCAGAACTTTCTGGAGTCTGCATCTAAAATTCTTTTAATTCTGTAATACTTTTAACCTTTATATTATAAAAGCAATTGCAAAATACATAATTATCAGGCTATGTTGATCCTGCATTTATTGTTCAAATTGCTTCAGCAGCCAGTTTACAAAGCAACGGAATATAAATACATGGTTATACACATAGTGCCATGCAATAGCACAGTCCCAAAGGAATGCTTTCTTTGCAAAGTAAAGAAAAATAATTCCAGTTTTTCAGCACTTATTCACTGAACTTATTTACTACAGTCAATCCACACTCACCAGCACACCCTGGCCTTTCCACTCTGTTCCACCTGGTGCACAGAACTTTTAGAGACGTCGGTACTCTCCACCACGATCCAAAATTGCACAAAATACCGGCACAACAGGATTTGTTTTAGCGGGATAAACCCTGCTGATTTTAATAGTAGCAAACCATGGTTTGCTACTATTAAAATCAGCAGGGTTTATCCCGCTAAAACAAATCCTGTTGTGCCGGTATTTTGTGCAATTTTGGATCTTATTTACTACAGTTACAGTGCAATAACTGATGCAAAGAACCATATCTGTCCACAATGTACCTTCATCCCCTGTATTACAGTCACTGCTCTTAAACGCAAATCTTTATACTGTTAGAATTGAATAAAATAAGAATTTGTGCCTAACATGGCACACTGGTAGGCACAACTTGTAACAGCCATATGACCAGGGTCATAACACCTCAACCCAAAGATATTCACTTGCACACCCATTAAATGTGAAATGTAGAGTGTACGCAGGGCTCCCATGTGTTACTGAGTGCTGCATGCTGTGCCTTTTACTAGATATGCCAATAAAGGCGCCTGCTAGCATAAAGGCTAAGTGAACAGTGCTTAATGTGGCTTCATTCTGAATGTCTTAGAGCACCAGGTGCAGGATGAAAATCTTTCAGGTGTATTGACAGTTGTGATACTGACTTGCTTCTGCAAGTTATAATGCATTGCTATGCCAACGATATCAGCATTGCACAAATTACAAAATAAAAACGAACGGGAATTTTCAAATGGTAATACTAATAAAAAACACATTTTATTCAGTTAGGTACTATAAAGAGAAAATGCATGGGTGAATTTCACAGTGTAATGAATTGTCTCTGTGTTCTAAGAAGCAAACTTGGCAGTATTATGCAAAGGACAAATATAATACAAATCAACGCTCAATGAAGGAATGGCTCTCAATTTGCTCGGGATACAAAACGAATGATTTATGTCAGTGCTGTCCAACTTGCAGTGAACTGAATATTTTAATCAACACTTGTTTTAAAAAAAGGTTTATATTACACAAAGGTGTGTATTTATTACCACTGGAGACAAACATCACCGGTGATGTTGCCCATTTTCAAGAGAAATGATTTAGGTCTTTATCTGCCTTTCACAGTAGATGAAGTACAGGTATGGGACCTGTTATCCAGAATGCTCGGGACCTGGGGGTTTTCGGATAAGGGGTCTTTCCACAATTTTGGACCTTAAGTCTGCTAAAAAAAATTATTTAAACAGTAATTATTTTCTAAATATTAAATAAATTAATAACAATTTTTAGAGTTGCATGATGTTGTTCTGTTTGTGGAAGTAAGCAAAGCACACAGACACACAGGTCTATGCTGTTTGAGACTTGGGATGAATGTTTATTTGTTCTAGATTAGAGTGATATCTGGGAAAGCATTTGTTTAATCTCCTAGATATTACAGGATCTTTAGGATTAGGCTGACATGACAACACTTTTATATACAGTGGCTTGCAAAAGTATTCGGCCCCCTTGAACTTTTCCACATTTTGTCACATTACAGCCACAAACATCAATTTTATTGGAATTCCACGTGAAAGACCAATACAAAGTGGTGTACACATGAGAAGTGGAATGAAAATCATACATGATTCCAAACATTTTTTACAAATAAATAACTGCAAAGTGGGGTGTGCGTAATTATTCAGCCCCCTTTGGTCTGAGTGCAGTCAGTTGCCCATAGACATTGCCTGATGAGTGCTAATGACTAAATAGAGTGCACCTGTGTGTAATCTAATGTCAGTACAAATACAGCTGCTCTGTGACGGCCTCAGAGGTTGTCTAAGAGAATATTGGGAGCAACAACACCATGAAGTCCAAAGAACACACCAGACAGGTCAGGGATAACGTTATTGAGACATTTAAAGCAGGCTTAGGCTACAAAAAGATTTCTAAAGCCTTCAACATCCCACGGAGCACTGTTCAAGCGATCATTCAGAAATGGAAGGAGTATGGCACAACTGTAAACCTACCAAGACAAGGCCGTCCACTTAAACTCACAGGCCGAACAAGGTGACTCTGGACGAGCTGCAGAGATCTACAGCTCAGGTGGGGGAATCTGTCCATAGGGCAACTATTAGTCGTGCACTGCACAAAGTTGGCCTTTATGGAAAAGTGGCAAGAAGAAAGCCATTGTTAACAGAAAACCATAAGAAGTCCTGTTTGCAGTTTGCCACAAGCCATGTGGGGGACACAGCAAACATGTTGAAGAAGGTGCTCTGGTCAGATGAGACCAAAATGGAACTTTTTGGCCAAAATGCAAAACGCTATGTGTGGCGGAAAACTAATACTGCACATCACTCTGAACACACCATCCCCACTGTCAAATATGGTGGTGGCAGCATCATGCTCTGGGGGTGCTTCTCTTCAGCAGGGACAGGGAAGCTGGTCAGAGTTGATGGGAAGATGGATGGAGCCAAATACAGGGCAATCTTGGAAGAAAACCTCTTGGAGTCTGCAAAAGACTTGAGACTGGGGCGGAGGAGGTTCACCTTCCAGCAGGACAACGACCCTAAACATAAAGCCAGGGCAACAATGGAATGGTTTAAAACAAAACATATCCATGTGTTAGAATGGCCCAGTCAAAGTCCAGATCTAAATCCAATCGAGAATCTGTGGCAAGATCTGAAAATTGCTGTTCACAAACGCTGTCCATCTAATCTGGAGCTGTTTTGCAAAGAAGAATAGGCAAGGATTTCAGTGTCTAGATGTGCAAAGCTGGTAGAGACATACCCTAAAAGTCTGGCAGCTGTAATTGCAGCAAAAGGTGCTTATACAAAGTATTGACTCAGGGGGCTGAATAATTACGCACACCCCACTTTGCAGTTATTTATTTGTAAAAAATGTTTGGAATCATGTATGATTTTCGTTCCACTTCTCACGTGTACACCACTTTGTATTGGTCTTTCACGTGGAATTCCAATAAAATTGATTCATGTTTGTGGCTGTAATGTGACAAAATGTGGAAAAGTTCAAGGGGGCCGAATACTTTTGCAAGCCACTGTATCTCTAACATTTTACTATTAGCTAAGGGGGCCCTGACAAAGTGCTGGTCTACAAATTCAGGGTAAACTCAGGGAAAAAAATGTGCACGTGAGGTAAGCTGAATTTGTCTGCCACTTATACCCCACAATAATTTTACAGTTGAAGCATAAGACGGAAAGAGAATCAATTAACTTTATCAATAACCCATAATAAGCCAGAAGCCATTACGTTCTGCATGCAGTTAAACAGAGCATTACACTTGGCAGAAAGCCAGAGGCTTTTATGAAATCTCCATTACTTTTTTTATTGACACAGTATAACTATTTTAATGACTGAACTAGCCCACCACATTAAACATTACAAAAAAAACCAATAAAGTGATCTAGATGCAGATATGTGAAAAACTTTTATTAAGAAGTAAGTTTTAACCATTTTGCCTGTGCATTACATTGGCCACTATACATAAGTTATTCTGCTGGTTTTCATTTAAATCTGTGTTTTATTGACATCCTCTACAATAGCAAATTATCTTGCAGTAGTCACATATACTTTGCAACCTTTCACCCTTGCAACAGTAAAGGAAGTTAGCAAACTTCTGGTCTGTTTCAACCCCACAACCTGCTCCCTATATCCCCATATCTTCTAACATCCATCACCAAATTTATAATACACACAGCCCTGCACCCATTAACCCATTTAACATTCTGCTAGTACTTTTCCATATTCATACAAACAAACACTAATCACACATTACATCCATTCTCAAAAAAACCTTCTCTTGGTTCCAGTTCTCCCACCAACTCGTCTTCCTACTTCCCTTTGCAATCATATTGTTGGAAAGGTTTGTCAACAACTGCCTGGTCCAGCATCATACTTACACCTCCATTCTGGATCCCATGCAATCTGGCTAATGTCCAACACACTCTATAGAAACTGCGCTCATTAAAGTAACAGATGGTCATCTTCTGGCGAATTCTAAAGGTCACTATTCCATACTCATCCTTCTAGATCTCTCAGCAGCCTTTGAAACAGTTGGCCGCCCACTCCTCCTAGACATTTTGTACTCAGCTGGCATTTGTGACACTGCTCTTTTCATGGTTTCATCCTATCTTGGTGATTGTTCCTTTAAAGTTGGCTTCTCCATTCAGTGTCGGACTGGGGTGCCAAAGGCCCACCAGAGTACCGTAGACTGTGGTCCCAGTCCCCAAGCAATTTTTCCTCTCTTCATGTCTTGCATTATTTATTATCTTAATCACTTCCCCATACATATTATTATTTATTTTTCCTTCTATTTATTTTCTTGTACTCATAAAGAAATCAGGAATGACCGTGGTAAAAGCATACAAGAAAAATGGCTGGGTGGGCAGGAGGGCCCAATGACACCTGGACCTACCGGGAGTTTCCTGGTATCCTGGAGGGCCAGTTGACACTGCCTCCATTGCATTCACTCTGTAAGATATCTTCAAGGCTTTGTCTTAGGCCCTCTGCTTTACTCACTTTATACTGCTTCTCTAGGAAATTATTCAAACTTAGTACCATCTTTATGCTGATGACACTCAATTGTACCTGTCAGGCTTACCTCCACCAGATGCTTGTCAAACCGGAACTGGACGATAGGAGCACTCCCCTACGCCTCCCACTGAGTGCTCAGGGCCTGAAGATGCAAACAGGGTGAGTTCAGATGCAGAGTAGCAGAAGTGCAGATAATGAAGGCACAGGTCACCGCTGAGATGGCAAACAGGTAACAAGGAGCAGACAGAAACGTAGTCAC
The DNA here is from genome assembly GCF_000004195.4 of Xenopus tropicalis. Classification (NCBI taxonomy): domain Eukaryota; kingdom Metazoa; phylum Chordata; class Amphibia; order Anura; family Pipidae; genus Xenopus; species Xenopus tropicalis. The sequence continues at coordinate 41,125,590 of NC_030683.2, read as the reverse complement.
CAGGCAGGCCAAGGTCAGGACAGGCAGCGATCAAACGAAGTCAGTAGGCAGGCCAAGGTCAGGACGGGCAGCAGACAAGAATGGTCGAGGACAAGCCAAAAGTCGGGAACCAGGAACTCAATCAGAAGTCAGAAGGGAGCCGAAGTCAGGAACAGAAGTACAGATCAAAACCAGAATATCAACAGGAACCGCTTAGTGTCACTCAGGAGAACGCGATCACCTCGCACTGGACTGAAGGCCGCGGCGTCCTTTTAAACGCAATGCGCATGCTTTTTGTTTTCGCGCCAAAATGCGCTAAATCGTGCGCACTCCGACGTGACCGCGTCAACGCGCGTGCGCAGATACGCACAGGTGCGCGCGAATAATCGCGCATGCGTAGAATGGGCGGCTTAGCGCGATCGGTGCGGATTGCCTGACAGTACCTGTCTACACCTACATCTTTCTCTCATCTCCTGGATGTCACAGCACCACCTGAAACTTAATATCATTAAATCAGAATTCATTACATTTCTCCATCAGGATTCACCCACAGTCAATAACATCACCTTGAATTAAACTATAGACCAGTGCCTCACTGGTTCCAACATCTTGTTGTGATAAAGTTAGTGTTTTAGCGAGCTAAAATTGATCTGCAATCCTCATGCATTCTATGAAACAAACAGTAAACCATTTGACAAAAGTAAAACAAAATATTTTAATTATAAAGCCCTTTCTTTATTTTTGCTTATTTGTTTCTTAGTACTTGCCTAATGGATCTCTTCGAAAAAGCGTATTCATGACAGTCGCATGAAGTTTTACCCTATCCCATTCTTTTAACATCAGCCCCGAGCTAACAAATCTTTGCATCAGGCGGTCGGCTATTAGCTGCAATCTAAGAACAAAAGAAAATTATACACATAAGGTGCTTGTGTGGCATTCAAATCATTTTCAATAGAAAACACATAGTTTGGCATTATAAAATGTATAGATACAGCAGTACTATGTCAGTGCAGGATGAAATAGGTCCATGCAAATATTAACTACATTTAAAAGAGATCTCATACGATGGTAGAAGAAATAAGATGTTTTTTTTGTAATTAACTACAGTTTTCATGAAAGAGAATAGTGATACATAAACAGAGACAATATTGCAGTTCTTTCACCAAACATCTTATTGTAAATTAACAGTACAGTCTCCTTTTCACATGGTGAGAAATACTGCCCACGCAAGAAATTATTAGAACATGAGGCGTAAATCTGCTTTAACACTGTCAACATTTACCAACAGTGAATGGGTTCATGGTTTTCATTAGATGGAAGATGCCATATTTTTTATGTTATGCAGTGTAGGTTTATTGTATCTTTAGCCATTGGCAGATCTAATTAAATGAACAGTAACACCAAAAAAATTAAAGTGTTTTAAACAAATGAAAATATAATGGAGTGTTATTCTGCACCAGTAAAACTGATCTGTGTGTTTCAGAAACATTACTATAGTTTATATAAACAAGCTGCTGTGTAGCAATGGAGGCAATTAAACTGGGCTAAATGGCACAGGTTAAATAGTGGATAACAGATAACACTATTATATTCTACAAAGCTTATCTGCTTTGTAGCCTGAGCCTTTTCTCCTTCTACTTTAGTAGTGTTTCTAAAGCATACACACCAGTTTTACCAGCGCAGGGCAACACTGCATTATCTTCCCTTCCATTAAAGGAAAAGTAACACTAAATTTTTTAAAGTAAAAAAGCTATTCTACCCTGCAATAACTGCCCTATCCTGCAAACCTATCAATGCTTTAATAGAAAATACCTGCTACAACTTGGCTTCCTGTCAATTGAACTATGGCGATATGGCAAAGGAAGGAGCTGCATCCACTATGCGACGATCGATTGATGGAGCCTAGCCTGACTCCTTCCTATACAGAAGGAAGGCTAGGCTCGATCAATCAATCGTCGCATAGTGGATGAGCTCCTTTCTTCGCCGTATCGCCGTAGTTCAATTGACAGGAAGCCAAGTTTTAGCAGGTATTTTCTAAAATATTTTCTAAAATTTAAAATACTAAGGGGTTTGCAGGATAGGGCAGTTATTGGTGCAGGGTAGAATAGCTTTTTTACTTACAAAAATGTTAGTGTTATTTTCCTTAAAAAAACTTTTTAAAAGTGTGTTACTTTAACAGTTCCTTTACGGTTACTTTTTGAGGCTCAAAAATGTATATGAAATTGCAGAACAATTCTATTATTTCTAATATGTAAAAGGTCATTAGAGCTAGCTGAGCCCGAGTGTAACCACAGTAACTGCCCAAATACTGCAGTAGTAACTTGCACTGATCTTAAAATGATGGACAATAGCTTTTTCAAATTCAGAATTTGGACATAAAAAAATAAACAGGCTTCATGACAGCTGCTCTTTTCATTAGGGACCCTCATAATTAGTCCAGTGAGCAATATATACTTGCTATGAAGAAGCATCCAACAAAAAAAGTAACCATAAAATGATTATAGATTATTCATGATGTTCCCAAAACATCATACAATCAATTAAACAATGACATCCTTCTGAATTATGTACCTATATAGCTTTATAAGGGTCAAGTGGTGAAGCGAAAGCATCCATGCATGTTATTCACCATCTTAATCTAAAGGGTTATTTACAGCAAAGGTTTTGTTTATAGAGGAATGCCGATTGAGAAGGAAGCCATCATTACAGCGGTTTCCTTGACATTCAGTGCAATAAACTTCTTTGGGGGTCTATGTCTCAATGAAATAAGTTTTAATCTGTTTTTTAGGCTACATGCTATGTAATTTCAGCAATGCATTTTGGACAACTTTTAAATCCAATATGAACCATTACAAAATTACAGACTGTTCAGTATCAGATTCTAGCTTGCATCCAGTGGCTGCACGTCACAAATAGGTCAGAAATGTTTTTCTATGGTTTTATAGATGCATTTATAATAATGTTATGTGATAAGGACTCTATGGCACTATTGACTTGTCACAGGGATGTCATTTTTATTACGGCAACAGTTTTACCTTTATAACGGGTACTCTTGCCAGTGCATATTGTAGTTACATGCTTGTATACTGAATATGGATCCATATTTCAACTTTAATTTATACGCATGAAAGCCTGTCGATATTGTGAAATTATTGTAACCCTATTTATTTTGATAACGTACCAGAGTACACACAATATAATGATAATAACTAGTGAAATCTAAAGGAAAAAAAATCTGACCCCTGTCATAAACTATTAGGATGCCGAAAGTCACGGAGGAATTCTATCACAATATACAAATAAAGTCTATGGCAGAGTACTTTTTTGCAGGGCATGGAAATTTAAGGTTATTTTGTTATTTCACAGTAGTGGGTACATTATTTCTTATAACAGCCAAGTTTCAGTGAGCCATGTAACATCCTGATAACATCATTAAGTAACATGACTCACTGAAACTTGTGTATTATAATAAATAAATTATTATAAATAAATAATAATAATGAACTCATCTCTAACATTTGTGTGGGTGAGCATTTGGGGAACAGTGATCACAACATGGTCTCCTTTGAGATAATGCTGCAGAGACAGCGCTATAAGGGAGTAACTAATACGCTTAATTTTAGATGTGCAGACTTTGCCAGTATAAGGGCATCTCTGCAATGCGTCAACTGGGAAAGGCTTTTCATGGGGTTAGACACAGAAGGAAAATGGAACATCTTTAAAACATTGCTTTGTAGGTATACACAACCCTTGTAAGCAAGGAGAGGCATCGCAAAGCAAAACCTTTATGGCTGAATAAAAGTGTTATTGTAGAGGTTGGTAAGAAAAAACGTGCTTTTAGGGCATTCAAGTTAGCTGGGACAGCAGAAACTTTCATCAGGTACAAGGAAGCAAATAAAGCATGCAAAAAAGCTATCAAGCAAGCTAAAATAGAAATGGAAAGGGATATTGCTGCTAGGAGTAAAAAGAATCCTAAATTATTTTTTAATTATGTGAATAGTAAAAAAATGAAGCAAGAAGGGGTGGGAACTTTATTATCACGGGGGGGTAAGTTGGTTGATGAGAACGGGGAAAAAGCTGAAATTTTGAACTCTTATTTTTCATCTGTCTATACATCTGAGCCAGATAATGAAGGCTTCCCTTGTAATATGCCCAGTTCTAGTAATTTAGCTACTGGCGCATGGGTCACTCGGGAGGAAATTCAAAAGAGACTTGAACATGTAAAGGTAAACAAAGGTCCAGGGCCGGATGGGATTCATCCCAGGGTATTATATGAGCTGAGCGCTGTGATTGCCAAACCTCTTCACTTAATTTTTCAGGATTCATTGAGGTCTGGCATGGTGCCAAGAGACTGGCGGATTGCTAATGTGGTGCCGTTATTTAAAAAGGGATCCCGTTCTCAGCCTGAAAACTATAGGCCTGTTAGTCTGACATCAGTAGAAGAAAACTTTTGGAAGGGGTAATAAGGGATAGGGTACTTGAATACATTGCAGTTCACAATACTATTAGTTTGTGCCAGCATGGTTTTATGCGTAACAGATCTTGCCAGACTAATTTAGTCGCCTTTTATGAGGAGGTGAGCAGGAACCTTGATGCTGGAATGGCAGTTGATGTCATCTACTTGGACTTTGCTAAAGCGTTTGATACAGTACCTCACAGAAGGTTAATGATCAAATTAAGGAATATTGGCCTAGAACATAATATTTGTAATTGGATAGAGAACTGGCTGAAGGATAGAGTACAAAGAGTGGTTGTAAATGGAACATTTTCTAATTGGACCAGTGTGGTTAGTGGAGTACCGCAGGGGTCAGTCCTTGGGCCTTTGCTTTTTAACTTGTTTATTAATGACCTGGAGGTGGGCATAGACAGTACTGTTTCTATTTTTGCTGATGACACTAAATTGTGCAAAACTATAAGTTCCATGCAGGATGCTGCCGCTTTGCAGAGCGATTTGACAAAATTAGATAACTGGGCAGCAAACTGGAAAATGAGGTTCAATGTTGATAAGTGCAAAGTTATGGACTTTGGTAGAAATAATATAAACGCAAACTATCTACTGAATGGTAGTGTGTTGGGGGTTTCTTTAATGGAGAAGGATCTAGGGGTTTTTGTTGATAACAAGTTGTCTAATGCCAGGCAGTGTCATTCTATGGCTACTAAAGCAAATAAAGTGCTGTCTTGTATAAAAAAAGGGCATTGACTCAAGGGATGAGAACATAATTTTGCCCCTTTATGGGTCCCTGGTAAGGCCTCACCTTGAGTATGCAGTGCAGTTTTGGGCTCCAGTCCTTAAGAAGGATATTAATGAGCTGGAGAAAGTGCAAAGACGTGCAACTAAACTGGTTAAGGGGATGGAAGATTTAAGCTATGAGGTGAGACTGTCGAGGTTGGGGTTGTTTTCTCTGGAAAAGAGGCGCTTGCGAGGGGACATGATTACTCTGTACAAGTACATTAGAGGGGATTATAGGCAGTTGGGGGATGTTCTTTTTTCCCATAAAAACAATCAACGCACCAGAGGCCACCCCTTTAGATTAGAGGAAAGGAGCTTCCATTTGAAGCAGCGTAGGTGGTTTTTCACGGTGAGGGCAGTGAGGTTGTGTAATGCCCTTCCTAGTGATGTGGTAATGGCAGATTCTGTTAATGCCTATAAGAGGGGCCTGGATGAGTTCTTGATCAATCAGAATATCCAAGGCTATTGTGATACTAATATCTACAGTTAGTACTAGTGGTTGTATTTATAGTTTATGTATGTGAGTGTATAGATTGGTAGGTGTGGGTTGGGTGTGCTGGGTTTACTTGGATGGGTTGAACTTGATGGACACTGGTCTTTTTTCAACCCTATGTAACTATGTAACTATGTAAAATACTGTACCCCCTGCTTTAAAATATGAGAATATTAGAAGTCACCTTGGAGTTCTATGACCTGTATAAAAGTGCTTTAATATGATCTTGGAACTCCTTGGTGACTTATATCCTTATATTTAACAATAGGGGGTACATTATTCACTATATATTTGTTACTCTAGACATAGAAATTCTAGAAATGTCTGAAAGTGACATTTTTAATGTCCCAGAATATACATTCCTGCCAAACTGACACTGAAATATTAGCAAATATGGACATGGCTACATTATGATGACATACTGCCAGTTATTTTCTAATCCCACCAGATTGAGCTAATATACTACTTGCTGAGTTAGAAAAATCAGCACACGCTCAGGATCTTTAAGTACACAAGAATGTCAACGTGTTTCCACAGTCCGTCTGGTTCTACATCATTGCTCTTTAATATAACCAGAAATGAAAGAGGAAAAGACAGAGAAAAGAAATGTAATTACATAATTGCCATACCACATTAGCACTGTTACAAGAAGCACAAGTGGCATTTTGTAGTTGTACACTTGAATTCATACAATAAGACCAACTAATATTTCTAATACAGAAAGTGGCGAAGAAAATGTATAAAATTTTGCCTCCAGAAAGACGAGTGCCTGATAACAGAAATGGGTATGGTTAAATGCATTTATTGAGGCCTTCACTGAAGATGCAAATTGTAATATCACACCAAATTAATTATAATTAAACTGTAATTAAAATTTTAATCATTACAATGTGAGAGCAGCATTTTATCCTCAATGTGACCCTTATCTTCCTAATACTGCTAATATTTAATCATGTTGTTTACAGCTTAGTTGTTAGTGATAGCATGCTTTCTAGGAAGGCTTAGTAAGGGGGTGATAAATTATACCTCAGTCCTTTAGGAAGTACAACTTTGCACTATGCAGTATACACTGCATGCAATATTGTAAACATAGGATTGATCTGTTTTTTTAATCAAAGGGATCATTACATATAAATGTAACTCTTTCAAGCTGTTCGGATGATCCTGAGACAGTCCAGAATTGTGGAGCATAAATGTGGCGAAGCCTAGCCAGACCTCAGAATGGTATTGTGAGGAGCAGGATTTCGGGCCAAAAATATAATTTTTGGTATTTCAGCAGGTATGGATATTGATACATACAAGCTTAATTGGCAATAAAAACAAAGTTCATACTGTATGTGTCACAGCCCTAACTGATAATGATGGACGCTTGAAACAATGTATCAATTTTAAGATATAATCTCCTGAATCACAGAGCTGATCAGATGTGAGTTGAGTAGATAAGATATGCCTCATATCCATTTATGTTGTCTTACTGTGCAACACTGCATACTATCACCAAGTAACTATAAAGATCATTTCTAAACCTCCTTTATTAAATAAAAACAGTAGTCACTATGAGAGACCCATGTGCGCAAATGAGTGATGTTACCGGTTCCCCTTAAAGATATTCTGAAAACATGCACTGTTGAGGGATGTGGCAGGGAAACTTTTTCTTCTGCTACTCAGCAGATTGTTGGTTACATGGTTCTTATTACTTAGAATGCACAAAATCCATATTTTCTGTATTTTTCTCCTCCATAAAATAACTAACAGAATCCAAAACCTATTTTTCATATTCAAATTTGATAAAAACTTGCACCATATGTGAGCACAAGAATTCTGTGCCTCCCTACATTCCCAGTGGCTTAATTACTAGGAATTTTTTTCTGTCTGTGTCCAGAGGGCAGGGGGCATAAGTCCATGGTGGGGCTTATTACCATAACTCATCAATAACTTCTCACCTTTCTGATCCATCCTTCATCTCGACCTTTGCATACAGAACATCAACCATTGCTGGATCATCATTCATGTACTCTATTCCTACAACTTGCAGCTGGAGGGATTTCCCACCTGTTATTTTGCTGAACAGAATTGATAAAAGATAATTATGTTAATATATTTAAGAGCAAAACATGAATACCTTACCTTTATATGTTACTGGTTAAGTAAATCGAATACAAACTATACTAATCAAATTAAAACATTCTTTTGCATATTATGGGCCTAGAGCATGCAATAATAATAATTCGTTTGGGAACTGTAAACAATTGCTGAATTTCAGGATAGATGTGTAAGGCCTACATGACCCCATACATAAGGAACACCTAGATCTACAGTGGTGTGAAAAACTATTTGCCCCCTTCCTGATTTCTTATTCTTTTGCATGTTTGTCACACTTAAATGTTTCTGCTCATCAAAAACCATTAACTATTAGTCAAAGATAACATAATTGAAAACAAAATGCAGTTTTTAAATGAAGGTTTACGTTATTAAGGGAGAAAAAAAACTCCAAATCTACATGGCCCTGTGTGAAAAGTGATTGCCCCCCTTGTTAAAAAAATAACTTAACTGTGGTTTATCACACCTGAGTTCAATTTCTGTAGTCACCCCCAGGCCTGATTGCTGCCACACCTGTTTCAATCAAGAAATCACTTAAATAGGAGCTACCTGACACAGAGAAGTAGACCAAAAGCACCTCAAAAGCTAGACATCATGCCAAGATCCAAAGAAATGCAGGAACAAATGAGAACAAAAGTAATTGAGATTTATCAGTCTGGTAAAGGTTATAAAGCCATTTCTAAAGCTTTGGGACTCCAACGAACCACAGTGAGAGCCATTATCCACAAATGGCAAAAACATGGAACAGTGGTGAACAGGAGTGGCCGGCCGACCGACCAAAATTACCCCAAGAGCGCAGAGACAACTCATCCGAGAGGCCACAAAAGACCCCAGGACAACATCTAAAGAACTGCAGGCCTCACTTGCCTCAATTAAGGTCAGTGTTCACGACTCCACCATAAGAAAGAGACTGGGCAAAAACGGCGCAAACCACTTTTAAGCAAAAAGAACATTATGGCTCGTCTCAATTTTGCTAAAAAACATCTCAATGATTGCCAAGACTTTTGGGAAAATACCTTGTGGACCGACGAGACAAAAGTTGAACTTTTTGGAAGGTGCGTGTCCCGTTACATCTGGCGTAAAAGTAACACAGCATTTCAGAAAAAGAACATCATACCAACAGTAAAATATGGTGGCGGTAGTGTGATGGTCTGGGGTTGTTTTGCTGCTTCAGGACCTGGAAGGCTTGCTGTGATAGATGGAACCATGAATTCTACTGTCTACCTAAAAATCCTGAAGGAGAATGTCCGGCCATCTGTTCGTCAACTCAAGCTGAAGCGATCTTGGGTGCTGCAGCAGGACAATGACCCAAAACACACCAGCAAATCCACCTCTGAACGGCTGAAGAAAAACAAAATGAAGACTTTGGAGTGGCCTAGTCAAAGTCCTGACCTGAATCCTATTGAGATGTTGTGGCATGACCTTAAAAAGGCGGTTCATGCTAGAAAACCCTCAAATAAAGCTGAATTACAACATTTCTGCAAAGATGAGTGAGCCAAAATTCCTCCAGAGCGCTGTAAAAGACTCGTTGCAAGTTATCGCAAACGCTTGATTGCAGTTATTGCTGCTAAGGGTGGCCCAACCAGTTATTAGGTTCAGGGGGCAATTACTTTTTCACACAGGGCCATGTAGGTTTGGATTTTTTTTCTCCCTAAATAATAAAAACCCTCATTTAAAAACTGCATTTTGTGTTTACTTGTGTTATCTTTGACTAATAGTTAAATGTGTTTGATGATCAGAAACATTTTGTGTGACAAACATGCAAAAGAATAAGAAATCAGGAAGGGGGCAAATAGTTTTTCACACCACTGTATATAACTCTACATTAAAGCAGAAATACTATTATCATTGGTGTCCAAATATAATAAAATGACAAACAACTCCCTTTCTAAATATTTCAAGCATGTGTAGTGCCACTCACTCCAGAAATTCCTCCTTGCATTTTTGAAGTATTTCATTTGCCTGCATCACCTCCTTCTCACTCAGTAGCACCATTGTCCCAATGGTCAAGTGAAGCTTTGCTGGATTTTGGAAAATGCTACTTTCTACCCCACGATCCTATATAAGACAAACAAATGGTACTGCATTAAAGAAGGCAAAACTGACAAATGCATAAATGTTAATTTATTATCATACTAAGGATATTAATTCATTAAAAAATAATAACCTCTCATAGCTATATTTGTTACAATTAGTTTCAGGTCATTGGTATCATTTTTTTCCACTTTTTGCCTCTTGCTATAAATTCCAATACCAATAAATAGTCTAAAATTAAGACAAAGGTCACTATAATGGGCAGCTGGTAAAATACAGAAATACGTCCATATGTAAGCAAAACAAAATGGAATAAACTGCACCTCGCTAAGTAATGAGTATGGCTAAAAACTAGCATATAGTGAATAAGAAGGCATAAAAACTGTTTTTACAAAAACCAAGGAAATTCTTAATATTCGCATATAATGGGCCATAGAAATTATACAATTAGGTCCATTTCTGATTGAGCAATGTGACCACTGGCGTGTGGTCACAACTTCTGCAACAAAGAACTCAGTTCCCTAGTTTGGTGCACATAATAATAATTTTTGTATTGGTTTGTATTGGTTAATCTCATCATCTGTGTGCTATAGCCAATGTATGCACTCGAGAAATAGATGGATTTCTAGCTTGTACTTTTTGTGTTGCCACCTTTAAACAAATAAAGAGGTAAAAGTAAAATAAAGGTTTGGTAGCCTTTGAAAAAGCCAGTGTTTAAGACACAAATTTATCACAAATAACACATTCCCATCCTAAGGAAGAGAATGTTAATAGCTTTGTCACATGAAGTCTCAATTATTTCTTTGAAGGTTATAAAGCTAACAATTAGCACAATGAAGTGACATATAATGTGATCATTTTAAGCTATCACTTCTAATCGACATAAGTCTCAAACAAACATCTGTTTCTGTTATCTGGCCTGCTCATTTCATTAATTACGATAAAAAAAGCCAAGAATGAATAATCCATATGGTGTACACATGCTATTCAAGCATGTTCCCGTTTTTCCACCATCAAACAAAGGCTTAGTGATAGCAATATTGTATCAAAGATAATCCCTTTGAAGGTCACTGGCAGAAACACAGGAATGAGTGACCTCAAAGATCATGTTTTCTACGCTTTTACCTTTATTTCTTTCCAGGAATGCACCTAAAGTACTGCTACAAAATCTTCAGCCCATACAGAAAAACATGCACAAGCCCAGGGGCCAGGTGGGTACTCTTAAAGGAAAGGGAAAGTTTAAAACATTGGGGGTGCCAAAATGTTAGGCACCCCCAATGATTAAGATCGCTAAGCTGATACCCTGCGCCGGTGCTACTGTTTTGCAAAAACTGCATCGGCCCAGGATATTTCTGCAGAAGATCCCTGTCGCCATCGACTTCAGAGTCTTCCATCTTCTTTTCGTTACGGTTCGGGCAGGTACATGTACAGTAGAGTAAAAGCAGAAGATAGAAACGAAAAGTCTCTTTCATTCTAATGGGCACACATATGCCTGTACCCTGGCGAAAAGAAGAGAGAAGATGACAAAATATTCTTTCTTCCTCAGTTCTCTTGCTTAGTGTGAAATAAGTTATAAACATGGGTATATGTTTACTTTATGTGGAAAAAAAAATTAAATGAAAGGAAGTGCACAAAAGGAGAGAAAACACTCACTTAATTTATGTAAATATCAATAGAAACCTGATTACACTAAGTTCTGTGTGATCAGAAACACCACATACCATACGTAGCACCACATGTGCCTTACAAAAGTACTGTCATACAATACCTCTATATTATACACAGAAAAAAACATGTACAGTGTAAAAAAAATTTTTACAAGATAATTTCAAACTACTCATAAAGGAACTGGTCTCAATTAGGAAGATCGGGCAAACTTTTAAAGTTTTATTTTGTGCCTATTTTGATTGTTGAGCAAATGACATAGTTTTTGCACTGCTTAAATATGTGGGAGGAATTAAGAGTCTTCCAAAAGGCTGTACCAAAGCACTAAGGGCTATGACACCCAGAGCTACTTGTAGCCAGCTAAAATAGCCCTGCTCAGAGCTCCTTGGTAGCCTGTACCTGCTGGTAATTTAAGATGTGATGGTTAAGGGATGGGAGAGGGGACACATATATGCTCTCCAGAATGGCATTCAAAATACACCCTGGCATTTTAATTACACAGAGTTCCCAACAATGACAATGTTTGGCATCATACACCTATCTGGCATTTGCCAGAATCTGCAGATTGTGTCTCTCGTTGCATCTGTCCCTCACTGATGGCAGGGTGTGGCACAAACTTCAAAAACATCATGGTGAGTACATGTTTTTACACCATATGACTATATATTTGCCCAATATTGACTACTTTTGTCCCTAACTACAAAGCAATGCACAACTATCTTATTGTTGGATCATATATTCTCTGTTACCTTTGTAAGATTTTAAGAGGTGAAGTGACCAACAGTTAGCTAATACAGGTATGGGACCTGTTATCCAGAATGTTCAGAACCTGGGGTTTTCTGGATAAGGGGTCTATCTGTAATTTGAATCTCCATTATCAAGTCTATTAATAAATCATCTAAACAAAAATTAAACCAAACAGGATTGTTTTGCCTCCAATAAGGATTAATTGTATCTTAGCTGGGATCAAGTAAAGGTTCTGTTTAACTATTAGGGAAAAAAAGGGAAATCATTGTTAAAAAAATTGTAATTATTTTATTAAAATTAAGTCTATGGGAGATGGCCTTCCTGTAAGTCTGAGCTGTTTGATAATGGTTTTCTGCATAGTGGAAACCATACCTGTATATCCCCTTCCTTAAGATAAGCAGAGGAAACCAGCACAGACAGCCCTAAGCTTTTGTATCAATTTATACTACAGTATTTTAAAGTTGATGACTTGCTGTTCATTTTCTGCCCTTCACAGAGATTATTAGCACAAAGGCTTTTCCAACAACTCACACATCACAGCTTTGAGGATCTGCTGTTCTAATTAAATCAAACACAAAGTAATGTCTGAGAAAGACAGGAATATGGCAAAGGGCCATTGCTGTGCAGTATCTGGAGATAAGTGGCACAAAGCTCATCAGCAAATAGAAGGGCACTAAAGTCATGGACACAACAAAGAGAATGAAGCTGTCTATTTATTTCTCCCTAACTAGATAGTACACTTTGTGCAGGAGAGTATCAGAGACCACAGGGAGGAATACACTGAGCCACAGGGTTATATAGGGCCTTGGTGTGGTGATGGGTATTGCACAATTGTAATACATTACATGTGTGTGCAAAACACATTAGGGCTCATTTACGTCTGCAAGTGCAGCCGGCAGGATGGCAGACGCGGCGGCGCGATTTCGCGCAAATCGCCGAAAAAGACTTGCGAGTCTTTTTCGGCGATTTCCCGAAATCGCCCCGCCGCGTCTGCCATCCCGCCGGCGACTTACATGTTCGCCGGTGGGATGGCAGGGGGAAGGCAATTCGGGGAGATTAGTCGCCCGCGAACAGGGAGTTTTGCCGCGGGCGACTAATCTCCCCGTGTGCCAGAGCCCTTAAGCACAGTCTCCATGTTTTTTCCTCCACAATGCAGTTTTTTTTCATGTTGTCAGCATTGTTGTACTTGCAAGGGGGCTTTACCCCTCATACAGTTGTGGCAGATGCATCAAAATGAATGTAATAGCACTTGCACTTCACCGTAAATCTGACACAATTGTGTCCAGATATCAATAAGCTGCCTCTGGTAACTTTAAGAGCCAAATTTTAGTTTTTTAAAATGAAAATTCGGCTCTGCTAGTGCAGTGTGCAATAGCGTTCTCTGTACTAGTGATGCTGCCCCTTCTGGACCTGCTCCAAGACTTAAGTTGTCAGTGCAGAGTGGAACAGAGGGGGCAACAGCTCCAGGACCATCACCGATTGACTCATGTCACTGAAACCCTGGAGCTACCCTACCGCCTGGTCAGGAGGATTCCTCTGCATCAATAGGTACTACTGCGCTCAATTCAGAACGGGAGAAAAGAAGAACTGAGCAGTGCTGAGTGCAACTATACCAAAGTACAAATAGTGCATTTTGATGCAAGAACCATAACTGAATGTGGTTTTACGTACACCTGACAGTGGGGAAATTTGTTCAAACGGAACTGCTGTAGCAGACGTAAATGATCCCTATTTATTCCCCTTGACCATTTTTTACTTTAAAACAAATGCTAGTTTTCTAAAATATCACCTTGTTTACTGTAATCATCCTATTTTGGCCATATATATTATATAATATTTGTTGAAAATACAAACAATACTATACAAAGAACGGCTGGCTACAGAACTGTCCCCACACAGGTACATAATGTTTTGCAACTACAATAAAAGAGAATTTAGAGCGATTTCTTGCATTAATCATTGTATCTATGTAAGCACAGCTCCATAGGGATCAACTTCCTGAGATAGACTCTGTTGGCAGAATGAATAAGGTAAAACTCAGACAATTGCCTTAGCACAAAACATATTGCTATCATCCACTTTTAAACAGATATTCTAATACACAAGAAAAGACTGTGAAAAAAAATAGAATTGTACAAGTTCCATAAAACAAACTGATGGAAAGTGAAACAATCGCCTTTGAAAGAAAATAAGATGTAATAGCATTACAGACAGAAATTATAAGCATAATCATTAGTATGCATTTTGCTGCCAGACTAATCACAAATGAATGTAAATCGTTTTAACTGGGCTAAATACACTAGCAGTGTAAATGCAATCCAGCCTAAGTCACTACTGTAAGCACTCTTGCTTAAACATGGATTCCAATTAATTTATGACAAGTATTTATAATTTAATGAAAACTACAAAAACGATACATGAAATGCCTTGTATAAATGAGGCCTAAAGAGAGCACTATGCAGTTTCCAAATACCCAGTGGGTTTAGACTTGTATATTGCGTCTCTGTGCTGTCTTAAGCCTAGGATAATCAGCCCCAGGGGCTGATTGATAGCAAAGGATCAACTAATTATTATTTAACTTTTAATTTGCAAACACATAAAAACATGTTTTTTATTCACAGTGTATAAAACTCTTTAAAAAAAAAAAAAGCATTAAAGAATTAAAAAACAAGCAAAAAAAAATACTGTCACTGTCCCCAATAGTTACAGGAAAAACAATTTAATTACGGACAAAAACAAATATTCACCCAAAAGTGTCTGATATCAACAGTGCTAAATAAAGAAAATTAGTTATGTGTACCAGGAAAAGACACATCTGCTTGTTATTGAAAAGGTGATTTCATAATTATAACATTTTAGTAGTACATTAGGCCAATGGCACAGGAAATGTTCCTCTTCTGCCAGTGGAGAAATGCTCCATACCACACAGAACAGCTTCTCATTAAGATGAATGGAAACTGCCTGTCACTACTGCCTGTCACCGTGGGTCGGAATGTGCCTGCCGTAACCGGTGACAGGCAGAGTGTTTTGTGTGCCATTTACCTGTTTTATTTCCTTTAGTTCCTAGCTGCAGAACATTGCACCAATCCATAGAGTTGAGTTAAGAATGGGTTGTCTCTAGAGAAAATACGTAGAATTGTACTTATTAGTTGTCTTTAGAAAATGTTGCCGGTTTGGAACAAAAGTGAATGAGGACAAATGGAGACTAACGCTTCAACAGGGCTCCAGATGTATTAGAAATACAGCTCCCATCATCCCTCAAGTTGCTCATCTGACAGGATTGTGCTGCTGTTTGTAGCTCTTATTTGCACCAAAAAATAGTCTCACAAGCTAGGTGACTTAGAGATAAGTAGATGTATATTGCCACATGGGGATATTCCAGATTAATCTAAACAGTAAATCTTGAATATGTAAGGGACTTAATGACAAATTAAATATTTGTATCAGATAAAAAATATCAACCTTCAATTTCCAATTTGGCCAACAAGGTTTTTAAAAAGTCGTTTAATATATAAAATAAAGCCCCTGCAGGGGCTTTATTTTATATATTAAACGATTTTATACTATTTTCGATTCCTCTTCATTCCATATACTCTGAGGACTAAGGATGCACTGCAATCAATAGCCGAATTGACTTCTCTACATGCTCTTATTTTAATCAAATCTGGTGAGCATTTACTTTGGACACATCGTGTGGGTGTGATACACTGCATTGGGCTGATATATAAGCACTTTTGATTGGTGGATTCACTTAATATATTTGCACATTTTGCACCAAATTAGAACGCTAAAAATCTTTTAGCGTTTTAGTCACAAAGAAAGTTTTGTACATATTGCACTAGTTTTGCTTTTGTTTTTCTCTAATTCCATGCGCTTCCATCAAGACGATTACACACATCTGAGACCCATCTAAAAAGGGAGGGTTGTTCTTATGAGGAGGCAGCACACGATCACACAGTTTCTACAATACTGAAGATTTGGTTTCAAAGAACTCCACCAAGAAGCGCTGAGTATTTGGGGGACCACCCTATTAACTGTTACAAAGGTTTTTAAAAAACCCAAATATTCAATCTGTTGATTCTAGGGATGCACTGAATCCCGGACTCGGTTCGGGATTTGGGCCTAATCCAGCTTTTTTTTTTCCAGGATTCGGGTGAAACCGAATCCTAATTAGCATAAATTTGCATATGGTAATTAGCACTCGGAAGGCTTACATCGTAGTAGGAAAAAAAAATTTTGTGGCGCATTGTGCGCGGGGCAATTTTCAACCCTTTCAGATCCCAATTAGCATATGCTAATACGGTTCGGCATTCAGCAGAATTCATCGGGGTGGGTTCAGGGGTTCGGCCGAACCCAAAAAACTGGGTTCGGTGCATCCCTAGTTGATTCACAGTGTGATAAAGAAAAGAAGGGGCAACCTCTTGAGAAAGCCATCAAATGGCGAAACAATCGTTGAGGTGGTAACACACGGCACAAGGTGGTGGGGAAGTTCAGAGCCAAACTGGGCATGATATCTCGGCTACTGGATCCTGGTTGGACCATTGATATAATTACTGAACGCGCTTTTCTGCATTTATCGATGTGGTAGATAAGTATTATGTGTTCATACATGTCTAAATGACTTTTCCATATAAGAAGTGAATATCTATCTATTTTCTAATGACTGTGAACTTTTAATCAAGATCGCTTTATGATACAAAAGATGCTACACCTGGAAGTACGGTGTGCTGGATCATATCCATTGAACACTGGAACGTACCTACACATTTAACAAGTACATAGCCTAATATCCCAATATACTCAATGTGGACTTCTTATAGCCCAAATGTAATTTGAGGTTGATTTGAGAATTATAGTTTAATCGAGCTGCAAGCTCACCACTAATTGTATATGGGATTATAATATTTCATCTGTTAATGTGGAAGTAAGGGGTCTCTCTGGGAGTGGCATTTGTTAATTACTGTTTTTAAGGGTTAGGGTTTTTAAACTTTGCTGGCCGAATTGGACAATAAAGGTTGATATTTTTATCTGATACAAATATTTCATGTGTCTTATTGCCTCTGAGGTCATTAAGTCCCTTACATAGTTAAGATTTACTGTTTGTAGATCTGCAGCACTTAGTGATGAAGGTTGCCTGTGATCGGATATTGTATTTAAGACACAAAGCACAACCTTAAGGGAGAATCATAGTAGAGTTGATTTATTTGCAGCAAATATAAAACATTGGTTATACTATAGGACTTCAAGCTATTCTGCATAGGAGTTCAATCACTAATGATGTTATATTTCAACTACTACATGAACTGGAGGAATATTAGTCAGACTTGAAGGCCCTATAGCCACCTTACTATTCAATTAGTAAATATTCCTACATTTCTAAATGTATGCCTGCTCAGAAAAATTTCAGTGATCATAGAATCAGAAATTCAGCTATAAGTATTTCTAATGCTATCTCTTATGATTAATTTTTTTGTGAGATTGTAAGGAGGGTTTAAACGGTATAACTAAGGTACTGGAGGAAAATCAGAACAATAGCTACCCAGCTACGACTATTCAACAAGAATATCTATACTTTTACATCTTAATATTTACTTAAAATAATTTTTAAGAGCAGAGCTCTTTACAGCTACTTGCATTTTTTTCCTGATTCTGACTGTCTTCTCCCTCCACAAAATGCACTGCAGATGAAAGCTGTGCTGTCTCGGATATCTTTTATCTTCTATTAATATGGAAATTGAAGAAGTCTATTGATTCCAAGAGAATAAATCACACAGAAATGAGTTTCCAAAAAAGATACAAACAGAAGGTCTAGGCTTGCTAGTGAAAAGCTTTTCCTGACTGGTCGTCTCTGAATGAATCTAATCTGGAACTGATACTGAAGTAAATGGAAATGGAAAACAATGCAGATTTGCTGTCTATCCTGCTGTGCTACTTTCTCACATTGGGCGAATACCAATTTTCTCTATCACTTCTGTATCACTTCACTAAATTTTCTGTTTAAATATGGATAAAGGAGGGTGACAATTAAAATATAGTTTTCAATTGTTCAGCAGTGCTGTGCTAACAGCTGGGTTGAAGCAGCATAAATACCTTAAAACAACATATCAACAGCTAAACACAGTACCTGGATTAAATGAACAGCCAGCAGTGTAACTTCAGTGCAGCAATCCCCAATCAGTGGCTTGTGAGCAACATGTTGGTCACCACCCCCTTTGACGTTGCCCCCATGACCTCAAAGTAGGTGCCCATTTTAAAATTTCTGGTTTAGCATCCCCAAATAACATATTTCATGCTTGTGTGGATCACCAACACTTTTTCCGAGTGTGGCTCAAGTGAAAAAGGTTCGGGATCCCTGCTTAAGAGGTACCAGACCAACAAACCACAGGAGACCTGTGAGGAAAGATGCCCACGAAAAAAAATCTTAGTAGGGGGAGCTGTGCCCCTGATGTGTCATTACCCTTAGTTATATGAATGTTAATGGAACACAGGATGATTTGATGCTCTGTGCGATGGAAATAAAACCTAGAAATTTGCCCCCACTCAAAGTGAATGCTGTCCTGACTAGTGATGTATAGATGTTCTTTGCTCTATAACACATATACACACCACACAAGAAAGGATTTTCCCATTCACAAAGAAATACAAAATGCTTCTTGTGTACCATTACTGTAATAAACCTAAATACATGCGTATACATACATACATACACACTCGTGCAAGAGATTATCTAGATACTAATTATTCATTGTACTTTAAGACCAAACAACGTTGTTTCACTGCTTAAATAAATAGTATTTCATTCTAGAATACTTTGCTGTACTGCACCCATGAAGCAATAACATAATACACCTGAAGTAAAAAAGCCAAGCTGTTAGGCAAATCTCATTAATTCTAGTTGCTTACGTCCTTCCCCTAGCTGAGGTTCCTCTTGTTTAAAAAATTGACCAGCCAAGAATAGTTAATCACCAATTTCTATACTGCTCATGTGTTTCTCTTCAATAGGTGCATGGTTGCACCTATTACATTGGGCAAGTACATTTTTTGAAGGGTAGTGGGGATGGAGATAAGCAGCTTAACATGGGGTGCCTAACAACTCGGAATACGCTGGATGCTATCTTGCCATATTATAGGGGAAAAACTCCACCAGAAAACTCTAGGGGGGAATTCACAGAAGTGGAGGTAGCCCTTTTTTGGAGTAAAAGTGGTGGAAAAACTGGTGGAAAACACTTTCTCCAGATTCACAAACAGAAATCCGCCTAAATTCCGACTCAACCGCCACTTTCCCGTTTTTGGTGAAAGAAAAACAGTTTACAGACACTTTTGTGAATTTGTCGTTTTCCCAACATTTTACCCCGACATTTTCAAAATGGAGTAAAGCTCAGTGTAACTATCAGACCAATTCTAAGCCCTTCTGTTTTGTTTTGTTTCACCCAGTCTCCATTTCACACCGAAGGTAGGGGCCCCATTGGGGGATCATTAACATATTAATGGGGATTAGCAGCCTATTGTTAGGGAACAAGTTTCTGTCTAACCCTAGAACAATAGGTGCAAAAAGCCTCATTAACATTTTATAAACAAGTAAAACACTGATTAAAAAAAGTTTAATTTATATCTTATATATAAAAAGTTTTTACCTCACATTTGCATGATTATGCTATGATAACATTTTGTGTGAATATATTGTAAACAATTTTATTAAAAGGAAAAGTAAAGCCACCCAGGCAAATTTGTAGTTTTAGCAGCAGTGCCCTTTCTTTAATCACTTCACTGACACAACTGCTCCAACTTATCTGTGCCCCCATAGCATGTCCAGAACTACAGAGCTGCCTGACAGCATTGGTCGCCACCTTTTCCCAGCAGCCATCTTGGGGATCAGCAAACAGCACATACGCACTGGCACCCAAACTGGGATATTGGGGTACAGCGTTGGACTGGCCCAACAGGGCGCTGGATAAAAACCCAGTGGGCCCTAGTCCTGTTGGACCTCTATTCACCAGGCATGTTGGCGTGTGGGCCGGATTGCTGCTGCCCAGTAATGAGTAGGGGCTAGAGAAGACTGTATTTAGACCCTTAAATCTTGTTACAGAAGTGGAATTACACAGAATTATAGAAAACATTAGAAAGCCCAGATTGTCCTGAAAAAAATTATGTATAGTTTCCCTGGGCAAAGTAAAATTACTCCTCAGGAAATGCCCCAAAGTGAAATGGCAAATGGCATATGAAATGCCAAATCCTGCTGGTAAAATCCTTATTCCAAGGTTCATGTAGCTGTGGGACTGGATTTGATGGCACCGACAGATTTATTAAGAGCTAAAGGCAAATTCATAAAAAAATGTCGGGAAAATGACTAAATCTTTAAACTGTCTGTTTAAAAGACAAATTCACAAAAGTGGAGATAGAGGTTTGTGAATACGGTGGAAAATCCGACAAATCTATCTCCACTTTTATTTTGTCTCAATATCACCACTTTTGTGAATTCCCCCCTAGGACTTAAGAATTTCAGATAATTACATAAATAATAAAATACCCACACCCGCCATTAGAAATGCACCGGATTCGACCTTTTTCAACAGGATTCGGATTTAGGCTTATCCATGCTCCTGGTCGAACCAAATCCAAATCCCTAAAATCACGTTCCGTGTTTATGTAACAAAAAGTAAGTTAAACATTTTTTAGCACGTGGTTCTCTTGAAACCTTCCTTATCCTTATTTGGATATGGTTTGGTATTCTGCCAAGGGTTTGGCCTAATCTGTAAATAGTGGGTTTGATGATTCCCTAACCAAAATCATTTAGTCATCTAATTTATTTTAATGTTTTTATAATTAAGGCTTTAGAAGCGGGATTAGAGTAAGCAGGACAAAGTAAGGATGTACACCCTCTGCAGGTTTAAATTACATGGCAGTTCTTACTTAATTTTGAAGAAGGCAGCAGAATGTCAATGAAATTATAAAGTAACAGCAAGGGGCAGATTTATCAAAATTCATTTTCTGAGATTCTAGAAAATACATTGCTAATATGCTCGAAAATATTTATTAAAAACTGGAACAGGTTTCTAATTAAAGAAAAGGAAACATGAAAATCTGTATGAAAACATTTACCAAGTATAAACTAGCAAGTTTCTATTGAAGTCAAAGGTGGTGTCAAACTCCATACTCATGTGCTGCTGTGATGGTAAGATATTCTACAGTTATTACTAA
The DNA here is from genome assembly GCF_000004195.4 of Xenopus tropicalis. Classification (NCBI taxonomy): domain Eukaryota; kingdom Metazoa; phylum Chordata; class Amphibia; order Anura; family Pipidae; genus Xenopus; species Xenopus tropicalis. The sequence continues at coordinate 41,104,144 of NC_030683.2, read as the reverse complement.
TATATACCACAGGAAAAATGTATATGAGAATTTAGAGTTAGGGCATGAATTATACAGATCACAAGTCAAAACCATGCATAGATTTTAGGTGCTCTAGATTACAGGAGGAAAAACTCTTCCCTGAAAAACCGCAGAAAGTAAACATTCCAGAGAAGTATATACAGAACATACCCCCACCAACCAGTATCAGTAAATTTACTCAATTTTAATGGTTTTTGTGACCAAGACTTTAAATGTGGATTAGAGCAACAACTGAGTGTGTAGGACCATGTAAAGATTTACTATTGATTTAGAGTCTTCACGCAGAACTTGGCAGTTCGTCTGTTCTTTGCCAAGGCCGCAGAATGCCAATATGACATTTTAAAGAAGCACTAAAGTTTATAATGATATTGATCTTGAACTTAAGATGATTTTAAGATTGGATTTCAGTGCTTTTGGTCAAATGGCTATAGAGTGAAATAACTCTATAACAAGATACAGTTGCAAGATAAAGTTTGGGAACTTTTAGGTTCTGCATTTATTCACAAAAATGGAAGAAGCATGCCAGTCTATATGCTTGTAAACTAAAAGATAACTGCAGTCAGGTGTTCTAGCCAATAAAAATGAGGCTGGAGGTTGTTTGGAAAAGTCCTTCCCAACAAAAAAGGGCTGATTTACTAAAATACACCTAGATGCATCACTCTAGTTACCCATAGCAGGCAATCAGATCTTTGCTTTCCTTTGTTAAAGCTAGTAGTAGTAGAAACTAACTCCTTAGGTGCTATTGGTAACTACAATAGAGCACTTTAGCACTAATGTTAGTAAACATACCACCATATTAACCCTTTAAGTGCCAGCCGAATTCGTCATTTCGGTTCCCCCCAGTGCCAGACGTTTTTTAAGCATTTTGTACTCATTCACTTTAACAATGTTTTTTGGTAGGAAAACCTCCACGAAACTAGGGAAATTATATATCGTTTTTTTCGTCACTAATTGGGCTTCGACATACATACCAAATTTTATAACTTTTCTGGAGATATGATGTGTATTTTGGGTGAAATATGTAAAAAAAAAAAAAAATTATGAAAAATTTCTGTATATTTTGAGGTTTTTTTCCATAGAAAAGTTAATTTTACTCACTTTTTTTTATTGTTTGTAAAAGCCCTGATACTCCCAATTCCAACGATACCAAATATGTGGTGGTACCCCACAGTTCCTGTCCAGAAGTAACCCCCAAACTAAAGCAATACTTAGTACAATATCACACCAGAACAAAGCAGAAAAGCGCTTGTAACAGTTAATGCAGCATAACTTATATGTAAATCTAAAATATCCCCTCATGTTTGGTATCTTTAGAAACTACAGACCTTCAGGTTTCTAGGTGCAATGTAGTTTTCACTCAAAAGCCAAATACCTTTTGTCAGTGCATTGTGAAATTTGGAACTTTTTATGACATTTTTTTTTTTTCTAAAACGTAAACTTGGACGCATGATCAAATGTGGATTTGACAAAAAAAAATCTCATAAAAATTTTCTAACAAAGGCATATTTGAAAGACAAACTTCTCCTGAATAAAATGATGCCCCATATGTATGGGTGCACATAAAGACATGGGCACCAAACACTCCAAAGCAGGGGCAATGCACAAGGGCAATTACAGCTAAAAATGTGGGGGCTGCGCTCTATGTGCACTTCCTGCAGTTTTTCAGTGTTAACCCCCCCTACCTGTGAAATAACCCCCACAAACTATATATTTCTGAAAAGTGCACACCTTCACCTATTCAGAGACACCATTCTTCTCTTTCTACATGGAAAATTGTGGCCGCAGTCCCTTGCAGAAGTCAGCGCTTTGGTCAGAAATCAAGGAAAAACCAGATACAACCCTAGATTTTGGTCAGAAATCAAGGAAAAACCAGATAAAAACCTAGGATTTCTCCCCAAAATCTCCATGGCAACTACCAAAAACTTACTAAACCTCAATCTGCAAGTTCCCCTGAATAAAACGATACCCCATATGTATGGGTGCACATAAAGACGTGGCCACCAAATGCCCCAAAACAGGGGCAATGCATAAGGGCAATTTCAGTTGAAATTTTGGGGGCTGCGCTCTATGTGCACTACCTGCAGTTTTTCATTGATAACCCCCCCTACCTGTGAGATAACCCCCACAATCTATATATTTCCGAAAAGTGCACACCTTCAGCTATTCAGAGACACCACTCTTCTCTTTCTACATGGACAATTGTGGCCGCAGTCCCTTGCAGAAGTCAGCGCTTTGGTCAGAAATCAAGGAAAAACCAGATAAAAACCTAGATTTCTCCCCAAAATCTCCATGGCAACTACCAAAAACTTACTAAACATCGATCTGCAAGTTCCCCTGAATAAAACGATACCCCATATGTATGGGTGCACATAAAGACGTGGCCACCAAATGCCCCAAAACAGGGGCAATGCATAAGGGCAATTTCAGTTGAAATTTTGGGGGCTGCGCTCTATGTGCACTACCTGCAGTTTTTCAGTGTTAACCCCCCCTACCTGTGAGATAACCCCCACAATCTATATATTTACGAAAAGTGCACACCTTCAGCTATTCAGAGACACCACTCTTCTCTTTCTACATGGAAAATTGTGGCCGCAGTCCCTTGCAGAAGTTAGCGCTTTGGTCAGAAATCAAGGAAAAACTAGATACAAACCTAGATTTCTCCCCAAAATCTCCATGGCAACTACCAAAAACTTACTAACCATCAATCTGCAAGTTCCCCTGAATAAAATGATACCCCATATGTATGGGTGCACATAAAGACGTGGCCACCAAATGCCCCAAAACAGGGGCAATGCATAAGGGCAATTTCAGTTGAAATTTTGGGGGCTGCGCTCTATGTGCACTACCTGCAGTTTTTCATTGATAACCCCCCCCTACCTGTGAGATAACCCCCACAATCTATATATTTCCGAAAAGTGCACACCTTCAGCTATTCAGAGACACCACTCTTCTCTTTCTACATGGACAATTGTGGCCGCAGTCCCTTGCAGAAGTCAGCGCTTTGGTCAGAAATCAAGGAAAAACCAGATAAAAACCTAGATTTCTCCCCAAAATCTCCATGGCAACTACCAAAAACTTACTAAACCTCAATCTGCAAGTTCCCCTGAATAAAACGATACCCCATATGTATGGGTACACATAAAAACGTGGCCACCAAATGCCCCCAAACAGGGGCAATGCATAAGGGGGGGCTGTGCTCTATCTGCAGTTATTTAGTCTAAACACCCCCATACCTGTGAAATAACCCCCGCAAACTATATATTTCTGAAAAGTGCACACCTTCAGCTATTCAGAGACACCATTCTTCTCTTTCTACATGGAAAATTGTGGCCGCAGTCCCTTGCAGAAGTCAGCGCTTTGGTCAGAAATCAAGGAAAAACCAGATACAACCCTAGATTTTGGCCAGAAATCAAGGAAAAACCAGATAAAAAAACCTAGATTTCTCCCCAAAATCTCCATGGAAACTACCAAAAACTTACTAACCATCAATCTGCAAGTTCCCCTGAATAAAACGATACCTATGTCTGGTTGCGCATAAGTACATGGCCACCAAACCTGAAAATGCATAATATTGGGGCTGCACTCTATGCACCCCTTTTTTTTTGCCTGCACCCGAATGAATGGAATACGCTCGGGTGCAGGCACATGTAGCCGATATACGCATGAAAACGCGTGAGAATGCAAAGTCTCGCGTTTTCATGCGTATATCGGCTACATGTGCCTGCACCCGAGCGTATCCCATTCATTCGGGTGCAGGCACAAGTAGCAAGCGTAGGGCTGAATTTTCGGCAAGCGTTTTTCCACTTGCTGAAAAAATCAGCCCAACACCATGTGTGGCATCAGCCTAACCCTTGGCAATAGAAACTACCAGAACAATCTTAGCACCTCTGGACCTTTCTAGAACAACTGAAATCAAATGAAGTTAAAATGGAATAAAACCACTAAAAGCAATCAAAGAACAATAGTTGCAATGAAATCGGTAAGAGCCCTGGATCCACCAATGTCACTGCAAAAGCAACCTTTTTGGGGGCACTAAACACACAAAGAACAATGCAAAGATAAAACACCATAAAATCAGTAAAATCCAATAAAACCACCTAAACCAACAGAAGAACAATAATTGCAATGAAATCGGTGGTCAGAGCCCTGGATTCACCAACGTCACTGCAAATTCAGCACCCAATAGCAATAAAAAAGTTACAGTGCAATAGAATAATTCAAAAACAGAAATCAATTATGAAAATGCCAAAAAAACACTAAAATGCAACCAAATAAATCAGATAATTATAGAGCAAGATCAGAAATAAAGTTTTAGTAAAAAAAAAAGACTGCCAAAGAAAGCAAAGAAAGAAAGAAAAGAAAAGAAAGAAAGAAAAAAAAAAAAAAGTGTAAGTGTAAGTGTGTGTGTAAGTGTCTGTGTGTGCTTGGGAAAGTTGTAAATAAGTGTGTATGTGTACAAAAGTGTAATAATGACAAAGATAGAAGAAAAAATTGAAAAAAAAAAAAAAATTTTTAGACAGTTGAGATAGAAATAAGCAAAATAAACAGTGGTAGAGAGTTGTAGTTCAGCTTACCCAAGGCAGGCAGGCGATCAGAGGCGATCAGGGGCGATAAATCCAGCAGGAAGGCAGCAGGGGAGCTCCATCCGGTCCAATGTGCGCAGCAGGAGTGAGGGAGCCGACAGTAGGCGGCGATATTTAAAGGGACAGCAGTGGACACGTCATCAACGCGTGCCCACTGCTGTCATTGGCTGGAGGACCCGATCGCCGGCGCTGGGGGACCGGATCGGTGAGTATGTCTATGTTTGCTTGTTGCCTAGGGGGATCTGAGGGGTTTACAAGCGCTGCGCTGCTTTAAAAGCGAGCGCAGCGCTTGTAAACCCGACAGTGCCATTGGATGTAGATTCTACGTCCCATGGCACTTTGGTCCCTTGGTACCTAGGACGTAGAATCTATGTCCCTTGGCACTTAAAGGGTTAAATAAAACTTACTAAGTTTGCAAGGTGCAGTTACCAATAGCAACCAATAAGACGTCTACTTTTAAACAAGTAAACAGTAAATGCTTCCTGCTGATTGGATATTATAGGTGACCAGACCAGTAGCAAACTTTGCTCCTTTTGCCCATTAGAGTATTTTCTGTTGATGATAGAGATCAAAAGAGATACTAGAATTGTAAGCTCTTTTGGGCAGGGCTCTCTTCACCTCCTGTATCGGTTATTGATTGCTTTATATGTTACTCTGTATGGCCAATGTATTAAACCCACTTATTGTACAGAGTTGCGGAATATGTTGGCGCTTTATAAATAAATGTTAATAATAATAATAATAATAGAAGACTTTAGAAGAACAGCTGTAGGCATGCATTCGGTTAAAAAAGCATATCTAAAGGGCTGGGAGCTACTGATGCAATTTCTTTCCAATAGATTAATAGGACAAGCTAGAATGCAAACGACAGAACCAAAGCAATGCCATGTTTCTTTTAGAAGAGGACTCAGAGCAGCAGTACCGTGAAAGTAACTGAGTGTATTAGCATAGACCTTTCTGATAACACTCACTTAGTTTTAACCTTTCCTTAAGCCACTGTAACAGAACTTTTTTCAAATGGAGGGGAGTCAATTCAGAAACTTTTTATTTGTTCAACAGTAAATAAAAATGATGGTGGGAGCTTTATTGTGGGCTGCTTTGGTGTTTTGTGGCCCCAACATCTTGCTAGTATAAAGAATACAAAGAATTTAAACTTGATTTAAAGGACATGTCAACCCCAAAAATAATGTTTTGCCTAATAAAAGTGCTTTAAAAGTTGTTTGTAAATGTAATTGCTATTGAGAGCAGCATTTGCTGAACTCCGGATTGTTACTTTTCAAACAATGTTGCAAAGGCCCTTTTCCTCCAGAAATGCAGGTCTGTCAATCTGCTGCCTTGTGTTACATTGTTTTAAATGCCAAAGCCACCAGGGCAGAGAATAGAAAAGGGCAGACAAACACTGCTTCTAACTAACTAAAAAACCTTTGCAAATTTGTAATGAATGTATATTGCATTTTTGCTTACAATTATGTTTTCTTTTATTGGGCAAAAAAAACTATTTTGGGTTGACTTGTCCTTTTATGACATTTTACAGGAGTATGACAGGATAGCAGCCCATTAGAAAAACTTAGCAGAAGTTGGGTGATAGAACAAAACAATGGCTGAAACACAGTAGTCTAGACCTCAACCACATTTAGATGCTGGGATCTTACCTAAAGAGGTCATGTGCATTTCTGGTTCTGTCTCCTGAAAAAAATGCTACAGACCTGGAGAACAGACATGTTCCAAAAGTCAGAACCAGAGAAAAGACACAAATATTGCTTTAAAGGAGAAGGAAAGGTGCACTGGGGAGTGCAGCCTGGAGAAGCTGTGAACAAGCGATCCTCTTCCTTCTCTTGCCTATCTTCGGAATCCCGGGGCCAGCGCAAAAAAAGCCGGCTTTTTCACTCTTCTGCAGAGCGAAGACAGAAGAAGAAAAAGGATCACCCTGGTTGGTGCGATTTTCTCCTAACAGGAGCACCAGCCTGGGGTACAAGGTAAGTGACTGCAATCACTGAGGGTTGCCTGACATTTTGGCACCCCCCCCCCCCAGTGATGGTACCTATTATAAATATCCTTGGGACTCTCGCTATCAGGTTCATCTGCTTGTGTATTTTGCCACAGTACCTTCTCAATTCATGGGCGGAAGCAGGAAGAGATCTAATAGAATATCCTGTCATGATCTGAACTCACAACGTTTGGAGAATGGAATCATTTTGGGCCCACAATGGAATCATTTTGGGCCCACAATGGAATCATTTTGGGCCCACAATGGAATCATTTTGGGCCCACAATGGAATCATTTTGGGCCCACAATGGAATCATTTTGGGCCCAGTACTGCCCCCAAATGATCAAATCTGTCAGATATGTGATGGCAACCAGTTCTACAACTTTGATGGCATTAAAGTGGAGCCTTCAGTCCTCATGAATACTAGCTCTTAAAAGTATTTGCACTTCATGATATTACTATCTGTTTAACTTTTACAGTCTTCTTTAGTTATTAACATGTTATAGTCTTACAAGTTATTCTACACAAAAAACTCACACTAATTAAGCTGTTTAGTTTACTGCAAAAATGTAACATGTAACAAAATAATAAATATTTGCAAAGAGGACACTGAAAACAATGATGAACAGAATGTAATGTAATGATCTGAAGGCAGATGTGGCTCTACAGAATTCTTTGTAGGACTTGACTACATCACCTGGTATTTATTGGATAATTAGCCCCAATATAAAGAAAACAAGAACAGCTCTGATGTACAAGCTTATAGAATTATGTAAAATGGCCGGTGTGCGCCCGATGGCTGGAGAGGATGAATTGCCCGGTTGGATAGGTAATTTGCTACTTGCCTCGAGTATAAGCCGAGGGTTCCTTTTTTAGCACATTTGAGTGCTGGAAAACTCAGCTTATACTCAAGTATATACGGTATTTATATTATCTACTACGGAAAGCCTGTCTCCCATAGACTCCATTTTAATCAAATAATTCAGATTTTTAAAATTGATTTCCTTTTTCTCTGTAAAAATAAAAAAAAACAGTGCTTTGTATTTGATCCAAAGTAAGATATAATTAATCCTTACTGGATGCAAAATAATCCTATTGAGTTTAATTGTTGATTTTTTAATAGACTTAAAGGGAAACGAAAGGTAAAATCACTTGGGGGTGCCAAAATGTTAGGCACCCCCAAGTGACTTTAACCGCTTACCTCGTACCCCGGGCTGGTGCCCCTGTTAGGAGAAAACAGCACCAGCCCGGGGCACCTGGAGCGGATCGTTTCCTTATTCCGGCTTCCGTTTCTGGAATGCCAGTGGTGGGCGCATGCGCAGTAGAGTGAAAAGCCGACTTTAAAGTTTAAGTTCGGCAGTTCACTCTACTGCGCATGCGCGCGCAGCGAATCAGGCAGAGGCAAGCGCTGGGCTGGTGCTGTTCCCTCCTCACAGGGGCACCAGCCCGGGGTAAAAGGTAGGTGGTCAAAGTCACTTGGGGGTGCCTAACATTTTGGCACCCCCAAGTGACTTTGACTTTCTTTTTCCTTTAAGGTATGAAGATCCAAATTACGGAAAGACCCCTTATCCAGAATACCCTTGGTCCCGAGCATTCTGGATAAAGGGTCCTATACCTGTATATATATATATATATATATATATATACCGAGCCGCACTCCTCGTTGATAAAACGTAGCTTTTATTGAAGCTTGCAGTAAAACCATCAATGTACAATCAACTTCAATGTAAATACTTGTCCATCAGAATAGCAGTCAGAACGCGACGTTTCGGGAATACCATATCCCTTTCTCAAGCGTATTAACATGACCGCTTCACATTGTATAGTGCATTTCCGTTACAGGTTCCGTGCATAAAATACGTATGGGGAGATGACGTCATCAGTCCCCTGGAGATGAAACGCACAGCCAGTGCATCTCACCTACATGCAAGCGAACACATCAAATCCACATTATGTTATAACGATAATGTTTTGCATTAGACCATAGTCACATAAATATACAGACATCGTTTCCATATAGCAAGAAAAGATCCAATGTAACAAGATAACTCAAAGTAATGGTCAAAGGCACATATCGCTCACACTATTGAAACACTGTACTAAATGTAAAACTACAAAAAACCTTGATATATATCCATAAATTATAAAAACAGATGTAAATCAAAATCCCTATTAAGCCCATATGGGGTCAAAGCTTTGAGATCATGAATCCATTCAACTTCAGTTTTTTTCAAGCATAGGACACGATCACCTCCTCTTTTTAATGGAGCAATATGTTGTATAACGCAAAATTTCAAGTCATCAGAATTATGTCCCATCTCCAAACAATGTCTAGAGACCGGGAGAGTTTTACTGCCAGTATTAATGGTAGATCTGTGTTGTGAGAACCTATCCATGACCTTTTGTGTGGTTTCACCAACATAAATTAGACCACATGGACACACCAATATGTACACCACAAAACTGGTATCACATGTGTTGTATCCATGTATCCTATATGATTTGCCCGTAAGGGGATTCAAAAACTCCGGACCTGTCATAACATAACGGCATTGAGAGCATCCCTTGCACTTATACATTCCCTCCCTAGGTGGTCCTAGGAAAGTAAATTTTCTAGATACAGGAGGAACTTCAGCCCGTACCAATCTGCTACCAATGGTCCCTCCTCTGCGAAATGACATCATGGGAGGATGTTAAAAAACCATAATAGAGGGATAAGATTCCCTTAACAAATGCCAATGTCTATTTAAAACAGATTGTATTCGATCACTAGGTGTATGATATTGAGTAACAAATGTAACCCGTTGTCTCTTATTTTTGATACGATGCAAACTAGAAGCTCTATGTCCCCACACCTTAAAAAGGCTATTTTGGAGAACTTGTGGGGGGTAACCGCTATCTAAAAATTTCTTATTCATCTTGCCTAGGTCCTCTTGCTCAATCTCTGGGTTATTAGCTATCCTACAAACCCGAGAGAATTGACTAATAGGGATTGATTTCTTTACAGAAGTAGGGTGAAAGTTATCAAACCCGAGTAACTGATTACGGTCAGTGGGTTTTGTATATATACGTGTCTGGAACATATTATCACATTTAGTAACTTCAACATCTAAGAATACAACCTTTTGGGTGTCCACTGTCATAGTGAATTTAATATCTTGATGAACACTATTAATCTGGTCACGGAAGACGGACAGGGATTCCAAGTCACCCCGCCATAGGAGAAACACGTCATCGATGTACCTCCACCACGCACAACAATGTGAGGTGAAAAGCACATTCGAATAAACGTGTTCATCCTCAAACCAACTCATGAATGAGTTGGCATAGGCAGGGGCGACTTTGGAACCCATGGCCGTCCCCCGTATCTGCAGAAAAAATTGGTCTCTAAATCTGAAAAAGTTTTTGTAAAGAATGAAGCCTAGGACCTCCACAAAAAAATTAATCTCCATCTGACTATATTTCCCACTTTCCACTAGAAGTTTATATATATTTGTTTTTTGGAATGATCAATTTTAATGAAATCATATAGAGACTGATCCATGAAATCGATAATCTTGGGGACCTACTTGCACGGATGACTATATGGTTGGATCAGATATTCCAAAAACTGTTTATGGCATGCTGTAACAGCATTAGAAGGAAATCTTGAATAGTTTACCATTCACAGTATTGTAAGTGTATTCATAGAAGCACAGCTGTGGTATTCCTATCATATTGCTTTCTAGAAATCTATTTCTAAAAAAAAAAAGAAATGCTATTAACATAGAACAGATGTGTCAAATGAAAGCTATCACTTGCAGCTAATAGGTTTTCTGAAATGTTATGGCACAGTCTATCTTTATTCCATTCTAAAATAAAAATCTCCCGTGCATTCTAGCTCATACTTACAGGAAAATTAGCATTACATGCATTTTAAATTTTTATAATCATATTTCAATATTACCACAAGCTTGAAGGGGCATAAATGTGGGGATATTTGTGGCTTAAAGGACCAGTAACACTAAAAAAATAAAATGTTTTAAAGTAATTAAAATATAAATGTACTGTTGCCCTGCCCTGGTAAAAGTTGTGGGATTGCTACAGTAACCCTACTGCAGTTTATATAAAGAAAGCTACAGGGGCAGCCATTCAAGATGGAAAAAAAAGAGAAAAGGCACAGGTTACATAGCAGATTACAGATAAGCTCTATAGCATACAATAGGATTCTACTCAGCGTGTCTGTTATCTAATAAGTAATCTGTGACCTTTCTCCTTTATTCCAGCTTGACTGGCTTCCCCCATGGCTACACAGTGCTTATTTATACAAACTACAGTAAGGTCTTTGAAACAAACATGTAACTTTTACCAGTGCAGGGCAATAGTATATGATATATTATTTTGATACACTTTTTTTTTAATATGTAAGGGTTAAACCACCCTTGAGCCTTAGATAGCAGTTAAGTATCAGCGAGCTAAAAAGATCGCAAAAAAGACAGAGAAGTGAAAGCTGTAGAAACAATCGTGTGCAACTCCAATCAAGTACATTTTTAACAGACAAAAATTAAAAAAGGTTTTATTTGGTGATAGGAACCTATATATGCATTTGTTTAAAAAAAAAACTGACTTTAGATCCCCTTTAAAGGTGAACAACCCCTTTAACTTTAGATCCCCTTTAATGGTAAACAACCCCTACGACTTTAGATCCCCTTTAAAGGCAAACAACTCAACAGAGAAGCACTGAAAGCTAGCCAGACTGGGCCTTTGTCAAAACAACAGCAACTAAGCTCAAGAAATAACCATCCTAAGACACAGAGTAGGTGCATTAAGGTTTTTCAACAAACAAGGATTTTCAACAAACAACACATCCCTGAGTTTTTCAAACCTTGAAACCCACTGAGACACAAACTGGTACACCCAAAGGATCCATCATCAAAGGATAAACAAAGCAATGTGCCAAAACAAAGTTCAGGGTAGCGAGGAGTGCACAGACTTATACATTGGGGAGACTAAGAAACTGCTCACCAAGCATATGGCTCAGTGCGCAATCCTAGGGGTTTGGCAGGGGGGAGTAAGGGTGTCAGCCTCTAGGTGCTCAGCACGGAAATCCAGCCCTGATGCCTAAAAGACAAAGAAGACTGTTGGTTTGAACAAGGTGTAGAAGAGGCTATTCATGTAAAGGTGGAGAAACCATCCCTAAACAGAGTCGGGGGGGCCTTCGTCACCACCTGCCTGCTACATGCAATGCTGTTCTATCATCTGTTCCCCCGGCAGTTTCAGAACACTTCACAAATCAATTCATGCAACTTTTACAAGTAACACCTGTCTCTACATGTTACATGACACTGATCACAGTAACCTATCACTGTTATCCCACAGTATTCACACCTCTGTGAGTTTCAGGTGTCACCTCTCTGAAGAATTACAATGTGCCATTGTGATTGGATTACTGGAAGAGTTCATATGAGGACGTCATATACAATTCTTCTTCTTCAATGGAACTGAAGAAACTGCTCGGATGAGTAGTGAAATGTCTTCAATGATTGTGTAGCAATTCCAGTTGCTTTAGATTTACTTATACTAGATATACCATGACATGGAAGAATTAAAATCTTCATAGTCAAAAGTTTTATCTGAAAAATAATCCAGAGAGCATCAACTCTAAAATCCTGATTGTCAACAACTGTTTCCCATCCTTAAAACTAAACTTATGTACAATGAATATCCTTTTTCAGTTGCAAAACACACCAATAGCTCATACTTTAACCAATTGACAAGGTTATTCATGTAAATATGAGCATACAGAGCTGTGTAAGAGAGAATGTTAAGGAACAGCAAATTATTATGGGAGAAAATAGCTACAGCAAATATATCAGCAATACAACAGGTAGTCTCAACATGCCAAGAGTTTCTTTACTTCAGCCAAATATTTGCAATTATATTTCTATATATGTCAGAGATATCAGAGTCATTATCTCCAAGCTGTTTTGCAGAAACTATGCATAATAATTCCCTCATCAGCTGCCATTTCTGGTGTTTAATAATATGGATCAGATCACAAATCTTTAGCAGCGCACACAATAAAGCCAGTGATTAATTAATCATCCCTCTTGTTGGTTGTGGGAATTCTGAATCTGCCCAACAGATGAACATTGATTCAAAACAAGCATTATTTAGCAAAAAATAAAAAATAAAATTTAAATACTGCAGTAAGCTAGTGCATATTTACAACCAAAGTTTTGTCAGTAATCATACTTGATAAAACCAATCCACAAACATGCAATGTGCAGGGAAGGGCGCTCAGTGGGCAATTTAAGCATATGTCAACTTGAGAAGCTTGCAAAATCCCAGCAAGGCTCCCTTGTTGGCAGAACAAAACTCTCCAAACATACTGGAAACAAACCAGAAAATTACTTGAAGGAACCTGGGTATTGGGTAGGAAATAAAGAAAAAATGGACAGGGGAAGCACAAAAGACATGTAAGGAAGGATAAAAATAGAGCAAAAGAGGAACAGAAAAAGAAGTACAAGTATTGGACCACTTACCCGGAAACCCATTATCCAGAAAGTTCCGAATTACGGAAAGGCTATCTCCCATAGACTTCATTTTAATCAAATAATTTCCTTTTTCTCTGTAATAATAAAACAGTACCTTATACTTGATCCCAACTAAGATATAATTAATCCGCATTGGAGGCAAACCAATCCTATTGAGTTTAATTACTTTTTAGATAATGTCTTTAGGAAACTTAAGGTAGGAGAGCCGAATTACGGAAAACCCCAGGTCCCGAGCATTCTGGATAAAGGGTCCCATACCTGTAGTGGATAAAAACTTTACTGCAGCCGGAAAGAGAAAAACAGTACAGTAAAATAGAAGGACAGAGGATATACAATGATTAAAAAGGCGAAATGGGTACAAGACAGAATTAGGACAATTATAAACAATAGTACAAGAGAAGAAAAGGGTGCAAGGCCAACTGCACACAAGGCATTGTTCTCCACTGGCATTTTTGTAACTTTTAGGGATGCACCGAACCCCCAAATCCATTGTAATGGATTTGACTGAATACCAAACTGAATCCTAATTAGCATATGCTAATTAGGATACGGAAGGGTTACATGTCTAATTAGCATATGCTACTTAGGATACTGAAGGGTTAAATGTCCACTTCCGTATTCACACAGCGACATTTAACCCTTCAAATCAGATTCGGTTTGGCCAGGACCATGGATTCACCCGAATCCGAACCCTGCCGAAAAAGGCCGAATCCTGGTTAAATACCGAACCGAATCCTGGATTCGGTGCATCCCCAGTAATTTTTCATCAATATCTGACCTCAGTCTCATCAGCAAATAAGAAACCTGCATAGTTTGTAAAAATAAATAACTTTTCATTACTTTTCATTTATCCACACTGTATCTCACCAACAACTAAATAATTGTCCAGATGTCCCCCTCATAGATAATACATTCTTTGTTTCATCAGAAGCACTATCTGCATCAATATCTACTTCAAAGTCCTTAATAAATATTAACAAAAATATAAAAACTCTCCAACACAGAAGACTGCGGCACATCTCTTAGCCATTAGTCCTTTTGGAGGCCTTATGTCAATCATTGCAAGAATGCAAAGGAAAGTCAGGTCAAATTTTTTTATTTTTACCATTTTATTAATTTTTTAAACACTATGGGGGTGATTTACTAATCGACGAACGCTCAGAGCGTATTTTCCGCAACTTTTTCATACTTTGCGACAAAATTTGTGCGACAAAATCGTATTGTCGAGCTGAGTATGAAAGTTTCGGATTCATTCAAGCTTCGTTATCGTGACTTTCCTTGGGCCAGGTTGGAGATGCAGAGTGCCATAGAGCCCTATGGGAGACTTTCCTTGGGCCAGGTTGGAGCTGCAGAGTGCCATTGAGCCCTATGGGAGACTTTCCTTGGGCCATGTTGGAGCTGCAGAGTGCCATTGAGCCCTATGGGAGCTTGAGAAAGGGTCCGGAGGGTCCCGAAACGTTGCTCTTTGCTTGTTTATATGTACTTGGGCAAATAAAATACAATTTTTTCACGGCTTGCATCTTCAGTGTGCTACTGGATTTTTTTGCTGTTGGATATTGACCCCCATGCAAGGTAAGGTTCTTCCAGTATTTGCACCTGATACCCATTTGGGTAAGTTAACAGAGGGTTGAGCTCCCCAATACTGCTATTGCTATTGATTCCTATGGGAGGCTTCCAAAATCATGCACAGAAGGATCAAAGTCGGAAAGGTTTTCCTGCATTTTACAATCGTTCGGTACGAAAATTTAGTGACTTTCGGATCACCAATATGATATTATTGTGACTAATACAATTTTGACGTAAGCATATTCGTGATATTTGCGATCTTAAAAAATTATCGTATCTAATACGAATTTATCCCATTCGGGATTCAAACTTGTGTTTTCATGAATGTGCCCCTGTAAGTGCAACCGTTTCATACCTCCCAGAGAAATCGCAATATTCAGCATATTGGGTACATGGCTTCTGCACATTCGCATTAACTTTTATAATTGTGTAGAAAGCAGTAAGGTATGGGGGAAACTCACTAAACTTTGCCTAGAGCTAAAAACATTATATGACCAAATACATGACAAGCTAAAAAAAAGAATATTGCACTTTTCGCAAGTGTCACCTTTACGAGGAGCAGCAGTGGTCCACCATTCAAATAACTGTATGAATTAGGCTGCCACAAATACTGGCCTTTGAGTTAGGGGCGGACGTTATGTCATTTGGGGGCAGGACTATGGCGTAAGAGACAGGGAAATGAGCAGGCTGGGTGGAGAAAAAGTGTATGGGGCCAGTGAATGGGTGGACTGGCGTTGTTACAGGCGATCGGCAGTGAAGAGTCAACGAAGGGAGGGATTCACAAACTCTATCTGGTAATTTACCAGGTAGGCTGGTCAAATACTGGCCTGGTGGAAACTCTATTATGAATTCACAAGGACGCAGCCCTTTTTTAGAAGAAAGTCTTTAAATAAGAATGTCTGCAGGGTTTGGTTAATAAAGTGCCTCAAAGGGATGCACTGCCAATTAAATATGTATTACTAGGGAAATATCAGGCCGCACATAAGATTTGTAGTTATGTATGTTATGTCAACAAAATGATCACTGAGCATGGTCTCTCAGGCAATAAACAGTTAACAGCGCACACTGCATAAGTGAAACACGCACGCACCCTACCCTCTGAAAGGGAAGATGCTGATCACTGATTACCTCTGCTCCACAATGCAAGGCTTACTTTTATCTCCTGCACAGTCCCAGAAAGCCATTTCTAACACTGAGAATGATTAGCCTGCAGAATATTAAACCTACAACAGCTGCCAAGGGACTACTGTAGAGAACAAACAAAGTGAGAAAGGCACTCAGCACACTGTTTTATTGCTAGGTATTATAATACAGGAATTAAAGGACTGTAATGGCTGGTCAGATTCGCCAGGCCAAAATAATGCATTGGGGTTTAGTGTACCAGAATGAGGATAGAATTTAATCTCTTCATGAGGAAAGAAAATAAGTATGTCACAAGAATAGAATTGCATTTAGGCTTGTAGTGGAATGATGAGCTGTGTAGGGTTTTATTGACAACGTTGTTATGAATTTATTTCAGCAAGGCAAAAATGGTAGGGGGGTGCTGTGTGAAAGCGACAGTAGCATGCATCTCTCTGACAATGCTTAACCTGGCCACACATGGGTCAATTTTGTCAGCCCTTTCTGTTTAAATAAAGCTCATTATTTTTAAAAACAATAAATACTAACAAACAACAAGCATGAACCGGTGTCTCATATCATGATGGATGCAGTTGTATACTTTAGCTAGATTATGCATCTACTGGTGCATATAATGTTTATCAGTAATGATAATTGCATAAAAATGTTTTGCGTTACCGGATAACAGATTAACACCCTTGTGTCACCTTTCATTCTCATGAACGGAAACGACTGTCATAGTCGAGAACAGGTGAACACAAGGGTATCTACACTAGCTGAAATACATTAATGAGGCCATGCATTATAAGATCCACTCATTTGGCAAGGTTGCCAAACAAGCAAACCTTTCCCTGATATGCCCTATATTGGGCATTTGGCATTAGGGCCAAATAATCAGATCACAAAAACAAGAATACAGACTATGAGGCAACGGGCCTCATGAATGAGCCAATGCAGTCCTCAATCCGACAGTAGGATGAAACCTGACCAATCAACATCTGGCCAATTTTCAGCAAGATATTGATTGGGTTAACCTGTTGGAGGGCCCTTATACATTTGCAGATAAAATGCCAATTTGGTCTAAAGGGGCAGAATCAGCAGCTTAAATATGGCCACCTTTACTCCCAAATGGGCATTTTCAGGACAAAATTCCGTGTCATGAGTGGTTCATATGAACAACAGGCAGCACAGGAGTGGAAGCAGCTATTCTGTGTGCCATAAGCCTTAATAAACATTACACATACTTTGTCATTCAACACAGTGTGTTGATAACCTTGCTCCCCAGATTTCATTGAATTTATAATTGTGCAAAATACAGTTCACTGGAGGGGACTACTCAATTCTTTATCCTCTTGTATAGTATTTTAGAAGCATATTTATCAAAGGGTGAACATTAAGTTCTATTTCTCTTCACCCTTCAACAAAGAAATAAAGAGCTATAAAACTAATCTCTAGTAAAATGGGTAAGATTTATTTTCACATTTTGATAAGTATGTCCCAATAGATACTGACAGACCGCTATTCTGATATGCCTCAATGTTGCAATAAAAAATACTGCTGGATATATTTCAAAAAACAATACTGCAGCGCCCCCCAGCCAAGATACTATTTTCTGCTATTTATCTTGTACACTTCTCCTTTACAGGTCTTTTAACCATATGTAAGGCACTGTGAGAATTGACTGGAATGGATTACTGCAAACATGAAATATAATTCAAGGATAAGTAAATTATGTTTTACACCAGAGGGTCCTTGCAAAGTCTTACCCTCTCCATTTTAACAGTTCTACCAGGCTGCTAATTTGGGCCCAGCTTCCTTGTATCCAATTTCTCCAGCAAGGTTGACTGCCTCCATGTTTTGCAACATCACATTGTAACAGAGATCCACTGCTGTAACAGCCTCTGCAGGTGTTCTCCATTTCATGTACTAATGCAAACATGCAGCACATCTTGTTGAGTGGCTATTTTATGTACAATTATAATATTGATAGGGAAAGTATTGCTTTTATGCATTTTTGCCCAATTGACAGAAAACAATTGGTAATTCTGTCAGTTGCTCAATTTAAATACTTGCAAGATAGGATTAATAGCTTTGTCATTTGCATTAACTTGTAGAGCTATTTCTTACAAACTGTGCTAGTGGGAAAATTTTGCCTATAGGCTTCATTATAACAGTGCCACAGGCTATAATTTACAATGCTTTAAGATGCAGACAAAACAGCTTTTTGAAAAAGGAATACCGTAACTTTGGAATGGTTCTTCCTCCAGAAAAGGCAATTCTGTTGCTTTAATTATCTGGAAGAGCTAAACATTAAGTTAAATCAGGAATTTTACAGGAAATAGGCTTCAGTTTATACTATACATATAAACATCTGTATAGTAATTACGAAAATTAATGTTTAATTGCCTGTCCTCACTTCCGAAACCCACACTCAGAAGGGAACTGCTTATGACCCCTCATTTCAGCTTAAGTTATCAACACCAGAATCTGGAGGAGTGTGGAGTATTTCCCCGTATTTACTGTAAGAATATTATTGACTGACCAATAATGCAAAGTAACATACTACTATTTGAAATAAATTCTTATACATTTATTTACTGTGATTCCCAGGAAGTTATGCCATTAGCATGTATTATACCTCTCAAAATTAATATTGCTACTTGAAAAAATACTTAATTTATAGGCTGCACCTGGTACACTTTAATGGTCACCAGTTTAAGAGCAAACATCTAATTGACCAGTATGGATTACCATACTTGGCATAAACTTTCTAAAACATAATTAATAATCTCCATATCAATTATAATCAAATTGTTTAAATGTTGAAAAATGATTTCCTTTTTCTCTGTAGAAATGAAACAGTACCTTGTACTTGATCCTACCTTCAATAAAAAAAGGCAAAACAATCATATTTGGTTTAATTAATGTTTATATGATATGGGGATCCAGATTACAGAAAGACCCCTTATCCAGAAACCCTCAGGTCCCGAAATGTTGTTTATATTTCAACCAGTTTAGTTAACCTGGGAACTAAAACTTTCCCTTCACACTCCCTGCATACCCAAATTGCAACAAAAACACCTACTGAAAGGTTTTCTACTTTAAGGCGGTGTCAACTATTAATCCAGCACTAGAAGATAATAAGATAATAAAACTGTAGCTTGTACTTGATGGAAACTAAGCTACATGAATCCATATTGGAGGCAAAATAATCCTACTGGGTTGATTTAATGTTTTAATTTTTTGTAGACTGTGGTATGGTGATCCAAATTACAGAAATTACAGAAAGCTTATCACTTATCTGAAAAAAATACCAGGTACTGAACATTTTGGATAATAGGTCTCATATCTGCATTGCAGAACAATTTGTTTTTCAATTTCATGACAGAATATCATTCTATGAAAATCAATATACTGGCAGCCCTGGAGCTCAGGGCTGCCAGTATATTGATTTTCATAGAATGATACACTCACTAAGCAACAGTCTTATTTTAAAATAAGGGGTGAAAAATATATTTCCCTGACAAACTCAGTTTTACATACATTAAAAGAAGCCAGCAGTCAGCAAATTATGCCTTTTCATCTGGAAAACTGGATGTACTACAGATAAATAAAACAATTGAAAAACATATGCCGTATACAAACCCTGCCCAATTTTCTGTATATTTTATCTAAATATTTATAAGAACTACAGCCCAACTAGGAAATGACTGTACAGGGCTCAGTAGGGATTCCTTTACAAGGTCAGCTTCTAATGCCTGTTCCTGTCTGGCTATGCCTTAACAGAAAAGTCCTGGGCACTTTTCAAGCACATGTAATCATTTTCTATCTATTATTAAGTAGCAGAGAATCTTACTATTAAACCCTGTGTGCTCCCTATAAGTGCTAGTCTCAAGAAACACTGCATATATAATAAGCCCATGTAACTTGCACAACTGAGTACCACATTTTGACCAGCCAAGAAGCCATTAAAATCCAATACCCTCTTACTTAAGTGCTAAAATGCAAATCCACGCTCTTAAGACCACAATAATCCAACCAATAAGATACCTTGTAATTAACATTTCAGCACAGAGCATTAGTCAATAAATCAAATGGTTACACAGAGAGCTAGATGACTTATTGATTAACACTGTCCACTTCTGGAACAAGATGAATGCCATGTAAAAACCTACTGATGATACTATACATAACCTGAGCATGTGGTTCATGGAAACAGGCAAATTAAAATGCAAGAAGAAATAAAGAAACAGCGTAGGCCATAATAGGTGCTATTTTCTCAGGAAGATACCAAGTTTTTACAGTATAGTTAATCAAGAATGAAAGCTTACAAATAAAGGGTCTATGCACACACTTTATGCCTTACTGTGCATGATGTGTAAATAATAGCTTGTGAGATATTGTAACTGGTTTGATACAACTGTTGAAATCCATCAGAAGTATTCTACCCAAAAGTAGTATATGGCTAGGACCAAGGATCATTAGAATTTACTAGGGATGGACCAAAACCACTATTTTAGGTTCCAACTGAACCCCAAATCCTTTGCGAGAGATTGGGCTGAATACCAAACCAAATCCAAATCCTGATTTTCATATGAAATTAGGATAAGGAAATGCTGAAGACAACTCCTGTGTTAATGTGACAAAAAATCACGTGATTTTAAGGATTTTGACTCTGTTCGGCCAAATTCTGCTGAAAAAGACAGAATCTTGGCTGAATCCTAATCTGAATCCTGGATTACATGCATCCCTAGTACTTACCTCTCTCATGTAAAAAAAGCTGTGTTGGCAGCAAGTTTCAATGTAAAATACAGTATATTTAAAGGACTAGCAACACCATAAATTGAGAAAAAATAAATATATGCCATTTATTTTACATTTTGGGTGTATATTTACCATTGATAGTTACCACTCAATAATTTCACTAGCTAAAATTCTTGCCATTTCATATTTAACAATGTAATTTCCTCAATGGAACAGTTTGTTCAAAAAAGTGTTAATATATGGGGAAAATATGCTAAGAAGTCTTCAGAATTTCCAGTTCAATATTTAATCCAGTCTATCTGCCCCTTGGGGTTTGAATCTGTACATTCTGTACCTACAAATAAACAATTTCATAGTAACAAATTCCTATTTTATGTGAGAATAGTTTTTATTTCATAGTTTTGTGTTTATCTTTCTGTAAAGGAATGAATACCATTGTATTCTTCAGCCCAATTAAACTAGAATGGCTGCAACCATAGGCGCACAGCAGCTTATTTATATGTGCAAGTGTAGTAATGGTAAGCAAATACTCAGTTTTTACCAAAGAAGTACTGTATATTTAAATGCATGAAAAGCCCTTACATTTTTTTGGTGTTGCTGGTCCTTTAAGAGCCCTGATTTTTTTCTACCAGTTTATTCAACTGAAAACAACATTGGATCAATAACATTGTGATAAAATTTACTTTAAAGTATTTATGGGATCTGTTATTCAAAAACCACAGAATTACTGGACAGTCAACCCCCATAGACTCTATTTTAATCTAACAATTCACATTTAAAAAAAATATATACATTTTCCTTTGTAATAATAAATAAATAATAAAACAGTACCTTGTTCTTGATCCTGACTAAGAGATAACTAATCTTAATTGAAGACAAAACAATCCTATTGGGTTTAATTAGTTTTTAAATTATTTTTAGTTAAGGGCAGTGACACATTTGTCGTGCAACAAATCTTTGTTGTCGCGGGAGACTAATCTCCTCGCAATGCCATCCCACTGGCTAGAAAGTAAATTGCCAGTGGGATTGCATACGTGGCACCACTATTTGCTGAAGTTGCCTGAAGTTTCCTCTCAAGGCAACTTCGGCAAATCATAGCGCCGCGTATGCCATCCCACCGGCATTGCGGGGAGATTAGTCGTCCACGACAGCAAAGATTTGTTGTGCAGCGACTAATCTCTCTGTGTGTCACTGCCCTAAAGAGATCCAAATAACAGAAAGATCCCTCACTTAGTTCCCGAGCATTCTGGATAACAGGTCCCATACCTGTATATAAATAATTGCAGACCTACCTTAAAGGAGAACTAAAGTTTAACACTGCTTACTTGATACCCTGGGCCGGTGCTCCTGTTTGCTAAAATCTGCAACAGCCCAGGGTATTTCTGCAGAAGAATTTTGGCACCATCTTCTTCAGATTCTTCTGTCTTTTTGTTTCACTCCAGGCATGCAGAAAAGAGTGAAAGCCGAACTTAGAAACAAAAAGTCATCTCTGACACTCTGTGTCGTAGTGAAAAGAAGAGGAAGAAACCTTGGCTGATATGGTGACAACCACAGAGAGGTATGGAGCAGTTGTTGTAGGATAAGAAACCATAAGTAAATTAGTGAGATGGAAAAATGACATGAAATAACTAACAAGTTACTACTGTTTTAATCTACAAACAAGTGGGTAGGCTTCCATTCAGGCATTAAATAAAAATGTAAATTTGTTATAATGTAGTTTACATTTGGCTGAATAACAATAATAATAATAATGGAAATAAACAGCATCACGGAAATAAAATGTGCAATACCTTTGAACATTTGGCCAAAACTTCCTCTTTAAAGAGCAGGACTTTTTCTTGGATTTCAGGATGGTTAAGAGCAAAGGACAGGAAGTGGGTGAATGGTTGCTTTCTCCTAAAACTTTCAGCCAGCAGTTCAATTCGTGTTCTGGCAGAAATGACTCCATTGCGTTGCTGCCCTGTAATTACTGAATGAAAGTGAAATATGTGAAAGAGTAATAGAGAAAGCTTTCAACTTGCCACTAAGCAGTGGTACACACACGCAGCAAGAAAGGCAAATCCTATCAATGTGCTTGTTTATAATTCCAAAAGCAGAGAGCTAGGCATCAGCTATTTTGCAAAACCTAAACTGCCATACACTAAGGTGCACTCTAATTACAACTGGCGTTAAGCCCAGCATCATAATCCCTTTAATATGTGATAGAAATAATTATTTACAATGGTTGCTTAAAAGATGAATATTTTAATTTCATAATTTCATTTGTTACATAAAAAAACTCTTATATAAAGAGATACTAACACATAAATCCTGGTCTCCTGAAGATGACATTATTATAACGTCCAATATTTGTTTTTATTTTTTTTGGGGGGGGGTAACCCAAGGATATGAAGCCGGCATCGTATTTGTACCTTTATGATATCATAGTAATAATTTATGACAATGGATGGTTGTTCAAAATTGCATGTTTCAATTTTTTTCTTTTTTCATTTATATATTACGTAAATTTGAATTCTGAGCTTTGACATAAAAAATATAATTATGTGTATAAGTTGGTTAGACTGTGGAACCTTTAACAAAACTCCACATTCCAACCAATTTAACTGGTCCTGATTCATAATATAGTAGTTTAAATCTACACCAAATATGACAAATTAGAAAATATTGGATGCTTCACAAATATGGCCCTATAAATTCTAGCTTGATCCTATGAGGAGCAATCATAATACTGTAGGTGAGCCTGCATACAAGCCCCATGGAATAACCCCGTATATAGTCTGCCACTCATGAATCAAAACTACAGTTGTTGGTCTATAGTCTATGAGCAACAGTGTAGGCAGCTTTTCTGAGTAACTTGTCTTAGCCACATTAATAACTCATGATTCAGGGAGGATTGCATTCCATTCCTGTGTTGGTACTTTTGTTTAATTCATTGTCCCCTTGGGCAAGTCACTAAAAAAGCGAAGAAATCATCAAAAAAAAATATGAATTTGAGCCTGACAGAATGTGGAGTACAGTAAAGAAGTGCTGGAAAACATGATTTAGTTAAATTCTACAAAAATATATATTATTTAGTGTTGTATTCACTGGAGCCCTTATAATTACAAACTGCCACTGAAAGCCCTACCAGACAAACTGTACAGGTATTTTCAAATAAAAAATATAAGGGTTCCTGGAAATTGTTCCTAATAAAACTAAAAGTTAAATAGCAGTTCTGTCAGGTATTATTAGTGAAATACTAGCTGTTTTTAAGCCCTTCTGGGGTGATTCATATCACTTACCTGATACCCTGAATTGGCGCCAAACATAAAGCTGGCATTTTCACATGCCCGTGCCTAGGCGAATGGAAAGATCTGTAGAAGTTCCGAAGAACTTCTGCAGAAATACCCCAGGCCAGGGCAGTTTTCTGCTAACAGGAGCCCCAGCCGGGGTTATTAGGTAAATGATGACTTTTGGCGCCACCCCGTTAGTTAACATTTCCTTCTCATTTAAATGGACTGATTGGCAAAGTCACTTGGATACGAAAGCTTAGCAAGGCATAGGAAACACCTCCAAAGCAGTTAGTACATAATAGAAACATTTCAACTAGATATCTTTATTAATATTAAACTACCTGGAGCAAATTAGACTTGCAGAAAAAATGAATAGGAAATATTAACAAGGAGAAATTATGGGAAGTTAGTATGCATACAGTATCCAAGCACCAAATTTATGATTAAAGCTAAACTGGACAGGGATTTATTGCGCTTGAAGGACTCTGTGTACCTCACTGTAATGATCATTAGAGACCTATGGTGGGTAATAAAGTATCTAACAGAAAGGTCTGAGATCTGTCCCAGAGCTTCCTTACTAATATACATACTTTCAGAAGTATTCCTGCATCTCTACAAGCAGCAAGAATATAACAATTTCAAAAGCTTTTTGAAAAAGTGTATTTTTTCAAAAATCCCTATTTATTTGAACAAGATAACGTTAGTTCTGATATACAGAGTTAAAATGGTGTTTGCACAATGAGATTTAATTAATGTCTAATTAAGTTGAGCAGTTGTGACAGAGGGAGGAGGGAGATAATTACTCTTTAGATTCTGACAGTTTAAAAATATTACTGTGTAATGTGAAAAAATATAGATTTGTAATTATGGTTAACATGTGTTCTGTCGTTATGTAGGAGCTATTTTTACTGGGCAGATGTTGAACTGCCATACGCAATAAAGTTCTTACACCTTATAGGAAAAATATTATGTCATTACCCTACCAAAGTCAAATGTAATATTTTTTCATGGCAGTTTCTTCTACAAAATAAATCCAGTCTCCATACAATTACTGTATGTAAGTACTAAGTAGTATTTTCCCCCTGTTTAATAAAATGCTGATCATACTGACAGTTTTAAGCATACTTATACTTGCTTTGTATGTTATCTGTATGTTTGATGTATTGTATTCAACCTTCTACCATACAGCCCTGCTGAATATGTACAGGTACTGCAAATGATTGTTAATAATGATGTTTGTGGCCAGGTTGTAAGAAGCTGCCTTGAAGGAGAATTATTTTTAATTAGAGAATCAAAGCCTAAAATACAATATAGCTAGAAATGTTGCATTTAATATAATTAATTTAATGCACCAACCCATAGATCTAGCAGCCCCACAACAATAAAGATCCAGGTCTGCAAATTTGCCTACTTTTTTTTATATAGATGTCAGACACGTAGAAGTGTAAAGTGATTCTATTATAATTTGTATGGTGTGGTTTTATTTCTAAATTACACTGTTTACACTGCAAATAATTCACATCATTTAAAGTTTTATTCTTGAACCTACAAACGTATTTTTTGTAGCTGTAAGTTAGTTGTACTTGTTTGTAGGCAGCCATGTCAGTGCATTGTGCCTGATTCTGAGATTTCAGAAAGAGCCAGCACTACACCATAGATAACCTATTGTTTCTTCTGTTCAATATACTTAAAATGACCCAAGTCAAATAATAGCAAAACAGGGTTTCTACATCTTAGGACTGTGGAACACGAGGAGATTAGTCACCCGCGACAAATTTCCCGTGTCACGGGCGTCTAATCTCCCCAAAATGCCATCCCACCGGCAAGAATGTAAATTGCCAGTGGGATGGCATATGCAGTGCCGCGATTTCCCCGAAATTGCGAAAGTTTCCTCTCAAGGCAAATCGCGGAGCCGCATATGCCATCCCACCGGCGATTTACATTCTCGCCGGTGGGATGGCATTTCGGGGAGATTAGTCGTCCGCCACACATGAGATTTGTCGCGGGCGACTAATCTCCCCATGTGCCACAGCCCTAAGGTGCTACCATTAGGTGTTGCATGGGAGCAAGTTCAGAAGTGCAAACTATTTCGGATTTGTTTTGATCTTTTACAGTGCAGAAATCTTTTGCAGCCTTCAGGAAACCTGATTTTGGAAGGGTAACATACCTCCCAACATGTGAAAAATGCAAAAAAGAACTGAAAAGAAATGCCGCGTGTAGCGTGGTGATAATTTTTTGACCATGCCCATTTTTGTGACCACACCCCCTAAATACCACTCCCATTTTACCAAACTTGGCAGGTTATCTAAAGTTTAGGGGTTTTGTTTTATGTGTTATTATAGTTTTGCTAATAAAGGTGAAATTGCCCCATAAGATGCAATATAAGAATTGCCCTATAAGATACTATAAGCCCTATAAGATAATTGTATCTAAGTGCAGGTGTTGAGTATTAGGGGCTCTCTGCTTGCAGAAGACTGAATAAAAACAATTGCTGTTAGGTCACTATATGTAATTACACTAATGAACCCCATTGGCAAATGGGGTGATTTCACACTTTTAGGTTGCATATGATTTTTATTTGCTGAGGGTGGGGCAAATTGCCTATAATGACCCCGACTCTGCAAGTGCTCTTTTGACTGTTATCACAAGGAAGCTCAGACTGCTTTAATTGTATAAAAGTGATATTTCCCAAACAAAAGCATGCACAAGCACTCTTGGTTAATTTAAAGCAGCCCCTAAAGCAAAATAAAATCAAGAAATATTCCTATGGACAGTTCCCCTTAAGCAGGGAATGGAGTATGGCTAAGTTTACATCTAGCAGTCTATTGGGGACAATGGCAGAATCCGTGGCCAGTGTGCACCCAAAGACTAAGCAGTGGAGAGGAGTGTGTTATCTGTGATGTTACTGAAAAGACCTGCTTTAAAAGGAATTGCTAGGTATACCTTTTGTGATGCAAAGCTGTCTAAATACTTTTAAATTACTATGTAGCCTCAATAATTTAGATATTTTTTAGTTCTGTGTTCATAAATATATATGAATATATGTGTGCGCATATATATGTGTGTCTTCATTAATATTACATTAATAAATCTCTGCACAGATTACAAATCAAGGTAAACGTGACATTTTAATATCTGCAATCAACAACATGCTGAGAAGACCATCAAGCAAAACCAATGAAAAGCATTAAAGATGCATTGATCAAAAACATTTTTGTATTTAGTACAAGTGCACCACCTGCTGCTCAAATAGCAAAATAGCAAGTTTTAGATTCTCCATAGAATATGTTTCATCTATACATTTTGCTTAAGTCAGTGCTGGTTCACCCCTTTCACTGCCTGTGACTGGCAGCACTCTCACACCACTCTTGCACAGTCACTTCAAAGTAGAAAAGTTACATGGATAAGTGTAACTTTGTTTGTCAGTCACGTTGATTAAATGTTGTTGGTTAAAGGGTCAAATATTGTTCCCACTTATTGTCCCCTGATATTACTAGACTAGGGCTGCAACACCAATGCATCAAACTCTTCATAATACACCAAAGTTGTAGTCCAGCACTATGTGGGCAAGCCATGGTTGAGCAACAGTATTTACATCCTTTTAAAGGAACAGTAACACCAAAAAATAAAAGAGCTTTAAAGTAATAAATATATAATGCACTGTTGCCCTGCACTGGTAAAATTGGTTTGTTTGCTACAGTAACACTACTATAATTTATATAATAAGCTGCTGTGTAGCCATGGGGGCAGCCATTCAAGCTGGAAAAAAGGAGAAAAGGCACAGGTTACATAGCAGATAACAGATAAGTTCTATAGAATACAATAGTGTTTTATCTGTTATCTGCTATGTGCCTGTGCCTTTTCTCCTTTGAATGGCTGCCCCCATGGCTACACAGCAGCTTATTTATATAAATTATAGTAGACTTTCTGAAGTAAACACACAACTTTTACCAGTGCAGGGCAGCAGCACATTATATTTTAGTTACTTTTATACACTTTCATTTTTTGGTGTTACTGTTCCTTTAAGCCTCCTATGCTGAAATAATGTTATAGACAAGGGTATTGGTGTTGGGAGTGACTAATATGGAGGTAAAAATTGCACCATGCTGCAAAAACAAACATTGTATGAAAATGCAGATCCTCCCTGCAGGAAAAAACAAGTCAGTCTCCACCATATTGTACAGTTTCATACACTGATGATGTCCCACACAGAGATAAACTGGCCGTAATAGATCTCTGCTACCACGGGCGACTAATCTCTCATAAATGCCTTTCCACCGGCAACAAAGAGAATCGTCAACACATCGCTTCAGTTTTCTGAGGTTGCGCAAATTTTATTGCTCAACTGGAAAACCAAAGAGATGCGTAGACCTTTCCATCACGATTCCCTTTGTTGCCAGTGAAAAGGCATTTCGGAGTGGTTAGTTGTTTGCAGTAACAGAGATCTATCGTGGACAACTAAATCACTCCGTGGTACATTAGCCTTAAACTATATGAAGGGTGGTAGCTGCAAATAAAATAGGAGTTTACATTAAAGTTAATTATCAGCATGATATAGACAAATATATTCTAATTTGCAACTTTTCTTAATTGTGTTTTTTTTTTTAATTAAAGGGATTCTATCATGATTTTTATGGTGTAGTTTTTATTACTTAATTACACTGTGTACATTGCAAATAATTCAATTAAATTGTTATTCTTGAATGAGAAAATGTGTAAGAAACCATCTTTCAGAAAGACAGCACTACACAACTGCTTTCAGATAACCTATTGTTTTGCTGACTTAAGGTGGCCATACACGTTAAGATCCGGTCACCAAGTGAGTGTGGATGTTCTCCCGATATCCCCCACCTATGGGTGGCCGATATTGGGTGAATTCAGGCTAATTCAGTCATTTGGCCCTGGGGTGACGATTGAATTAGAACGCCAGTAATAGGCGCAATCGGTTCGGGGATTGAGCCGAATCGGTCCCTGATCTAAGTAAATATTTTAACCTGCCCGATCAATATCTGATTTCAGGCCAGATGTCGGTCGGGGCCTGACATTTGTGCCCCTACATGAGATAAGCTGCCGAATCGGTCTAAGGGCCCGTGTATGGCCACTATTAGTGTAACTGGAGGAGTCATGAATGGGGCAATACAGGTGCCAGGGAGTTGTTACTTAACTTGTTACTCCCCTTTCCCAGCTGATCAGCTGCTGGGGCTGATATCGCTCCAATCGGCAGTAGAGTGACTGAATGTTATCAAAGCACAAGTCATATGGCTTAGGGCAAATGGGTGTAAAGAACATGGCTAGACTCTCGGTTCTGCTGGAGTAGTGTTATTAACTGATGCATTCTGTAAAAAGCATGTTTTCCTGTCACAGTATTCCTTTAAGGTTTTTGTTCAGCAGCTCTCCAGTCTGGAATTTCATCAGCTAACTGCTTGCTAGGGTTCAATTACCAAAGCAACTACAGTATGGCAGTGGTTCAAAAAATGTATATCAGAGAGCCTGAACAGAAAGATACAGGTAGGATTGGCCTAGACAAGTCTTAAAGGGCCAGTAACCCATAAACTCAAACCAAGGTTAGTCTCGTCAAACATAATAGTTCTACTCTGGAAAACTGGGAGAAAATGTTGCAACTTACTAATGTCTCCTTCTACACCAGGCCTGGGAATGATGATAGAGGTACGGGTTTCAGATTCCAGATTTCTCTTGGTTTCTCCTTTCTTACCAATAATGTATCTAGGATATTAAAAAACAGCAGCTTCATAAAGCAGTGTATAAATATTGCACTAAGGAAAAAAAACACATTTGTTTTGGGAATTAAAGACAAGAAAATAAAATGTCACTTTTTAGAATTTCTATTTGTCTGATTCTCTACCTGACGCCTACTAGGTAGGTACTGTACTTGCTTAGAGGACTCCTAAATTTAAAGTTTCTTCTTCTGGTTCACATCTTTCTAGGTTCAAGTAGTATCTTGTGTGGAAAAAGCACAGTGACTTCTTGCTCCCACCCAGAGCACAATGATGTTGTAAAGACATAGCAACTAGTCAGAAATCAGGTCATTTGGACTGAATATAACATACACTAAAGCTGGCCATACACGTGGCGATCTCACGATGTTTCGTACGACCGTCGGTCGCACGAAACATCGTCAGATCCGCCACACACCATTCAGGGCTGAATCGGCAGGTAAGGAGGTAGAAACAATAGGATTTCTACCTCCTTCTGCCGATTCAGCTCTGAAGGGAGAATTTTGGTCAGGCGCCTTCTATGGCGCCCGATCAAAATTTTCTAACTTGGCCGATCGGCGAGCCGACCGATTTCAGCAGCTTCCTGCGATATCGGTCGGCTCGCTGACATGCCATACACGCACCGATTATATCGGTGCGTGTATGGCCACCTTAAGGGGCAGATTTATTAAAATGTGGTATTAGAGCTCATGAAAGAAAAATTCACCCACTTTCTATTCATTCCTATGTAACAAAGTGTATTTATCAAAAGGTAAACTTTAACTTTCACCGATTGATAAATACACTTTTAAAAATCTAATAGGAATAGAAAGAAAAGGGGTGAATTTTTCTGTGGCAAGCCCTCATCTTACATCTGCCTCTTAGCTGGCACTTTGATGGAAAACTGCCCAACTGCAACGCTTTAAGGCCCATGTGAACCCAGCATTAGAGGAAAGAGTAAACACGTATCACATCAAATTCATCATGAATTCCTTTAATTCAACATAATGTAAAAAAATAAATCCCAGGATAAATAACTTACTTGAAAAGTTGACTGGGAAGATCTATTGTACACTGAAAGCCTTTCTCAGTCTCTTCCACCGTGAAGTCATCACAAGGCTCGTCCAAACACTGCACAGATTCTAGAACAGAAAAGAAGCATGTTATCCTATGCTGACAGATGCTAACTACACCAATTTTAGACTCTTCGGTGAATCTAGACTCAGCACTTGCATATCCCTAAAGATCTAAGTATTTTGTTAAGTGTGCAGCCTGTATTAAAATATACTTTGTTACCAAGCTGGATAAACAGGTATGGGATCCCTTATCTGGAAATTATTTTTAGCAGAGCTTAAGTAATGGAGATCAAAATTACATTAAGATCCCTCTTCCAGAAAACCCCAGGTCCCGAGCATTCTGGATAACAGGTCATACCTGTACCAGTTTCTTTAGCCCGTGGCTATAAAACACATGTTGGCAAGGTTGCAAGCAGGGAGGTCAGTTATCACACAAATGTCATTGGCAGACCATATTTTCCTGGTTTTGATTTATGATTTACCAAGTTATATCAAAGAAACTGGACTTTGTTTTGGAAAAGCTACATGATTTATCAATTACAGATTATGAGATATGGTTAGTTACTTAGGCATAAGAGTTATCAGTGAATATTTGAAAAAAAAAGTGTGTTTCTCCCACAGAGCCTATCATAGAATGTTTAGCTTTGGTATTTCAGTTTTGAAAGTCACCTTTTCTGGAAAGTAAAGGTTACATGAATGGGGAGCCCCATCACACCTTTACATGCCACCCTTCTGGCTGAGTATAGGGAGAATCTTTTATCCTATCCAGATTGATTGCAGGGGAGAAAGGTGAGAGACTAACTACAACTGTTGCATCACACACTGTGTGAATATCATGCACATGAACTATATTCTATGTGAGGAAAACATGTTATGTTCATCATGTGTTCAACTGGGAGATTTACTGTAAGGAAAAAAAAAACAGGTAATCAACATAGATTGGCATTTTGGTGCCCAAGGGGTTTAACACTGCTTATTCACTGTCTAGCTTTTTAGATAAAAGAAAGGGGATATATCATGGTTAAATGACCTCCTTGTGAGGGTGGGGTTGTGTAACTTTATTTGTATAATTGCACTTTAAGAAAGGGGCTTGATCAGATATGACACATCAGCAAACATATGTATAATAAATTGCTTTATAAAAAAATTCACGTACCTTGGCAAAGATATTGGTTCAGACTATGTTGGCCCGCTATGTTGGTCTACTAGTTTTTTTTATAAAAATAGACACAGTGGCTATATTACACTATTAATAGCCATCTTTATGCTTCATATATCTTTCTGAGTTTGCATAGTTTTATTACAAGCTTCCCATTGTTATAGACAGTGAAAACAGGGCCAAAGAGCTTAAAGGATATCTATCACCATGAATCTGCTTTCCCCACCAGAGGTGTGGGCTAATAGAGCCTGCACTCCGGTTGGGGGAAACATTAACAGTGATTGGCCACCCACACACTCTAGGGGGCTAGTTTTTTTTTTTTTTTTTTTTTTTTTTTTAAAGGCTACTGTTTCCCCCAATCAGAATGCAAGCTCTATTAGCCCACACCTTTGGTGGGGGAAGCAATTTTAGGTTGATAGGCACCCTTTAAGAATAAAATGTAACAATAAACTGTAGCTTAATGGAGCAATATGGACGGTGGGGTCACTGAGCACATTTGTAAACTGGAAAGCAGAAAAGTGTGACTACAGTTTATCAGAGCACAAGTCACATGGCAGTAGCACCATCGGAAATGACGAATATGGCTAGCCCAATGTGAAAATTCAAAATCAAATATAAAAAAATCTGCACTTTTGAAAAACAGATTTCAATGCAGGATTCTGCTGGAGAAGTTCTATTAAATAAAGAGTTTTGA
Source organism: Xenopus tropicalis (assembly GCF_000004195.4). Taxonomy (NCBI): domain Eukaryota; kingdom Metazoa; phylum Chordata; class Amphibia; order Anura; family Pipidae; genus Xenopus; species Xenopus tropicalis. The sequence goes on along the minus strand of NC_030683.2, from coordinate 41,071,652 downwards.
AAAAACATGTTTTCCCATGACAGTATTCTGTTAACAATCAAAGTGCTCCCTATATCTCATTTCTGCCTTTAGGCTCCCTGCTTCTAATATTTGTGTCTCTTTTCTTCCCATAGCCTCATCCCATTCACGGATGCTAGACTTCTCTTGAGCATCTCGTCTTCCCTCCAAACACTTCCTAATGACCCACCTGTAAAAAAGCCTAACTGATGCAACTTAAATTAGAGGCAACATACCACAAAGGATCATCAGCAACTGAACAATCTAATGATCTAATCTATTCTAACTTGGTTCCTATCCCTTTAGATTGTAAGCTGTTGCAAGCAGCATCCTCAGATCCTGTTGTTTCATGCTGTAAATTCCTGGCGCTATACAGGTATCGGACCCCTTATCCGGAAACCAATTATCCGGAAAGTTACGAATTACGGAAAGGTCATCTCCTATAGACTCCATTTTTATCAAATAATTCACATTTTTAAAAATGGTTTCCTTTTCCTTTTTTCGTAATAATAAAACAGTACCTTGTAATTTATCCCAACTAAGATATAATTAATCCTTATTGGAGCCAAAATAATCCTATTGGGTTTAATTACTGTTTAAATAATTGTATTAGCAGACTTGAGGTAGGAGATCCGAATCACGGAAAGATCCCTTATCCGGAAAACCCCAGGTCCCAAGCATTCTGGATAACGGGTTCCATACCTGTATAAATAAATAATAATGATGGTGCACAGCAAATTTGCTGGCTGTACTCACATGCTAGTGTGTTATACATAGGAGGGTATGTTTATTTAGTTCATTGTAAGGGTTTATAATTCTATAAACACCTGCTCCAAATTGAAAGGAATGTTTTCATAATTTAATGTACAAATCTGCTTTTATTCCCAATAACCTTTAACTGCATTCATATTTACCTCTGTAGAAATCCTCCTCGTCTTCCTCGTTTTGATGAGATGCTTCTCGAACTGCATTTTTTCTGTATATCCTCCCTCCAATATTAATTAGGGTGGGACGTAAAACCTCCATGTATCTAAAATAACTGGAAAATAAAACAACAAACTTTATTTCATTCCTTATAAATAAATGGGCATTGCCAATACTTTTATAGAGAATGCCACACCTGTAATAACTAGAAACAAAATGGAAAAGCAGAAAGTCTTAACTTCAGCAGCATCTATGAAGATAGCCTTAAGATTTTTAGACCAGACATTACCAGTCAAAATTCTAAGTGAGGTATTTTTTTTTTATATTTCATTTAGAAAATTCACATGGGGCTAGCTATATTCTTCATTTCCCATGGTGCCTGCAGCCATGTGACTTGTGCTCTGATAAACTTAAGTCACATTTCACTGCTGAGCTGCAAGTTGGAGTGATATCACCCCCCTTCCTTCCCCCCCAGCATTCAGCAGAATAATGGGAAGATGGCAAGATAGCATCTCCCAGTAGATATCTGATTAGCACTCAATAGTAAGAAATCCAAGTCTGGCTTGGGACTCCTCCAGTTACATGGGAGTAGTAGGAGAAACAATAGTTTATCTGAAACTTTTCTAATGTGTAGCACTGGCTCTTTCTGAAAGCTCAGACTCAGGCACAATGCAGATGGCACCTACACACCAATATTACTAAAAAATACATTTGTTGGTTCAAAAAAAATAAATAATTCTAAATAGTTGAGTGAATTATTTGCTATGTAAAAAGTGTAATTTAGAAATAAAAAGTGCACCATAAAAATCCCGACAGTATCCCTTTAATCCCCCAAAATTTGAAGATATACACAGGGCCTGAAAAGGTTAAGTTTAATTGGGACTCATACACAAAGGTGTCTTTTGTACACAAAATAAACAACCTTGTGGTGAAAAAGCTGTAAACCATTTTATGATGCCAAGTCACAACAATTCTATGGATTACAAGAAACATTATTAGCCCTTCACCTTGAACAGCATCACATGAAACTGTAACATGTGTATTAAAATGTAAAATTAAAAATGTAGAAATCCTAACAGGTTAATGCTACATAATACACACACTGATATAAAGTTAGCAGGGTAAAGCAACACTCTAAAATTTCTAAAACAACAATATATCAGAAAAGGAAACTAATCAAGACAAATTTAGGCACAAACAACATAATATATATGCAAAATGACATAGAAACAAAATAAACTAAATAACTAACAATATTTGCCCTGCCTGAACTGGACATCCTCTATATACATACCGAGCCAGAGAGGTTAAAGAATTTAACTCATGTCTTAAGTACTTTAAACAACCTAAAAACAATAGTATATGACATCTCCTACATTGCCCTTTGGTTTAAATAAGTCAAATGTCTTTTCCTTACAATGACATAGCAAGCATCTGTGCCCAACCTGAATGGTGCCCAAATGAGCAAATAAAATTGTGTATACACAGCTGCAAGGTAAATGGTTACAGGACACATGCAATTTAAATGCTTCAAGTAGCAAGCTAGGCTAATGTCATGATGAAAGGTTAATTATGACAAACAATGTTAAGGGAAATGTTTTTGTGTTCAATCTTTGTTACATTTTGCTACATTTTGATTTTTTTTTTTTCACTATTCCAAAAATATATTCATTTAAAAATTTGACAGGCATAATTCAACCTAAAATACTATATAACAATTGATGTTGTAAAAATATCTACACAAAATTAGCCCTTTAGCACTATTAGGATTAAGACACACAAAGCTACTAGCAGCAGCTACTTTTTCAAGGATACTAAACGCCAGAAAATACCCAGCCATAGACAATACTGAGCATTGCCTCTGCTAAAACACATTGAGGCAATTATCAGTAAATGATCAGCATTATCTATTTTAGTAGCCACAACAAGTTGCTGCTACTAGTAGCTCAGTGTGTCTTCACCCTAAGGGCCATGACAGACGGGGAGATTAGTCGCCAGCGACAAATCTCCCCGAAATGCCATCCCACCGGCTAGAATGTAAATCGCCGGTGGAGTGGCACACACAATTTTCCGAACCCCCCCCCCTTAGTACTGGCTTAATCAGTGAGCTATGAGTAAGGCTGTGTGAAATTTAATGACAAAGGAGATGAAATGGGAAGGAAACAATGTAGATTTGGAAAAAAAAAACCACACACACACACTAATATATATATATAGTGGTGTGAAAAACTATTTGCCCCCTTCCTGATTTCTTATTCTTTTGCATGTTTGTCACACAAAATGTTTCTGATCATCAAACACATTTAACTATTAGTCAAAGATAACACAAGTAAACACAAAATGCAGTTTTTAAATGAGGGTTTTTATTATTTAGGGAGAAAAAAAATCCAAACCTACATGGCCCTGTGTGAAAAAGTAATTGCCCCCTGAACCTAATAACTGGTTGGGCCACCCTTAGCAGCAATAACTGCAATCAAGCGTTTGCGATAACTTACAACAAGTCTTTTACAGCGCTCTGGAGGAATTTTGGCCCACTCATCTTTGCAGAATTGTTGTAATTCAGCATTATTTGAGGGTTTTCTAGCATGAACCGCCTTTTTAAGGTCATGCCACAACATCTCAATAGGATTCAGGTCAGGACTTTGACTAGGCCACTCCAAAGTCTTCATTTTGTTTTTCTTCAGCCATTCAGAGGTGGATTTGCTGGTTTGTTTTGGGTCATTGTCCTGCTGCAGCACCCAAGATCGCTTCAGCTTGAGTTGACGAACAGATGGCCGGACATTCTCCTTCAGGATTTTTTGGTAGACAGTAGAATTCATGGTTCCATCTATCACAGCAAGCCTTCCAGGTCCTGAAGCAGCAAAACAACCCCAGACCATCACACTACCGCCACCATATTTTACTGTTGGTATGATGTTCTTTTTCTGAAATGCTGTGTTACTTTTACGCCAGATGTAACGGGACACGCACCTTCCAAAAAGTTCAACTTTTGTCTCGTCGGTCCACAAGATATTTTCCCAAAAGTCTTGGCAATCATTGAGATGTTTCTTAGCAAAATTGAGACGAGCCATAATGTTCTTTTTGCTTAAAAGTGGTTTGCGCCTTGGAAATCTGCCATGCAGGCCGTTTTTGCCCAGTCTCTTTCTTATGGTGGAGTCGTGAACACTGACCTTAATTGAGGCAAGTGAGGCCTGCAGTTCTTTAGATGTTGTCCTGGGGTTTTTTGTGGCCTCTCGGATGAGTTGTCTCTGCGCTCTTGGGGTAATTTTGGTCGGCCGGCCACTCCTGGGAAGGTTCACCACTGTTCCATGTTTTTGCCATTTGTGGATAATGGCTCTCACTGTGGTTCGCTGGAGTCCCAAAGCTTTAGAAATGGCTTTATAACCTTTACCAGACTGATAGATCTCAATTACTTTGGATCTTGGCATGATGTCTAGCTTTTGAGGTGCTTTTGGTCTACTTCTCTGTGTCAGGTAGCTCCTATTTAAGTGATTTCTTGATTGAAACAGGTGTGGCAGTAATCAGGCCTGGGGGTGACTACAGAAATTGATATTGAAATTGAAAATTGAAATTGATAAACCACAGTTAAGTTATTTTTAACAAGGGGGGCAATCACTTTTTCACACATGGCCATGTAGATTTGGAGTTTTTTTTCTCCCTTAATAACGTAAACCTTCATTTAAAAACTGCATTTTGTGTTCAATTATGTTATCTTTGACTAATAGTTAACGGTTTTTGATGAGCAGAAACATTTAAGTGTGACAAACATGCAAAAGAATAAGAAATCAGGAAGGGGGCAAATAGTTTTTCACACCACTGTATATATATATATATATAATATTAAAATTGGCACATCCTATAAAAATGTGACTTTTATTTTCAACACATTACATATATATATGTATAAATGAAATTACACCAGTGGCGGATTTACCAAATAGGCAATCTAGGCAATTGAGGGCTCATGCCTAGGGCAGAAGTTTTAGTGGGATGTGCTTGGGAAAAAACAACTTCCCCCAACCTGCAAACAGATACTTGGAAATAAATCCAATGACAGAGTTGTGGTGGGGTTGGTAGCAGACTCTGCTGCAATTGGCACAAGCAAGAATGCTAGATGGAATTTGCATATGCATTAAACTATGATATAAGAGGGGTGGAATGAGGTCCGGTGCCTAGGGCAGCACTGTAGCACTGTATACAGTTTGTATTTCACAGAGATGAGGAAAGGAAATGGTTGTTGGGAATGTGAGAAATATGGAAAGAACACTGGAAGTATCATGGGAGAAGCTGGTCATACACTTCATCTCTTCATCCATGTTTTATTGTCATAGAACATCACAGTCAATTTAATTTAGTTCTTTTTTTTTTCATTGGTAAACAGAAATAGACTTATAACACAGATTAAAAAAAAAATAGCTGATTGCATATGTATACATCCCTTTCATATTTAGCAGATGCTCATTTGGTAGCTATCCCAGCCTGGAGTGGAAAAGGTCCTTTACCTTTGCACATCAAGACACTGCCATTTTTCCCCAGTTCTTGTTTGCAAATCTGCCCAAGCTCATTCAGGTTGCATGGGTATAGCGAGTTAGCAGCATTTTTCAAGTCTGGATTGAGATCTGGACACTGACCCTGCCATTTCATGACATAATCTATTCGTGTGTAGTTTGTGTTTTATGCTCGGGGTCTTGCTAAAACAAATCTTCACCCAGGGCTCGGGTTTATTGCAAACTGCATCTGGTTTTCCTCCAGAATATCTTTAGGCTAATGCCACACGTGCCGTTTTTACGTTGCGTATTTTCTAATTCTCTCAGCGGCTGAAAAACGCCCAATATCATCATCCATAGAAATAACTTGAAAAGACTCGAGGCAAACCACACAATGCATAAATACTCTAGAAAACGCCTTAGCACAGATTTTTCAAGCGTTGGCTGAAATACGCCAGTATTTGCAAAGCAAGCTATTCCTATGTATACACAAAGGCAGCTGCCAGACCTAGCGGAAATATGCGGCATTTTTTACTATTTCGCACTATTAGCACCATGGAAACGGGATTTGCTACGTCACCAGTACTAGGCTGAAAAACGCCATAGTCAAGGGCTGTGTGGCTTGTGCTGCGTTTTTAAAGTGAGAAAAAACGCAGCGTAAAAACGCCACGTGTGGCATCAGCCTTACTTTGCTGCACTTGTTCTAACCTCTACCTTTACGAGCTTTATATAAATGCTTACACAAACATGGCACTTAGACTCCTAAGACCATAACAGCTTCCTCCAGCAGACTTCAAAGTTTCCCATGTACCTTGTTGCAAACACTGGGAAATACATGATGTAAATTTTAACAGTGACTTTATTTTTGCCACACTCCTATAAAACAACTTCTTGCATGGTCACTGACTTTCTTCCTATATTTGTTAATGACTGATTTAATTTGAAGTGTTATTTTTTTCTCCATGTTGTATGTTATTATATAACGTGCAACAGTGAGGATTCCGGTGTCTCACATTAAAAGGGCTATTTTTTAATTGCAATTAAGTTAAATTACTTTGTTTTCACGTTGACCTTAACTAGTCTATTTCAGTTGATCAGTGTAATAAAACAATATAAAATCCACTGTGATTCAATGTTGTATGACAAGAAAACTCCCAAGTGGGTACATAGTTTCTATAGGCACTGTATCTATCTTGCAAATCAGAAAATTGTTGGACAAAATCCTGTTGGACAACGACAGAACTGGCATCCTGATGAGGCCCTTCTAGAAGAGGTCTTTATAGGTGTGCATTACGATACAAACATTGGCTTAGGAACTGAGTGGGTGGCAAAAACCCACCTGTCTGATGAGCGTGTGTCCAGAGAAACAGAAAAACAGATCTTTGATAGATCTTTGAGAGTATGTCCAGAGAAACAGAAAAAGGAGGACAAAGAAAAAATGTAAAAAGAAATGCAACAGGTAGAGCAGACAAAAACTTACAGAAATAAGCAGATATGGGTCATTCAGATTGTAGTAAACTTATTATTATAATCTTTTATTTTGTTAGTATTGCACATATTGCCCTGAACTTCCCAAACATTAGTTAGCAATACATGCTAATTATAGCAGTGCAGTGATGTTGGGCTGTTATGTCACAAATCGCATATCAGTAACTTGATTTTTTGTTTAAATAACTTTTTTACTATAACATGCCACAAACCACATGACAATTGGTGTGATTTTTTTTATTACTACTGTATAATATAGGGGGCGAAGCAGTTCAGCTAAAAACCTTGTAAAAGTTCATACATAGGCACTTCATACATAGTCAAACTGTGGCACCCAGCACTCTGTACATATCACACTGCAGCTCTACCTACCAAAGTACCTACCAGTACCTACCAAAGTACCTACCAGTACCTACCACAGTACCTACCAGTACCTACCAAAGTACCTACCAGTACCTACCAAAGTACCTACCAGTACCTACCAGTACCTACCAAAGTACCTACCAAAGTACCTACCAGTACCTACCAGTACCTACCAAAGCAAATTATAGACCCCCCTCCCTCCCCCTGCAGCCCTCACCTCTTTTAAACCCTTTCTTGAGTAGAACTGCGCCTTTCAGCCATTTAAACCTTGCGCCACCACAATTCTACAATCAGATCCCCGGCTCCTTCCGGATGTGCAGCAGCAGCAGCAGCAGAGCCTTTCCGAGGCAGGCATGTCACGTGACGTAATGACGCTTGGGAGGCCCTATAGCAGGCAGTCAGGCTGGCTGGCAGTCAGGGGAGTCTGACACATTGCTCGTGTGACGTCACTCCCACACACGGTCACGTGGCTGTGACATCCGGGCTGCTTATTAGTGGAGCTGCTGCGGCCTGTCCAGAGAAGGGAACAGGAAACCGGAAAGTGGGATTGTGGTGGCGCAGGGTTTAAATGGCAGAGAGGTGCAGTACAACACGAGAAAGGGATTGCTAGAGGTGAGGCTGCAGGAGTGCGGCAAGGGGATCGCAACAGTGATTCTCGGAAATGTAGTTCTGTACAGGAACCTGCATGTTGGGGGAGCAGAGTCTGATCTATAGGGCTGCTGGGAGATGTCAGGTGTTATATACAGGGCCCCTGGGGGAGCGCAGGATGATATGTACACAGCTGGTGAATAACTGTAGGCCCTCTTTCAAGGGCCACTCATGCAAGGGCCCTGCAGGATTATGTATACAAGGCCACTGGGGGAGTGCAGGGTACTGATATGTAAAGGGCCATTGGGGGACACAGGGAGCTGATATGTACAGGGCCATTGGGGGAGCACAAAGTGGTGATACATACAAATCCACTGGGGGGACGACGCAGGGTGCTGATATGTACAGAGCCACTGGGGGAGGGCAAGGTGCTCATATGTACTGGGCTGCAGGGGGACACAGGGTGCGGAAATGTACAGGGCCATTGGGGGAGCACAAGGTGCTCATATATACAGAGCCACTGGGGGAGCACAAGGTTCTGATAAGTACAGGGCCACTGGAGGAGCACAAGGTGCTCATATATACAGAGCCACTGGGGGGCACAAGGTTCTGATAAGTACAGGGCCACTGGGGGAGCACAAGGTGCTCATATATACAGAGCCACTGGGGGGCACAAGGTGCTGATAAGTACAGGGCCACTGGGGGAGCACAAGGTGCTCATATATACAGAGCCACTGGGGGGCACAAGGTGCTGATAAGTACAGGGCCACTGGGGGAGCACAAGGTGCTCATATATACAGAGCCACTGGGGGGCACAAGGTGCTGATAAGTACAGGGCCACTGGGGGAGCACAAGGTGCTCATATATACAGAGCCACTGGGGGGCACAAGGTGCTGATAAGTACAGGGCCACTGGGGGAGCACAAGGTGCTCATATATACAGAGCCACTGGGGGGTACAAGGTTCTGATAAGTACAGGGCCACTGAGGGAGCACAAGGTGCTCATATTTACAGAGCCACTGGGGGGCACAAGGTGCTGATAAGTACAGGGCCACTGGGGGAGCACAAGGTGCTCATATATACAGAGCCACTGGGGGAGCACAAGGTGCTGATAAGTACAGGGCCACTGGGGGAGCACAAGGTGCTCATATATACAGAGCCACTGGGGGGCACAAGGTGCTGATAAGTACAGGGCCACTGGGGGAGCACAAGGTGCTCATATATACAGAGCCACTGGGGGGCACAAGGTGCTGATAAGTACAGGGCCACTGGGGGAGCACAAGGTGCTCATATATACAGAGCCACTGGGGGGTACAAGGTTCTGATAAGTACAGGGCCACTGAGGGAGCACAAGGTGCTCATATTTACAGAGCCACTGGGGGGCACAAGGTGCTGATAAGTACAGGGCCACTGGGGGAGCACAAGGTGCTCATATATACAGAGCCACTGGGGGAGCACAAGGTTCTGATAAGTACAGGGCCACTGGGGGAGCACAAGGTGCTCATATATACAGAGCCACTGGGGGGCACAAGGTTCTGATAAGTACAGGGCCCCTGGGGGAGTGCAAAGTGCTGATATGTACAGGGCCAGTAGGGAAAGGGCAGGGTAATATGTGCAGCATCACCAGGGGAGTACAGGTAAATAAAGTGGCACTGGGGGAGCGCAGGGTTATATGTAATAGAAATATTTAAGCTAGTATTTTTGTGCTGAGATTTGCTTGTTACTGCCCCATGTGCATCAACCAGGGTGCTATGCACTTACTACCATCAAGAGCAGTGAGAGACTGGCACTTTAAACACCATAGTGGAAGTGGCGGTTGAAAACACCCCATGTGTCATGAGTCTATAGGAGAGAGATGAAAGTAAAAACGGGGAGATGAAGGATATCTGCAGTACTTTGGGGGCACAGTGTTATATGTGTAGTGTTTTTGTGGGGGTGCATTTGATCTGTTCAGAGCTGCCTGGGTGGGGACAGAAGTATTATATGCAAGGCTCTTCTAGGGGAGCACGATGTGATCTGTTCAGGTCTGAATTTTATCAGCCATTTTAAGTTTCCAGACTATTAACAAATTATTACATCATTTTTTTTTTGCTTGGGAAGAGGTTGCCTAAGTAATTTTTTTGTTTAATATAGCTCTGTCACCTTCCTCGCTTAGCCAAGCCGTTGCCTTTTGTCAGGGCACAAACCAAACATGTCCACTGTGCGTAACTCCTTAATTACGTTGACAAGGGCAACACCCGGAAGTGTTCGCGAGAGTGGGGTGCCAGGAGCTGGAGGTGAGTTGCTTTACAGATTCATGTGAGAAGCAGATTAATCCTTTTGTATGGCAGGTTGTGAATATTAGTCTTGGAGACTTACTTTAATGTGGTTTAATACTCCTACCATATCATTGTACAGTCTCACATTTTTCAAAGCTGAGGTTCACAAAGTGTTGTATTTTCATGTTGTATATACATCTGAAGAGACCCCACAATAATGCATCTGTAAGTATGTTAGTGCCGGACACTTAACATTGGACTTAAGGGATATGTTTGCCTTAAAAATTAATGTACAATTATTAAGGGTGCTCTTTTAAGGAATTTTGCAGCTATGAAACTGTTTTTGAACTGCTTATATATTGAATTTTGTAACACAGTGCCACCTGCTGTCCAGTTCTTCTAACTGTACAGTCGGGGTGAACAAGTTCAAAAAGAAAACAGAACTCTTCTGATGTTGCTCTGATTAGGAAAGATATAAGAAAGGTTATGTCAGGTTTCTGATCACTTTCCTGAGCATCAGAACAGAATTGTTTTCTTCTAAACATGTTCTCCCTGACTGTACAGTCAGAGAAACTGACCAGCAGGTTGCGCTGTTAAAAAATTCATCATGGCTTTAGGCTTTTTTATAATTCAGTTACCTCACACACTCTTTAGGAAGACACCAGTTGACGGCTAGCAATAGCAGATTGTTTTTGATCAGGAAAACAGAATTATTATATTTTAAAATGCCCCTGAATTCATTTGCATTGTAAAGTAAATTGCTGCATACATCAATCATACAAGAAAACAACCAATACAAAAGTTGCTTTCTGACAAGCATCTTGTGTGTGTGATGTTCGTTTTTTTAATTATCTATTTCCTGAAGGTCATCATTGGTGATCTTTTGTTTTTGGTAGGGGTGTGAGGTTATATAACAATTTTATTGGACCTATTAATAAACACTCCCAAATGTGTAAAATACCCCACAAAGTATAAAATTCAGATACAAAATTAATATTTGTAATGGATGTGGCTCATTGTTCGAGGGCAGTATAACCCCTTGGTTAACATGAGTTTAATGAGCAGGACTAGTGCTGAATATACATTTTGCCTATTGCATTAACCTGGGTTTTGTTTTTTCTTGAGCTAAGCAGGGCAAACTAAGGAACTGGAGCTACTCCATGTTTCTAACTTCCTGGTTCTTGGGCTGTAGATCTAAGAGCCAGGGCACACAGAGCACAAAACTCCAAAGTTACCCTGTGTCCCATTGCTTAGAACAAAATGGCAACTGTCTCGCACAAAATTATATAATTGTATTCTTCTTTATCTGTTTAAAGATTTTAGCAGAATGGCTGCCTCCTCTTCATCCTCTTCAGCTGGTGGAGTAAGTGGGAGTTCTGTTACTGGATCTGGATTTAGCGTTTCAGATTTAGCTCCTCCAAGGAAAGCGCTGTTCACTTGCCCAAAAGCAGCTGGAGAAATGTTAGAAGGTAAAAGCTACAACTCTGAAAAATCTTAGAGTAGCTCTCTGGGAATGGTTGTGTCTAGCAATGTATACATAGGTGCCAGGGAAGTGCTGACCCCATATGTAATAAAAGGCACAAGTTTGCCCATAGCAACCCATATGATTTTTGCTTTTAAAAAGGTGAGTAAATCCTACCTGGTTGCTATAGGTGACTTGGTGCAAACTTTCCGCCTTTTATTACTTAACCACAGTAATGTTTCAGAGCCGGTTTATGCTGGGTGCAGCAACTCTGCTGCAGAAAAGTTGTGCCAACTTTCCTATGAAAATCATTTAACTCCAGTGATGAATTTTGTTGCCATTTTGGTGTGGCTCTTAATGTAATTTAGAATAGTTACACCCTTTTGAAAAAAGGATCGTTTTGTGATTGCTGCAGTAGGTCCACACAGGATGCTTTATCGTCATTCTGTTTTTCTACACATAATAGAGAAACAAAATGGTTGTGGTTTGCAGTATTATGTATTCTGGTAGCCCACTTGTTGTTCTTAACCACCATACTGTAGGTGGGCATATAATTTCATCTAAATGCACTCACCCAATATTACAAATATATATGGTGCATTCCTTGCTTAGTCTACAGTCTGCTGCAGTCCAAACCAAGTGTTTTTGGCTATTATTAGGGCAATGGCAGAAGGAGCAGTTTTACATCGTATGAAATCCCCTTCACCTGCAAAAGTGATGGCCAATGTACTCTTACGCCTGCAAGTGCGTTTACAAGAAATTTGTCTAAAAATCATTGGGGTGGGGGGTTGATTCCAGGTTCCAGTCTAGTGAACTTTCTAAAGAAGCACCACATCTTTCCTGTCTCCCAGGCAGCCCTTGCAGTAAATTAGACAAGGGCAAATTAAAGGGGCAGATTTATTCAAATGTAAGGTTAGTGCTCAACACAGAAAAATGTAACCACTTTCTATTCATCTGGAATTTTAGATGTGTATTTATCAATGGGTGAAAGGCATTGATATGCTTTTAAAAATCCCATAGGAATGAATAGAAAGTGGCTAAATTTTTCTGTGGTGAGCTCCTCAAAGAGACCAGTAATAAATAAAAAAAAATTACAGGGGGTCGCCTAACATTTTGGCACCCCAAGTGGTTTACTCTTTAAACTTCCCATTAAATAATGAAAAAAAAATGTAGGGTGTTTATTTTATCATAAGTATTCATTTTTGCACTAATTGACATATCACATCATTTTTTGTAAGATTTGATATCTGTGTTTCATGTAAACAAAAAAAAAATTAATGAATTTCACTTCTGTCATTTGCCCACTGGAGGGCTCTGTATAAACAAAATCTTCCTTGTGCAGTAAAATATTGCTTTAGTACTGAACAAAACTTAGTTTATGCTGTACACACCGTTTTGCTAAGGGCTCTGGCACACGGGGAGATTAGTCGCCCGCGGCAAAACTCCCTGTTCGTGGGCGACTAATCTCCCCGAGTTGCCTTCCCCTGCCATCCCATTGGCGACAATGTAAGTTGCCGGTGGGATGGCAGACGCGGCGGGGCGATTTCGGGAAATCTTTTTCGGCGATTTGCGCAAAATCGCGCCGCCGCGTGTGCCATCTCGCCGGCGACTTACATGTTCGCCGGTGGGATGGCAGGGGAGTTTGTGGTGAAAAAAAAACATGCCTATTGATTTAACTCTCAACTGACTGCCCTGCGGTTAAATATGCTGTGATTTGGCCACATTTGGGTGGACAAATTGCATTTTTCAGGATCAGTAAAAGGTCAGCTGATATCACCGATTTCTACTATATCCAGATCTGATCCTTCTATTCCCTCATGTTCCTTAATATGCTAGATGGTGCATTGTCCCTCACATACTGAAGATTGTTGTCTTTTGATTGTTGTCTTTTGAAGATTGTTGTCTTTTGTACTACAGGTATGGGGCCTGTTATCCAAAATGTTTGGGGCCAGGGGTTTCCTGGATAGGGGTTCTTTCCATAATTTGGATCTCTATACCTGAAGTCTACTAAAAAAAAAAATTAGAATTAAACCCAATAGATCGTTCTGCCTCCAGATTAATTGTATTGTAGTTGGGATCAAGTACAAGGTATTTGGCGAAAAAGGAAATCCTATTTAAAAATTTGCATTGTTTGATTAAAATGGAGGCTGTGGGTGATGGTTCTTGTAATTCTGAGCTTTTTGGATAATAGGTATCAGGATAACGCATACCTAAATTGGCCAAAGGCTTTTTTTGGGGGGGGGGGGGTTTACCTATGGGCTACACTAGGTGGCAGTCTGTGCCTCTTTCCCTCTTCAGTTATACTCTTGCACCCAAATACAATCCAGTTTTTTAGCAGTGGCTAAATGACAAGTCAGCTAAACTGAAGTCAAATAATTACATAGATAATCCGAGTTAAAAAAAAAAAAAGAGAGAGAACTATCAGTGAAGTTCAGCTCTTCAATATGCAAGCCCACCTTGTAATACCTAACTCACCAGCCATGCTTGCTTCCATTTTGGACCACAATCATGTAAATGTAATGTGCAGGAAGGGTTTCCTGAAGGGTTCAGTTCCTTTCCAGTTTCTTCTCTCTTTCTCTTTTATTTCTTTTTCATTTCTTAATCTTTTCTCTCTTCTCTATTTTCTCTCTCTCTGTCTGTTTGGCACCTTGGGGTGGTTAGTTTTAACTTAACATTCTCTGTCCCTCCTTGTTTTAGGCTAATGTCACACTACCCTGTGTATGTAGTGACTGTCATTAAGGGTACCCACCTGTCGCTGCACACATGCAATGGAATTTATCCAGAATGTTCTAATGTGCATTTTTGAGCCAAATCTACCTCCTTCATAGTGTGACAGTAACCTTAGCATTTTTTTAAGCAGTCGTCATCTGCTATTTCTTCCTATTATCTGTCTCTCCTTCCTCTCCCAGTATACCCAGTTATATGCATGGAGCCATGGATTCTCATTAGCTTGCTCTTTGCCAATTGACAATTAAACTTTAAATCTCTGTCTTTTCTGTCAGCAGATGGTTCAGAGAGGTTCCTGTGCGAGTCAGTTTTCAGCTATCAGGTTGCATCCACCTTAAAGCAGGTGAAGCATGGTAAGTATGAATTAGATCCATAGTCCTGTATGTGGGCTGGATCACTGAATGCTTCAGTCTTTGTTGCAATGAGTCAGTGTTGTCTCCAGTTGGATTCTTTCTCTTCTCATCCAAAGACGATTTGTGTAATCTTATGCGTATTGTCACCAGCTGCCTCATGCAGAAGAGTAAGACTTTCATTGGCTAGCAGCTGTTGTCTGATAATGCTGAGTATTTTTCCACTGCAAGAATGTAGACCAGAGCCTACAATATAGCTATCTTGTTTAACCCTTTTAGTCACACAAGTAATCCCGTTAATGGATTTTTTACTCTGGGTTGTCATGATCCTGTAATTAAAAATAACTTATTTTAATTCAAAATGGGAAAGTTAATTTTACTTGCCTAGTCTCCTGTAAATAAAGATAGGAAATGTTGTGAAATATATTACTAGAGTCATTATAATGTAGATTTGCACCAAAACTATACACAAATATAGCTATAATCACAAAATACTATAACTAAATAGAGTAGTATAAGAGGCATATTTATATACCCCAATGGCGATGATCAGTCACTAGTATTTACATTGTAGAGCACAGCAGAAAATACACGTTTGCATTAAAGGAACAGTAACACCAAAAAATGAAAGAGCTTTAAAGTAATACAAATATAATGCACTGTTGCCCTGCACTGGTAAAACTGGTGTGTTTGCTGCAGTAACTCTACTATAATTTATATAATAAGCTGCTGTGTAGCCCCAGGGGCAGCCATTCAAGCTGGAAAAAAGGAGAAAAGGCACAGGTTACATAGCAGATAACAGATAAGTTCTGGAGAATACAATAGTCTTTTATCTGTTATCTGCTGTGTGCCTGTGCCTTTTCTCCTTTGAATGGCTGCCCCCATGGCTACATAGCAGCTTATTTATATAAATTATAGTAGACTTTCTGAAGTAAACACACAACTTTTACCAGTGCAGGGCAGCAGTACATTACATTTTAGTTACTTTTATACACTTTCATTTTTTGGTGTTACTGTTCCTTTAAAGTACTTAACTAACAGTGGTTATTACTGACACAAATCTGTAATCCTGCCCAGCATACATTTATTTGATTTCTTGTACTGTTCTGGGGGGGGGGTAGTTGTAAGGCACTTGTTCCTGTCGGCTGATAAGCCATTACATATGCAGGTGACAGGATTTTCAGTTAGGAGCAGCTATCATGTATTTGATTACAACTCAGAATGTTTGCTCCAGTTGGACAGCCAAAGATTGACACTCTAATATAAGTGGGGGATCCTCCAGATTGGCGTATTGTTCTCTGTTTGTAACAGCTCAATCGGGTACAGGATACCAGGCCTATGGACCTGAATTACCTTTTTCCCCCTTACTGTGGAAGCCCATTAATCTCCTTGTGTCCCAGCAGTATTAAAACTAGATCTCTCTGTAGGTCACTCCTCCACAATGAGAAGCACAGTAAGTTTCCACAGTCAGTGATTATAGCATTAAATCTTGTTCATTTAAGCTTTTTTGTATAGACCACAATGAATTGGTAGGGCTGGAACCAAACCATAGGAAATTAGTGCATTGAGATCTAAATGGGGCATGGAGAAACTACATTTTGCTTCCCCTAATTGTTTTTGAGATATTAGGCAGTTTCTGTCAGTTTTAAACATATTCCTTTCAGCAGGTGGCAGGCTAATATGGGGACTATTCCACAATTAATAGATCTAATAACTCTACAGCAAAAGTGATCAGATGGGAATTTTTTTAGAATAAAAGTTAATTTTCTAAAAAAGGTCTATTGCCTTTAAAGGGAAAATATACTTTCCATTTTGACGTAAGCACATTCATTTGGGTTTATGTAGAAAAGGTGCATTAACACTAACTGAATTTCTAGAAATAAATATAAATGTATTTTATTTTTACACAGACATACCTGATTCCACATATTAAAGTGAAGACTGTTGGTATGTTTGCCAGTTCTCCACCCCTCTCTAGAGTCTAGTTCCATTGGGAAGTGATGGATTCTGGGGCTTAAAGTCCCCCCTGCTTTCCAAAGAATCTGTGCACCACCTACTATGATAAGCAGAGGTATTTCAAGTCCTAGAATCCATCACTTCATAGAGGAACAAAAGGTTACATTACACTGAGAAGCTTAAGGATGTACGTTTATATTTATTTCTGGAAGTTCAGGTAGTGTTAACGCACCTTTTCTACATGGCCATTTAGAAAAAGGGGGGTATAGTTCCCATTAATGTATATATATTTGCTGTAATTTTACATCTGAAGGTGTTGAAGGTAAGTGGTTACTTGTAACAAAGTGAGGTGGTGGTGAAGGTAAGTGGTTACTTGTAACAAAGTGAGGAAACGGGGTTGCAGTACACTCAGCACAATTATCCTGGTAAACAGCTCATTGTAGTTCTTGTGGTTCCTTCAGTCTGTGGAATGTGGTTGTTTATGTAATACATTTATGTTTATCTGGAAGTTCAATCCCTCCAATACCACACAGGGTACCATACATTCTGACGAAAAGAATAAACATAATGTAGCAGGCTTCTGACTGGTTAAATTATGTGTATTATAAAGACTCGGTTGGATATAAATTAAATAGTTATAATTGCATGTAATTGACCCATATGTAAATTCCATGCTGCAAATGCATTCAATATTAAGTCAAATATACTAAAAACCAAGTATAATTACTATAGTTACTAACTGTTAGATTTTAGGTGACCTGTCCCAACACTTTGGATGGGTCAGCTGTGGATCTTTTGCATTTAATACTACCTGCTATACATGGCAAAACATTTGAAATATCTCATTATAACAAAGTAGCCAGCTAGTTGAGTATTTTGTAATTTGTCAGCTACACTGAAAGCTAAGTGGCATCATGTGACTGAGAAGATCTTTGTGGAAGTAGTATAAGCTGCAGTGTCCCTCACTTTTGGATCTGCCAGTGTCTCTTATGTACCCTGAGAAGAGGCATTATTGAATGTGCCATAGCTGAGGAGGCTATGTAATTTGAAAAGCTATAGCAGCTATACCAATTGTCATGCAATAAGACAGTTATCAGGAAAACTTGTTTATCTAAGCAATGCATGATAGTCATTATATGCAATAATGAAGGATACAGGCCAAATTATTGGATTTCTATAGAATTAGCCCATATCTGACTTCCATTTAAAATTATATTTCACTCTGTTTTAGTTTTGCTTATGTTTTTTGCTTATTGAAGTGAAAAAACCAAGGGAAATATCCAGGAGACATTTAGAGCATGCGGGGTGGATCATGTTTAATTGCAGTAACATTTGTTTAGGTCTAATTTTTTCAGATCAGCAAGTAAGTCGCATGGAGAAGCTGGCTGGTTTAGTAGAAGAGCTTGAAGCAGATGAATGGCGGTACACCCCCATAGAGCAGCTTTTGGGATTCACCCCATCTTCTGGTGGAAAGTGACCAAAATGAAGACTATTTGGACTATTAACTCCAACCTGTAATTTGGAGAGATTCTAGGACTCCTAAACCTACTTTCCTATGACAAAAAAGACACTGTATTATGGGAAATAATGTATTGTGATCTGGCTGTCGTACCCTCTCATGAGACATAGTGAAATATGTTTACATTCTGTCTCTAGAACACTGAACATAGCTCTTTACTGCAAGTATTCTCCTCTTGCTCTGATGAGCACTCTGTGGATTCCATAAATACAGCAAGAGCAGCGAGGTCACATGGATCATATGTGCTACAGTCAAGTGTTTGGAAAGAGGGAAATGTTATGATGTACTTTTTGTCTGTATCCAGTGTGTCAAAGGGATTGGATTACCACTTGGCAGTTGTATTGTGATCTCTCATTACTTTGTAGTGAATTAACCATTTCAAACCCCCTAGACATTGCATTCTATTGCAAACAGCACTAGTCTACCAAGCAGATAAAATCACCCTGGGATTCATTTCTATTTTTAGAAATGTGTTTATCAAGTGGAGAACTCTAACTTGCACCCATTGATAAATACACTTCTAATATCCCATAGGAAAAAATTAAAAGTGGGTGATTTTTTGTGGTAAACTCTAATCTCACATATTTTTAAAATCTGCCCCATAATCTAAAATATCCTGACTATCTTGGCAGATGATTCTTATTTTTATTCTAAAACCTCTTTAGGTGTCAATCAGACGACTCTACAGTTATGTTTGCTAGTCCTACTGGTTTTACAGTGCCTTTTCACCAGCAACAAAGGGAAGCGCCGGTGGAAAGTCCTACACATCGCTTTGGTTTTCTGTAGGCCCTTCCACTGGCAGGTACCTTTGTTGTCTGTGAAAGGGCATTTTGGAGAGATTAGTTGCCCACAGTAGCTGAAATCTATGGCGGGCGACTAATCCCTCTGTGGCACATTACCCTCAGTGGCATATTTATCAAGCTACTTCACTCTTGCTTCAAAGCCCCACTGATTTTAATGGGTTGCACCAGGTCTAAGGATCAAAATAATGATGTACGTTTCTGGAGAAATTTAAATACAAAGCTTCATAAATATCACCGCTTTGACAGCTAAATAAATAGCTTTTGTATTATTGTATGCAGCCTGATGAGGTGTTACATATTCCTTTCACTGTCTGAGTGTACATATAAACACAGACTCTCTTCTGTGGGAGCCTTTGTACTGTCAGTTGCTGTCATCAATGTGTTTTATGCTGTTTAGTACAAATAAATACCCAAATAGACTCTTTGATATTTTTTTTTTTTTTGGAGGCATGAAAAGATAAAGGCTAAGCTTACACCCAAAATTCACAGCATAGGGAGAATATTTTTGCCTTCTTGCTGTGCAAATACATTCTGCATTGCTGCACAGCAGGGATACTGCTTAAATCCCTCAGTCTATCATTTACCTGGCCAAAGATACTTTTTTTTTTTTTAAAGTGAAAAAAAATAATTTCCTCAAATCCACACTGTTCTGTCAATCATGGTTCAGATTCCATCTGACCTATATTTGTCTGGAGCCTGGAGGTGTGAGTAAAGTGCCTGTCAAAGTGTGGCCATGCTCCTGCCATAACTACTATTGCACAATTTTCAGAGCATATGGCTGCATTTGTATTGGGCATAATTTAGTGGCCACACCTAAATTTTTTAAGAAATCTGCACCTTGCCAAACAGATGGATCTGGGTATTTATGTAACACTAATATTGTGTTGTTTATTTGGATCACCAGTTCTGAATAAATATGATTATGAGCTGTATGCCTTGAAGTAGCATTGGCAAATGACATTTTACATCAATACGGTCAGTGTTTAAATTCTTTGGGAAGCTTCCTCCTTCCCCATACTGCCTTACGTGCCCATATGGTTGAGCAGCCTGAACAATCGGAGCATGTGTGGCAACCATTAGGGCTATGGCACATAAAGGCCTTATGTTCTCGTACATGCCTTTGTCATAATGCTGAGGTGCCATTAGCCTTAGATCACATGTACCTGCTGTAAACTAGTACAGCAGCTCTCTACATTTAAGAAACCCACAGCATCAGCATTAATTGTTGTTGGGCTTTAGTTACTCTAAGGCAGGTATCCCCAACCTTTTTCACCCAAAAAGTGTTGGGGAGCAACACAAGCATGAAAAAGTTTCCTGGGGGTGCCAATAAGAGCTATAATTGCCCACTTAATAGCCCCTATGTGGACTGGCAGCCCACAGAAGGCTCTGTTTGACATTATATTTGGTTTTTTATGCAATCAACACTTGCCTAACTAGAAATTCAAAAATCTGCATCTGCTTTGAGGCTACTGGGAGCAACAGGGAACCCAGAAGTGAAAAGGTTTTAGGGACCTAAAATGTATTTTGGTCTGTAGCAAAGAAACACAACTGTACAAACATACTACAGGTATTCAATTTGTGCTACTCTGTTTGGATCATCATTTTACTAAATGGCACTACAGAAACCATGTTCCTGCATACAAAAATTTTACTTCTAAGTAGTAAGTAAGGCTAATGCCACATGGGGGCTGATCTTGGCCTATTGAAAAGCACAGGCCAAGAAGCAGCCCCAACAATGACGCTAGCTTTCCTCTTTGCCTGTGCCCGGAACAATGCACACGCAGCAGATATCCATTCAAATGTGCAAACTCTCACATTTGAGCGCTGATATCCACCACATGTGTTTGCACCAGGGCAAACACAATGGTTCTGGGTGCAGGCAAAGAAAAAAGCTAATGTTAGCATTGAGGCCGATTCTCAGCCTGCAATTTCCCGCAGGCCAAGATCAGCCCCTGTTTGGCATTAGCTTAAATAGTACAATCTAAACAATACTTTGTTTTTTTTTTTACTTATGTGTTGTCAGAGCTAATTTCTGTGGATTATAACACTGACTTTTCCCTGTATCTGGGTTGCCCATGTTATTGAACCTGCAGGTCTGACAGCCAAAGGCATTTGGTGGAAGTGTAGATCAAAGTGAGGAGTCATAGGTTCAGTGTCCCTACTGTATGTGCCTCTTGTACATTATATACTTTATCACCCACATAACTGTGAATAATTTTAGCTGCTTTACAAAACGCATGCATTCAAAAATAGTTGCTCTGCACGTGGACGGTTATTTTGGAAAATCAAATAGCAACAGAAGGCCTGAAGGAAAAGGTTACAGAGCCATCTGTCTGTGGGAAGTGATTCTTGCTGAGGTTCAGTGTGTAGGATGTGGGCTGGTACATCTTCAGAATCTGCTTCATTACGGATCTGCTCTGCCTTGTGAATAAAACCACGTCATATCTGTGTAAGAATATGATAATTAGTTAGGAATACATTTCTTTTTTTTAAAAAATTAAAAAAAAAAAAAAGGATTTTTTTTAAATTAAGTTCATACATATATTAAATAAATGACATAAATAATGCTATACAACTGGTTGCAGTGAATCAATTACAATGTTGCAATATGGTGACATTACCGGTACAATATTTGCTAGGGTGATCTATTATTGGTAGCAGGTACGCATGTCAAAGAAGTACAGTAGTGTAGCTAGTATTAGCCTGCGTTAGGGGTTACAAGCCCAAAGGGTCAGGGTTACACCAGTCTCCCCATACTCTCTCAAATTTGTCTACAGCTCCACATGTTTCCATGTAAGTTTGATGAGCGGGAGGGCACTATCTATTAACTGTCTCAAAAATTCAGGGAGGGCAGGGTGTTCCCCATCCAATGCATAATCACTGACTTTTTTGCATAGAACACAAAAGTGCGGAGTCTAATTCTGGCCGCATTAGTAGGCATTACAACATCAATGACCCCTAGTAGGCAGACCACAGGGTCTAATATTTGGGGGGTTCCCAGTTCCTGGGCCAGGGTCCCCATTATATCCTTCCAGAATCTCTTTATAGGGGAACATGACCAGATCATATGTATAAAGTTAGCACCTGGGGTATTGCATCAGGGGCAGAGATCATCTTGCCTTTTACAGATTCTTAACAGCTTCAGAGGGGTAATGTACACTTGGTGGAGACGTTTGTATTGTATAAGCCTGTCTTTTATTAAGATTAGATAGTTTAGGAATACATTTCTAAAGAATTGCATCCTTTATATATGAAGCAACCAGATAGTTGCTTTGATGATGGATTTTGTGCAAAGACACACAGAACTACTTAGTAGCAGCTACTTGTCATGGCTACTAAACACCAGAAAATACCCTGCCATAGACAATACTGAGATTTGCCTCTGCTAGAACACACATACAATTATCAGTAAATGATCAGCATTGTCTATTTCTGTAGCCACAACAAGTAGCTGCTACTAGTAGCTCCGTGTGTCTTCACCCTTAAAAGTACAGCATTAAGTTGAAAATGTCAAAGTCTTTGAAAATGCAAATGACCGACAGGTCTTTTTAACACCTTCAATCCCTTTGTATGTAAAGGACCATCCTGTTGCACACCTATTGAAGTCACTGGGACATTTTCTCCTGGCTTCCTGTAGTGCACTTGGCACCTCATACATCCTGTTTATTGGGTGGACAAGGCAGCGGCATCTTTTGCATCAAAATCATGGAAAACAAAACCTATTGATACAGTAAAGGGCACTGGATAGTTTATACCAATGCAGGGTTGTGTCATATGAATACACATCAATCAAAAGGAGTATTCTCAATAAAATAATGTTTACTCTTAATTTAAAAAAAAAATTATATTGTGTAGAGCAGGGTTTCAAAATAAATGTATACTTTCTAAAAATTAATAATGTTATTGATTGAAGCAGTTATCTGCTTCCTTCCCTTATTGAAACAGTGGTGTCCCAGTTATTGGTAATGATACTGGGGCCTTAAGATTCCCAGGGTGCTTTGCATTATACATTTATAAAGCATACTCTCCCATTGGCACAGGTGTCTGCCATAGGAAGTGCATTTCCCATTCAATTTAATGGGAAGCAGCTGCCACGAGGAACAGCTTTCTGTTCACTTCAAAAGCACAACAGTGATCAACACCCTGCATGTAGCATCACCCTTAAACCATATGCTATCTACAAGTGACTTAAAGAAGCATTGGGATACTTTATTTAAGATACGTTTTAAGAAATGTTACCATCTCCATGTTGTTTTACTAGAAATAGTGCAGTCAGTTATAATAATATTGAGGTGCTTAGCCGGCCTCATCCACAGAGAACTGTTTTCATCTCTAGAACCAACACTATCCTGTAAATATCTCTCTACAGGAAGAAACAATATAGCTTACATTCATTTATATGTTAGAAGTACAGCATTGCCATTGTAATCAAAGGTATATTATTATCCCACAAATAAAGGGAAAGTGGAAGCGGCTCAGACAGAAGCAGACCAACTTGCCTCGAGGTGTGTTTGTAGTGGCAGCCGCATCTAAAATATCCACAGCCAGATTTACAAAGGGTCTTATGCAGATTAGAAAGGGGTAAAAGAAGGGAGATACTCTGGAACATTGTGAATTCTGCTTTAATAAATAATACAGTGAGCCATTTGTCTGCCATCTCATTATTAGATAGCCTGGGTGTTTTTGGCTTATGTAAGGCATAGTTTCTAGACACTCTGGAATGTCTGAAGCACCTTGTAACTATAGGTGGACAATATGTCAACTACAGAGATTATTGGTGGTTTTCATATCCTAAGGGTGAAGACACATGGAGCTACTTATTAGGGCTCTGGTACACGGGGAGATTAGTCGCCCGCGAGCAGGGAGTTTTGCCGCTGGTGACTAATCTCCCCGTGTACCAGAGCCCTTAGCAGCTACTTGTCACGGCTACTAAAACGCCAGAAATACCCTACCATAGACAATAAGTAGAGACAATTATCAGTAAATGATCAGCTTTGTCTTTTTGGCTGTCCTACTGCGCCCTCTAGTTCTAGATAAAATTACACATGGAAATCAATTCACTAATAAAAATATAGATGCAAGAGAAGTCACCAATAAGAATTTCAGTTTCCAGCAGTATGTCAGTCATCTTGCTTTTACCTGACCAGAGATTATTGTGTAATTTTGGCTTCTTTATTTTACTCTGTAGTCAAATATGATAAGAAAGGACAGTGCTAAGAAAACTTTCAAACTGCAGTAGCAAGAACAAAGAACATGGAAACAGATTTATGCAGCTTAGGAGAAGCTGGGGAAACATATAAACTATTGTTTTAAGAATACCACCCTGATTCCAGAATGCTTTAATGTTAGTAATATTTTTTAATATGCTAGGATGTGTAGTCTAGTAACAACTAAGCAGAGTGTGATTAATGCAGTGCAGCAGTCTGTAGTGTCTCTTTCAAGTTGCCCAAGCATGCATAGAATTGGAGGCATAGTCTGCCCAGACAATAAGCATTATGATTTTGATCATACTGCTTACTGTCTGGGCATGTATGCCAGTTCAAGAGTTGTACGGACTGGCAATCTGTGGATTCTGGTAAATGCCCGGGTTTGAACATTTCATCTGCCTATGCATCATATCTGTGAGTGCATTGTGCTTCGGGAAATTAAATTCACTCTGCACATTTTGCACTTCAGTTCATTGGGGCTGTTGGCAAAAACAAATGGAAATAATGGAAGGTGGCCATGCATGTGTAATCTCCTTTCTAGCAGTGGATTTATGTGTGTGTCACCTACACCACCATATGGGGAAATGTTTGTTATGTATAGTTTTCCTGTGATACTTGGTGCATATATACACAGTATATATATATATATATATATATATATATATACTTATACCATGTGACAATTATTAACAACCAGTCTCCACATATGACTATTGTGTCAAGTTGACACTATGGGGCACATTTACTAATCCACGAACGTCCGAAAGCGTCCGAATGCGTTTTTTTCGTAATGATCGGTATTTTTTGTGGTTTTTTTTCGTCGTAGTCGCGATTGTTTCGTATTTTGCGCAACGTTTTTGTCGCCGTTACGACTTTATCGTATATTTTTTGTGACTTTTTCGTCGCCGTCACGTAACATTCCGATTGGTTTTACTATAATAATAATTGCGCAAAATAAGATAAAGTCGCGATGGCGCCGAAAAAGTTGTGACAAATACGAAACAATCGCGACGGCGATGAAAAAATCACAAAATTTTCGTTTCCAATCCGTTTTTTTCCCATTTGGGATTCGGATTCGGGGATTAGCAAATGTGCTCCTATGTGTCAACTATTTATACAAAATGCATTTCTAGTGAATCTGTATAGTCATATCCAAAACTTTCCACTGAATTTGTGTAGTAATAATCAAACAATGCCTTTAACAAAGCAATGCATTACATTTCCATAGCTTCTTTTTAGATATACATGTACCAGCTATTTTCACACCAAAATCATATAAACCCAGTGTAGTGCACGTATCTAAGTAATATCATTTATTCCTATAATTAGTTTGGTTTTCAGATATTTTATTTTTCTGTAGAAAGTATGCACTAAATATTCAAGATGTAGTTATTTATTTATATAAAACTGTGGATACATTTAAATCTAGAACTATGGGTGCATTTACATTGAATATAATAGATTTTGTAATCATTCTTGGTAAAATGGTTATCGAGAATACAGGGAATAGGCAGCCTTATGATGTACTCCCTTGTGATAGAGCCAGTTATGAAATACTGTAAGTAATGCCCTTCAGATAAAATGCAGTGGGCAAAAACAATCTGCACAGAAATATTCCTACACACGGAACTCTTCCAGGGAACAACATTTCTTCCCAATACAACAATTACAACTAAGCAACTAAGCAAAGCCCTACTTTACTGACATATTAGTGTAATGTAAGTGCAGTACGTGTCAGTGTTTCCCCTTTCTACAAGTGTTGCTCTTACTCTGCTAATATTTAAAGAAGCTAGGCTTTCACCGCCTGCGCTCTGTAGTGCCAGCTTGTCATCATTGTATTGCTAGATGTGACTTCTGTGAATCCAACACTATGTGCACAGTCCCAAAATGATCAAGTCACAGTTGGAAAGAACAGCTGGCCCTACAGTCATCACAATAGTGATGGTTAAGAAAACTAAATAATTAGGTGTCTATAAAAATATATTTCATATGTGTAAAACCCTCATGTAACTAAATAAACAATTTCCTCAAAAATATACTTTTTAAGTGGTGAGTGCCATGGGGTTATCCCATAAATAAAAAATTGCCATTTTAAGTACCAGGGACCACTCCCTGGGATTATCATGTATTCATGATACACATAAACAAGCCAAGACACACATACATGTTAGGTCCCCAATTGATGGGCAAAGTCCTGTATTTTTCTCCCACTCTTCTTCCTGTTACAGTTAGAGCTGCATTACTTCCTGTCAGGTAATCACTGAGGAAGCACACAGACCATCACTAAATGGTGGCTCGGGTAAAGGGGCAATATTTACTGATATATATATATATATAGTCGTGTAAAAAATTGGCACTCACCAATATCGGGGCAACGGCTGGGTGCTGACAAAAATAATGCATCAAACTCAACAGTAGAAAGCACTCACAGCTATAGCGTTAATCAAGTCAGTGATTTATTTCAGCATCCCTGATGACGATCCTGTGGTGATCGAAACACGTAGATGGTATGCTGAAATAAATCACTGACTTGAACTTGAACTTTCTACTGTTGAGTTATATATATATATATATACCATACAAAAAAGACCAGCAGCACTGGGATTTCTGTGGACATCAAAAAAGTATATTTAAATGTGCATATACAGTCAATATATATATTTTCCAGTTTGGTAAGATTCTTTAATAGGCCACTTAATATGACCTGTCTGTTGTTTAAGTATTTATTCTGAAGGTATAGTTTTTTTTTTAAGAGAGACCATGGTGTAACTGAAGGGCATTGATTTGCTTATTCAGCAAAGGGTAAAGCAGCTGGTCACAGGAGAGGCTACTTTGTATCCTAAAAAGAATTACATAATGGAATATTATTTACTGCTTTCCTAATTATTTCTATAACAGGATGCCAGAGGAATCACTATAGAACATATTTGTTTATCCAGGTATCTAGTTTGTAATGGCTGTTAATGTTTATTATGTCAGCTGATTTATATAGGTGTTTCTAGGTCGAGGTAACTGACCAAATGGAAAGCATAAGGGGGTTGTGCTTCTGCTTAGTTCTCTGGTAAACTGAACGTGTGGCTCTAAATAGGATGCCTGGATATGGTTCCATTTCTCTTGCCGTTTAGAACAGCAGTAAATGACTGGTATCAACATCAGATCATTGGCAGATAAGCTGCCAAATTGGTCAAAAGGACTTGAATATGCAGTTTAAATCTGCCTGTGTGTGGCTACTTTTATGGCAGTGTCAGACAGGGAGATTAGATGCCCTGCGACAAATCTTTCTTACCGCGGGTGACTAATCTACCCGCAATGCCATCCCACCAGCAAGAATGTAAATGCTGGTGGGATGGTATACACATCGCTACGATTTGCCGAAGTTTCCTCTTAAGGCAACTTTGGGCGACTTCGACAAATTGTTGCAACGTGTATGCCATCCCACCGGAGATTTACATTCTTGAAGGTGGGATGGCATTTTGGGGAGATTAATTGTCTGCGATAACGAAGATTTGTCGAGGGGCCACTAATCTCCCCGTCTGCCACTGCCCTTAGTGTGCCTGGCCATGTACTGTTTTCTTAGGAGATTCCAAATGTACAGAAAAGGAGCAGGATTTGACAAGTTGAAGGTGTTTCTAGAAGTAACTGCCCATGTCCTGGAGAGATGGTTTCATAATGTGTTGATGTTGGTGAAGGTGGGAGGTATGCTACTGTATCAATTTTATACCGATCTAGGGAACCATGATATGGGGGAGTTTTATTAGCAGGAGAATGGGATTCTGTAATAGTTTTAGGTTTTTCCTGAAGGATCTCCTTTTTACAGTCCTAAAGGTTAGTCATTTTGGAGGAGTTATTTAAGGTGAATATTCAGGTTTTGGGATAAGGGGGTTCCCTGTTAGCACAGTATTATTCATAAAGTCTATAGTAAAGGTGGTCTACAATAACACATAACTCTACCACCACTTACTTGGTTCAATGGAAGTTCTGCTTAACCTACAGGCGGCAATAGTCTCCCAGGAATACATAGAAAACGATTTTTATGCAGTTCAATGATGGTTCAGCTTATCAGGATCAGGAGATAAGGTGAACTCTAATTAGCCCTTTTGTATAGTTCCTCTCATGACCACCTCAATCTACTGCAGAATCTGATCCGGAAAAGCAAACGTTCACATTCCCCGTTTCTAAATGTTTAATATACAGAAGAACTAAGTGAAATATCAACCTCTGCTATGCGTGTTCTAGATTTGATAGATAGCTGCTTTCACATGACAGTCACTGGATTCCTGCAGTTTATGATACAATGGCACAAACAATTTTTTTTACATGTCATATGTTCCGTGTTATGGCATATCTGCTGTGTT
Organism: Xenopus tropicalis; assembly: GCF_000004195.4. Classification (NCBI taxonomy): domain Eukaryota; kingdom Metazoa; phylum Chordata; class Amphibia; order Anura; family Pipidae; genus Xenopus; species Xenopus tropicalis. The sequence goes on along the minus strand of NC_030683.2, from coordinate 41,043,169 downwards.
AGTAGCAGCTCTGGTTATCTGGCAGATAATTACCTTAAAAGATGCATCTGATCACATTATAGCTCATCTACAGTAATGTTTATCACAGCTTTCCTCCCACGTTTGTTTCCCTCTGAACAACAGATGCTGCTTACAGTAAAGCCAGGCAATGTGAATTTCACTCTTCCTGCACTTTCTCTACTGTGTTTATTTCGGTGGAGTTACTCCATTTAATGCTTTTAACATCAAAACGTATGCAAAGCCCTAGGACAAGGGCTTATGTGATTGGTATTAAAGTAAAGACAAAATGCCTGATCATATTGAAAATATCTAGTCACAAATGTGCCTTAGTCTTAGTTATTTATATATATATATATATATATATTTTTTTTTTTTTTTTTTTATTATTTGTGTAATAGAAAAATTGACTAACTATGTATAATGGTATTCCTGTTGCAGGGCTAGAGGAATTAAAGAGGAGCTGAACTCAACCCTCAGTTGAAGCTATCTGAATAATGGAAAAGTAGCTATACCCTTTATGGTCCTTTGAATACTCTCTGCCCTTTGGTCTCTGGGCTTCTTGGCCAGATAGCATGCTATCTTTTTGCAAAGCCAAGCAAGCAGGCCACCATGTTCGTGATCATTAGTTCATTAAAGTCCAGTTATTCATATCAGAGCTTAGGCCTGAGGCAAAAACATGAAGAAGTCAAACTAGTGGTCATTTCCATTTATATTAAACCCAAATATGCAAGGGCAGTGCTTACTAGTAAGGATAATGTATGCAAACATATTTTTCTTGTATAAAATATGAACATAAACTCTACTTTTATATTTAGGCTATACTAAAGTTACCAGATCATGGAATATTTCTAGAAAATCCAGCTGCAATGGAGTGCAGTTAACTCGAAATCTATCAATTAGCAATCATTTCAGCCCAGCAACGTGCATTTACAGCAGCAGGCGACCGATTTTCCAAATGATCTGGAAACCTTGGGATATACCCTTTAAATATATTAGACTGTAAGCTCTTTTGGGCAGGGCTCTCTTCACCTCTTGTATCAGTTATTGATTGCTTTATATGTTACTCTGTATGTCCAATGTATGAAACCTACTTATTGTACAGTGCTGCGGAATATGTTGGCGCTTTATAAATAAATGTTAATAATAATAATATTTGTCAGTTTTTCTCATTTTGCAATAGTTGCTCTTAGTGGAAGGAATTCAGATTGATCCAGCCATTTAGGTACTACTATTCTGATCCTAATCTGTCAATCCAGGAAGAATTCTCACACATGGGTCGATGAAATAGGGCAGATTAGGAATGTTCAAAATGTTGATCAGCAGAATTGTATTAAGGGTACTGGATGACCCAGAGCTACAGAGTTCACTACTCTTCCATGTAGTGAACCAAATAATAGTCAATATGATCAACTGTCCATTAAATTTGACAGTCCATGTGTGTTGCAAAGTTGGCTAATGTATGGGTTCAGGGCATATGATCTCTAACTCTTTCTGTTATAGACCCGTCAGGGCCTGTTTTAGTTTTAGAGAAGGCAAAATAAACCATATCCTGGCACAGCATTGTGCTCTGGAATAAAAGAGGCTACTCAAGGAATCAGTTTGCAGAGAGAATGTAGGACACCACTTCAGTGACCTATATCACACACAGTGATTGATAACAGTAGGAGGCAAAAGGTTTATGATCCACTGAGTAATTCCTTTTCAGAGCAGATACTGTCCTGCATGTTAGAGGGAAAATGGGAGGGAAGGTAATTTCGCAAAGGAGAAGGAATAGAAAAACAACAAGAGAATGGAATGGGAGGAGGTGAAAAAAACGAGGTCAGTAGAATGTATGAGAGAAAGTAGAAGAAATTCAATAAATAACTTGGAAGGAAATTTGTTAATTTGTAGTTTATGTTCAGTGTTTGATAATTGTAAGGTCAGAGTTGTGTCACAAAGGACATTTTTGACAGTGATTAATTTAATTATGAAAATAGAAGCAGAAGTTCGTTACAGCTTACCATTTTAGACTGAATTTCATTGGTTGGCAATAACTATGATGAGAAAGCATTTATGTAAAAGAAAAAACAATATGCAAAACCTTCCCACCCAAAAACTTACCAGGAAGGGATTGGGTTGATGTGCGTTCACCACTGGGGGCAGATATCACTCTGATTGCTTAACTATTTGCATGTCTCTCCTCTAGTGGTACAAACAATATAATTGCCCTTCTACATGTACATACATTTGAGTTCTTACCAGCATGATTTTGGCCTGTGGAGAAAACCAAAATACCTGGACAAAATCCATTAAATCTCAAGGACAATATACAAACGCCTCACAGATATATGGCCTGGTTGGAACTGAATTCAAGTCATCTTATAGCAACCATTCATTAATAACAAATAGGTACTGACTAAAATTGCAAGCTATAACATAAAGAGTAAGGGTGTCAATCAGCGCGCTTGCGCACGAAAGAACATCGTTGTGCAACGAAAGTTCGACGATGTGCGTCCGCACGCAAGTGATGCAGTTCAGCGTGCGTCCTGACACAAGTGCATCCTTGTGTATTGGCGCCATCCTGTTAGTTTAAATAGTCGTCTAGAACTCACCATCTTTGCTTGGTTATCAAGTTTACTCTTGTGCCTGGCGTTTATCCTGATCCTGTTTCTTCGTTTTTGAACCTTGCCTGACCTTCGCTTCTGAACCTGTTCTGCCCGCCTCAACCTGGACCTGTCTGACTATTCTCTCGCCTGATCCCATTGTACCTCGTTTGGCCCTCCGGCCTCTCTCCACTTTCGTGCTTCCTGTTCCCACCCTCAGGCAAACCTCCGGTAGTGTGGGACGTTTGTGGGCTTGCTTACATCGACTTGTCTTCCTGGCAATAAAGCATATTTGCTTTCAATGGCCTTCATGTAGGTTACAGGTCTGTGAGCAAAATATCTAGTACCTCCAGGGTTATGTATAAATAAATTCTGAAATCACTTTTACTCAGATGGATAATTCAACCCCATTTATCTCCATGGACTCATCTTTACATATATTTCTAAGAGCACAGGCCTTATGGTGCTAGGAGGAAGACTGTGAAAATAAAATATACTTTCTTTTTCATGGTTACTCTTCAGAGTCAAATGGAGGAAGGTGTTAGTCTAAATTATCCATGTGGATTGTTACATAATGAATAAAAATTATTACTGTCAGTGTTTGTATGTATGTATGTATATCATTATTTATAAAGCGCTACTTATGTACGCAGCGCTGTACAGTAGAACAATAAATTAATACAACAGAGGGTTATTAAAATAATAGATAAATAAAAAGTATGATAATAAATGCAAATAAATACAAGGTACAGATGCAATAAGTTAAGAATCAAAGAGACAAGATGATGGAGGTCCCTGCCCCATAGAGATTACAATCTAAATGAGAGGGTAACTTACAGACACAAATAGAACTTATTTTGAATTTTGGGACTGACCATTAACTTTTTTTTTTAAAGGAACCGCTTATCAGAAATAATTGTGGTGAAGCTTCAAAGTTACTTCTGATATAAAGAAAACGTATTGTCTTTTAAATGATTATATATAAAAAAAAATGTTTTAAGCGCAAATTTATTATCTTAAAGAGCAATAGATAACTAGATATATATGTTTTAACTATGAGTGTAGTATTTTATGGTCAATGAGATATGTTATCTCTCATTCTCTTTGAAATGACGTTTGTTGAATAATACTTGTACAAACATAATAGTTACCTGTGGTAAACACACTCAAATTAAACAGAAAGGAAAAGGAGTCCTTGAAACTCTGTGCAAACAATGTTACCAATCTGCTCACTAAAGGGAAATTATACTGACAAGTTGTGGATTTTAGAAGCTAATGTGGTTTTGAATGTGATTCTGATCCAACTCAGATAAATTGAATTAGTTCTTTCAGTTAAGGTGGCGAGCGGATCTTCTCCCGATATCCCCCATCTACGGGTGGGCGATATCGGGCGAATCCATGCTAATTCGGTCGTTTGGCCCCAGGGCCAAACAATCGAATTAGAACAACAGGTATAGGAGAAGTCAGATCGGGGACCACATCAACAATATTGGTCGGGCAGGCCCGTTGCTGGTGCCCCTACACAGGCCAATTAGCTGCTGAATCGGTCTAAAGGACCGAGATTGGCAGCTAGAATCGGCCCGTGTATGGCCACCTTTACTTACGGTAGATATTTTTACAGGGGGCCTGACCAAAGGTTGCACCTTGAACTGATAAAGTATGAAAACCACTACTGCCCTCAATGGAAAATAGTAATAAGTTAGGCCTGTGACATGATTGGTTGGATTAAAGCTTCTGCAATATTTTGTATATGATTGTGGAATATCTTGTTTTGATACTATATTTTGTGTATTCCTCTCACTGTTGTTCCAGTTCAAATACTGTGTAGCTTTTTTAAGAACAAGAGGAGGACGCTGACACAGCTGGGATACTATATATAAAGCAGCATGTGATATTTTGGATGAAATAGGTTACTGAAGTGGTTTGTGGAAATAAAAGCCACTGACTGAGTGACTCAAACCTCAAGGTACTTCTTATATTTATAAAAGTGTTAGGAATACGTGAAACGTTTGAGACAATCCCCTCCCAACCAAGATTTCTACCAAACTGGTAAATTCAGTGTTTGCACTCATTATCATAGGGCTGGTTGTGCTCCTTTTTGATAAATGCACTACACACATGAATGGGACAATGTGGCCTTTATTTGCATTTAAGTTTTTGTTGATTGAAACAAAACTTCAGATTTAGATGATAAATTGTGAAAGGAGTTTATCTTTTTACTAAGTAACAATGGCTTAAAGATAACATAGAACTGTACAGGGTTAGTGCCAGTCATATGGAAGGAACATGTTTACAGGTGCTGAAAGGTTCAAAGTTGACAGTGTCCTTAGCTGCATATATAGATTTATAACAGAGCTCTGCTGTAAATCTGTTGAGCAAGTTCTGCCATATGAAGTGTTGTGCATTTCTGTGGTAACATACAGATCAGCCCCTCTGTGCATTCTAAACTGCCAGCAACACAACTGTATATTGCAGTGCCACTTCCCATCAGTTTCAGACAATGGGCAGTCATTCATTGGCTTCACCTACAGGTTTGTATTTAAATAACTTTAAAATGAAGAATCACCTAGAAATTGCAGGCATCTTTTTTAAATGAGATAGAAGGGTTCTGCTGCAATGTATTTCATGTCTGTATAACATGAAACCCCTTTAAATGCTTTCATATCTTCAAAGAGTAGACTTCATTGTGTTTGTAGTAATAAACATGACTGCTGTACGACAGCTGACAAACAACAGCCCTATGCAATATAGGTTTTAGCCCTCATTCAACCCCCAACGTACAACCCAGGTCCCTACAACATAACCCCCTTCCTCCTCTTCACACATAATGAAGCAGGTTACTGCACATATGTGTATCATGTACCTTGCACCCTAAAGTGACACACATCTGATGTTCCTAGTAGAGGAGGCCAGAAGGCACGCCAGGGCTGAAACTTACAATGTATAGAGCTGATATCTGTAGGACGCGGTACAGCAGTAACCATGCATTAATGCATATTCAATGATGAATTCCTTTTGTGCACATGGGCAGGGCCCCTCTTACCAAACAATAAGGCTAGAGATATTAAAAACATTGTACTAATCAATCTACAATAGTTCCAAGACAATGTATATAACAATAGTAATTATTATAAAAATTACCAGTTGAGATGCACGCTGAGGGACCTGGCTGGTGACATTGCTGAGGTTGTGCCAGTGATGTATTTTGCCGGTCTCTGGCTAGTGACAGACACTAAGCAGGTATGAAACAGGCAGTGTTGTTGCTTTAGACATAAAGTCACAATGAAGTTTTCATAAATGTCATCAGTGCCTGTCTCTAGCAGCAGAAAGCTGCCTCTTATAAATTGGCCAAACCTATGAAGACAGTTCCAGGAAGGAATAACATTTTATGTTGCCACAGAGCAGTGGCGTAACCAAATTGCACCAAGGCCCCCTTGCAAAAAAATCTTCAAAAGGATCCACTGCACTGTGATCCCTACTTGGCCAATCACCAGCCCACTCTCTGCCCTCCAACGGCGTCTTCTGCCTGCCTGAGTCTTCCCTCACCAGCTGCTCTACTACTTACAAGCAGAGAGGGAATACTTTACAACTATAGAGGAAGAGGACTGTGCAGCCTAGGCCCCATTGTGGGCCTGGTAGGGATCACTGTGCACTGGGCCCCTCTGGAGATTTTTTTTGGTGGGGGAGGGAATGCACACTTGTTACCCTCTGGGGCACTATAAAATGTAATTCCACCCTGGCACTGCCTTAAAAGGTTCCTCTATAGTTATATCATTACTGCCCAGAGAATACATCAGAATAAAATGATACAGACATGTTCCTACCAATAAAGGGAATCTTTTTTTATTAATACTCAAAAAATCCAGGCAATTTTCTATTCTGAATCCCTGCACCCATCCTCAGCCCTTACCATTACCATTGTTCTTAGACTCCCCAACAAGATTGCTGTTTAATTCAAGGAGCGCTGACCTGCACTCTAAACAAGCAGATTTAAACACAGAATTAGCCGTGTATAATAAACAGGCACTAGACAATTTAGTTAAATAAACATTAAGACAAACTGATTGTGTACTATGATCCATGCAGTAGACTATTTGCAACAAGTTTCTGAGTCTGTTACATAGATTTATGATATTCAGGGCCCCTGCTAAATAAAACAAGTTTTTCACTCCTCAGCTCAGTATTTCTGTAACACTGAAGGAATGTTACAAATAGTGCAGCATGCTCTATGGGATAAAAGCTACTTGCTCTGGTTTTAATCAAATGCTGTGCTAGCTGCTGTTAAAAAGCTTCATCCAGACCCCTGTTTCTAATGGCAACTGCACACAGGCCCGGATTTGTGGAGAGGCCACAAAGGCACGAGCCTAGGGCGGCAGTGCCTAGGGCCTGCGAGTGCAGGGGCGGCCTCGGGGTGCCCAGAAGTGAAATCTGGCCCTGACTGCACATACATTGTAAGTGAGTGTGAAAGGTGGTAAATCCACAAGTTAGGCAAAAAGCAGAATGTATAATAAGTCACAACAGAATGGGTCAAATCTATATGCCTTTTGGTTTTCAGGCCCTATTTCAATTGGATAGACAGGCTCCCCTGCTAGCTTTAAAGGAACAGTAACACCAAAAAATGAAAGTGTTTTAAAGTAATTAAAATATAATGTACTGTTGCCCTGCACTGGTAAAACAGTGTGTTTTCTTCAGGAATTCTACTACAGTTTATATAAGTAAGCTGCTGGGTAGCCCTGGGGTCAGCCATTCCAAGCTGGAGAAAAGGCACAGGCACATAGCAGATAACAAACTCTGTAGAACACAATGGTGTTTTATCTGTTATCTGCTATGTAACCTGTGTCGTTTCTCCTTTTTCAGCTTGAATAGCTGCCCCATGGCTACAGAGCAGGGTATTTATATAAACTATAGTAGTTTTTCTGAAGCAAACACACAACTTTTACCAGGGCAGCATACATTTTAGTTTAAATTACTTTGAAGCATTTTCATTTTTTGGTGTTACTGTTCCTTTAAAAGCAGAAATGTAACTTTACTCTTTTTCTTGCAGAATGACAGACTAATGAATGAAGTTAAGGGCATGTTTTTAGGTTTTGTGAATAATAATGTTTTGTGTAAAAAAAAAAAATATTTGATCTTTAAAAAATGTTTCCCTTATTTAACATTTGTATGTACTCTCTTTGCAGAGAAAAGCACCGGAGATTGAATGATCTAGGGCGCTAGTACAAAGGTTTTGTTGAGGCAGCGATGTAGATTTTATATTTGCACCGGATGGAAAAGCCAAGTGCCCTGACACTGAAAGGGTTAAAGTCTATTGTATCAACATTAGAAGATATGTAAAAACCTGCCCAGGGTGTAAAAGATTATTTTTCTTTTTGAACATGGTAACACAGAGAGGGAACTGCAAACAAACATTATGATTAATGGAAAACAGAGAATGTTCTGTACATAAACTGCTGCAATTAAAGGATAATTTGTTTTAACTCCAAAGATATATGTGAACATTATAAAGACTTCCAAGTAAATCCTTTATGTTGTACCTATATAACTGGAGGAAAGTCAAATAATTTGTTGTCCTTATTTTTATGAAAGGAATTTGCTGGTGGATATCTCTCGAGCAGCCCCCCCTTTCAGTGCATAAACACATCTATGTGCTACAGAGCACGGAACATGAGAAGAAATGAACACTGGCAGAAGCTCTCTGGTTGGCTGCCTCTTTATTGCTTTATTAGTTTTCATGTCTTCTGGAACACTCTGTTCCCGGTTCTTTGTGAGTTCAGGGCTAAGAGCTTCATTTAGGGCCTATCTAACCCTCCTACAGGCCTAGCCCTTCCAGCCCACAGCTGAAGTCTCCTTTGTAAACACTGGGATTTAAAGCAGGATATTTCAGGAACATTCTAGACGTGCCTATTTGTCATATTATGTAAGATTTGAAGCAACAGCTGAGAATAATACATTTAAACAAATTTTATATATATAAAATATATATTTCTGTTTATGTAAATGAAAAATTATTAAGATACATTAGGCAAAAAACTGCCCTGGTAACTTTAATAGCCACATTTTTTTAAATGGAAATTCTGATCTTTTAGGTCGAAGGCACACAGAGCTACTAGTAGCAGCTACTTGTTGTGGCTACTGAAATAGACAATGCCGATCATTTACTGGTAATTGTCGCTACGTGTTTTTTAGCAGAGGCAATTTTCAGTATTGTCTATGGCAGGGAATTTTCTGGAGTTTAGTAGCTGCTACAAGTAGCTCACCCTCAAGGTAGCTAAAGTGTCTTCACTCTTAGGGGCACATTTATCAAAGTACGATTGAGTCCGAATACAAAAAAATCGTATTTTTTCTAATTTATAGAACTGTGTGTATTTTCTGCGTTTTTTTCATTAATTTGCGTGACTTTTTCTTACTTTGCAACAAAATGTATGCAACAAAATCGTATTGTTGCACCGAGTACGAAAGTTTCGGATTCATTCAAGCTTCGGTATCGTGACTTTCCTTGGGCCAGGTTGGAGCTGCAGAGTGCCATTGAGCCCTATGGGAGACTTTCCTTGGGCCAGGTTGGAGCTGCAGAGTGCCATTGAGCCCTATGGGAGACTTTCCTTGGGCCAGGTTGGAGCTGCAGAGTGCCATTGAGCCCTATGGGAGACTCTCCTTGGGCCAGGTTGGAGCTGCAGAGTGCCATTGAGCCCTATGGGAGACTTTCCTTGGGCCAGGTTGGAGCTGCAGAGTGCCATTGAGCCCTATGGGAGACTTTCCTTGGGCCAGGTTGGAGCTGCAGAGTGCCATTGAGCCCTATGGGAGACTTTCCTTGGGCCAGGTTGGAGCTGCAGAGTGCCATTGAGCCCTATGGGAGACTTTCCTTGGGCCAGGTTGGAGCTGCAGAGTGCCATTGAGCCCTATGGGAGACTTTCCTTGGGCTGGGTTGGAGCTGCAGAGTGCCATTGAGTCCTATGGGAGGCTTCCAAAATCATGCACAGAAGGATCAAAGTCAGAAAGGATTTCCCGCCGTTTATGATTGTTCCGATACGAAAATTTTGTGACTTTCGGATCGCCAATACAATATTATCGAGACTATTAGGATTTTTCGTAACCTTTCTGATCATCAGAAATTTTCGTATCTAATCTGAATTTTACCCATTTCGGGATTCGAACTCATAGATTGATGAATCTTCCCCTTAGTGTAGTGAGTGCAATCGCACCCTCTGCCATAGCCATTCTACTCACTTTTGCCCTGGTACAAGTACTGGATGTAAGCAAGGAGGATAGAAGAGTATATTAGGTCTGCAATCAGAGGCACCCCTGTACATTAATTGCTATTAATCATTTACAATGTGGATTGATTATGTGTTTTAATATAAAGGGATCAGCAAGCTCGAACAAGCTCATATATATGCATCTAAGCATTTTGGTTAGATATGCTGTAACCAGAGCTGTTATGGTATTATATATAACACCATATATAAAGCCTTAGGAGTTATATAGCATGTAGATCTGCTTTCATTCTGGCAACAAACTAATTTCCGCAGCCAAGAGGATTAATACATCAGTGGGCAGCTTTCATGTGGCAAATGATGAAAATGAATAAAAACAAGAAAAGTACAGATTTTTTTTTCTTTTACAAAATTAGGTAAAATATGTACTGGTATAACTGGGACTGGGCCTCCTCTTTTCTTATGGTTTTGTAACCATAAAAAAAAAATAAAGTTGCTATTTATTTTTGCTTTGCACTGTTCCCCTTTGGTCATGCATTTGTCATCTAAACTGCTTCAGGCCTATGTGGAGAAAACATGCAATTCTGCTAGAAAATTAGCATTACCTCTTGCAACTCTAGAGCTGGGATAGGGGTGAAGTGACAGAGGAGATAAGTGGGAGCATCTATGTAAAATATCTGTTTTTTATCACAGAACCAGAGGGGTTATTGACTATAAGCAAAGAAAGATTTGGATATATATTATTGCATGCAGGGCACAGTCTAAATAGGAAATTGCCTATAAATTAAGCATTACTCTATTGAGGTTTCTTTTTCCTCCTCCATTTTCTTCCAGTTTTGGAGGTTATGCCATGCGGGTCTAAACATGCAGCTATAGAAGGAGATACAGGAAAAGCCAGAAACATTCATGAACTGTGGCTTTTGTTACCATGATCCAAGGATACTTAGTAGATGGCTAAGTACTGGGAGTTTTTTTTTCATAAAAATGCTCAGGGCAAAAGAGCATCAGCATTAGTGGTCTCATCTGAATCCCACTCAAGAGGCAGAATGAGGCATCAGCCTTGTTATGTTGCACTAGCTGATTCTTCATTTTGAGTTTTTTTCTATAGAAAAGTAGCAGCAACCGTGTGGACTTGTCTCCAATAACTGTGGAGTATTCAAATCTCTTAAATTGTAGCACCCCTGGTTGCCTGACATAGTCATCATTGTTTATAGGTGACAGCAATGCAGTTCAATACAGAGGGCTTCCCTTCCAGTTGTCCACAATGGGGAATAATTGGTTCTGTGTTTCTCCAACAGGGACTTTCTAAAGGAAGGTTGTCACTACTGAACACTGACAAATCTCCTGGTGTAAAAATTAGCTTTGTGTATAAAAGATGGCACTGATCCATTCATAGGGAGAAACACAGATGATAACTGAATGTATTGAGACCAGTGATGGATATTGCCAGTTCTTGTTTTCTTGCACTTGGGCAATATCTGCATGGAGTGCTGAGGTATTCACCACTGAATGTTTACTGTCATTATTATATTCTATTAACATTAAGTAACCACGGGAGTGGCTTAATATTGTTTGGATGCACTGATCCTTCTAGGAACTTGACATTTCTCAGAGTCCTGGCTTGTAGCCCTGATTACTGAATAGAACATGTATTCTGCGTATGAAGAGAACTTCCAGTGCTGCCTGTGAAGGAATAGCAAAACATGTTGTTCAACCTGCAATCACTGGGGATCAAACACTGGCAAAACATTTGTTAGCCAAGAGCAATTATATCATCAGTATTTCATTTACTCCATACCTCATGTGCTAGGTAAGAGGTTTTCTGTGGGTAAATATAAAAGCACAGTTACTATGTTCCATAGTTGATCATTTGGTTGCCAGGCGTATTCTTGATTGCTTTTAACATCATCCTACCTGTATCTCATTGTTGCCCAACCTTTATTATGTAGTGGGCCAGTTATCCATTATATCACAAGGTCTGGTTCCAGATAATATTGATGACAGGGTATAGTAAGTTGTAAGCTATACAAATACCTTGTTTTTCTTCATCTAGTCTGTGGTTTTCCATGGGCTACTCAACAACAGGGTGCACTTTTATTTACATCAACAAAAGGATCAATTGCATTGTGACTCTATGACCTTCAGGGCTACATGGGTATAAATTATGAGCTCTAATGCCAAAGAAGAAAAACAATCTAATATGAATCTCACCTAGCATATCTGGGGTATATGGGCAGCTAGAGGGGTTGGGTCAAGACAGTGGTGGTGATGTTGTGTTTTTTTTTGTAATGGGGTAACAGTTGGGAAGCTGAAATAATCTTGTGCTTAGACATGGGCTTCTATTTAGGTTGACATATGGAAAGGGTGATTATAGGAAAGAACTGACTGAGTAGGGATTATAAGAAGAACAAACCCCTAGGGGAGCCAAAGCAGTGGATGGGTGGGCACAAATGGCAATTATGGTAAAAATGTTTGTGAATTGTTATTTTCTGTTTTGGAGACTCATGGTATGCAGCCACCATAACAAAAGAACAACTAAAATAATCTAGTGAGGGAGGGCAGTTAGACACAGATGGGCAACATATGGAAATTTAAGAGGAGATCTCCACTCAGAAACTCTTTCTTTGCCCAGTGAAAGAAAATGTAATTCTAGGTAACTTTCCCATATATTTAACTGGAAAATGTCAGTGGTTATTTGTAATTGCTATTCCATTGGAAAGCAGTATTCGTTTATCCCTTTCTCTTCTCAGTTCATCTCCAGGGTTAGTTAATCACTGGCTTCTGCTACAATGCTTCTGGAGTCAGAAGCAGGCTTTCCGAGAATATAAACCATCAGGCAGACACTGATTTTAATAGCAATTACACTTACAAATAACTTTAAAATCACTGAAAATTTGTAAGAAGCTTATATTTGTAAGTGGCTTAGAATTTTGTTTTTGGGAGGAGGATCCCTTTAATTGATTTTACCTTTGAGAATTACTGATGTGGTCATTTATGGATCTTTCTTTAGTTGCATCTTTATGAAAAGGTTGGCAGTGCTAAGAGGAGTGATCCTTTGCTTGGTGGGAGGATATGGCCATCACGTACTACATCCATCTTGTTTCTGAGAGGTCTGTGCTGGACAGCATGTTTTTTTGTTTTCATTCTGCCTGGGAACACTCTGTTCAGATGACACTGCTTGGCTCCTACGTAAGCATGCCATTCACCGCCTACTCTGACTCTCCCACAGGCCTGCCCTCTGCTTCTCCCCCTATACACTCTCTTGTAAACAAGCTCTGGTGTCAGCTGCATATTTCTGCATAGGGACTGGCAATATTCTGCATAGGAAGGCAGTAAAAAAGTTTTTATATATATTTATATATATATTTACAAGACCAAAAGGAGCACACCCTATAGAAATTCAAATGCCCAGGGTGCTGGCAAAAAAATTATTATACAGACAGAGAGCCGCACACACAGGGACTCTGAAAAAAAATCACACTATATATATATTTATATATAAACTTTTTTATTGCCTTCCTATGCAGAATATTGCCAGCCCCTATGCACAAATATGCATATAAATAAATATATATATATAAAAGCATACCTACGTATACATGAATAAACAGTAAAAGAACTGACATAACAAAATGTATCTTTTGTTCTGTGTTTGTTATGGTCAAGTTTTGGTCATCTTTTCTATCGTGAACTACAACTCCCAACATTTCACTTATGCAGCCATTTATAAACGGATGGATTTTTTTCTGATTTTTTAGTGCTAAACGTCGAAGAAATGGCAGATTTCCCTTCCCTTAAAACAAACATTTATGGCGAGCATATTAGCATTGAAAATTGTAAAAAAAAACTCACCAAAGTAAACCAGATAGTCCAAGTGCTCCTACCCCAAACCCTCAGCTCAGGGGAGCAAACAATCATTAAATATCAAAACAAAAAAAAGGAGAAAAGGGCACTCTGAAAATCCAAAAAAACAGGCCAATTTAAAATGTAAAAAATATTATACACTTATCTCATGAAGCCTGACGCGTTTCTAGTCCATCTGACACTTAATCATAGGCTTTAAGAGGGCAAAAGTTGTAGTCATTGTTATGTTGGGTTGTTATGGCTATAAAGGCTGCCATCATAGGGGTACAGAGGGTAGTTCAGTCAGTGACCTCTGTGACAGAAGGGGTCTCAAGAGATGTACCACTTTTGTGGAACAGTGGGTTGGGTGAATTTTAGGTGGGGTTTCAGCATTATGGGCACAATCAGGACATGGCCATGCATGCACGGGCCTATTTTTTTTTTTTTGAGGCCCTGTTCTACTTTCTGTGCCCTCCGCTCAAGGACCAATGGTTTAATAATTGGGGCTCCCTGGAGTGAGGGCCCTGCTAATTTAGTAGTACGGGGACTGAAATTCCAATGTTACTTAGGGTAGAATGATAACAAACACAGCAGGGCTGGAATTATTCTCGTATAAAGTTCAGAACCCTACTAATTGCATTCCTCATTTTATCTATTGCAATTGGATGGGTTTATTCACACAGTGAGAGGACAGGAACACATTGCATTGCACTGCAGAACTGATCTTAACACATATTTTTATTTTTTGTTTTTCAAATCTTTATTTATAACTTTTAATTTGGGGAGGGTGGTACATAAGAGAGAGGGGTGGGGAAGGGTGTGCACAGTTTTTATAGCAAAAATACAATTTCACAGTAAATCTGACTACATCTTTTAAAATGACAGTCACATTTTTAATTTATCAGGTAATGCTTCACTCCACTTTTTACACAGCATGATAAATATGGAAAATGAATGCATGGCTTTCTAAGTATTAGGAAAGGTGATTGAAGCTATTGTCCAGAGTTTAGATAAATGGCATATTTGGGGTGCTGTGGTACCCAAGATTTAAATTGTGGCTTGGTGCCAAAATACCCAAAATCCCACACACCAGTGACTATGGCAATTACCTGAATGTTAAATCTGCCCATTATAAGATTGCAACTAATATTGTTAAAATATTCAAATTAAAAATAAAAACTATTTTTTAAAAAAGTGCATGTAAAAGCCTTTGTTGGGCAACTGTCAATATCAGTTTATGTTTTCAGGTGTCAATCTGAAAGTGCTAGCACAATGCTTCAGGAAACTTCTATAGCATTCAACAATTTCAGACAATTTATTGTTGCCCCCAGCTACTTCAAAACTGCAGATGCAAACCACCACACACAAAATGGTTTTGCTGTTATAGGAAAGCTTCACTTTCATCCAAGGGCCAAAGACTGAATCATACAGAGTAGTGCTGTCCAACCTCTGTGGTACAGAGGGACAGAATATTTTCATGGTGGAGGGCCAATAATGGAAGCCAGTTTTGACCACTCCCCTTTTTTAAACTGCACCCACTTCAAACCCCAACCATATTTTACAAGACCTTTTAAGACCATCCCCACATTAATGGTGGTAGCGGAGCAAAAACTGAAATAGTTGGTGCTCACTACAGGAATATCACCCTTCACTCATATGTGAAAGAATGATATTATGTCATATTCAGACATAACCTTAAATCCAAATGCCTCATCATCCCATGTGGATAGCACAGTAACCCCCAGCATATAAGTAAACACCTTAGGGACCATATACTCTGCTTGCCCTATGCTGCCTGTGTGTGCCATACACACAAGCAGCATAGGACAGGCAGTACATACAGTGACACAAAGCTGGCACTGCTCCTGCAGTCTGAGGTGTGTCCACTTGAACAAGGTGAGGGCTTACAGTCTGAGCTTGACGTGTGAACAATGCAGGGGGTGAACAATGCAGGGACTAAAAGGTGTGAATAGTACATGGGGATTACATGTTTAAACAATACAGGGTTTTACAGCCTAAATCTCAGGTGTGGACAATGCAAGGGGCCAGTTAATCTCATTTAGGTCTTACACAAAGGTAAACAATTACAGCAGCCAGACAGGTTGGGGGCCACACAGAGGGGGGCCGTGGGCCGCCAGTTGGACAGCACTGATACAGATCAGGAGGATCTATGGCAAGCTGTGGTCAAGAACTGCATCAACACACCAATGTTGTCCTGTTCCAATGGGAATTTCAAACCTGCCTGATACACATACACATGGGACCCTGCATCTAGAGAGGCTGAGTTGGCAGCTTTTGTTGGTCCATGTATGGCTGGCTTAAAGGGATACTGTCATGATTTTCATGGTATACTTTTTATTTCTAAATTACACTGTTTACATAGCAAATAATGTTCTCTACCATTTAAAATTTTATTCTTGAACCAACAGATATATTTTTTTTAGTTGTAATATTGGTGTGTAGGCAGCCACTTCAGTGTATTGTGCCTGATTCTGATTCTGAGCCAGCACTACACATTAGAACTGCTTTCAGGTAACCTATTGTTTCTCCTACTCCCATGTAACTGGAGGAGTCCCAAGCCAGACTTGGATTTCTTACTATTGAGCGCTATTCTGATATGTACTGGGAGCTTGTTCTGCTGGTCGGTTGCTGGGAGGGGGGTGATATCACTCCAACTTGCAGCTCAGCAGTAAAGTGTGACTGAAGTTTATCAGAGCACAGGCCACATGGCTGTGACATCCTGGGAAATGAAGAATAATGTTAGCCCCATGTCAAATTTTAAAATTAAATATAAAAAAAACTGTTTGTGTTTTTAAAATGCAGGATTCTGCTGGAGAAGCTCTATTAACTGATGTGTTTTTAAAAAAAAAACATGTTTTCCCATTACAGTATTCCTTTAAGTGTTCTAATTTTCTCTGAAGTCAACAAGTCAAAATATAGTCTTTTAGACAATGGCCAAAGTGATAAACAAGTTGTTCAGTGTGGCCCTATCTACATCAACACTGGGTTCATGTGGTGGGCCTGGCATAATCTATTGACATGATTTCTGATGTGGCAGTATGTATGCAGTCAGCAATGTGGCCTATACTCAGTGCTGGTTTGACATTTGTATTTCCATCAGGTCTAAAGCTACGGGTATGAATATGTATAGTACAAAATTTATCATATAGTGATCCTCTTTGGAACAAGGAAGGAATTTTCCCTTCTGAGCAATTCCGTTTTTGTCTTCCTCTAGATTAACTAGAACAAAATATTGAATCAAATGGACACAATCCTTTTTTCAACCTCAGCTACTATGTTACCATGCAACATGTGAAATGGTAGTACTAAGGACCAACATGGAGTTGAATTACACAAATGTGGATTCCTTGACCTTTTGTTCTTCTAAAAATAAATGATATTTTCCTCACAGAGAGACTATGACGGAGAGGAAGGGAAATTGAGACAGAGAGAAAGAGTATATTGTTCAGAATATAAGAATTTGTTGGGGGGATGTGAGTTTACACTTCCCAAACATTTATTTCATTTCATTTTATTTTATTTTTTTGCAATTTGAGAGACCAATCTGAAGTCCTTGGTTGCCAAAGAACTATATTACTACCCTGCAGGCTAAATTATCATTGTGCCTCATGTGTCTGCAGTTAAGGTACAAGTCTGCAGCTGAGGGTTAAGGTAAATATAAGGGTTCATGTAACTCTGCGCTGTTCTGTGTCCCCTAAGGCAGGCACAGCTGTTAGTTATGCTACACAAGGTCTCTGTAAATTAAATCTGCGGGCAATTAAAACTAGAAAGCCCTGCTACACAAGCTTCAGTTATAATAATAATTGCATGGCATGGCTACACAAATTGATGTATTCCTGCAGATGTTTGCTTCCTAAAATCCTGAACTCATATAAATGTTATTTAATCTATCCCAATTTAATAAAATTTGATGACATATCTTGACTCAATAATTAACAGCAGGCTGAGGCCAGGGTCAAACTTTGTCACTGTTTATACATTCATTTGAGAACACAGCAGGCAGAGTTTCCCATGACAGTGGCAGGGGCCCACGGCTGTGGGTTGACCACAGGCCTTTCAAACTGTTTATCATGACAATTCCTGAATTTACTGAATCTACAGTGGTGTGAAAAACTATTTGCCCCCTTCCGGATTTCTTATTCTTTTGCATGTTTGTCACACAAAATGTTTCTGCTCATGAAAAACCGTTAACTATTAGTCAAAGATAACATAATTGAACACAAAATGCAGTTTTTAAATGAAGGTTTATGGTATTAAGGGAGAAAAAAAACTCCAAATCTACATGGCCCTGTGTGGAAAAAGTGATTGCCCCCCTTGTTAAAAAATAACTTAACTGTGGTTTATCACACTTGAGTTCAATTTCTGTAGTCACCCCCAGGCCTGATTACTGCCACACCTGTTTCAATCAAGAAATCACTTAAATAGGAGCTACCTGACACAGAGAAGTAGACCAAAAGCACCTCAAAAGCTACACATCATGCCAAGATCCAAAGAAATTCAGGAACAAATGAGAACAAAAGTAATTGAGATCTATCAGTCTAGTAAAGGTTATAAAGCCATTTCTAAAGCTTTGGGACTCCAGCAAACCACAGTGAGAGCCATTATCCACAAATGGCAAAAACATGGAACAGTGGTGAACCTTCCCAGGAGTGGCCGGCCGACCAAAATTACCCCAAGAGCGCAGAGACAACTCATCCGAGAGGCCACAAAAGACCCCAGGACAACATCTAAAGAACTGCAGGCCTCACTTGCCTCAATTAAGGTCAGTGTTCACGACTCCACCATAAGAAAGAGACTGGGCAAAAACGGCCTGCATGGCAGATTTCCAAGGCGCAAACCACTTTTAAGCAAAAAGAACATTAAGGCTCGTCTCAATTTTGCTAAAAAACATCTCAATGATTGCCAAGACTTTTGGAAAAATACCTTGTGGACCGACGAGACAGAAGTTGAACTTTTTGGAAGGTGCGTGTCCCGTTACATCTGGCGTAAAAGTAACACAGCATTTCAGAAAAAGAACATCATACCAACAGTAAAATATGGTGGTGGTAGTGTGATGGTCTGGGGTTGTTTTGCTGCTTCAGGACCTGGAAGGCTTGCTGTGATAGATGGAACCATGAATTCTACTGTCTACCAAAAAATCCTGAAGGAGAATGTCCGGCCATCTGTTCGTCAACTCAAGCTGGAGCGATCTTGGGTGCTGCAGCAGGACAATGACCCAAAACACACCAGCAAATCCACCTCTGAATGGCTGAAGAAAAACAAAATGAAGACTTTGGAGTGGCCTAGTCAAAGTCCTGACCTGAATCCTATTGAGATGTTGTGGCATGACCTTAAAAAGGCGGTTCATGCTAGAAAACCCTCAAATAAAGCTGAATTACAACAATTCTGCAAATATGAGTGGGCCAAAATTCCTCCAGAGCGCTGTAAAAGACTCGTTGCAAGTTATCGCAAACGCTTGATTGCAGTTATTGCTGCTAAGGGTGGCCCAACCAGTTATTAGGTTCAGGGGGCAAATACTTTTTCACACAGGGCCATGTAGGTTTGGATTTTTTTCTCCCTAAATAATAAAAACCCTCATTTAAAAACTGCATTTTGTGTTTACTTGTGTTATCTTTGACTTATAGTTAAATGTGTTTGTCACACAAAATGTTTCTGATCATCAAACATGCAAAAGAATAAGAAATCAGGAAGGGGGCAAATAGTTTTTCGCACCACTGTATGTCTATTAAGTGTGGTTCAGTCTGTCTGCAAAAAGACAGCCTCAGATCAATGTCTTCTGGCTGAGTTGACTGACCCACTGTCTACTCCTTGTACCAGGCCCAGACTGACAATCTGTAAATTTTGGAAAATGCCAGAGGGGCTGCTGTAGAATGCCACAGACAGTCATTATTTATTGGGCCTGTGTGGGAGCTCTTTGGGCCTATGTGCACATGAAATCGAGGGCCTATTCTGAATTTCAGTCCAGACTATCCCTATACTGTTGCTGTAAGATACGAAAATTTAATTCTTGATCCTGGAGTAACAGAAGTAACAGAGCAAAGCAAAGCGTGACCAGGGAGTAGAGGACTTTGATGTCTGGTCTGCATTGGTACGTTAAAGTGTGCACCTTAAGACTGATGCAGAGAACTGTCTGGCAGTTGGCAGCCACTCAATCTATATTGCTGTTTAAAGAAGTTTACTCATTTCATCCTAGTCCTTTTTTATCCATGCCTAGTGTCTCTGATTACTGTAATAACTTAAATTGCATGCAGCACCATTACCTGCCTGGTAACTTATTATTAATAATAGTATTGGCGGTTGGGTACCTGGATTACAGTCTTCAAAAAGCAGAGCATGCTCTTAATCCAGCATTGCCCCTGAGAGATGTCACCTACATTGGCCAGAAATGGCCACACATAGATAGTTTCCCTAATATCTGAATGATTGTCAGACATTATAAGTGCAAGCTGGACATGTCGAGTGGCCAAAATGCATAGATCTGACCAACTAAGAGTTAGATCATTTGGCAGGAGTGTAAGTAATTACATCTTGTTTATGTCCATGTCAGCTGATGATCTATAAAATGGGATAATGGTGGGGCCTTATTATTTTAGTTTTATTGCATCAAAGTTTGCTCCACCAGAATGATGTTGGGATATGAAATGAATTTGCATCATTTTGATATCCAAAACAGGCAGCTAGCTTCCTTAATGTCATACAAATGGGCAGATTTCATTTGCTGATTCAGGTCCTTCAGGCCGATTTGGCAGCTTATCTGCCCGTATGGGGCCATTCAACAGACCCAGGTTTGGCCCTAGGGCCAAACAATCGCATTAGCATATCACCCACACAAGGTGGGCATACTGGGGGAAAGATTAGCTTGTTTGCCCATTTACCATGTGTGACTTTAAAGGGGTTGTTCACCTTTGAGTTAACTCTGAGACAATTTGCAGTTATTATTTGTATTTTTTTTTAGTTATGTCACGTTTTGTTCAGAAAAGCTCTTCAGTTTGGAGTTTCAGCAGCTATTTGGTTGCAATGGTCCAAATTGCCTTAGCAACCAGGGAGTGGTTTGAATGAGAGACTGTTTTATGAATAGGAGAGGGCACGAATAGAAAAATAAGTTATAAAAAGTAACAATAACAATAAAACTATAGCCTCACAGAGCAATAGTTTTATTGGCTGCTGGGGTCAGATGGAAAGAGTCAAAATAGTAAGGCAAATAGTTTAAAAACTATACAAAATAAATAATGAAGACCAGTTGAAAAGTTGCTTAGAATTGGCTTTCTATAACATACAAAAATGTTTACTTAAATGTGAAACACCCCTTTAAGCACCCACCCTTTGTCTGATAGCCACCAATTATAGAAACATAACTTATGGAAGAATATGCAATTACTTACACTCCTGCCAAATGATCTAGATCTTAGCTGAATTGGTCAGATCTATGCATTTTGGCCACTCTGTATATCACCACCTTGCACTTATATTATTTTATGAGGCAACCAGTCAGATACAAAATAAAATAAGTAACTGATCTGCTTTTCTGAGTTGTATTTTGAAACTTACTTTAATAAAATTCATGAGAAAAAGGTTCCTATCAGCATATGTTTTCTCTCAGCGGAAATAAAAACCGATGACTTTCTTATGTTGAAAGTATGTCAGTGAAAAGCTAGGGCACAAATAATGCGTATACTATTAGTTTCTTTTAGCTTTGAACAGGATGCTAAAGACTGCTAAAGTAGGCTTGGATTTTTACCATTAGATACTCGTAACCTGATTCTAAAAAAACACATATACTGTACATCCTGTCCTTCTGACAGAACTGCTTGACCAAATGAGTGAAGTGCCTAAGATCAGGCACAAGGAGCGCCTCACAGATTCATTACTTGTTTTACCCAAAATGTGTTCCCGCTGAGTGATATCAACAACCATTTCCTGGAGAAGGAAGGGGACACAGCACAGCCTATAGGTTGTACAAGCAGCGTTTGCACAGTAGGTGGCTAAACAGGTGAGACCTGTTATCCAGAATGCCCAGGAACAGGGGTTTTCCAGTCAAGGGGGTTTTCCATAATTTGGATCTCCACCTAAGTTCACCTAAAAAACATTTAAATATTAAATAAAGCCAATAGGATTGTTTTGCCTCCAATAAGGATTGATTATATCTTATTCGGAATCATGTACAAGAGAAAAAGGAAAACATTTTGAATTATTTTATTAAAATGGAGTCTATGGCAGATCGCCTTCCCATAATTCTGAACTTTCTGGATAACGGGTTTCCAGATGATCGAACCCATACCTGTTGTACGGCACCCAACATTAAACTGTATTTGTTTGGCTGTCATCAACAGCTCTAAAATGTTCTTCAGGGCAGCAGGTGGAGGATTGCATAAAGATGGCTAGGATCAATGTTCATTCACATTTTTAAAAATGGTTTCCTTTTTCTTTCTAATAATAAAACAGTGCCTTGTACTTTATCCCAACTAAGATATAATTAATCCTTATTGGAGCCAAAACAATCCTATTGGGTTTAATTACTGTTTAAATAATTTCATTAGCAGACTTAAGGTAGGAGATCTGAATTTTGGAAAGACCCCTTATTCAGAAAACCCCAGATCCAGAGCATTCTGGATAATGGATCCCATACCATATGAGAGATCATCTCTAGCACAATATCAGAGACTTTATTATTTAAGAGGCATACACATACCATGCATCATACTGGTAATTTACAACATGGAAGGCAGGGTGCAAAGTGTAACAAATGGGCGCAATCTGGCAATTTTTTTGCACTTCACCTTACACACTAGTTGAATTGCCTCAGGTCCCTACATGTCATTTGGGAACTGCACTGCCCCTGCCACAAGTGAATGAGCACTACGTACCGTGATTCTGTGACCCTTAGTACTTTTGCACTTGCGACTGGGGCAGTATCACATGAGCTCCCATGTTTGAAAGCAGGGTTTATTTTCCGTTTATTCTTTTACTCCATATATCTATCTATTGTCTATCTATTATCTATCTATCAAAATAGAATATAAGGGAATGTCATTTTGAGTACATACAGCAATCCATAGAAACTTCTGAAACAGATTGTATTTCTGTGCAGATATGTCTGTGTGCAATATCACAATTAAATCTGTTCAGGTCACAATGGGGTATAAGGGGACCAATGGGGCACTGATTGATAAGCAGTTCAGTATACAGTATGTTTATGGAAAATGTTTTATTCCCAAAGTTTAGGGTGGCTCTAAAATATTTAGCTGTGTGACAGAGTAATTGCACATGCCCAACATTATATTCCTTTTGGAGTAGAATTGAAGCAATCTGTCAAGAGATCCTGAGTTGCCAGGTGAATATAATGCCACAAATTGTTATTTTTTTACACCACCATTCCAGAGAACCAATTTAAGCAAGGCCTCCTGCAACAATTGCTACTAGTGGCTAAAATATTGCCGTATATACTCGAGTATAAGCCGATCCGAATATAAGCCGAGGTACCTAATTTTGCCTAAGAAAACTGGAAAAACTTATTGACTTAAGTATAAGCCTATGGTGGGAAATGCAGCAGCTACTGCTAAGTTTTAATAATCAAAATAAATACCAATAAAATTACATTAATTGAGGCATCAGTGGGGTATATGTTTTTAAATATTTATTTAAAAGAAAAACAGTAAACTAGCTCTGTAAGTGGAGAAGAGGGTCAACAAAAACAATATGGTATCAACAATGATACCTTAAGAGTACTACCCCCTTAGCTCAATCAGCAACCAAGCTGAAATACAAAGAGTTAAAATCCTTCAAAACGATAGTTTATATAGTATATAAAGTGCAGTGTCTAGTGCAGAATGGGGCAGGTGAGGTTGGTAAATGAAGATGAATTTGGGAGCAGGCCAGGGCACTGGAGGGTCTGGATGCGGTTGGCCTAATTTGCACACAAAGGAGAGAGGGTGCTAGTCTGGAGGGGCCCATGGCACCCGACTCGAGTATAAGCTGAGGGTGACTTTTTCAGCACATTTTGGGTGCTGAAAAACTAGGCTTATACTCGAGTATATACAGTACTACCTAGACACTAGAGAGATACCCACCCCCAACAGTGGAGGAATGGTTAGAAAGTGTAAATGATATCTATTTAATGGAAGAAATCACTTCCTCTTTGTATGGCAAGCAACAGAAATTCATAGCCACCTGGCAACCTTGGGTAATCTACCTACATATACACAACAATTTATAAGTCATAATTCAAGTAGAATCAGACCATACTTACCTTATGGTTAGATACTGAATACTTTCTTTTGTTTGTTTTATGTTTCCCAGATTCCACATTCTCTGTATTAACCCTAGAAATGATAAATAAAGCAGTTTGAATAACAAAAGGATAAAATACTCTTCTATCCAGCTCTTCTATCCTACCAAGAGATTAGGGCTCTGGCACACGGGGAAGATTAGTCGCCCGCGATTAACTCCCTGTTCGCGGGCGACTAATCTTCCCCGTGTGCCAGAGCCCTTAAGGTAAAAAATAAATAAAGCTTGTTGCGTGCTCCTATTGTTTATGTCTGAGATGGCTATCTTTAAGGTATGTTGTTTTTTCTAACTCAGAATCCTCTGCTGCTTTTAATTAACACAGTCTAGATGTAATCTGCTAAAGTGTTCTGTTGTTATTTAGTTATTGCGTGGCAGGGAAACCAAGAAGACAACACTATTTATGAAGACGCTGCTGGAATTACAGAAGCTTGTACATAATTCTGTTTGTTACCAGCTTATTCTGATGCTGTAATTTGCCCTCCATCCTAAAGTGCCATGTACTTCATGGCATTCTGTCCTTCTCTTCTACATCTTACAGCTTTGGTTATACATTGTATCTGCCCTTCCCATAATGCCACCTTTATTGCTTTAGTGGTCATATAGTATGATAAGCCTTAATCTAGACTAGTGTGTTTAAACTAACAAAACGGCTATGTTCTTTGTCAGAGCAAGGTTTCCAATTGTCTAGAAGAGTGATCCTAGCAATAAATAGGCTAATTTAATTGCAACTAGGCTTAGAGATGTACACACGTAGATTTTTAAAAGATTTTTCCGTTATCATATAACTGAACTTATCGAGAAACAATCTATTAACGAAAATGACCATGTCCTATATACTGTTTTCAAGCTGTACTTGGTCCTGCAAACAATTTTGTAATGTCGTATGGACATTTTAAAGGACAATGAGCCAAATGGTTTATCATGTAAAAACTTATGGATAAGATTCAATTTAAGGAGAAAAAACGTTTCTCCAAATTCAATTCCAGTATTTTCCCCATAGACTTCAACAGAGTTTTATGTGATAAACTGTAAGATAAGTTTTTCCGAATTGAACTGCTTCTAAAATTGAATTTCGTCCATCAGTTTTTACATGATAAACCTTTTTTTTTTTTGCTAATTGAATCTGGCCCAGTGTATGCTGCATTGTACAGTTTTTGGTTGTAGTTGTACAACATGTAAAAAAAAACATATATATATGTGATTTCTTTTCTTATGTGACACTGTATATATTTACTGCTGTAATTTCATTGAAATGAACGTTCATACCAAAGATTGAATGGTCAGTACATGTGCAGTTTCCAGATTGTTAAGAAATCGAATTCTGTCCATCCCATCAATTGACAAATTTCATTGTTTAAAGGCAAACATTTTTCTGATCAATTTTCTGACTGAAGTCTGAAGATCACCAGATGTGCAATCGGTGCACACCAACCTTATAATAGTTTATATAATATTTATAGAATTTTTGTCGGGTTGCACTGAAATTGATCAATAAATGAAAAAAAAATTGTTACATGTATGGCCAGCTTTAGGATAATGTTCCATGGAGAGATTCTTCACCCAAGATTAATCTCTATTACCATGGACAACTAATCTCCCTGAAAAGCCTTTCCGCCGGCAATAAAGGGAATCGCCGTTGGAAAGGCCTACGCATCTATTTGGTTTTTCCGAAGACTTTTTATTGGATTAGTCGCCCGTGGTAGCAGAAATGTATTGCTAAGCATGTATTGACAAATTCAGATCATGCTAAGGGCTGTGACACATGGGGAGCTTAGTCGCCCACGACAAATCTCCCTTGTCGCGGGCGACTAATCTCCCCAAAATGCCATCCCACTGGCGAGGATGTAAATTGATTTTGGGGAAATCGCGGCTCCGTGTATGCCATCCCACTGGTGATTTACATTCTCAGCATGATAGCCCCCAACAGAACAATGGATGAAGTGCAAAATTCCAGCTCAAAACACCATGATTGGTACACATGATGCAGCATGTTTTTCTGTATATTATCAGCACAATAGTGCAGCCATAATGTTTATCTCCCTAAAAAAGATAACATTACAACTTAAAAAAATACAGATTTAATATATGTAGAGAAACATAACAGTAGTTCTGACTAAACATTCTAAAGAGTCTTGTGATAATTTGGCAGTCATAAAAAAACAAATGTTTTCTGCTGATATTAGTATTTCTGGAGTCTGTTATATTTGACACCCAGGTGTAACATAGGTGCCTTACACACTGCATTCCAGACAAAGGCTACGCCAGCAAAGGCAACAGTGCTTGTTCCTTGGTATCAACACTATGCTCGCATAACTATATAATTCTTAATTCCAAGAATTGCCTTAAAATAGTTGTCTTTTATGTCTGAAATAAGGACAGTGTGTTGGGTATGTCATGGTATCTAGTCTCAAGTCTGCCTCTTGGAGAGCACTAGAAGGCATAACTTGGTATCTCCAGGCCCGGATTTGTGGCGAGGCCACAAAGGCCCGGGCCTAGGGCGGCAAACATTTAGGGGCGGCATGCCGCCCCGCCGCACCGAAGTTCTGCTCCCATACGGAGCAGCGGGGACCTCTCCCCGCTGCTCCGTATGTATTCATATCGGCGCCCGCAAAAATGCGCATGCGTGCGCTGGGGGGGGGGTGAGTTGCGCATGCGTGCTCTGGGCGAGTTGCGCATGCGCGGGGGGCGGCTGCGTTGGGTGGCCTCCGGGCGCTCGGATTTTAAATCCGGCGCTGGGTATCTCCCATCACTGAAATAGCATTCTAGCATTTCTATGCCTCTAAAGCAGATGCCCATAAACTGGAACAATTAGAGTTATGAGCATACAATATTCTGCATAGGACAATAAGGGTGAAGCCAATGGAGCTATTTAGTAGCGGCTACTACTAAACGCCAGAAAATAACCTGCTATAGAAAATACTGAGAATTGCCTTTGCTAAAAAACAGGTAGAGACAATTATCAGTAAATGATCAGTGTTGTCTATTTAGGTAGCCATGACAAGTAACTGCTACTAGTAGCTCCATGTGTCTTCACTCTAAGACCCTTGGCCCTATTCTCATCACTACACCACTTAGTAGTTCCTGCATTTCTGTTGTTGCTTTCATATCTCCATTTGGCATCTCTTGGACCAAGGAAGAAGAAAAAACTATAAAGGACAGACAGTCTCATTTATTAGTACCTGGTAAATTTGTACCAGTGCAGATAAACACAGGCCAAGATTCTTTACAATAAAAAGTTTATCGGTGTGTCTGCACCTGG
This sequence comes from Xenopus tropicalis, assembly GCF_000004195.4. Classification (NCBI taxonomy): domain Eukaryota; kingdom Metazoa; phylum Chordata; class Amphibia; order Anura; family Pipidae; genus Xenopus; species Xenopus tropicalis. Next base: position 41,015,969 of record NC_030683.2, on the reverse strand, counting down.
AGCAGCTGCATAGGCCCAGGTATAAGCACATTGAGCAAATTTCGGCATGTAACTGCGTACTTGAGCAGTTACGCACCAAAATCCACTTAGTGTGCCTGCATCTGGGCCGAAGCAGTGACTCCAGGTGCAGACACAGAAGAGCACTCATTCAAGTATAGGGGCTGATTCTCTGCCTGCATTTATCCACAGACTGAGAATCTGCCATGTGTAGCATAAAATCGACTGAAAGCACTTGTAATTGCCTGCCATGGTTCCCATTTACTTGGGAACTTCAGGCAGTACCAGTGAATAAAAATGCTGAAAAGCCCTCACACTTGCCCTGTATGATGCTTCATATTTAATTGAAATGGAACCGCACAAGGTGATCATGGTCGTTTTTTAGCTGAAATATTTAATGCTGAAAAGCTACTTGTGCACCATTATCTTAAGGTTTATACAGTAATGGGCAGATGGGGACTTTTTGACTCTTGCTGTTTTCTGCCATACCTCAGCAGCGGCCACATCCCCCTGTGCCAGTGACCTAAATCTTACTGAGAAGTTTAAAATCTCATTGCGCCCTCTACTGCTACATTTGGCTGTGACTAAAGTAATCCTACAGAGTATTCATCATTCTCACCCTGAAGGCGGCTGATGCTTTGACCTGGAGTTCATTACTTTCCAGTCTGCTTTCTATTGAATTACTGCTCCCTTCCCCCATTCCCACTGTAAATATGCCTAAATCTGCTCAAGTCAGCAGTTCTGGAAGAAATCTCTTGGAATCACAAAGAACTAGACAATGCAAGTAGGGAGGACCTGCAAGACGATATAAACATGTTGCGACCTATTAATCGCACATTTCAAAGACAAGAAGGAAAAGATACAAATTCTCAAAGCTTTATGGAGTATTACACATTATTCTGAATACAATGTTTTGCTAAATTGGGTTACCTACATTTAGTATTTAGCAAGGTTTTTAAAAATATAATGCATAAAAAATCATAATTATTTAACAGAAGTAAATGAAAATATGTTTCTATTGTTTCTATAAGTTTCTATTGGTATTTATTTTAATTTTAAACATAAACAGCTAATTAAAATGAAATACCTATTGTAATTGTTGGTTAAATATGTTACACCAATGTTAGGAAATAGGGGTGATTTTTTTATTAATACTATTATTATGCCATGGTTGCAGAAAAAAAGTATTTATCTAGAGTTGTATTGTAATTTAACCATTAAAATCAAATAAGTGATTTTATATATAGATTTGCTCTCCCAAAATCAGGAAATTTCCAGTAAGGTTTCCTCCCACTTTTGGACAAAGGTTAACATTTCACCATCTCTTTTAATGATGTACAAGTCAGATTGTTGTAATTGTGTCTGCATTATCTTTATCATGTAACTTGATTGCCTTGCACAAAAAATGACACTGCAGAACGTATTTAATCCCCAGTAATGCCATTTATAGCCTGATATACATTTCTGTAAATAAGTGAATTGCCTGGTTATCTATTTCATACATTTGCCAATAGCTGGAAACCTTAGGAAACTTTTGCCTGCATAAATGTGACTAAAACAGCACATTGGAGGCTCATTGTTCTCTATCTAATCTTCTGTCAGTCTGAATAGAGGGGCGGTAGGAACCAGATCCAGCTAGTCCCACTGCCCTGTTAAAAAAGTAAACAACCCGGCTTGTCACTCAGGCCTAGAATTGTGCAGAGGAGACACAATGCATCTGATACAGACAAAACCATTTCTCTTTTATGCTGTGACTCTTTAATGGTATTGCACATTAATTGCATTAAGCAGTAATTATATAAAAAATACAGTACTGATAGTTATGTAGCTTTGTATTTAAGGGCATTATAAATAAACAGAAAAGGTAATTATGTAGAAAGGATTAAACCAGAATTGAGTTATATTTTAATGCTGTCGGATTTTTTTTTGCAAAAAAGAAAGCTTTTCCTTTGATATTGATAGTAAAATAAAAGTTAGATATTGACATCAGAAAGAATTAACACTGCAGAATATTAACAGCAGAATTAAAAAAAAAAAAAAATATATATATATATATATATTTCTTTTGCATCAAGTCCCTGTGTGTGCGGCACTCTTTCTATTATATTTGTGTTTTTGACCTGCACCAAGGGCATTTGGACTTGTATAGGGTGTGCTCCACTCTGTGTACATTTCGGTCCCGAAGTAAAGACAAAAGCACATTGGAGCACAGAATTGGAGTGCTGGTCCATTCTTTGATTATATATAAACTAGTTTGGTTGGGTACTGCGCCGTTACTAGTTTATTCCACTGGGCCACTAGACAAAATGACTGGGTCTAAAGCTGGCCATACATGCACCAATATAATTGTATATTATATATATATATATCATCACGATAATTTTCGCACCATGGCGATTGGTCATTTAGTCGATCAGATAGGTTAAAAAATTTTGGTTTGGTTAAGATAAAATCCGCGTATGTATTGTGTATCTGACGATATCCTTGGAAAACCTACAATGCATTTCCAGGAAATCACTTTCGTACGATTGGTGTCTGCCAACTATTTCATGTTCAGAACATCCTCCGATTTGTTATTTTTGTATTTTATCCTACAATTTCAGTCTGAATGTTAGTTTTAGATTGTTGCATTGACAAGGTCGATATCTGAATGTTTGTCAGAAGAAGACTAAAATCTAAATGTGTATGGCCAGCTTGAGAGGGTCCTTTAACTTCTCTGACTTTCACCTCTACCAGTGCTCTTTCTAGGAAAGGAAAATTAGCTGATAATATTTTAGGTTTGGCCAGTCCAGTGTGCTACATGACTAGATGGCCAAGCAGTATGGTTAAAATCAGCTAAGCTGCCCAACCACATCTAAATATGTGCAGTCACCATAAGGGAATAATCTTACTTTATCTTAAAATAACTTTTTTTAAAGCACGCTGTAGTCAAAGTTGTAAGCACATTGTGTCTCTTCCATTATTCTTGCCACCAGTATCCTTTCAAACAAGAGAGAGGACCCTATTTTTCTGGTGCCAGATAGAAAGACGTCTGTGACCGCATCAGCTCATTTTTATGCCTTTACTTCCCATTTATTGTTTCTTGTCTCCTTCCTCTCCAGTCTCCCCATGCATCCACTGGAAACAATAATGAGAAATATATCAATACCTGCAGAAGCAAATGGGAGGAAACTATACACTGAAGAAAAGTACACACCCTGAGAGTGCACATTCTACAATTGCCCAATTCACAGAAGTATACATGGAGACATAATGCAGCTAGTAGGGGAAACATACAGCAATGTCTAGCGTAGTTTGTTGTTTCTTAACATTATGCTTTGGAAAGCAAAATGTGCATGAATTTTATAAACAGGCAATTCTTATCTTTGATCTTCACTTCACATTTATCAGTTTTTAAATTTAGAGGTTGTTTTTTTTTTAAAAAATTTCGAATAAACTTTAAATTTTAGAAAACTAGAATCATTTCATTGACTTCTACATTAACTTGCAAGTTTTTTGATTTTTTACATTCTAGTTTTTAAGACTTTTTGTACTTAATAGCTATCAAACATTTGAGTATTTGAAACCATAATTTGAATTCAAGAGTTTTAGTGCAGAAGAAAAAATCTAACTGCAAAAAAATTGAATTTAAGTGTTGATAAATCATCCCCTTACTCAGCACCGGGCCAAGCTGTAGGTCAAAGCTGCTGATTCTCTACGTTCGCCTAAACACAGGCTGAAAATCAGTCCCTACTCTGGCATTTTGGCATTAAAATGCGCAAATATGTATTTTGCCCATGTTCCTGTGCCCTGGCCAACACAATGGCTCTGGGTGCTGGAACAGGGAAAGGCTGATGCCAGCATAGGGGCTGATTTGGTGCCTGCTTTATCCACAGGCCTAGGAAAAGCCCCATGTGGCATTAGACTTTTCCTGTGGCTGCATCTGGAGCCATTGTGTCAGCCTGGGTGCAAAGGGGGCCCTTCCCAAAAGAGCTTACAACTACAAATGTTTTAATGCATTTAAAGTGACAGATGATTTTAGGCTGATGCCAGCATATGGGCTGATTCTCATCCTGCAATTATACACAGGCCAAGAATCAGCCTGTGTTGCATTAGCTAAAAATCATCAGTCACTTTGCATGCATTGAAAGACTTGCGGACGTAAGCTCTTTTGGGCAAGGCCCTCTTTGCCTCTTGTATTAGATATTGTATAATTAAATGTACAGCACTGCAGATTATGTTGTTAATAACAGTAATTTGCTGTTAATGTTTCCATTTCTGTTGATGACAATATTACCTATCAGGTTTATAGTCCAATTATTATTAGCTTGTTGACTCCGACATCAAGGCATTGGTTCCCTGTATAGATTTCCAGTGCTGAGTTCACATGCTGCCCCAACCTGGGCCTTTGTTTTTTTCACTCTCATGCTGGCCTTAAAAACCCTGTTAAAAATATTTAGGTGAAAATGCTAAATGTTACAGGAAAATGTGGGCTGTTGTGATAGGGTATATTGAAAAGTGTTGGGTAGTTTTTATGCTTGAATGGAGGAAGATACTACTTAATCTTTCTTAGTCTAAACTGTACTTTTTCTGGAGCAAATCCATTTTTAGAACTTGCTTGCAGCACTTAATATTTGTATACAGCTGGTAATATTTATGTAATATAATCAGCCAAGAATAGCTCCCTTCCCCACCCCTAGTATAATACTTGAAAATGTTTACTGCAGTGCAAATAAATCTGGAGATACTATTTAAAAAAAAAAAAAAAATCAACCAGCATTTTCTTTTCTTTAATAAAGAGAACTTTGCACAAGGTAAATAACCTGGTGTGTGCATTTCTTTTATAAACTGTATACATCAGACTATAGGATCATGCTGAATACTGAGAAAGTTGGACAAAACAAATAGGTTAAGATTTGTGGCTGCTACAGATTGAGCCCTGTGTATTATCGGGGGAGCACCGAGCACATACTGTAGGAACAATAGAGCCAGCTAACAAAACACAGTAATGGAACTTTCGTTGACACCAAGAAAGCCAGAGCTTCCTTAAAGCAATTCAAGAGATATTTGTGTTCAGTGAATTGTGACACTCCCACTGCAAAGCATTTGGTTATGTGATTATCTGCTATTTAGAATGCACAGTATTGCTTGTGCCTGTACATCTGGGCAAATGATAGCTTCAAAAGAGTCGGGCACTGATTAAATGAGTTTGCATCGCTGCTCTATAAATGATTTTGTGCAGAAAGTAATTTGATTGCATCTTTCTCCCCCTCATATGTTTTATCTGGGGCCACACCGTCCAGAACTTTCAAGGCCTTTCTAAATGACTTCAAGGCCTCCTCCTCCTCTGTGCTGTAATCTGAACCTCCACCCTGTAATTTACTTAGGCCATCACTTGTGGAGCACTGCAGGTTAGTAAAGCCCCGTCTGGAAAATGATTTGCTAAGTGAATGAGTTTTACTCTTTACTCTTTACTGTGAAGAAAGCAGAAAATAAGAAATGCACTTGTGTCCAGTTGGTATAACAAATGTGAAACAGTCTATATGAATGTAATTTTTGCACATTTCAAGACATGGATGGATTGAATCAATCATTTTTGGATTTGACCAAATACAAATTGGTTCACTGAAGCTTCAGCCAAATACCAATAAAAATCCCAACCTAAATATTCAAATACAATTCCCACAAGTATCCCTAAGTTCAGATTTATAGAGAGTCAACATATTCCTTAGCGCTTTTACAGATATTATTCATATCAGTCCCTGCCCTGTTGGTGCTTCTAAGGTCCCTATTACATTTATACACAGTAGGATGACCAGCGCTTTTACAGATAATATATTCATCATTCCCTACCCCGTTGGAGCTTACAATCTAAGGCTCATGGCCCAGACAGATTAGTCGCCCACAGATAAATCTCTGCTACCGTGGGTGACTAATCTCCCTGAAATGCCTCTCCATTGGCTATAAAGTGAATTGGCGGTGGAGAGGCATACGTGTTGCTTCCTGCAGGAAACTTGCGTGACTTCAGAAAATAAAGCAACCCATATGCCTTTCCACTGGCAATTTACTTTATTGCTAGTGGAAAGGCATTTCGGGGAGATTAACCATGGATAACTAATCTCCCTGTGGCTGTTAGCCTAAGGTTTCTATCACATTCACACACAGTAGAACCACAGGCATTTTAACAGATATTATATACATCCCTGCCCAAGTGGAGCTTACAATCTAAAGCTATCACATTCACACACAGTAGGACCAAATTTATCAGGAGCCAATTAACCAGCCTGTATGTTTTTGGGATGTGGATGTGGAAACCGGAGTACTTAAAGGGAACCCAAGCAAGCATGGAGAAAATATACAGACTCCTTTAGGCTGATGGCCTACAGAGCAAGTTAGTCACCTATGATAGATCTCTTCTTCTGCAGGCAACTAACCACTCTAATATGACTTTCCACAATATAGGCCTTTGCACCAGCGACTCCTATTGCTGAAGGAAAGGCATTTCAGTGCGGTTAGTCAGCCATGGTAGCAGAGACCTATTGAGGGTATGTATATGAACCTTTCTTGTAACAAGAAAGAAAACAGTGCTCTTAGGGGCTTATACACAAACACTGCTATCTGCCATGGATTGGTAAAGTTCTAAAAACTATATTTGGTTTGGTTTGCTTATACAGGTATCGGACCCCTTATCCGGAAACCCGTTATCCAGAAAGCTCCGAATTACGGAATGCCCGTCTCCCATAGACTCCATTTTAATCAAATAATTCAGAATTTTAAAACTCATTTCCTTTTTCGATGTAGAAATAAAACAGAACCTTGTAATTGATCCCAACTAAGATATAATTAATCCTTATTGGATGCAAAACAATCCTATTGGGTTTAATTAATGTTTTATTGATTTTTTAGTAGACTTAAGGTATTGAGATCCAAATTACGGAAAGACCCCTTATCCGGAATACCCTTGGTCCCGAGCATTCTGGATAATGGGTCCTATACCTGTATATTGGACCTACTGGAGAAATCAGAAGCACCTTGTATGGCTTTAGGGACATTTAAACCAAAGGTGTGCAGATCAGTAACACAGTATTTATGCTTTATTTCACATAGCTGCTTGCTTTCTTCCTTTAGGCTCCTGGACACAAACTTTTTGATCATAGCATGACTAAAGCTATTGATTATGTGTCCCCCATCTCATTCACACTGCTTTGTATGAGAAATTCCAAGTACAGCAATCTAAAAACAATGGTGACATTAGAGTGTTTTAGAGTCAAACACCATGTATTTTTTTGTGCTCGTTTTTGTGCTAATGTGGGTTTCTGATTTTACAGCCAGCATCCTGGAGCGTGCCTGGGCAAGATCCTCAAGCTCTTTTTATCCTGTAAGCTTACATATCTTGCTGGCCTCAAGTACATTTTTAGAATGGTGCTGTAATTATTATTTTTCTAGTATTATTTCTGTAGCATATTGAAAAAAAATTCAAAATATTTTGAGTTCTAGAAGCAGCCAGGAAAATATTTTCTGCTCTTAATAAAGAAATTAAAAACAATAATATGATGTGTAATGATATCTGTTCCATGCTAAAATGTCACTTGCACTGATTGAATGTAACTGAAATCACAGTAACAATAAACTTTAGCTGCTGTATATATAAATGTAATGTTTCCTTGTGCAAAAAATTGTAAAATCAATTTACACAGGACATCTCAAGCTTAAGGCTACAACCATAAGTGGTTAATTTTCAGCCTGCTGATAAACCCCGGCTGAGAATAAGCCCTATGCTCCAAACAGCTTTCTGATGTGCCTGCATTTGGAGCCACTGGGTGCAGGCATGGGCACAAATGGCAGATTTTGGCACCAAAATGCATACTTGCACGTTTTGTGCCTGCACCTGGGAAGATGCAGTGGCTCTGAATGCAGGCTCATCAGAAAGATGATCAGATCATATGGGCTGATTCTGAGTCTCTATCCTCAGGCTGAGAATCACCCCCTTGTGGCATTAACCTAAGGGCTCTGGCACATGGGGAGATTAGTCGCCCGCGACAAATCTCCCTGTTCGCGGGCGACTAATCTCCCCGAATTGCCATCCCACCGGCAAAAATGTAAATCGCCAGTGGGATGGCATATGCGGCGGCACGATTTCCCTGAAATCGTGGAAGTTGCCTTGAGAGGAAACTTCTGCGATTTCAGGGAAATTGCGGGTATGCCTTCACACCGGTGATTTACATTTTCGCCGGTGGGATGGCATTTCGGGGAGATTAGTCGCCCGCCAACAGGGAGAGCCCTAAGGCTACTGGCACATGCGGATGATTCTCGTCCTACAGATAAACACAGGCTGAGAATGAGCCCTTTCATAGAGGCTGATTCTTGGCCTGTGTTTATCTGTAGGTAGAGAATCAGCCCTGTGTGGGTTAGTAGTGTCTACAAACCACTAGTACTTCTAAACTGGCAGATCGTACTGCACACATGTTGCATGTATTTATAAAATATTGCGTGTATTACATTTTTGGGTCACACAAAGTTAAACAAAACACAGAACACTCTGTGGAAGAGCATGTATTAGTGTGCGCTAACATGGCTGGAGAGATCACCTCGTGTCAGTGTTAAAATTCAAATCTATATACTAACCACTATGTCACTTTTCACAATGCTGCAATCACATACATACTGCAATGCAATAATGCCCCCTTCTCATAATGTTTCACTGTAAAAACTAAAGAGAGTGTTTAATTGTGACAATGTATTTGTGGCCCCTGCAGGGTGGCAATAGCTTTTTAGCTTTCGCAGTATTAATGGGGGACTTGTGCACAATTCATCAGAAGAATTAGGATGGACTCCAGTATGGATTTCCCATTGCATCCATTTTGGAGCCCCCACAGTTGCAGGTGTGTTCATAGTAGGGATGCACCAAATCCACTTTTTCAGATTTGACCGAACCCCAGGATCCATTGTAAAGGATTTGGCCAAATACTGAACTGAGTATTTCAACTTCATTGTTACCATGACAAAAAGTCAAGCCAAAAAGCCTAATCCGAATCCTGCCAAAAAAAGGGAGAATCTTGGCCAATACCAAATCCTGGATTCGGTGCATCTCTAGTTCATATATTACCCTTCAAGATAAAAGACATTAGCTAAAGCTGGGTACACATAGCCCAGTTTACATGTGCTCTGATGGCTAGACCATTGTGTCAATTTAGGTGCATATTAAGCTTGCTACACAATATGAAATGCACTAATTTAGTTAGGTTAACTTGTTTAGTGAAATTTCCAACTAGTGCTGCTTGGTGCCGCTGGGAAACCACAGAGCTCTGCCGATTTTGCCACCCAATCATTGGGCCAAATGATCGACTTATAGGGGCAGAAACAAGTTTATTCATTGTTGCAGGTCTGTTCTTCAAAGAGTAAGCACAACAGAGACACTTTCCGCACACCCTGGCTCTCCAAAAATAATTGAACGCCCGGTGCACACTGCTGGAGGGATCGGCACCCTCCCAAATCCAATCTAGCAACAAAAGCAAATGGCACTCAGAGCTACAAACAAGGGAACAAGCCCTTTAACAATTTTTTATTGCGGAGTGCAAAGTTTCGAGGCAAAATTACCCCTTTATCAAGCATACAAACCGGTGAAAGCATAAAGAATTTATACACATTCAATAGTCACATCCCCAAAGTTAATTGATAAATTGAATAAATACTTCATTAACCACAATTGTGTTCAGTTACAATAGAACAGCATAACACAAAAAAGAATTAATAGATCAGATAAAGTGCATCTTATCCATAATACATCCAACAAAAGTGCAATAATATATCAATAGAACACATCATACCCATTAAATATCAAACAGAAGTGTAATAAGCCTTATAGCTGAAATGTGCAGTGCTGTGAACAATTTTCATCTCTGTTCCAAGTCCAGTGACATGACTGAGTAGAAACACTGTATCGCAGGACAAAGCCCACAGGATACTAAAACATAAAGTGATAATTATCAATTTAAAAATGATACATATTGAACAAACCTTCATTAAAAACATTACTAGTTACTTGCACAATTCAAAAGAGTAAAAGAGTAAAGAAAGGGCTGAATGATGAATTTAACATGTCATGTTTTTTATAAATATACTTTCTTATATATTATATTTGCTTATTGCTTTATGCTTTTATTACAGATAATTAACTTCCTGGGTGCAAATCAGGGATAGATATCTTTTTTTCCCCCTTCATGTTGGGTAAGATATTTTACTCATTTGAATTGTGCAAGTAACTAGTAATGTTTTTAATGAAGGTTTATTCAATATGTATCTTTTTTAAATTGATAAGTATCACTTTATGTTTCAGTATCCTGTGGGCTTTTTCCTGCGATACATTGTTTCTACTCAGTCATGTCACTGGACTTGGAACAGAGATGAAAATTGTTCACAGCACTGCACATTTCAGCTATAAGGCTTATTACACTTCTGTTTGATATTTAATGGGTATGATGTGTTCTATTGATATATTATTGCACTTTTGTTGGATATATTATGTATAAGATGCACTTTATCTGATCTATTAATTCTTTTTTGTTTTATGCTGTTCTATTGTAACTGAACACAATTGTGGTTAATGAAGTATTTATTCAATTTACCAATTAACTTTGGGGATGTGACTATTGAATGTGTATAAATTCTTTATGCTTTCACCGGTTTGTATGCTTGATAAAGGGATCATTTTGCCCCGAAACGTTGCACCTCCGCAATAAAAATTTTTTAAAGGGCTTGTTCCCTTGTTTGTAGCTCTGAGTGCCATTTGCTTTTGTTGCTGTTCTTCAAAGAGACCATCGGTGAAGGGGAGATCATGCTTTATACAATGAACAAACTATCTGGAAAACTGTTTGGAAGAACAGGCTGCTCCTCATACAATCACCATAGCTATTGTCTCCTGTTACTGCCTTACTAGTTACTACAAACAGTTGGTGCATTTAACTGCATAAATGTGTAGTCCTGGAAAAAACTGATTTACTTTATGTTTGGAAAAAGTTAAAGCTACTGTCAAGCAGAGAGTATCCCATACTTACCAATGATACAGTATTCCAAGAGCATGGTGGCATGTAAAATGCGCCATTTAAAGACAAACCTTACAAATGTGCCTCCAAAACTAAAGTTTTTTTTAGCAAAATTGAAAAAGCAAACTACTACATTTTGCCCCATAATTCCAAAGCCAAAGCAATAAACTATGCAGCTGCCTTCTGAAGTGCAATTTTATTTGCAGATCACTGCCATGACTGCCATTTGCACCTACTTCAAAGTGCAAACTGTAACAATCAGGCATTGTAAGACTTTTTGACACCAAAAAAATACCCTTCATGTCTCAAAGCATGACCACACCTTTTAGTAACACTTCTTAAGCCACAGACTGCTTGATTACTTGATATCAGTTGTACTCAGGATATCTGTTTGTATGCTTATTGCCAGAGCAGCCATGAAGGGACCTTTCTCTCTGGAACCACTGACAGGCTTTTTATTGACACCTACCATCTACCAGTCTCAGACTTTTACAGTATATAATGGGAGCTGAATAGAGAAGTGATACTGCTATCAGCCAGATAGACAGAAGAATACCTTTGACAGATTGGGTCACCAGTGCTATAGTCATGCACTGGTGCATCCTGTAAAATAACACACATTGGGTGATAGTGGTGATTAAATGCTATAGAAGGACACCCAACATGTGACAATGTGACCAATTGCCCTTTGACACATCTGATGCATAAAATGTTGGCCACTGGATTATTTTATAATCCTTCATGGCTAGATCAACATTCAGCTTTACTATTTGTGTATGTCTATTTATATAGTGCTACTTTTGTATACAGCACTGTATAGCAGGACAATAAATTAATAGAACAAACAGGGGTCATTACAGTAATAAATAAAAGTAAATACAAAGTACAGTTACAATAAAGATTAAGGGTAAGAACCCACGGAGCGGTTCAGTCGCCTGTGATAGATCTCTGCTATTGGGGACGACGAACCACTCCTAAAAGGCTTTCTACCAGCAACCATAAAATGGCTTTGGTGTATTATAAAAGCTTTTTGTAAGTTTTATTACAGATACAACACACTGGCCTAAAAGAGCTAAGCTCCTTTTAGCAGTGCTGATCATGCCTTGGCCTAAAGGCAGCACAGCAGTATTGAGTGGTTTACCGAGTGGTTTGATTTACCTGAAAATGCCCTTGTTCTGTGTATTAATGAACAGCTTCATGGGTAAATATACCCCCCTTTTTAACATGAGCTCATTCAGTTGGGCTTATGGGGAAAAGGTGCACAGTGTTGGACTAGAGTTCCAGGGACCCACCAGAAAACCTTTTACCCTGTCCTTCCATTCTTCACTCAATTTCTTTATTCTCTTAATCACTTCTCCTTACATATTATCATCTACCCTTCCCTCCATCTCTTCTCTTTGTTCCAATATAAAAAATGGGGAATAGACATGGTACAGGAATACAAGGCAAATGGTTGTGTGAACAGGAGGGATCACTTGGGCCCACAGGAAGTTTTCCTGGCACCTTGATGGGCCAGTACAACACTAAGGGGCTGATTTACTAATCCACAAATTTGAATCCAAATGGGAAAAATTCGGATTGGAAACGAACATTTTGCGACTTTTTCGTATTTTTTGCGATTTTTTCGTTGCTGTTACGACTTTATCATAAATTGTCGCGACTTTTACGTAGCCGTTACGACTTGCACGAAAAGTCGCGACTTTTTCGTAGCCGTTACGATTTGCTCGTACATTGTTGCGACTTTTTCATATTGAGTGCTCGTAACCGGCGGGCAAAACTTTCAGACTTTGCATGATTTTGGAAGCCTCCCATAGGACTCAATGGCACTCTGCAGCTCCAACCTAGCCCAAGGAAAGTCTCCCATAGGACTCAATGGCACTCTGCAGCTCCAACCTGGCCCAAGGAAAGTCTCCCATAGGACTCAATGGCACTCTGCAGCTCCAACCTGGCCCAAGGAAAGTCTCCCATAGGACTCAATGGCACTCTGCAGCTCCAACCTGGCCCAAGGAAAGTCTCCCATAGGGCTCAATGGTACTCTGCAGCTCCAACCCGGCCCAAGGAAAGTCTCCTATAGGGCTCAATAGCACTCTGCAGCTCCAACCCGGCCCAAGGAAAGTCTCCCATAGGGCTCAATGGCACTCTGCAGCTCCAACCCGGCCCAAGGAAAGTCTCCCATAGGGCTCAATGGCACTCTGCAGCTCCAACCCGGCCCAAGGAAAGTCTCCCATAGGACTCAATGGCACTCTGCAGCTCCAACCTGGCCCAAGAAAAGTCACGATACTGAAGCTTGAATGAATCCGAAACTTTCGTACTCGGCGTGCTTCGTACTTCGTACCATGCCAGTCTGCCTGTGCTGCAGAGGCTAGTTCCACAACCCCTTCAACATTTGTAGATTGTAAGATCTTTTGGGCAGGGCCCTCTTCACTTCTTGTATCGGTTATTGATTGCTTTATATGTTACTCTGTATGTCCAATGTATGAAACCCACACAGCGCTGCGGAATATCTATTTCCATAGTGGTCTAAAACTTTATTCATTCTTAAAGACAGACACAAATTTAATGTGTTTTGAGCTTCTGCCCTAACATCCTTCTGTGCAACCAAGTGGTACACTAGCTGGCATCCTACATAGTTACCCTAGCTTTTGCCCGAGTGTTTTCCTATTGTATGTGAGCTCTACTGGGGCAAGGACTGAATTGAATAACTAAGCATTCTTTGTAAATCGATGCAGACTATATTGTTTCAATATCACCACTACAATATAACATATTAAAATATCCTTGGGGAAAGCATTTTTGTCAGTGCAGTTTCCTCTGAGAGGACCATGTTAATGAGAAATGCTCTGCACTGAAATGCCATAAACCTAACATAACACTAGTGAGTGTGGACTACTTTGTAGTGACAAGTACTGCAAATGTCCAGCAGCAGGAAACCATCTCCTATTCAACAGACTGTATTTGCTATGGCAGAGTATACACACAAGAATGTCTAAAGACACTGCCACAGAGGGCGGATTCTTGGCCTTTGAATAAGCGCAGGCCAAGAAAATGCTCCTATGCTTCAAAAACTTTATTGGTTTCAAAGAGTGGATTTTGGCACAAAATTGCTCACGTATGCCGTTCCGCACTGAAATCTGCTCTATGTGTCTGCAAATGGGCTGACGCAATGGCTCTGGGTGCAGGGACATCAGTCAGGGACAAATTTCTCTGCCCTGTGTGGCAGTGCCCTAACACTTCAAATGTGACTATATACAGATTATTGCATGCCACCCTCTGCCACCAGTTTGTGGGGATTTAGAACAAAGTGTTACCCCTGTTGCTACAAATCTGTGATAGAATCTCCACTCCATCTTAACTACTTATTACAGAGATTTCTTCTTATAGCAACAGGGAATGTAAATTGCAACCAAGGCTGAACTGTATCTCCCAGGCAGGCAATGCCGTTATACTGTCTCTGTACTTGCGGGAAATAGTGTATCTCCCCATTGGCTTAAATACATAGCCAGAAATACAAAATACTGATGGATGGGCAGTGAGGCTGAGCTTGCAGTCAGGGGATCATATAAAATATGCTTCTTACATATCTTTCTTGTGGTTTCCTATTATGTCAAAATACATTTTATTTTTCTTCTTTTAGCCTTTTTGTACAAATAATTCTACTTTCCTCATCACAAAATATCACCACAATACCACAAAGCTTTTCTCACCCAGCTGAATATAATGAAACTACTCAGGGCACATAAAGGAGCCCCTAAAACAATTAACCCTATCTGCCGTCTAAGATCTTCCCCACACTTGGGAAGACTCCTCTGTAATAGCCATTGTTTCAGCCCTGACATATGTGGTAATCCATTCAGACAGGGTGATATAATCCATCACAGTGTAACAATGCTAAAGCACTCGCTTCCAGACTGCTCAGTGCGTCAAGTATTAAATGTGCCTTAAAGGCCATTTGAATGCAAGTTTTAGCATATAAAGTGGGATGTGTAATATATGAGAAAAGATAAATCACTCTACCAACCTTGCTCAGAAGCTTCTGGGATGTGTGACTATTCCATACTTTTATATAGAACCAGCAATAAGAAGCTGGAAACTGCTGAACCTGTGAAAACATATAAAAAGCCAGGATGCGATAATATCTATCTCAGCACTTGGCACTTTAACATGTGACTACAGCAGATTTGCCAAGAACAAGGCCCTCTATTGTCATCAAAGTGGCATCAATCTAGATTTTGACTGTTGGGGCTGTAGGGATATGTAATATGACAGCCATCAAAGGGTGTATGCCCCAGTGTAAACAGTTCTCAATACCAAGGATATATAAGAATTAAAGGCAACAATGAACTGGTAGACCGGTTTGTAAGTACACTGGCACTGATTTATTCTGAAACAGGGCAGGACACAGACTTCTTCACTCTAAGGGGTATACTTATCATGCTGTGTAAAAAGTGGAGTAAAACATTACCAGTGATGTTGCCCAGGGCAACCAATCAGCAATTAGATTTCAACAGTTAGAAAATCAAAGCAAGGCATCTGATTTGCTACTATAAACAACATCGCCAGTGATGTTTTACTCCACTTTTTACACAGCATGATAAATATACTTCTAAATGTACAACAATCCTATGGTGCCCATACATGGGCCAATATTCATGGCCAACTTGACCCCTAAAGACCAAGTCGGCAGCTTATTGGATTGTGTATGTGGCCTTTGTCGTGGCCTACTTGATTTATAATATTATTCTTTATTTAACTCCATCACACAAAAACCACATTAGTGTGATGTCACTGTCTTCTTACAATGGGTCTCCCTAGGTCCCAATTTAATCCTGATCCCTGCCCAGGCTTGTCGGCCAAACTGCAGTGTGAAGTTCTCTCACTGTTTTTCACTGCACTTATTTTGAATAATTAAGAACCAATAATGTGTTAGGGAATGTATATTGAAGTTGGAAGTGTATAGGAGCTGAAGAGCTATGGCATTGGAGCAGAAGAGTTATGGCATTATTGCAAATCAAAAACCATACACATGCATTTTCTGCCAATAACAGGCTATCAGCTCATATAAGCAGTATGTGACCCTCAAAACATCTAGTTTGCCATAACCCACAAGTGTATACCCAAGTTACACATTAACACCTTGGCAGATACACCCACAAGAAATGGCTTCTAAATCCTGCATAAGTCATACCCAGAGCATAGTGAACTCTCAGTATAGTGGCCAAACACATGGCACATTAGAGGGCAGACCCTTGGTACTTTATATAGTTAATGTGTCCCACAGCACCACAACATACAGAAAAGACCAAGTTTAACTCTTTCCATATCACAACATTACTGTGTCTATCATCCATCCATCCATTCTATCTATCATCTATCTATCATTATCGATCATCTCTCTATCTATCATCTGTCTATCTATCTCTCTATCTATCTATCTATCTATCTATCTATCTATCTATCATCTATCATCTATCTATCATCTATCTATATCTATCCATCCATCAACATTATCATCATATTCTTCTTCTTAATCTATCTATCTATCTATCTATCTATCTATCTATCATCTATCTATCTAATCTATCTAATCTATCTATCTATCTATCTATCTATCTATCTATCTATCTATCTATCTATATAATTTATTATCAATCTATCTGTCTTATCTATGCATTATGCTTTTTTTATGGCATTTCATTTTCCGACCCTAATGAACTTCTTTCTGATGCAACCTTTATACTGACTTTCTCTCATTCATTTTGTCTCACGCAATAAGAAACTAAATGCAGTCTCATCCCCTCGCCCGCCATGTAAGCTCCCGTCTGATGTAATGTAAAGGAGCAGTCTCCCTTTCTGCTCTTTGTTTGCATGTAGGTCTCTGATCTGATGTAATGCGCCGCAGATTTGCAGGAGGCTGTATGGGAATGTGAAACTGTACTGCAGTCCTGATGCAATAGGTTGTGCTGTTGCGCTCACTCATACCCGCCGGCACTAGGACCTAGAGCGGCAGCCGTGATAGCTGCCAGAGTTGTTTTTCAGCTGTCGAGGGAGACGTGCAGATCTGGTTTTTTATTCCCACAATGTCGTAAAGTGTCTGTGCTTGCTGCCTGCAGGGTCCCCAGCGGATAGGCAAGACAGAACTGGGCAGTGTGTGTGTACAAAATAGTAGCTATCCTATATCTCAACAAAATAGCACACAAAATCCACGACTACAAATATGTTATTTTCCAATGGACATGCCTAGTTTTGTTTTTGTTTCTGTTTTTTTTAAACTGACCCTTGGCAATTGAGGAATGGTGTGTGTGTAACAGTCACTGTATAAGCACAAGGGCTGCATCACACATCCACTTTTTTGGCCCCCACATACACAAACAGTACTATATATTTTGTTTCCAGGGTGTAAATACAGAGAAAGCATACATAGCATTTGCTATGGGGCCAAGTAGCATCTAGCTACACCACTGACCTTCTCCATTTGTGCCCCCAATATCTACATGATAGAGGCACAGAAATAAAAAAGAAAAGTAGAAGACACTAATTTAATATGCAGGAGCATTACATTAAATCTGTATTGCTGGTGTGATGAAATATATGTTTAATGAAGTGTGTATAAATGAATTACTATTATGTTACTATTTGATGTCACAATGGAGAGTATTTATAAGGTTAGGTTGTTAATATACGTGTGTTTGTTATTTCTACAACAGGTATGCCCTTTCTGTCGTTGCTTTTCTTAAATGCCCCTGCTTGATTGCAGTCATGGGGAGGGGGGTGGTATATTTTACATTACAGTGAGAATTTAGCTGCAGGGCTAATGGGGCCAATGGTTGGACAGATACAATTTGCATCTCAGGTTTAATTCCATGCAAGTAAATAGAGCCATGTAGTTCTCCTCTGGGGAACTGTCTGATAAATTTGGCCCATAGTGTTCATGGGAGTCAATTTGCTAGTTCAGTATATACACTGGAAATACTTTAGGGAGCTTGTGTTGATTCTTAAAAGTTGACAGACACTAGGTGGTTTGCAGCATGGGTTAAACAACTGGTTTTAACTTACAGAGTCAATCAGTATGCATTAATAAAAATGAATATGTGAATTTAAATGTGCACCTCATGGTGATATCCCCTCACAATGTACCTAAAATAATGTGGTGTGTTTATGGTAGTTCTGCATGCACATTCTCCCCATATCAATATACAGATGCCCTGCTCTGATTTTATGGTAAAGTCATCTGTTTCATGTTGGGGTTGTTTGCAAAATCATTGTTATAAATCCTGGCACTAATACAATAAATATGTTACATGTCTGTTGACTATTTTAGACATAAAAATATAATTTTATTCTGCAGCTTTTATATAAACTGATTCCTGGTCAGATGTGCAATATAAGCATACTATAGTAGGTTAGACTTCATGTTGATAACAGTAGGAGTTTGTTGTTATAGAGTTCCTATTTTTTTTTTTTTTAAACAAATATGCATATCTATTATATTGATGTATTAAACATTTATTTCACTGCAGAATGAAACTCAGCGACAAAGCTAAATGAAAGAAGCTGTTGTCTTGCTGCAGCCCTTGGGGGTTTCACATAGTGGGCTAAGTCTCCTGAAAGAAAGAGCAAAACACAAGTACAAAGCAATGCAGAGAAGTGACTGCAGAGATATGAGCCCTGCGCAGCAATGATGTGTACTGGAAGCCTTTGTTTAAACAAACCCCCTCCTCCCCACTGGCTGTGCAATAAACACTATCCCTTTAATAACACAGACACTATCTCCAAGCGAAGGGGGAGGCTCAGGACTGCTGTAACCGGGCAGGATAGAACGCTGCGAACGTGAGCCCTCTTCTGATTGGTTGTCTCCGACGGCAGGCGGTGATTTCACTTATTGTTCAGTCGAGCCCCCGGATTGTAGGCGTGGCCTAATGCACGACATATATAAATCAGTGAGCCGCTGTGGAAGTTGCTAGTGCCAGTGATGGTCACTTGCATATGTTGTGCTTAGCAGCAGAGCTGAAGAGCAAAGGAGTGCTTGGGGCTGCTAACGCACTGAAACTGCACTTAATTGACCGATAAAATTTGGAATCTGACTTCTATAACTTGTGATTTCCCTCGAACCAGTTATTTGCACTGTAAGTATCTAATTACGCATACTATATCGCTTGTTTAACGTATTTACTACAGTTAGCGACTGATGTTGTTCGGCTTTGTTTTAAACCTATTAATGTCGAATATCCCGTAGTAGCTTCTAATGGGGGTGCGATTGTATTAGCTTATCATAGACTGAATTTAAATGTCCTTTTGTAGGCTTTAATGTAGTAGTTTTTAGAAGTGCCTGCCTGTTTGTATCACCGAAAGGAAAGTTTAATTAAATAATATCCATATTCTAGATATGAGCCTTGCAGTTCTAATACATCGGCTGCCCATGTTTAATGCCAGTCTGGTTGCATTTTAATGAAATGCTGGGTTCAGGGGATATTCTTTGTAGGAAGGCTGTTTGCACCCCCTGAGCCATTGCAGATGAATGAAGTGTTTACCTCATCCTGCAGCAGCAGCAGCTCACTGACTCTCTGACTGACTCTCTTGCCTTTTGTTCCTTGCAGTGATTACTAGTTGCTCTGCACTCACTCCTTAGAGAAGACCAGACATGCCTGCAAGGTGGGATACCTTCTCTGCTCTCTCTGTCCCACCCCCCATCTTGGAGGAAGAGCCCCAATCCCAGTTTTGGGGTGAGGACTGCGCAGATGTGTCGCAAAGGTGCTCCAGTTTGCCCAGTTCCGACTGCGAATCTCTCACCAGTAGCAACTCTTATTCTGAATGTGGTAAGTCTGCAAATAATTATTTATTGCATTTAGATTAAATGAGATTTAAAACATGTTTTATATAATACTTTCTGCAAAGGCTTGTCACCCTGGCCTATAGGGGCACTGTTAATCAACTACTGGATTCCTTCACTAAGCAGTATGGAAACCCCTATGCTCTGTAGGAATTAAAAATATGCGTAGTGGGTAGTTTATTTAGATATATAATATTATAACACTTATATGTGTTTTTTTGTTTTTTTTTTGTAATTAATGCACGGACATCCTGCAGATCAGTATATAAATGCATAGCACATCCCTTCCCTTAGAATTATTAAAGCTTTATAACTGCAGCTGTTTTCCCTAAATGTGCAACTAATCACAATTTTTTTTTTTTTTTTTCTATTCAGATCTAGATGCTTGGGATGAAATCTCATTACCAGACTCAGAGCTTCTGAATGATCCTGAAGGAGAGCAGCTCTGCCCCAGTCTTCTAAAGCTTATAAAACGATGCCTGACCAAAGCTAAAATCAACTCCCTGAGGTGTTCTAGGCTTCTTATTCCTGATGAACTCTTGTGTAATCTGGGTCAAGAACTTCTACACTTGGCGTACAGTGAACCATGTGGACTTAGGGGAGCACTTATTGACTTGTGTGTTGAGCATGGCAAGGACTGCCACAGTGTGGCCCAGATCACTGTTGATCAAGCTGTTGTACCTACTTTCCAGCTTACTGTGCTGCTGAGACTGGACTCCAGGCTGTGGCCTAGAATACAGGGCCTCTTTAGCACCAAGCCAGTTCCGGGTTCTGGACAATCTTTGAAACTTAGCCCTGGATTCAAGGTTCTTAAAAAGAAACTGTATAGTTCTGAAGAACTTATTATAGAGGAATGCTGATATTTCAGTGGCAGAAGTGTGGGGGGCGCTAGTGTTACTTGGTACTGCAATCATGAAGGCTTAAAAGTATTTTAAAAGTTTACTAAAATGTTTTATGTTAAAATATTTTTTTTTTTTTTTTTACAAAAAAAAAAATGCTTTTAGATGGTGTTAGGACACTGTCTGTCTCTGGTTAACCCCTTCACTACAGAGTAAAGAGCGATGCCTTGTTAAATGCTCATTGCCACAGTAGTGAAATGGTTCTGATCCATTTGGGAGATGGCGGGATTTTAAAGGAATACATTTCACTCTGCTTTTTGAAGAATAAATTTTGTAGTGAATTTATGCACGTAAATCATTGATAACTGTATAAAGTGCACTGGTGGCTTTTTTTTTTTTTTTTTTCCTTCTGTACTGTATCAGCAGCTGGTCTGCACTAAAGGGTGAATATGCCCGACCTCTTGAAGAGGGTAAAGTTTTTTTGCAAAACCAAAAAGTATAATTTCCCTCTGGGGACCAAGTGTTATATTGTTCACATCGCCTGACTACTGATGCTATGGCAGCTATGTTATGTGGTGTTATAAATTTTTTTTTTTTTCTTCAGATTCAGGCAGCAGAATGTTCTAAAGCACTACCCTTTTATTAAAAAAAATGTGTCCTATGTACTCTAATATGCTGCTTTATTATGGTTTACAGTGATACACTTGATGTTCAAGTAAAACTACACACAATGTGCCTTTTTTACTTTTCTATTAAAAACAATGAAATGTAATTACCTTGTTCGGCTTCTTTTCTACTGGCAACAATTTGATATTTAAATATGAATTAGGCAAATGGTTGTCTATATGGCCTGTAAAGATGCTCCTTTGTACATGTCAAGAAATGTGCCCGAAAAATACAAAGAAATACAAAGGACAGATTTAATTTTGTATTGAAATGTGTCTAAAAAAAAAACAAAAAAAAAACTCAGTGGGTGCAGAGATGGGATCTATTATACAAAATGTTTGGGGCCCTAAGAATTTTCCATAATCTAGAGCAGTGCTGTCAAATTTATTACATAACGTGGCTGGTGGCTGCTCTTGCTCCTCTATTTGGACAGCTCTAATCTGTTGCATCTGCCTTTATAGCTATTAAAATATAAAAACGGTAGGTAAGTAGTAGTCTGTAATGCAGTACCATGCAGCTTTGCCTAGGGTTCTACCTAAATATCTACTCCTTTGCTATATAATTAACAGAATAAATACTAGCAGGAGGAATTCATACTTGGGTACTGTAAGGGCATATTGATTACAACAGGACCCCTTCTGTGTTCCTAGAAAAGAAATGTTTGTGAGAATCTGTTCAGTCATTTGTCCAAGCAAACTGTTGGGTAGGGCATGACCTGGGATGTGACAAATGACAGCAGATGGACACTGGCTGGCAACTCTGTAAGGAATCTCATACTATGATCATGTATCAGGCACAAGGGCTGTCACATGGTACCTTTATGGCTCTTTCTCGGTATTCTAACGCAGTTTGGCCAAACTTAGACATTGGCATTTAAAGGAATACTGTCATGGGGAAAACTTTTTTTTTTTTTTGCCAAAACTCATCAATTTGCGGAGCTTCTCCAGAAGAATTCTGCATTGAAATCCATTTTTCAAAAAAACTTTTTTTATTTGTTTAATTTTTAAATTTTACATGGGACTAGACATATTCTTCATTTCCCAAGATGCCGCAACCACGTGACTTGTGCTTTAATAAACTTCAGTCACACTTTCCTGCTGCACTGCAAGTGGGAGTGATATCATCCCCCCCCCCAGCAGCCGATCAGCAGAACAATGAGAAAAGGGAGCAAGATAGCAGCTCCCAGTAGATATCAAAATAGCACTCAATAGTAGGAAATCCAAGTCCGGCTTGGGACTCCTCCAGTTACATGGGAGTAGTAGAAATGATCAGTAATCTGAAAGCAGTTCTAATGTGATGTAGCCTTTTCTTCTCCTTTAAGGTCCTTCATTAACTGTTACCAAATTTCCACTTCATTTCGTACATTAGTACATCTAAAAAATCATGTATTTGGATCCAGTTAAATGCAACAGCATAGCTATTTTTATCTTAAAAATATAATTTAGATTATAGTTTAACTTCTTGGCAGATCTACAATTTTCCACCAGAATTGTGCTTACATCAGTGGATTACTTCTCTCTGTAGTTTTATGGGATCTGTTTGTACAGGTTATTAGCAAAAGTAGTTCTTGCTAATACAGTGCCTGGAGCCCTATTACCCAGTACCTGTGCCAGCCATGCCATCAATTACATAATGCCATACCACGAAACATGCTGATACCTTATAAGTTGCTTATAATGCACTTGGGGTGGTTATTGGGAGCCACATACAACTGGCAGCTGCCTGGGGGCTACCTGACAATTCATGGAGAGAAGTCTCTAACTCCTCTCAAATTTTCTATTAAGGTCAAGAGGGTATAATCTACTTATTTGTCAGCATCTTAGGGCTATCTTCTGGACATCCCAGAAGGTTTCTCATGAGCTCTGTCACGGCTTTGAAACAAGGTCCACATCTAATAATGCCCATTCTATAGCCTTCTATAGTTCAGCTGTCAATAATCTGCAGCTGGTGAATTACAACAAATCCCACAATCCCACAGAAATAACACAAAAGATTTTCCCATACATACAACAGATACCTACCAAAGTCTAGCCAGCTGAACAATAAGCCTTCTCCTCAATTCATATGAATGCGTTTCTCCCATATGGTCCCGCCAGCCTCCAAATGTGAATTAAATGTATTGATGTTAAACTGTTTCCAATGGAAAGGCTAGGGCTTGTAATAGGTAACACAGGCGTTTTGTATACAAAGATATCTCTAATACTTTGTAACAGAAAAAAGAAGTCTTAGGGCTCTGGCACACGGGGAGATTAGTCGCCCGCGACAAATCTCCTGTGTCTCGGGCGACTAATCTCCCCGAAATGCCATCCCACCAGTGAAAATGTAAATCGCCGGTGGGATGGCATACGCGGCGGCGAGATTTCAGCGAAATCGCACAAGTTTCCTCTCGAGGGCAACTTGCGCAATTTCAGTGAAATCGCACCGCCGCGTTTGCCATCCCACCGGCGATTAACATTTTCGCCGGTGGGATGGCAATACGGGGAGATTAGTCGCCCGTGAACAGGGAGTTTTGTTGCGGGCGACTAATCTCCCCATGTGCCAGAGCCCTTAGGGTGAAGACACACAGAGCTACTAGTAGCAGCTACTTTTTCACAGCTCCTAAACTCTAGTAAATACCCTGCCATAGACAATACTGAGAATTGCCTCTGCTAAAACACACACACAGACAATTATCAGTTAATGATCAGCATTGCCTATTTTAGTAGCCACAACAAGTAGCTGCTACTAGTAGCTCCGTGCGTCTTCACCCTTAGGGCCATGACACACAGGGAGATTAGTCGTGCCACAATTTGCCAAAGTCGCCGAAGTTTCCTCTCAAGGCAACTTTGCAGGCATTGCGGGGAGATTAGTCGCCTGCAACAAAGGAGATTTGATGTGACGTAGCTAACCTCCCCGCGTATTCTGCCCATAATGTGTGCAGAATACTTCTTGTATAGGGCTGCAGAATATGTTGGCGCTTTATAAATAAATGTTAATAATAATAATACTTTCTATTAGGTGCAGGTCTGAGGCACTGGGATTTTCAATGGGTCACAGGGGCACCCTCAGATATATGTGCAGGGGAAACTTATAGGCAATGTGAAAGCTGGTGCAGACTGAGTTCCCAGTTTATAAGCTATCACTGTCTGACCACTACTGTGGTGACTGTAGTTCACCTTAAACTAGATGGCTGCAGGTTAGGCTCTTTTTGGTTGTAGAATATACATGCTAATATTGTGTCCCCCCTACTGTCTTTCAGCTACAACTCCCACACACAAACAATAGCTGATGGTACTGCACCCTTTGTTTAATACTTAGCCATCCTGTGACTAAACCCTTGATGAGGGTAGTTAAAGGCTTTCTCCCTGCACTTTATTTTCCATAATAATCACAAATTATTTCTAATTATACTTAGAGCTGTATGTAGACAGGAAAAATGTTGTCAGCTAAAATTCGCATTCTCCCAGTTAACAAACAGTTTACTAATTTTGGCGTTTTAATAAAAGAAGGTTAAGTCTTAACAAAACATGCAACGCTGCATTCAGCATAATTTCCATGGACATCCTCCCAATTCCCTTGTATAGACTCATAGCAGAGTGTGGGAAAATGTAATTAAGTATAATAAATCAAAAATGTAAGGCTAATGGCAGATGGAAGATTTTCTTGCAAGATTTAAAAGCAGGGTCAGATTGGGCTGACAGGACACCGGGCAAAAATCTGGGCCAGAACCAATCCCTACTGGGTGCTTCAGGGCCTGCAGGTCCCCCTCTCCCAACATGCCTAATAATGTGAATTCGGGGGAGGGGGTCAGGTGGGCGACAGGGGCCCGGGGGGGGGGGTGTTCCCCGGGGGCCCTGCACCCCCCCATTCTGACTCTGTTTAAAAGACACATAAAAGACACACTACAGGGTAAAATTCTAGCCAGATAAGCAACAGACTACACCTAAAATTACATGTTTCACACACATATTTTCCAGCAGCCCATCAGTTGTGGCCCCCCTCTGTACCAGTGCCCCTATGGTTACACCCCAAAAGAAAAGCCCTCCATCGTGTGAAATGAGGATGAACCAAATTATAATATTTTTGTTTGGACAAAACTTTGATGGAAGTTTTTTGAACCCCAAAAATGGATTTAGGACATTCCTGTTTTGCATAAAAAAAGCTTCAGGGGTGTAACCAGGGTGCTGCTGCCATGCAGCAAATTGAGAAACTCACCTGAAAATCTAATTTTTAAGCCAGAATGTTGACTCTTCTAGTGCAGAATGTGCATCTGTTTTCTCTGCACTAGCGATGCAGCCCCCTTCGACCCACACTGAAGCGCCAAACGTTGGTTACAGGGCCAAGGGAGGGTGGCACTGGAAAGTCCTAGGTGTAACAATACAAATCCAAAGCCTGTTTTATATATTCAGATTTAGTATATATAACAAAATCTCATCATCCCTGAACAATATTTGCTGTGTTCGGTTGTCCATTTTACAGCAGCCCATCTGGCATTTGCCAGAACCCACAGATTAAAGTCATGTGACTTTAATCTGTGGATTCTGGCAAATGCCAGAGGGGCTGCTGTAAAATGCCGTAGACAGTCACTATTTAGTGGGCTCGGGGGGGGGGCTGTTTGGGTCTCTGTGTACTTAAAATGATTAGAACTTAGGGCCTATTTTTTTAGGCAAGTCAAGGCTTGCTTTAAGGGTTCAGCTACAGTTTGGTGAACAAATTAGGATTCAAATCCTGCAAACAGCTGGGATTTGGCCAAAATCTCAAACTAAATTCTTGGTACCCCCTAATACACAATATAAAAATATTTCTACCAGCACAAATTGTAATATCTGGGTTTTCTAAAGACTTGGTGCATAATAACGGTCTGCAGACTTTAAACCCCTAGTTGGATTAAACTGGGTTTTTTTAATTGAATGCATTTTATGTTGTGTATAACTGTTCTTTACAAATATACAGTATATAGAATATGCAATGTGTTTTAATGTGCCCCTATCATTTGATTTTTCTGCATTTGAGAATCTGTGCCCTGAGCCATATGGTCCGCCCAGGAGCAGGCACATAGAGCAGATTCAGCGCCAAAATGCATACTTATACATTTCGGCACTAAAATCTGCTTTGTGCTTCTGCACTGCAATGACTCCAGGCGCAAGCACAAGGAAAGGCTGATGCCAGTGCAGAGGCTGATCCTTGGCCTGTGTTTATCTACACTTACTATAAACGTACTATCAGCAATCCCCCATGATTCCCACAATGTATTAGTATAGTCGGTCTTTCTTTCTAGCAGTGGTTTTCAAACTGTGAGCCTGACAATCCTTGGGGGGCCAAAAGCATTGACTGATGGAGGGTAAACCCAGTTTGAAAGCCAATTATAGTGACATTTGGTATAAACCATGATTTGTTTGTACACGTATTCTTAGAACTATGGCTAAATAGTTAATACAAAAATTGTGTCTTATACTGTGTCTAGTGTTGGTATCTGCAACGCTTATGCACCAAGTCAAAAAACCTCCTCTCTAGAGGCTTCATTGTGGCAAGATTGTTTTTTAGATTACAGGTATTTGACCACTTATTCAGTGCCATGGCATCCTGGCGTCCTGGTATTTGGAATAATCTGAAAACTGGCACACTGGGGCCTCATAACCCAAATCTGGTCCACTCCAAGGCTGTAGGTTGTGTTGTGTATAAGGCACGCTATATTTTTAAGACTTCCAGGGGTATTGAGTTACATAAAGTTTCAGCAAAGCCCTTTTCTTGGAACAAAATTCTAGAGTCAATGCCAGGAGAATCCATTGAGTGGTCCTCTCATTTCACCCAGGTTTCCAGTGGCTTCAGTTTCATTTCTGGAAACAGTCACAGGACAAGTCACAGCCAAAGGGGTGTCTGGTCCCAGTTGCCAGTGGACACTATGTTCCATGGCACAGCCTAACTAATAATGACCAATTAATATCCTTGAACAAAATTGTAAGTACTCTAATGTTAATTTATCGTAAGCTGCTGAAATTCCAGATAATCAAAAAGCTAAATAATAAAAAAAAAAACACAAAAAATGTAAAATGAAGAACAACTGCAGTCTCAGAATATTACTGTATACATCATAATAAAAATGAAACACGTGGTGAAGTACAACTTCACTTAGGCTTAAAGTATATGGTATAACATAGAGGTTATTCATGGCTCTAGAAGAAAAATAACTGATACATTCATTTAATAGTTACTTGCTATTCTGAGTATCCTCAGTTCCAGCTATACATTTTTTGTTTAAAACAGAAGGTAAAATGTTCCCTTTTCTAAAACGATGCACTGTGTCTCCATGTGCTTCTCCAAACCTACAGACAGATTCACTACAGTTCAGTTAATATATGTGTGAACCATCCCTAAAGGGGCAGTACACCCCCTTGTTTGTGAGCATAATAATAAGGGCTTGTGCTGAACATACTTTTTGCCTATTCTTATTACGGAAAATCTATTGGGTTTTGCTATTTTTTAACCTAAACAGGGCATACTGCAAAAGTGAAGCTACTGATGTTATTTGGTGCATGTGTGGTAGATTAAATTACCAGTGCTTAGACGACCCCCCTGCAAAATAGACTACTGCTAACAAAACTGTCATAACAAAGGGTGAAGGAAGGGCAAATAGTATGATTAGCACAAGCCCTATTCATTAAACTCATGTTAAACAAGGGGGTATACTGCCCTTATAAACTCACCAGCAAATTGGGACCTCCATGAGCAGACCCCTTCTTTAGTGTTCTGACCTTTTTTCATGTGTTAAAGGACAAGCCAACCCAAAAATAATTTTTTGCCTAATGAAAGAAAATAATTCTAAGCAACTTCGCATTATACATTCATTACATATTTGTAATGGTTTTTTACTTATTTGTATATATAATTGCTATTAGAAGTAGTGTCTGTCTGTCCTTTCCTATTCTTTGACCTGGTGACTTGAAACAAGCCGGCAGACTGACAGACCTGCCATGCTGGAGGAGTCTGACCTTTGCAACATTGTTTAAAAAGTAACAACTAGGAGTTCAGCTGCTTTCAATGTCAATTACATTTACAAATAACTATTAAAGCACTAATTTTTTTTTAATAAATTCACATTGAAAAGTTGTATGTTTTCTTTTATTAGGGAAACAATTATTTTTGGGGTTGACATGTCCTTTAGGGTCAAGACACACAGAGCTACTTAGTAGCAGCTATTTGCAGCTATTTGCCACAGAGAATACTGAGAATTGCTTTTGGTAATACACACGTAGAGACAGTTATTAGTAAATAATCAGTAAATGATCAGCATTGTCTATTTTTGTAGCCGTGACAAGTAGCTGCTACTAGTAGCTACGTGTGTCTTCACCCTTAAGGTGGACATGTATGTCCATACGTTTTTCCTACTATAAAAACAGTAATATCAATAGGCTTGTTCTGTGTTAATATCTTTCACTGAATTTAGAATCTGTTATTGTGATTCCAATACTAAGATCCATTAGTTAATGTTTAATCCCAAGGTACTATATTATGAATACAGTGCATTGTCTATTGTTAATGTTTATAGCCTTCCATTACAGATTAACATTTTATAATTTACAGCACAGTACACTAGGATATTCTTATCTCCATGTTCTAGACAGTACTATAACTTTCGGTATACCTCAGATATTTAACATGAGCTCAGCACTTATGTTTCCATATTGATATATGTGTCTCAGACCCGTGTGTCATAGTGCAATAACCATAATATAAAACTTAACCACTGTCTCACAGAATATGATTATAAAATGTTTTCATAACACGTATCATGTGACTCTGGCAGCTAGTGCAATGTAAGAGGTAATAGAGGCTTAGTACCTAGTCCAGTTTAACAATACTCTAGTCCCCACTGTGCTATCTGGAGATTTGTATAAAATTATCTCTGATTAGTTTCACAGGGTTCATCCACTATCTTATAACAGATGCTCATAGCATTCACAGGGACTTTATCAGGTTTACTGTATTATTATTATTATTATTATTATTATTATTATTATAAATGCAGAGGTATTATTGTTTTCTAGCAAATTTTACATTTAACATTGGGGTGACATTTTTTTTTAACTATTTGCAAATTGTTGGGGAGGTGTAGAAGTGAAACTCAGGAATCATCTGTGTGACTATTTTGTATGTATAGTATAACATTAACAGTATAATGTTATACGAGTGCTGTTACTTATAGTGCAGTGTAAAGTCTTCTGAAAACAGTAGGTCAGTGATCCCCAACCAGTAGCTCGTGAGCAACATGTTGCTTACCAACCCCTTGGATGTTGCTCCCAGTGGCCTCAAAGCAGGGGCTACTTTTTTGAATATTTGGCTTGGAGGCAAGTTTTGGTTGCATAAAACCCAAAGTAAAGCCAAACAGAGCCTTCTGTATGCTGCCAGCTCACAAAGGGGCTACTAAATAGCCAATTATAGCCCATATTTGGCACCTCCAGGAACTATTCATGCTTGTGTTGCTCCCCAACTCTTCTTACATTTGAATGTTGCTCACGGGTAAAAAAGGTTGGGGATCCCTGCAGTAGGTATTTACATGCCTCATGCTGTACACATAACACTGCCTTAAAACAAAAAATTAGAGGTTTTAACTCTCACATAAGGAATTATGAGCGGAGACATGCAAATCACTCCTAATGTCCCTGTGGCCAACTATGCATCCAAAACCACTGGTTTAATAGCACAGATATGTCCTAATAATTCAGAGCCATATATCCAAACTTGCAGGCAGCCTGTTTGTATCTTGTTAGGTGTTAATGAATATTAAAAGCTCAGTCCTCAATCTCAAAGACTATTTGGACCTAAATAAATCTAGTTCTCAACAAATTCTGCCAATGAAACAACACTTCACTCACAGTCTCACTATTGGTTGAATTAGCACATGTTTATACATGTGAGCAAAAACACCATGTGAAGGCTTCAACCAATGGCGAATAAGTCCTGAAGTCCCGCCATTTGCTCATTTAGCTAAACTTCCAGGAGAAGGAAAAAGAAAAAAAAAACTGGGGAAAAAGCCCTTGACCTGGAAAAACCTACAACTTTCATACAATAATTCTGTATCCTGGATTCATGGTAACTTAGAAAATGTACCCACACGGGGAGGGAGCACCCAGTTCGGCAGCCATGTTGGGGCACTCGTATGCACACAACTAGCAAGTGCCAAAACTCGCTCATTTTGCGCATACGAGGGTGAATCACACCCCCTGTCCTATGTCACACAAATGCGCATAATAAGTGAGTCTCGTTTATTATGTGCATGCGTGAATAAATAACATGGCCATCCGCATCATGGGCTTCCTCCCCATGCGGGGGCCTAGCACCAGCGGGAACTGTTTTTTTTTAAAAAAACAACAATACTATTGTTTTTCTCAACTGGAGTGTGGGCTCTATTAGCCTGCACCACTGGTGGCGGAAGCAAATTTAGGGTGATAGGTGCCCTTAAACTAGTTATCTAATTAAAGATGGCCCTTGTTGTGTGCTTAATGGAGCACTTGATATATTGCATGCCTTGGCTTGCTGCTGTTTCCAAGGTACTGTTAATGTTTTGTTAGCTCTTCTGATCAGTCTCCCGCTTTCTGGTTATCAAGTTTGAATATACAGTATGATTAAAGCAGGGAACGGTGCCATAAATCTCAATGTCTTATTAATCACCTCAAGCCCAATAAACCTACAAGTCACAAATAATTAATCATGCAACTCTACTCCTTTACCTCCTCGCATACTCACATTCAAGACTTTGCAAGGGCTGCACACCTTTTCTGGAATTATCCCAATCTTCAAAAGAATCTCTTAAAACACATTTCTTTAGAGAAGCTTACCCTCGTGTAGCTTAGCACAGCTTCAGTATATACTATATGCTGCTAAATACAATGCCACATCTCTCATCTTGCTATCTCCTGATCTTGCCCATCACCCTAGGTTTCATGTCCCTTCTCATTTTAGACTGAAAGCTCTTTTGGGCAGAGTGCTCTTTTACTCTTGTATCAGTTATTGGTTGTTTGTATGTGTAAATCTGTATATTCACTGTATGCATCAATTTATTGTACAGCGCTGTGGAATATGCTGGTGTTTATTATTAATAGTAATAATAATGATACAATAATTATTGAACAAACTTTATAAGATGATCGATTCCTCTTTCATGCTGGTTGCCTAAAAATGAAGGGTCTTTAATATTTAGGATCTTGTACATATTTATCCCTCTGCCAGCTGGCACCAGTATCTATTCTTAACTTCACAGCTTTCTCTACATGGGATTAACACATCCTACATATTTTCATCTCTACTGGAGGCTACCCAAAGCCTATTCCTATGTGTCCAATGTGTCCTCTTGAAGCAAGTATTTCAAACTCAAATGACACCAGTGGTAAAATGAAGTTGCTAAAACTCAGTGAGGGGTTCTTTATCTTTAAGGGAGGCCGTAATTACAATTGAAAAGAAATATTGCAGCAAATAAGGGGTTAGCAAACCTTTTTTTATACATTTTTAGCGCTCATTGCAGATGTACATTTTTAATTACTTTATGCAGCAATTTAATTTGACAATTTTACCAATATCAAAAAACATTTATAGAATTGATAAACTGACTGCTGAGTAATACATTCCTTTAAAAAGGCCATGCAAAACTGTTTAAAGGGGCAGTATTTCCTCTTGTCCAATAGGAGTTCAATGAATAGGACTTGTGCTAAACATATTTGCTTGCTAAAATATAGTTTTCAATGAAATATAACAACTGAATACAGGCCCTGGGCTCATTTAGGGCCAGCCCTTCACTTTTGGAGCCTAATTTTATACTGTCTCTGTGTTATATAAAACAGCACCTAGTCTCAGGTGTTATACAGTGCAGCCCATAGGAATGTTCTTCTTTCTATGCCTAATAGTGATTACAGAATACTGTACAACAAGTCCTATCTTTGCCTCTTTGCTTTTTTATTACATATATTAGGACATCTTAAGGATGTCTGGTTTTATTAGAAGTCTCTCCCAAAGACCCACTACATGCTAATGCAAGTTCCACTGTAACCTTCTCTCTCCTCCATTCAGTGTCCTACAGTGACATTTTATTGCCTCCAGTCAGACACTGGGAGAGGAGAGAGCAGATTGTGAAGGGCAGTTGGTTGTAGCGAGTCCCACCAAGTATTTTCATCAAAGCTAAGGAAACATCCAAAGAAAGAGGAGCTGGCTATATCAGAAGAGCAATTCTAAATCCAACTGTTAGTATATAGAGCAAATATGTTCATTTATAGAAGAGATCAGTCGTCTATTGGCCGTGCACCCAAAGACAGCAATAGTATTTTTGGATAGGATGTTGTAATCTGACTGTACACATACTAATATTGTGATATGCAACACAGCTAAAATTTTCCGACCTGTCCAGTATCGTATGTTAAAATGACAAAATATGTATGTGTGTTGCCAGTGTTATTCAAATAAACCATTTTAAAGTAAACAATAATAGCAGCAAGCCAACTAAGCACCATTGTTGAGGTCAGAAAGGTTCTTTTCCCTTTGTCCTTGGTTGCTACATTTGCAACTGACCTGCTAAAGGAGGCAAGCATACCTCCACCAAGGCCCTGGTACAGGACCAGCAGCTGGGTCAGACATATTGAAAAACACTGCTGACTAAATAAGGGCAGCAAAATGAGTATTTGCTAACCCTCTATGCTGCATGTCATCCCATTCAACCTGCCTCTCCTATAGCCACATTTATGATCACAAACACAAGTGAAAGTGCAATGTGCTACAATGGCAGCAAAATAGAACATGCATTGCCACTATTTACAAATGTACTTATTCACAATTGTGCTTCTAACACGCTCAAGTGAATGCACATGGCGCAAGGGACCTCTGGAATTACCGCCAGGCCTGGACTGGGATTTAAAATAGGCCCTGGCATTTCAAGTACACAGAGGCCCAAATAGCCCCCACTAACCCACTATAATCTGACTGTCCATGGCAACTTACACATCAGCACCTCTGGCATTTGTCCACAGATTGCCAGTCGGGGCCTAATTATTGCAAGCCTGAACATGAGTTGGATGAATAGCTGCAACTGTCTTACTCCAAGCTAATTGGATGCTAAAGTAAATATGCTAGCATAGAAAAGCCGGCCCACTGCCTTCCACAAAGGACGGATTTTGGAGTAAAAACACTAAAGTTTTGCCCTATTTTACATGATATTAAGTGATAGTAAGCGTTGCAGTTTGGACAGGTACTCAGGATTTGGCCAAATCCAAATCCTGCAATAAAAAAAAATCAGAATCTGGTATTTATTCATATTTAAAACCATATATGCATACATAGATTGTTAGTTACTGCTGATCAACTAAAAAAATAAGCCTGCACGTTCCAAACCTGAGTGCGGAAATGGTTGGATGAATGGTATTTGCTTACATGTAATTATGAATCATCACGTGGGTAATGTGGGAGTCGTGCGCTGCGTGTATCTGAGTGTGTGGAACCAGCCGGCAGGGAAAGAGACATTGGTTAACTGTTTCATAATTTTATTTGTCACCTGTTTTTTAACCTGTGCAATATACATGTACACAGTTGGATTTTACATTTTTCCATTTCAGTTTAAATACTCTATGGTTATTTCACATATTTAAAACTCTATTTATCTTGAAAAACGATGATATATGATATATATATATACATATATTTGTTTAAATAGTTGTTGTGGTTATATATTCAACCATATCCGCGGGGAGGGGGGGGTAAAACTACAAACTATTCTATCAATAGCAGATGTGTGACATGCCGATCTGAATACTTCTGTATCATGCAGATTAATAACAGCCCTCAGTTTCTTGAGAGTGGGGAGAGGTATAAACTGAGCCCTTGTACGTGCAGTTAGTCCTAGGTGCAGAGAAAGCTGTCACAGACACACTCAGTATATTAAGAGTGTGGTGCTTCAGGGTTTCTAGGCAAACAACATAGCAGAGAAGTCATTGCAAGTCATATGGACCAACTCGTAAACAAGGTGAAAAGGATTTCTGCAGTGGCTGAATTTAACCTTTTCACTAATGGTATTCTGTAGAACAATATCCTTTTTTATGTTGGCTTGTCAGTCAGCAAGACAATAACCCCTAGGCAATCTCTTTGCAGTTGATTCTCTTTTAAACTGTTCTACTTGTCTACTGTTCTATTTTTTTCATCATTTTATAAATGTTTGGGTTCAAGATTAGTTATTAGAGAAATCTCTTTTACATGCCAAGACACAAACTACAGCTCAAGTGGGTCCTATTAGGTGGTCAGGAATAAGTTATATTAAGGCTTTGAGTCATGGTACATGGGCATGTTTATTTCCTATATAAGTAGCAACAGTCAAAACTTCTGTTAATTGTTGTGGGTCATATCCTGTTGATAGTGGGAAGAGTGGTCAGTAGCTCCTCACTGCACTTACATTGCTGGTGCAGGGGACTCTTGGAACTTCCTATTGATGCCAATGAGAACTGGCAAAATGTATATTTAGCAGCTTCTGATCAGGCTTAAAACAAATTATGGCATTAGCCAACCCTAGTCAGACTGCAGCTAATAAAGGGCTTATTAAATTTAGATAATGGAAAATCACCAATAAAAAAATATGTTGCTGACTGCAAATTCTAGCAACTGGATCTATGAAATCTGGTCTTATGCGCAAACATCATGTAGGCTTTACACAAAGTATTATGCAAATATTTGTTTTAATTCAGTATTGTGGATTTCAAGTACACCGTTTTATAATCTGAAATGTACTTGTTACATAATGTTCTTGTCATATGCTCCCTTTCAAACTGAAATTCCTAAAAACAGTATTTATAGCATAAAGCATAAACAGATACATACAGCATAAACACATACATACAGACAGCATACAGCATACACATTAGAACTCAGCTGGTGGGCTATGATCAGATAATACTGGTCTCTACATCTAAAAGGGCAACTAAAGGCAACTGCCCACTCTGTTAGAGTCTATTTGAACTTCTTATTCAACTGGTTTAGCAATCTGTACGCATGCAGTACATTTTTAGACTTTATGGGCTAAACTTATAGTCAAGCTATACCCAAAATATCATTTTTTGCCTAATAAAAGAAAACATAATCACAGAGGTGGGCCAAGCCGGCAGGGTCACCTTGCTCCCATCTCTGCTTCCCAGACCCCCCCCCCCGATTGAATGAACGCATACATGCGCGTCATTGAGGGAGAGCAATCAGGAACTCAGCAGCGGGGGTAAGAGATCCCGGACTAGGGGTTGGCAACACAGGTACCTGTTGTGCCCTAGGCAATTTAAATACCATTACAAATGTTGAATGAATGTATATTGCAAAGTTGCTTAGAATTATATTGTCTTTTATTAGTCAAAAAATAATTTTTGGGTTAACATGTCCTTTAATATACCATTAACAAGGGTACGCACATTTAAAAACATTGGACAACACGGTCTGATTCAAGCAATAGCCATGTGGGCCTAAAAGCTGGATAAGTTCACACCTCATGTATACCTACACAGCACTTATCTGTTCTTTCAGGCTGATAACCCACCTTGTGCTACCAGCAGAAAACATTTGGAAAGACCTACTGCAGTCAGATAGGAAGATGGCCAAGGTATGCATTCAACAACTTTTAGGACTTTTGGTTCAGTTAAATGGTTGCTACCCTTCCGGTTTTGAACTGAATAACCCGGTTTTTCAAGGGGCTGTCCTGTTTAAAGCTTTCTGTCCGGATTTCATCATTCTGAAAACCAGCACAGTTCCACCTAATTGAGTCTGATGCATTAACCCTGTCCTTATGATATAGCTCCACCCCATAATGACATAGCCCCACCCCTGACATCATCAACACCATCTATTTGGGGTGCATTTCTGCTGCTGATGTCTATGACGAATCCCTCATCATGGTTATCACCACCAGGACACCTCCACTGGTGGTTTCCCAGTGAAAAGTACTCATCTTAAAAAAGAAAAAGAGGAATTCCATATTCTCTCACTATCGGAAATGATTTCAGAGAGCCATAACCCCCACAGACAAGAATACAATCACTGCAAATTTCACCCAAGGACGTTGACTATTTTGCAATAATATTTCCCATATGTCAGAGGAAGCACAGTTCCATCAGAAGTATCTGTCAGTGGTTTAAAGATGTGGTTTTCCCCAGATTGCTGAGATTAAAAGCACAATGCGCCACTATCATGAGTGATTGTAAGTGATTTCTTAGTGGGCTGATCTGTCGCTGATCTGTGTGCGCACTAGCTAACTTCTATAAATAAATGCTTGAGAAATTTTTCATAACAAAGGGTAGGTGCTTATCCAGGGATACAAATGAGTCCGAGGTGTCAGGAGATCAGAGCATAATCTTAAACATAAGAATAAGGTCTAAGCACTGAGTCCTGCAGACCTGTATTAAACAGAATTCACTGGACATAAGAACACCATAGCCTGCGATTCCACCTTTTGTTTTGCTGCAGTGTTGTGCCTTGGGGCACATTAAGGTGAATTAGATGTGGGGATCTGCATAAAGTACTCTTATCTGTACAGATCTTAACCACAAGCAGAATCCCCAGACAAGCTTTTCATGCTACTCTGGATAAATGGCCTAAGCAAAAGCTTCATTCATTTTTACTGCAGTTACAAAGATATTTGTATCACATATCTGGGGTCTTGTATATTTGTATGAACATACATTTGTATGAATATATTGTAAAAGATATGCTGGCAGGAATATACTTCAACCCTGATCCACATGTATGTAACTGTGGAAAAGGAAAATTAGACCATTGTGAATGACTAGTCTCTCTATGCAGCCTTAATATAAATGATAATAATAATGAACCCCTGCTTCTAGTAGTCCTTAACAACTTTGCTTTCAGAAATAATTTGTTTTGATTGCTAACCTATTATATGTAATACTGCATATATAAACAGTCACATTATGAATGGTTTTTATATCAATATTCGGAAGGAAGAAGAGGGTGGACTATGGACTTACCATAAGTAAAACACTGGAGTATTAAGCACTTGTGCCTTGCCGATAGCTAGTGTAAACTTTGTTCTATCCCTTGTGATGGATTAAACATTGCCTTCACCCCTGTGATAAATAAGTCATATCTATGTCTGAAAGTTAGAGGCAAATATTTAATACTCAGGGATCTCCCATCTGGTAAGACACCAGGGTTTGGTCACTCACCAAAAGAACTGGAGATACTTGTAAGGGCCCTCATAAGGACCCTTATGAATTTTGGTGTAGCTGACAATATTATTTCTAAACTAATTACATCTTTTTCTCAAGGTGTTTTGTTATAAATGTACCAACTGTGTTCAGTTTGCAGTTGGCCCAGTTGCAACACAAAACCTTGAGCTTCTTACAACAACAATGGTTGGAAATGTATAAATATGTAGTGCTGGGTTCCGTAGGATTGACATTAGCAAACTTATTCACCCTGGTATTGCAGAATTTTCTAGACAAAGGCTATGTGGAATGCCTGCTTCTGTTACAAGGTATAATAATGCAGCCAAAAAGTGATTTTGAATTTGTTACATGTAAATGATGTAAGAAGTATGTCTTGGTCAGGGGTTATACTAATCAAGTAGTTTGCTGGGATAGACCATGGTTGTATTTATGCCCAGTGCTGCCCTAGGCACTGGCCTTCCACTTCCCTGATGGGCATATGTGCAAACAATCCTTTGAGTTACAGGAGGGAGAGGTGTACCCCCTCAGCTCGGATGCCATATTTAGCCACAAATGTCTGGCAGCAGCTGGGGGGAATATTAAAAGCATCTACTTTCCTATTTATAGATACCCTGTATAGAAATATGGCCATGGATTAGACCTGGATTAAATAGAGAGTGCAACGTTCTAGAACTAGGTTATTCTTGCGACTGTGAGTCTTGGCCCACCTCTTAGTAAAGGTTAAGGGGTCCAACTTTGTGATTAGAAAATATGAATTGTTATATTTTGCCACTAGTTAAGTGTCCCTTCTTGTCATCTTCTGTTGTATAGTCACATCCAAAAATATTAGCAATGAAAAATAATATGATTTGTAAGAACATTCGCTTTTCCTAATATGTCTATTAAATTATTTTGCATATAGGAGTAATTTATTTATCCCTATTATTACCATATGGTTGTAAAAGGTTAAAGGGGTTGTAGATATCATTTAATGCTAGTTTATTAAAAATACAAGTTTGCCATATTTGGGGGAAATATTTTTTATATGAAGTAAAATCCACTTTAAAGGACAACTAAACCCATAAAAATCAATATATCTAGAAATGCCATATTTTATACACTGAGTTTAGTGAACCAGCCTTAAAAGGGTGGTTTACCTTTAAGTTAACTTTTAGTATGTTATTGAATGGATGGCCAGTACTAAGCAACTTTTCAGTTGGTCTTCATTATTTATTATTTTGGAATTTTTTGCTTTGTCAAAAAGGTGGACAACCCCTTTACGGTTCGGTATCTCTATAGTAGTAATGATCCAGGTATTTAAAGTTATGCACAGGAGCTCCCCATTTTGGATTTTGTTAGGAGTGTCAGTGACACTCACATGGTCAGTGAGCTCTGGGAGCTGTTGATAAGCTAAGCTTAGGGGTAATAGCAAATTATCAAGCAGAAAATGTAGTTCGCCTGTCGTATAAGGCTGATTATAAAATTATAATGCTTACTGCACTTGTCTCAAATGAGAATCTGAATTAATTACTAATCAGATTTATATTGTTATATTTATATTCTGTATATACAGTATATTGTAAATCAGTCTCTAAGCTCAGTAAGTGACAGCAGCACAGAGCATGGGCAGTGTATGAGCAGAAAAGAAGATGGGGGGCTACTAGGGCATCTTTGGAGGCACAGATCTGCTCTGCTAAGCGACTGTGGTTGCCTAAGGGCCCAAACATACTGTAATGTACAACATTTCTGCCATTCTACTTTGTTAAGCTTTAGTTCTCCTTTAAAGACTTTTTCTCAACCAAGAGAGAAAAAGTGAGAAAGGAAATATAAGAGAAATGAGGGCTTGTTCCCTTTTGCTGCTATGTACAGTTCTAACATGTTGTTCTAAGTGCAAACCACAGTTCTTCCGGATTAACTATATCTGAAGCAGCTGGGACC
Organism: Xenopus tropicalis; assembly: GCF_000004195.4. Lineage (NCBI taxonomy): Eukaryota > Metazoa > Chordata > Amphibia > Anura > Pipidae > Xenopus > Xenopus tropicalis. The sequence continues at coordinate 40,976,533 of NC_030683.2, read as the reverse complement.
AAAGAAAATCAATTGCTGCTTTTAAGGTTATGTCTAGTTCATCTGAAATCTTTCAGGCCTGCATGCCAAGGCATTTCCAAAAGAGTTCAGCAAAAAATTGGCAAATTTAACAATTCCAACAGATATGGGTGATTATTGGCTGGGGCAACAATCCACTAAAGAGAAAATGTTCTGGTGTTCTGCCTAGTGTTGCAAGAAAGGTGTCAGATAGAGAATATGAAATATAAAGAGAGATTTATCATATGGTCTTAGAATTTAAACATTAGCCTTCCCTTTTTGTTATACAATATTTACTGGCAGGTGAAAGTTGCCACCTAAGGACAAAGGACCTCATTTGCCAGAGTTGGACTGGCCCACCGGGACACCAGTGAAAATCCCTGGACCTAGCGGGCCCTACTGTGGCAGGCTTAAGGTGGTCACACACGTGGCGATTTCCGATCTTTTGTGTACGAAAAGATCGTACAATCGCCCACTAAGCGTTCAGGGCTGAAACGGCAGATAAGGAGATAGAAACAATAGGATTTCTACCTCCTTCTGCCGATTCAGCCTCGAAGGCAGATTTTGATCAGGCGCCTTCTATGGCGCCCGATCAAAATCTTTTAACCTGGCCGATCGGCGAGTCCACCGATATCAGCAGCTTCCTGCAATATTGGTCGACTCGCCGACTTTCCATACACGCACCGAATACCGTACGAAACGAGGTTTCGTGCAATATTATCGGTGCGTGTATGGCCAGCTTTAGGCCTCTTGGGTTTTTGTGGCCCCTGATACTGTCCACCCTCCAAACACTGACCGATTGCCTATGGCCACAAATTGTCAAGACCACAGGTAGATTTGAGAGCAGAAGTGAGCTATTGGTGTAGAGATGTGCCTACAAGATTCCACTCTGCAAGCCTCCGAAAACAAACTTTACTATGCACAAAAGCTGCTCTCTACTGTAATTAGACATTATACAAAAGCTTTTAGCATTGAACCTCCTGACCAATTGAGGAACAGTATCTGTGCACAGAGAAGTTTGTTAGTCTTGGATATGGGGAGAAAATAGAGCAGAGGCAGAAGCAGACACACAAATGGAGTCTATTCTAAACACAGACACAGCTTTCTGGTAAGATGCTCTTCTTTTGCGCTACATAGGAATGTGCTTAACTAGGCGCCATGCGCAGAGGAAGTGACCTCATGCGCATACATATACGTGTTATCACTTACGCAGCCTAGGGGCAAAATAAGGTCCAGTGCCAAGTGTGGCACCAGATCAAAATACAGCACTGCCCCAGAACAGTACAAAGCTTCATCATGTTCTATGTAAGTGCTTGGTCCCACACTGTGAAAACTATGGCAGGAGGTTTTGTTTCTGTTTGCAAGCAGCCACATTACATTGTTATTTGTTGCTCATACTTTTTATGAGTAATATTTAATTTAATATTTACTTACTGTATATCTCGTCATTCTAATATTCCTAAAACAAAGGCAATTAATTAGAAAGCAACTTATCTGCCACATTCATATACACCAGCAGAATATTTAAGTATAGATCCTACTGGTGTGTGATGGGACCTTGGGCAGAGCCAATACCTTACATAAAACTTGCCTTTGTTTAATACTTTGCTCTTTGCTTTATATTACCTGATCTTTGCGCCCTCTTTCCCCAATGTCTAGGCCCTCCTATTGTTTATAGAATCCTTTTTTGGTGATTCTATTTGAAATATATTTATTATAGGCAAGTTTTAGTTCATTTAACTGCATTCTACTTAAATGATAGTCATTCAATTAGATTTTCTTTTTTTAAATACAGCTTTAAAGATTATATTCACTACTGATGGTATATTTGAGCACAATAGTTAGATCCTCTGCCATATGTTCTCAGAATCCTGATCCTCAGGGAGCTTTGTCTGCAGAAAGAATGAGGCCAAAAAGATAAAATGTGCAAGCCGAACTGATACTTGATAAAGCACAGCCACACAAAATAAAATCAAATAAATTTATTTTGACACTAGTGACACCATCACTGAAAAGGAAGAAGAAGTATTATATATGTAACAGGATATCATTTGCATGTGACATTATGGGTCATGTCATAGTTAAGTCACCACAGTGTCACTGAGTTGTTGTGTTCTTTCAACAAACCACTACTCTCAACTACTGTAATCATAACTGTCAGTAATGTACTGGGATTCCACATTTTCCACAGCCAGTGCTAAGTGCTTATCCATAGTGACTAGCAACCACATTTGATTATAAAAATGATTGTAGGTTTTCTTGGGCAGGTAAGGTTTATTGTATACACACATTTAGGGGTATATTTATTAACTTTGGAGACAAACATCACTGGTGATATTGACCCTAACAACCAATCAGGTCAGTGTAAAAGTGAAACTGGGTAAAATGGATAGACTGTGCAAAATGATGATAGATGTCTAACATAATAGCCAAAAACACTACTTCCTGCTTTCAGCTCTCTAACCTCTTAGTTAGTCAGTGACTTTAGGGACATGGGACGTAACTGTTCAGTTCGTTTGTGAACACTCAGGTCAGATTCAAAAGCAAACTAACTGAAGAGTTATGTCCCATATGGCCCTCCTTTTTTTAATTGGTTACTGACTGATAACAGCTTAAAGAGTTGTGTTCTGGCTATTATGTTAGACATCTGCCCTCTCCAGCCCTTATAGATTAAATTTTTTGCTAACTATATTGAAAACATGTTTTATTTTGTGCAGTCTATCTATTTTACCCAGTTTCATTTTTACACTAAACTGATCCCTTAACTTGTTAATGACCATTAAAATCAAATTGCTGATGTTTGTCTGGATAAGGATTTTTCTTATAAAATAACTTAAACATTAAACACAATATGACTGTGTTGCCTCCAATATGGATTTAAAAAAAGTAAATTAGTTTTAAAAAGTTAAATTATTTGTTTGGTTAGGAGACGCTCTTCCTATAATTCAGAACTTTCCAGATAGCAGGTTTCTGGACAATGGATAATATACCTGTATATATATATATATATATATATATATATATATATATAGTATGTGTGTGTGTGAGTGTGTGTGTGTGTGTGTGTGTGTGTGTGTGTGTGTGTGTGTGTGTGTGTGTGAAAAAGGGACATTATATTTGTGATGTGAATCTGAACACTTGTGAATTCAGACACTTCATTAAATTCATAGGTTTGCACTGGTTACAGATTATGGGGAGCTCTTGTTGAAGGAATGTGAATTCCCCCTGAAACTTAATTATAATTGGAATGGCACAATTAAAACACAATCACAGGATCGTTTGGAGGGGGCTTATTATAAGTGATTACATATGAAGACCAGATTTTACTCTGCAGCACAGAACCAGCAAGGATAATTGGGACAGAGAAGAGCATGTTGTAGGGGTTTAAATGTGAAAGATCTTGCTTTGCAGTTTGTTGCAGTCCATTTTCTCTGCAGAAAGGTTAAGTTGTTTTTCATTGACAGAGTTATAGAAGGAGGATTGCTGGCAGCTCTCCAGCATGAAAACATACTGCAGCGCCTGATATTTTATCAGGGACTTGGCAATGAAAACATGACGTTTTGCCAATAAACGCCTCAGAAGAAAGACCTCAGTGTCTTTGGTTTTGCTCTGCTGGCTCACTCTGAAAATTCCAAGGCAAAGTCTGCCAGCCCACTGAGAAAAACAATCCTGCCATTTGATTGGACTCTCTCCAAGTGTCCTCCCCAGGATACTGAGGGACAGAATTGCCTCATTTCAGATCATAAATCTGCTGGACACATTTCAAGGGTCAAATATTAAAAGTGGTACCACTTGTTTTTCCTGTGCAATGCTGCTGGTTATTTTTTAAGCATTTTTTACCAATGCATGTAAAGAGTTATGCTTAATATAAATACTGCTCTCTCTATATGCTTAGATGCTTACACATTAATCATAGTTCATAGTTACCTGTATGACTGTTCCTTGATTTGCACTTTTCATTTTGTTTAGAAATATTAATATTGTCTGTTATCATTGGGAAATTGTCCTTCCCATGCATGAAGCACTGGTTAAGAAGCCACTTATACAATAGATTTAATTTCTCTTGCCTGAGGCCCTGATGCCAAGATTTTCCTTGACTTATGAACTGGCCCAGAAGCCACACGGGACTTCTAATGTTTAATGAAGTAGTGCAGAAACCATGTTGGACATCCCATTGCGAAATCTAAGCCATATTGGAATTGATATTGTGTATTGTACTAGTGACAAAGCAACATGTGCATCCGTTTCTGATGCAGCTGCCTTCCTTGATGGTAACACTTGCACCAATATTGCAATGGTCCTGTGTGTGTGTGTGTATGTGTGACAACTGAAATGTTTAGGAGACTAAATTCCCACTCTCTGTTGGCAATTTATTTATTTTTTTATAAAAATTTTAATAGATTTTTTTGAAGACATTTTTAAAGTAGGACGTTCTAAAGTAGTTTTCACCTAAATTCTTGTAATTCCCCTGATTTATGTATGTATATAAATATATATGTGTGAAATACCATTATTTTCCTGATCTGAATGTGCATGTGGGCAAAACTCCCTTTTTCCAGTCATGCCTATCTGAACATATGTATTCTAGGCATTTTATTGCCAATGGATTAGCCACAATAGTGCAAACTTAAACGCTATATTTATTCTGTAGAAAGCTTTACCATACCTGAGTTAGCAGCCCTAGAAGCTGCCATTGCTCATTAATATACTAGCACCTGCCCTTCCTTCCCTCTCCGGTGATGTCAGACATGGGGCAGGTCAGGCCAGGTCTGGGCTGGGATACAAAACAGGTCCTGGCACATTAAGTACAGAGAGGCCCAATCAGTCCCCCACTAGCTCAATAAATAATGGTTGTCTATGGCATCTTACAGCAGCCTCTCTGGCATTTGCCTGAATCCACAGAATGCCAGTCTGGGCCTGGGTCAGGGGCAGGTATATAAAAAGAATGATCATTTGTCCTGCCAGGTCAGGTACATGTTGGAAGAGGGCAGGTTAGGGTTGGACCCACATATCATATGTCCCACTGGCCACCTATGTTGTGATCATGTCTTTACTGACATAATAATTTTTCCTATTCCACAACAAAATGTGATTTCAGGGAAAAAAAATAATGCAATCAAGTTTTATTGCTACTATGCTTCCTTATAAACTAGAAAACTCAACTTTTAATAATTAGTCCCCAAAATAATTGTCACTATATGCCACAAAATTTTTGTCTGTGTGTGCAGAAAACTAAACAACTTGGATCCTAGCAGTAGTGATCATGTAGAGCAGACATCTGCAGCTGCAGCAGGAAGTCTTTGTGCAAAGTCGCTGGCAGTTGTTTTTGTGCTTCCTTATAGCAGCACTCGGTTCTTGTGTCTCCCACTAGTCACCCAGCTGTGAGACACCCACGGGCTAAAAGTCTTTACTTTGGAAGTGGAGCCAACTTGTTTGCAGCCAGACATCAGGTGATTACAGGTGACTCATATCTGTACATACAAATGACGACATTATGAATAAGTCGGTCTCAGATAATGCTCTGAGCATTAGCGAGCAGGAAGATTCTGCAACTTCTTTTCCTGGTGTGCATATCTTGTCATTTAGCAAAAAAAAATTTTTTTTTCGCCAATCAAGGTTAAAATCAAGGGAAGGTAGGAATTACAATAAAATGTAACATATAAAAGTGTCCAGAAATTAGATGATAAAAATATGTGAAGAGTGGTCATATTGCTGTTTATCAGTGGCCATACATTCTTAGACTTGGTCGGGCAGTTTGGCCATCTGGACATATGTATGGCTAGTCGTGGCGCCCCTAAGACTGACTGAGGATTAATGTCCCTGAAGGAAAATATCCATTGGTTGGGGAAAGGAAAGCACTTTGTATTATTTTAACCATTGAGGCAGTTACCCCCAAAGAACAGTAGAATAGTATGGTGGCCTGGTATGCGGATGGCCAGCCACAAGGTTTTGTCTGTGGGTCAGTCTGTGGCCACATTTCTAAAATTCATCTCAGTGCAGTCCATTGGAATATATATATTGAATATAGAGTCTTCTTTTTGACATTTTTTGTATTTGTAAAATTGTACAGCGCTGCGTACACTTGTGGCGCTTTAAATAGGAGGTTATGGGCCTTTCACTTTAGGTGGCCATACAGGTACCATTAAAATTATACAAAATGCTATTAATACACCAGCAAATGACAAATAGGAACTGTGTCTCTCTTGCAGTGAGAGCTGTTGCCCCAGGTGCCCTGTCTCCAGTGGGGCCCTTTTTAAAAAACATCTTTCATACATTTATTTGTGTAATCAGATTTGCATTAATATTAATTTCAAACTGTGCTCCATCTGTTGGTAACAGAGACACACAGAGGAGCAGGTTGACATCCCTAATTTATAGAAGTTTTCCAAATTTCTCAGTATCCCACCAATGCACCTTATTGCACCCCCCGGGCCCCTCCTTTCTCTGCCCTTGCTCATGCTTATGACAGATAACCTGTACCTACAATGCCACTGACCTGTTGGTGGTGGTTGGGTGTATGAGAACTCACATCAGCCCTGTCTATGAATAAAATGCCTTTATATCTTTATTATCCAGCTCCTTCTGAATAGCTGACTTGTACAGAATCAGTAAAGTTCATTACCCTCCTATCTCTAGCCACCCAAGCTGTTGGCATATATTTGCACATGTTGTGTGACATGTAACATTTTTAACTTCCTTCCTTGTACAGGCAAAAGCCCGATAAGATGATTGCTGTGGTTATAGAGAAAGAACATTAACCCACACACACTGCATGACTGTTTAACCCACACATACACTGTATCCTCTATACCTGCCATAATGTACAATAGCAGCATAGAAAAATACACCAACAGAAAGCTTAACCCTAAATGCTGCTAAATATATAACAGCATCCGCCTTGGGGGAACTTTATATAAATGTAAGAAACTCAAAGCATAGATGTTAATCTCCTCTAGTGGTCATGTTGCTGAGGATGATGAAAATGTAGTTTTGGGGATTATGCACATGATTTATACGTGCTATATAACATAGTGTGAGCATTGCTTTCTAACAGTACTGTGGTTCTGGGTCCCGTTCAGACCTGGCAACCTCTGCCTGTGTGTGTGATAGGGAAATTAGATTGCAAGCTCCACTGGGTGTTCTTCTATGTAAAAAGTTGCCACTTTTTAAAGAGAAGGATAATAAGAATAATATATGGATGTGTGACTTGCACCCCCCGCCAATAATTTATTCAAGTAATAGTTCTCTTATTTTTATTTCATAAAAATAAACAATAGTCTGTGTACACTGAACTTGCCTTCTTATTTGCCTTTATACACATGAGTTGGAGTTGCCCTACTGCTTGTCTTAGCTTGCAATTTTGACCATTGGGATTGCAGCTACATACAGCAGGCATCTACAGTATACTGAAGCCTCTGCTGAAAGAGGCCTTATGGGACATATTCTGAGGCTTCAGGACAAATACTCCTGCAGGTCAAGTTCGCTTATACAGGTTAAAGGTTCTAAGACCATGGGTCAACAACACTCAGAACGATCACAGATTTGTGTGGTTGCAGGGCAAGTACACTCATAAAAAAGGAAAGTTTTCTGTAATAGCACTAATGTCACAACTGATGGCTGATCAGTGTTTTGGGTGAAATATTACTGGATGATTTTATTTTATACACATAGGGACAGCCAGGAGAGTGGGGTAGCACTAGTGGCCTAGGGTGCATAATAATGTCAGTGTGGCCCGAGCAGGGTGGGTTTACTTCCACAAGTCACAGGATTCATTCTGTCATTTTTAGTATAAAGCATTTTATCCCATGCAGTACAACAGTGGTAGGTTTGGACAATATTTATGAGTAGTATAAGTGAGTGTTTAAAGACATGTATCATTTCCCAGCACCGGGATGTCATTCTTTACCAGACTTTAGTTCTCCTTTAACAATACAGCATTTTGTTGACAGATATTACTGAAAACTGTCACTGGTTCCAGGAGGAGTCACAGCGCTGCTCTTTCTAAGTCAGGATAATGCAGGTTCTGCCAGGATTCCTTCCCCTTAAAGCTGCAGAGCTTTCTCTTCTGTTTGTGTCCCAAGGCACGTAGTAAAAAGGAATGTGGAGCATGTCTCAATGTTTTCTGTTCTAAAGAACTGGCTGCAACGTCACACAGGAAGGGAAGATAGCCAAATAGGCCTTGCACTGCCTGCATGTATGATTATGTTATATATTACACACCCAGGGTAACTGCAGCTCCACTGGTGACACATCGTTGCATTTTAGCACTGACAATGACTGAAATCAGACGGAGCCCTGACTCATGCAAAGTGGTGCAATTCTGGATATTTCCCCCAAAGATGATATGCAGAGAAAGGGCTGTCAGGAAAGGTTAATTGAGTTCATGTGATCCATATTGTTTAATCCACAATCAGCAAACAAGCTGACTAGTTCCAATGTGGAACACTTTCAGCTACGGAAGAAACCTGGCCTTAACAAAGGAAATCAATTTCATTATAGCAAGTGAAAAAATACTGACTTTGTAAATCACTAATATTTAGCATTTTTAATTGTACCCATTTTTACTTCTTTAGTCTGGGGCCACAATGGCAGCTATGTCACTTACCTATGTTGTTGCTATCGCCAGTTATATCAGCACTGGGTACCCACACAAGTTATTGCTGACGTCTGTTTCTTCACTGAGGTACAAATAAATATTCTCTAAAGTGTCCAATTTTGTTGCCAGAACATGAAGGGTTTAAAGATGGTCATACATCTCCCCCCCCCAGCTCACTTCCCTCTTCCTTTCTTCTTTCTCCCTTCTCCTGACTCCTCTTGATCTTCTCTTCTTGCTTTTCCTTAAAGGGACTGTTCCCTTATGTTGTTGTTAAAAATTTAAAAATGCTAAATAAAATCTTTAAAAAAAAAAACAGATGGCCATACACAATTAGAGTGACTCGTTTGGAGAGGTTGCCAATTAAGTGGATCTTTCTTTCCATATGACCACCTAAGGGCCAAACGATTGAATTACAATGTTGGGAATAAGGGTTGTCGGGGCCAGGTCTGCATCAATGTGCCAATGCGGTCCCCGATCTGACAGGAAAACCAAGGCTTACCAATAGACATCTGGTTGATTTATGGCCAGCTATTGGTCAGGGAGGCCTGTCAAAGGGCCCCATACATGGGAAGATAAGCTACCAAATGGGTGTGGAGGACCCAAATCAGCATCTTAAATCTGCCCATATATGGCCACCTTTGGAATTCTTGCATGGTGTTACCTTTTAAAATATACATCTTTCAGACCAAGGTGTAGTCATGTTTTATTGTTCAAAAAGCTATGCATTACCTGTATTAACTTAGAATCCATACCATGTCAGTATGCAAGCTCGCTGTGCTACAGTGCTTTTAAAAATGTATGTGACCTCTGTGTGAGTTGCAGTTAATGGTACAGTCTCCATAGAAAACCAACTAAAAACCAATTGAAGCCCTGTGCTGTCAACAGTACTAGGGCTCCAGGGATGGAGGGGCTCAGTATAATAACTAATCTAGACATGGGGCCTGAGTGGGCAGCTGCAGCAACCTTGAAGAACCTACTGTACTTATTACTGTTCAGTAAGTCACAGGGGGTCCCAAGTTTCCTACCCCATGGTCATCAGGATTTATGCAGGATTCTTCTCCTGGGGCCTAAATAGACTACAAGACAACGTTGCCTACTTGCCTGCCACTTGGATGGCGAAATTAGCCATTTACCAGCCTAACAAGTATATTTTTCTGTGTATGACTTGCTTTATACTTTACCTAGGTCTTGCCTTATGCAATGTCAGCGGGAATTACATGTAAGTGACTAAAGTCACATCCATAAGCCTCCTGTCACTGACTAACTCAATTATAAAACTGATTGCATGTATGGAAATGACTGGGCTGTCGGCCCCTTATGCTTTGGATTAAATAAGAGCTTCTTACACTACATTTGAAGCAGTGTAAGTGGTTTTTCACGGTGAGGGCAGTGAGGTTGTGGAATGCCCTTCCTAGAGATGTGGTAATGGCAGATTCTGTTAATGCCTTTAAGAGGGGCCTGGATGAGTTCCTGAACAAGCAGAATATCCAAGGCTATTGTGATACTAATATCTACAGTTAGTATTAATGTTTTATATATGGTTTATGTATGTGAGTGTATAGATAGGTTTGTAAAATATAGTGTATGTATATATGTATGTATCTGTATGTATGTGCACTGGGTTCAATTGGAGGGTTGAACTTGATGGACTTTATTCCAATAATTATAATTATGATACTATTACTATTATAATATTATAGTAGGTATATAAGCCTGAGTATTGTAACATATTTAAAGACACCAATACTTTATAACAGTATTAATGTTACCCACAGTGGCATAACTAAGGGGGCCTGGGCCTCCCTGCAAATATTTTTATCCGGACCATCCCCCTCTAGTGGAAATTGCATGTGACCAGCAACATGAGAAAAAGAATGGGTCCCCCACACCGTGGAAAAAAAAATTGCAAGTGACCTGTAATTTTTTCAGCATCGCCAGTCACCCTCACAGGAAGCAGACGTGACTCCACCCCCCGGCCACAGGATCTGCTTCTTCTGTAGTTACACCACTGATTACCCATAAATAGAAAGTTCCAGTGAATAAGTGAAACATTTGGCTTCCACCTTTAGCTGATGAGCAGGCTAGCACAGTTCCCCCAAATAACAAGCTCCAGATATATCTCCTATTCACACTGCACTGCTATTGTAAACTTTATATGTATTATATATGTATACTGTATATTAATAATATAATTCATATAGTTCACTGTTTTTCCTTGGAAAAGTTCCAGAACACACTTTGTGCTATATTTTGTTCCATTTTCCAGAGACAAAAAATAGAAATTGAGTTGTATTTTTCCATCATGGTGTGAGGAAGTAGGAGAATCATGTGCTGTATATTATGTGCACGGTTCATGACTCCTTTGGCCTATAAAGTATTATTATGCTTATCGAGTATTTAAAGGCAAATATTTTATATTCATAAATACTGTGGGATTTTTATTTTTTGATTATGCTTTATTATTAATACAATTCTGTATTATGATTATGTACATAAGACTGCAAGCTCCCATGGGGCAGGGGCTGATTTGAATAATGTCTAACTTCTGTTAAGAAATATGTAAATTGAGTTGTCACTATATAAATAAAGGCAAGGTTGGACTGGGTCATTGAGACCAGAGGTGGGCCAAGTCCCCAAGGTGCCCTAGGCGACAAGGCTGGCCCCCTCCGCTTCCTCCTGGGAGTGCTATGAAGTGTCAGGGTAAGAGGTCCCGGACTAGGGGTTGGCAACAGAGGTGCCTGTCTAGTGCCCCTTCACTATTGCGTCTTAGGCAGGTGCCTCTTTTGCCTACCCCTAGTTCCGGCCCTGATCACATCTGTGGTAGGGAGAGACTGAAGTGACATTCCCAGTGGGCCACGGACATCCCAGTTTGACACTGAATAAGGGTCAAGACACATGGAGCTACCTAGTAGCAGCTACTTGTCATAGCTACTAAATGTCAGAAAATACCCTGCCATAGATAGTGGTGATCTGTCCCACTTCACTTCGCCAAAAAATTAGCAAAAGTGTGAAAAAATTTGTGAAAATTAGCAACACACAGGCATTGTTTGACTTTTTTTGATGAACACGACTTTTTTGATGCATCTGACTTTTTTACATATTTGACTTTATTTTTAATGCATGTAACTTTTTTGATGTGTGTGTCCATGACTTTTTCCTCACGTTACAAATTTTTTCCGTGCTGAATTTTTGCACCAGTTTCATGCAAAAAATCCGCCAATGGCAAAACTTGGAAATTTGCTGCAAATCCATACCTGCCGAAAAATTTTGCTCATCACTAGCCGTAGACAATACTGAGAATTGCCTTTACAAAGACTTTACTTGGCAACCCAGTTGGCCACCTTGCCTCCACCATTCCCCACCCCTGCACGCATGCACGAACGAACGCACACACGGGGACGCCGTAGAGGGGGTAGAGCGGAGCGCAAGGTGCACAGACACCATGCCAGGGGAAGCTCTGGGTAATAGATCCCGGACTAGGGGTTGGCAACAGAGGTACCTGTCTAGCACCCACTCACTATTGCCTCTTCTGCCTACCTATAGTTCCAGCCCTGCTCTGTAATCAAACATCAGATGGGTGGACATAATTTTGATACAGGAACACCAAAAAATGAAAGAGCTTTAAAATAATAAAAATATAATGCACTGTTGCCCTGCACTGGTAAAGCTGGTGTGTTTGCTACAGTAAAACTACTATAATTTATATAATAAGCTGCTGTGTAGCCACGGGGGCAGCCATTCAAGCTGGAAAAAAGGAGAAAAGGCACAGGTTACATAGCAGATAACAGATAAGCTCTGTAGAATACAATAGTGTTTTATCTGTTATCTGCTATGTGCCTGTGCCTTTTCTCCTTTGAATGGCTGCCTCCATGGCTACATAGCAGCTTATTTATATAAATTATAGTAGTGTTACTGTAGCAAACACACCAGCTTTACCAGCTTTACTTTTATACACTTTCATTTTTTGGTGTTACTGTTCCTTTAAGGTGTTTGGCTCCAGAAATTAAAAATAAATAAATAAATAAATAAATAAATAAATAAATAAATAAATAAATAAATAAATATATATATATAGGGGCCTTTTTATTATTGCCCCAAACACAAGTGTGAAATTGTGCTCCTTAGCACTCATGCACAGAGCACTTGCATACAGGAAATCTACAGCAGCACTAGGTGTCAGTGTAAGTGGTTCATGCAGTTCTTAACCCTTTACAATGTTACAATGTTAAGGATCTCTCACTTGCCAGCAGTTATAGAAAAGTAGTTAAGTATGTATAAAATTGGAAATAGTGATTTGCAGAAAACCAGCAGTGGTATTACTGTGCCATTAATAGCACTGTGACTGTGAATGACTATTGGGCTTCAGTAGTACAGACCCAGGATTGTTGGTTTTTATCGTATTCTCTATGACGTTCATCAATCAGTGGCATAACTAGACGTTTTAGGGCCACAAAGCAAAATCATTTTAGGGCCACCCTCTGTACCTGCAAAGTCGTGATAATTCCTCTGCATAATAAACTCCTGTTAACAAAACAGTCACAACAGAGTAAAGGAAAGGGGAAATTATATAATTCTCAAAGACCAAACATGAAGTTGGTTTAGTTTCCCTATTTTCCCTGTAAAACTGAAGAAATAATAAAAAAACAACATTTTTAGTGATTAAAACAATAGTCAAAAAGTAGGTTCAGCATAAGCCCTATTCAATGAATTCTTGTTCAGGGGGGTATACTTCTCCTTTGAAGGAAATATGACTATACTGATTTAATACTAATATCTTTTTAAGTGCGGTTTCAAGTATTTGTATTTTTACTATTTAGATTAAAATATATTTACATATGGTATCCTAAACAGTTAGCCCCATCTATCTGCACAATTATGTTTATCTGAATAAATAGGAGCAACCATTACAGCTGTGAGAAGGGAATATCAGCCAAAGGATATAAGAGTGCCCTCTGGTGGCCATGTTATTACACACAATGTTGAAATGCTAGCATGGCATTACTGGACAAGATAGCTCTACAGATTTTAATTAGCAAGAAAGCCATGCAAAACATTATTATTTTCTAAAGTCATAATCAATCAGTACACTGTACTTTATATGGCAGCACGGCATTTGAATTCTTCACACCTTCTGGATTCTTGATTAACCTGATAGAAAGTCATGCTAATTAGAATGAGCTGTATTATTGTGTGGGGGTTTTATGGTCTTTCTCTATACGAAGTTAACAACAAGGTGTAAAATTAATGCTTTCAAAGGGGTTTTAGAGAGGGAGGTTCAACTGCCTAAGGCATTGACTGAAGTAAGAACTCTGGTTCTCTTCATCTCTTACTTTCCTGCTGCCTTAGGCACAACCAATGCATTAAAGCTACTGCCACACCAGGTGGATAAATGTAGGACAAGACTCTGCCCCTATGCTACTAACTATTTTCTGATGAACCTGTACTCAGAGCCTCTGCGTCAGCCCGGGTGCAGGCACACTTCAATCTAAGGTCTCTTATCACATTTAAACAACAGAATAGAGTAAATGCAAATAGTGCCCTGGCTGGAAGTGACAACCCCAGCACTGAGAGGTAGCAATTCTAACCACTGAGGAATGCTTCCTTCTGGCTGATGTTCCACACAGCCCATAACCACTGTTCCCCTATAATTACTGCATTCTGGCAACATTAGCCAGTATTTGCTCAGATCAGCTGGTTCTGGAAGATACTTTGGGGGAAATGCAATAAAAGTCATACGCTTCACATTTGGCAATGTAATATTATTAATTACACTGCAGATTTTCATTGAGAATAGTGCATTATAAAGCCCGATAAAAGGTGGCATATTTTTTAGCAAAAATAAGGACTTTAGTAGTAAGAAGTTTTATTACATGTACTCTTGTACTCTGTATTGGTGCAATAAAAATGCTGTTATGAAATCCTAAATTGCAGGTTTGCTAAAGCTAAGCTAATCATTTGTACAAAGAAAGATTTTTTTGCATTGCACATATATTTTCCATTAATTGTTTTTATTACATTAAAATTACAGATTTTAAAACCATACAATATATGGAGCCCATCACAACTAAAAACAGCTTATTTTGAAACCAATGTAGGTTCTAGTTCCTACTTTCATAATATGCTTTATGACATTCAAATGCTATTTAAATATCATAATACCCAAAATTCCAAGTAATATTAATGATTTTATTATTAGTGTTTCCTCGCAAATGATGTGCCCTTTTAAAATCCCACTAATACAATAGGATAAATAACCATCTTCTGGTCAATAAATAAACTTTGCAGAGCCATAAAGTCCAGGATTGTTCCAAGTCTCCATAGGGAGTGATTACACACGGTGGGGCCTCTGCTGAATCTTGCTGGATCCTGCCCAGGCTGGTTCTTTATCCTAGCAAGGCTATTTTCCAAGTGGTTTGTCTACCCCAGAGCTGAGCGAGTATTTGACTTTTGGCCCCTGGCTCTGACTTAATGAGTTTACAGTCTCAAAATCCCATTGTGCCAATGTGGTGCCTGCAGCTCAGGGCTACACTTTTACACATCTTGCAGTTAAAAACAGGCACTTTAGTGCTCTGGAAACTTCAATGGTTTACAAAGGAGCATCATTTACACCAAGAGCTAGATTTACTAGCACCCAAAAAATAGGAAGCAATTGTAGGCATTTTAAGTGTATAAATTCAGGGAAGAATTGGTCTTTCAATACAAACATAACACTGCTTATTTCTATGATGTAAACATTAAAGCCCACATCTCCCCTCTGACATGTTTTGCTGCCCCCTCCCTTAATGGAAGGTGAATCGGTCCAATTATTTAATTCAGTGATAATTCCATTGGTAGTGAGATAATTACATTGGTAGTGAGGAATCTGTATGAAAGTGGGAGAATTGAATTATGAACAATCTCTGGGTGTTATAAAGGATCACAAAATAAATATACACTGTTATCCAGCACAGTCTGCATTATTTATCTACCGGTGGTATAACCAGGATGAAACTGTTCCTCCAGTTGCCCAATTATCATAAATAATGGCAGAGTGCTGACTTGGGTTTATCAAGCTATAACTTTTGCACAAATAAGCTCTCAGGAATTGAAGTAGTCTTGTTCTATTCAGTAAGAAAGATCACTCAAATGGTATTTTTTTCATATCCTGTTATACGACAGTTATCCAAGCTAATAGTGAAGGCACATAGGACACATCATTAGCCAATATAACCAAACTCCTGTATGTTTATAAAATGAATTCTTTGCTGCATTTTTAGTGTTTCGGCAGTGGATGCTGTTATGTGTACAGAAGAAAGCCAGCAACTTGTATTGTATATTACAGTTAAATAAGTGTATAAATACAGGGCAGATAAAGAAGGCTGAAATTTCCCTGCAGTTGTCAAAAGCAATAAGTTCGGGGTGGACTACACTGACGGGACTATGGGGGAAAAAACCTAGTGGTCCAGACCTGATCCCCACCTGTAATATTGTGTCTCCCCCATTGCCCTCCCTCCCCCTGATTGTGGTGAAGTAATTATAAGGTGCACATACTGGGGTGGAAGAGGCTAGCAAACTGGAGGCTGGGGGAGCCCTTGGGGAAGTAGTCCCAGTAGGCATTGCATACTCCTGTCTGATGCTGGGAAAGTTCAGTTGAGCTGAGCTCTTTAAAGAGGTGGCTTACTTTTAAATTATTAGCATAATACAAATATTGATAATCTGAGACAATATGCAATTGGTCTTCATCTTTTATTTGCTTTGGATTTTTAATTATTCAGTTTTTTGTTTAGCAGCTCTCCAGTTTGGTATTTCAACAGCAATCTGGTTGCTATGGTCTTATTTACCATAGCAACCAGGCAATGGTTTGAACAAGAGATAGGAATATGAATAGGAGAGGGCCTGCATAGAAAGATTTGTAATAAAAAGTAACATTAACAATAAAATCATAGGCCTCACAGGGCAATAAATTTTGGCTGCCAGGGTCAGTGGCCCCCATTGAAAAGCTGTAAAGAGGCAGAAGATTAAAGCAAATAATTCAAAAACTATAAAAAGAAAGAAATGAATGAAGACAAATTGCAAAGTTGCTAGGAATAGGGTATCCTATAACATACTAAAAGTTGACTTAAAGGTGAACACCCATGAAATAAGTTTGAGGATATCAGACACACAATTTGATTGGTTGTACAGCAGTACAGATATTTATTGTGGCCAGATTGCACTGATCCTATCGGAATGCACATGGACTGGATGAATGGATCACATGGTAAGTGTCACCAGTCTCTTCTGAGTCAGCCAGATACAGTCAATAGAGCATCAGTAGACAAAATGTTGTTCAGTCCCAGCAGATGCATTAGCTGTATGTGGCACAAAACCCACAGCACTGTGCAGATTTCATTGACATGGACAATTTGGGTGATAGACAGCAATGGAAAAATTCACAGTCAGCTGCTATTTTCTTTCTTTAAAATCTGAGAAAATAGTTTTAGCCTTGGCTGGATTCCCAATTTTTCTGACCCTGGAGAGCCCTCACATTGTTTCTTCTGCAGTCTGTTTTGGATCACTGGCTTTTTTTTGTTTGTTTGTTTAAATAACATAATCCAAATTAATAAGGAGGGGCGATCATGCACTATGTGGCACCCTGAAGTGGGTTTCATTATGCCAACCCCCCTCACCCCAATCACGCTTTCCTTTCCAGGGTCTGGAGGGGTCACAGTTTACTATTCAGAGTTTTTCTTAAAGCAGCTTTTTGCCTCCCTTGGTAAATTGCAGGGCACTGATGTCTGAGGGAAGGTTCCCACCATGCTTTAGGAGCTCTCCTGGTAAGAAGAAATAAGCATTTTGTTAATAATATGCATAATAGCATATGGACAGTGCAATCTTTATAAATAAATATATAGTAATACATATATATTTTATATCTTTGGTGGATATACCACCAGCTCTGGTGCAAAATCTGCAGTGTTGGACTGACCTGCCATGTCTTGCATAGAGATAGTTAGACTGGGCACATGTTCGAGTACATATGTTTGAGTATGGGGATATCCCTTTCCATTTTTGTTTAATTTTCTTGTTGCACCAGTCTGGAGGGCAATTGTGTTAGAAACACATGTTTAAGTATTACTAAATGTTTGAATGCAACTGGCAATATAGGGGCTTTCTTTTGAAACTTTAATGAAGCTGGGAAACCTTTTCTGAGTACCTTATTTATATTGTAGGTGCTACATGCAAATATACTTTATAGTTCAATATGTATGTTATAGGTACTAAACCCAGAAATGTTATTTAATTGCCAAAATCAATTGGGGAGTAAAAGAGCTGGTCTATTTATAATAGGATTCATTCCATGTAGGGTTCGTTTGTGGAACAATGGTGCATAAAAGGTACATATTGCTAATTTTTTTTGTGCTTAAATACTCCTCATTTATCATTGGCAGAAATATTTAAAGTGAAAAAAGGGTTCAGAGTGTGCCCATTTTCTGCAATAGCTCATGCAGCTCTCAGTACTGCTCTCTCATCCCATCTCATCAACGTCCTAGCAAGTGGGGTTTGGGTCATAAAGGGGCCTCGGCAGTACTGTACTCACTCAGATTAGCAGGGCCCCTTCTGCTGTCAGTCACCTGCAAACTGGGGTGTGGAGGGCGGGGCAGCAGTCCTGCATCTTCTTTTCCCTACAGAGCCCTTTGTACTGCTCATTTTTCCACATACCATATATACTCGAGTATAAGCCGATCCGAATATAAGCCGCTACTGCTAAGTTTCAATAATCAAAATAAATACCAATAAAATTACATTAATTGAGGCATCAGTGGGGTATATGTTTTTAAATATTTATTTAAAAGAAAAACAGTGAACTAGCTCTGTAAGTGGAGAAGAGGGTCAACAAAAACAACAGGCACTGGAGGGTCTGGTTGTGGATGGCCTAATTTGCACACAAAGGACAGAGGGTGCTAGTCTAAAGGGACCCTTGGCACCCGACTTGAGTATAAGCCGAGGGTAACTTTTTCAGCACATTTTGGGTGCTGAAAAACTAGGCTTATACTCGAGTATATACAGTAAGTTAAGTCCCAGTAGTGCTGCCCATTTGATGGGTGACAACTGTCCACACTGATGGCGGCCCTGGTCATTGATTTCACCAACTTGTAAGCATAGTTAGAACCCTAAGGTTTTTTGGGGAAAAAATAGCATAATTATAAATTTCATCAAGTGTGATTAACTATTGGCCATTTGTTATAGTCAACCATCCTGAAACCTGCCGTACCTGCCAGCAATGCCCCATCTGTCCCAATCCTCCATACACTGCAGTCCCAGCATTCCCTGAGCCCTATGCCATTGCATATAGCAGAATATGCAATTTCTGCTGTAGCCCAGGCAAGTCCAACTTAGTGTCCTTCAAAAGGTGGAATTCCAGTCCCTTCAAATCCTGACTGCAACAAAGTTGCTTTAGTAAGCGACCACACAAAGCCAAACCTACTGAGAGTCCCCAGTCTGATTCTTGCACCCAAAGGAGCATGTCTGTAAGATAAAGCAGCAGGACCCAGAGCATGACCAGTACATCTAGATACATCTAGAAAATGACTAGCAGAGCAGGGGTGATGGAGCTTTGTACATATCACCTCAGGACCGTCAACTGCTGTTGTACTACAACTCTCAAGACATCTCGCACCCTACTAGGGGTTCTACATGAAGCTTTACAGGTTAGGCATTATATTTAAAGTGTTAGTGCTACCCAGTTTTACCCCACCCTACCCTTGCCCATTTTGAACTGCCCCCAATGGAATTACCCATCACAGAATTGGTCAGTCACCTTTAGTAGGCATTTATATGGCAGCTCAGATTTTTAACCTTTGTTTTTTTGTGTTTAATTTAAAAAAAGGACTTTTAATATGCAGTTTTTCATGTCTAGGTGACATGTCCTCTGCAAATATGTTCTGTTCTGCCACTTTGCTTAAGGCTGATGGTACAGTGAATAACCACCATCCTCTCAGGCTGAACCATAGCAATAAAACCAATACCTTCAACATAATAACAAGTAAACATTCCAGACTAGATCAGGGGCCCCCAACTTTTTTTTGTTTTACCTGTGAGCAACATTTAAATATAAAAAAAAGTTGGGAAGCAATGCAATTATAAAAAAGTTCTTAGGGGGGTGATATAGTGTGCCTGTTATTCTGTTGCTGCTTCTACCTTGTATACTTACTAAAACCCTAAGCTGTCGGCATGAGTAGTGCAGCACCTCCCATTCATACTTACATTCCTCTCTGGGGCACGTGCTGGTTTTCATATTTACATTTGTTACATATTAATGCATAGCAGATGTCCTCTTCTTAAAGAGAACCGCTGCCAGTGGGAAAGAATGTTTTGATTGCCAAGCTTCTCCCTGAGAGATTCAAAAAAAAGTTGAAGTGCCCCACATGCAAACAGATTATTAAATCATTTTAATGTTTGTTTAGAAAGCTGGGGCCTCAGATAAGGCTAATGCCAGATGGGGCTGATTCTCAGGCTGATTCAGGCTGGTAAACGCAGGCTAAGGATCAACACCTAAGCTGGCATCAGCCTTCCCCCGTGCCTGCACCTGAAGCTATTGCATTGGCCCAGTTACAGGCACTTGGAGCAGATCTCAGCACCAAAACACGAGCATGCCATTCAGTGCCAAAATCCATTCTGTGCCTGCACCCAGGCCAACGCAATGGCTTTGTAGGTAGACACAGGGAAAGGTTGAAGGTTTATTTTTGGCCTGCATTTATTCACAGATCGAGAATCAGCCCTATCTGGCATTGGATTATTTTTTTGCCCCACATAGTATAGCACACTATTTCATAAATACCAGTGTGAGTGTTCCCTCTTGGCTTAAATGAGAACTAAAACTTGAATAAACATATAAGCTAGAAATGTTTTACATTATGTTTAGGGCTTCTGTACCAGCCCAAGGCAACAACAGGCCTTTAGCAGGGAAGGTCTGTGCCTCACATAATGCCCCCAGTAGCTCCACATTTTCTTTTCTACGGATTCACTGCACATGCTCTGTGCTGCTGTCAGTTACTGAGCTTAGTGGCCAATGCACAATATACTGTATATACAGAATATAAATGTCACAGTATACTGATTAGTAATTCATTTAGATTCACATTACGTGACAGGTCTAAAATGAGTGAAATTAGCATCAGAATATGTATAACTTTAGTTATAAAGCGCTACAAGGGTACGCAGCGCTGTACAATCTTACAATATACACAATTACACACAGGGAGGACAATTGTTATAATAAATACAATAAATAAGTATAAATACACAGAGATTAAGTGCCATGTGGTATGAGACACAATAGAAGGAGGTCCCTGCCCCGTAGAGCTTACAATTTAAGTGTAAGCGCTACACTTGGAGAGCTTATATATCAGGCCGCCTCATTTTCTGCTTGATAATTTGCAATGACCCCTAAGCTTAGCTTCTCAACAGCTGTTCAGAGCACACTGAGCATGTGCAGTGTCCCGGGCACTTCTCCACAGACAGAATCCAAGATGGGAAGCTCCTGTGACAACTCCAAAGACCTATATCATTACTACTATAGAGATGCTGAAACTTTAAGCTAGTGCAGTCAGTTTAGTATATAAAATAATGCATTTCCAGCCATATATTTAGCTTTAGGGTTTAGTTCTCCTTTAAATCATGTTCACATGTTTGTGCAGGGATAGGTTCTCCATTTCCTCAAACTTTATTGGGAGACAAGCACTATAAATTATAGTATAATAAATATAAAAACAATATTGGGTATATTTCCCATTAACCTCAGTAAACCCAGGGCAGTTAGTGACTATGCAGAATATGGAACTATGTAAATGACAGTAAAGCCATTCACAGGGAGACATGTAACCGCTATCTGTTCACTTGTATAGTAATTTTGAAGGCACATTTATCAAGAGAAGAATCCAAAGCAAGCTTTGATAATTTCACTCTTGAAATTCCTATACACTGTGTACACACTACAAGTGAACTAAAAGCAGTGAAATTTCCCTCTGTCTATTTTCACCCATTGATAAATATGCTCTGGAAAATCCTACCCAAGTAAATTGAGAGTGGTGACATTTTCCTCAGCTGAACTCTAGTTTCACCCTTAGACAAATATGGCCAACAGCAGTGCTGGGAGGGAAAGGCAGACCTGGGCTCCTTCAGATTGCCCCTTGTTCAACTCTGACCCTTCAACTGTTTTTTGTGCCTGAAAGAAAAACACATAAATCTAGCAATAAACCTGACAATAAATGGCACTTGTGTCACACACCATAAAACTGAGTGTCACCATTAAAATATTAAAGTTTTCCTTTAGCACGAGCAGTACAGTTTGTCTCTCTGCTTTAGGGCCTGACGCACGTCAGTGTAATCGCTTTCTCCTAATGAGGAACAAACAGTTTTGTGCTTTCAAGTAAAGCGGTTAGTGTTAAACAGTATATTATTCACAGTATGTTCTCTCGGTTTTATAGCTGTACCTGCCAGTCCCCAAAGTATTCCCACAGACACCGTGTGTGTATAGTATATATCCAATAAATCTCTGGGTATAGTATTCCTATATTGGATCTCTTATTTGGAAGCCCATTACACAGAAAGTTTAAAGTTATAAGAAGACCCTTTCCCATAGACTCATTTTGAAGCAAATAATTGTAATTTTAAAAATAATTTCCTTTTTCTATGTAAAACTTTAATGTTTAAATACTTTGTAGTTGACTTGAGGTATAGTGATCCAAATGATGGAAATCCTAAGGATCTCTCACAGAGAACTCAACTAAGATCCCTTAAAGTAGAACAAAAGGTTCAATCACTGGGGGGTGCCAAATGTTAGGAGCCCCCCAGTGATTGTAATCACTTACCTGATACCCCAGGTTGGTGCTCCTGTTAGCAGAAACTGCACTGGCCTAGGGTACATGCGAGTGAGCGATCCTCCTCCTGCTTCCTTCTTCACGCCAGGTGCGCCTGTGCATTTAAAAGTAAAATTTTATTAAAAACCCAGTTTTTTCACTCTTCTGTTCATGCATCAGTCCTAGGATTGTAAGAAAGAAAAAAGAAAGAAGAGGATTGCTCATTCACATGTTCCCCAGGTCTGTGCAGCTTTCTGCTAACAAGAGGACTCACCCTATGTATCAAGTAAAATTTGGCTTCCCTGCCAATTTAACTTTTCCTTCTTCATTATAGGAGAAAGAAAGGTAAAACTAAGTAAGCTTTATCAGAAAGGTCTATGTAAATAAGCACTCACAGAAATGCTGCACTGAGTCCTCTATCAAAAGAAAAACAGGATTTTTTGTCTTCTTTTGTGTAAACATGTTTTTTGATATCAAACTTCCTCTCTGGAGTCTGCCCAGCTCTCTCCTCTCTTCCTTCTCCTGCTCCTCCCTCCCAACAGAATGTGTGATCTATGCTACCATCACAGCAGGGAAGCTACTGAGACCAAGCTGAAATGGCAGCTGCTGTCTTAAATAAAGGGAGGTATGGTTGTGCTTTCTGCAGAATAAATATAGTGTTCTTGCTTGCACTAATGTGGCGAATCTATTGGCAGTAAAATGCCAAAATGACTTTCCTTCTCATTTAAGATCTTGGTGCATCTTGGCCCTGCTGCTCAACCCTCAGCCACACCCCCAGTAGCACACCATTCTCTGACTGCTTCTCCCACCACCCCCCCTCCCCCATGCATGCACTGGCGCATGCGCAAGCAAGCGCACAATTTGAGCACACAAGGGGGCGGGGTTACCAGGGCCGCTGCAGTGGGGGGAAAGGGTCCAGTACCAGTTATAGGTGAAAGAAGAGGTACCTGCCTGGCAACACCCCACTGTTGTGCCCTAGGCAGCTGCCTCTTCTGCCTACCCCTAGTTACGACCCTGGTGACACTTCTAGGAAATTCAGTGGCTGAGGTTGGGAACAGCAGTATATATTATACTTTTCTTAGCAACCACGCAGTTGTGAAGAATTTCAATTAGACTGTAGAAGTAATTTTAAACGTCTTAAATGAAGAGAGGAAAAGTGGTGCTGAAAGGCTAGTATATGACCCAGCAGTGCCAGTGATACTGTATATACACACAGGGACACAGCTCAGAGCTTCTCCTATTTCACTGTACTGTGTGGAAGGACCTGAACTAAAATTCTCAAGCAACATAGTCACGCTAGCATTTGAAAAGTCATGGTGGATTAGCTGGTTATCTGAACCCAGAGATCTAACATAGTGGCTGAGTAGCTAATAGAGAACCCCTAGCATTCTGTAGTAATCACGACGCAGGTTAGCAGGGTGCAACAAGTTGGCCTCAGGTTAGAGGGCCCCCGGTTGAAGGTCCCTGTGAGCTGAAAAGAAAAGATTGACTGGGGAAAGGTAACCATGTGACATTTCACAGTGACAGTAGTTTTAGTGGTATAGGGTAAAGTAAGTCATCAAGTTGCGTAATCATTCAAAAATACAAGCATTTTGTGTGATTTTGTTGTCTGACTGTTTTTTCAGCAGCAATTTCAGTGTTTCAATGCCCATTGTCCTGATTGGGAATCCCTCGGTCCCAAGCATTCCAGATACTACCTTGTTCCCTTCCCTCCAGGTCAGGCTCACCTCTGTCAATGCCAATATTAATAATAATTGTAGTTTATGAGAGCCTCACTCTACCCAACACAGTTTGCAGCAAATATTACAGTGTAGCCCAAGGGCTGTATGAAAGGCCTGAGCCTGACACAGGGAATTTATAAATAAGAGTTTAATATTTATGATAATAATAATAATATACTTAATATATTTGTTAGTTTGCTTGGGACTTTAGTAATTCATATCTAATTGCATCAGCTTTTAAAGTAAGCTCAAGAAGGCGATGATGGTTAAGCCAGCAATTAACAGAAAATGACATTTGTTTGGCTGTGTTATGGGTGGAGAAGTTGTAGTGAAGGAAGCTTTCATATAAACATTATTTCCTCCAGTCAATTTTGCCAGTGAAGAACCCAATTTGCAGTGCTCTTTCTGTATTTCTGCAGGTTAGTATCCTCACCAAGGCTCACACGCATTTACTTGCCTCTGAATATTAACATTCACTCTCATTGCCAAACAGCATTCCCTCCTCTATCACAAACATTGTTGCCAATTGGCCCCATTTTACAGGGAAAGTCCTTAATTTAGATTTTCCTGCCAAAGCCCTGGATATGTCCCAGTCTTTCTTTCATTAACTAGATGCATGGAAGTATTTTGATTAGGAGATGCATGTTCCTAAGTTAACGTTATTGAAAAAGCTTACTTAGAACACAATACATTTGTAATTATCTTTCCATCTTGGCATACATGGGTAGTGGGGGTTGAAGCTCTAAACCCTGTTTTAGGGCAAGTCTGATGTGACTTTCTACCAACTGCCAAAGTGCCCCAAGAAATGATTTTCAAATGTTGGCAACTATAAAATACCCCCAAATATCCCTTTACATTAGTGGTATAGCAGTAGGAGTGACAAATTCCAGCATGTATATCTCAAATGGGAAGAGGGCCAGTATCTGTAGCTATGTCTCCAACAAAGGCTGGGGCAATGTTTCCCACAAGAGACAAATAACCCCAGTAGATAAGGGACACTTGCCCCAGACTTCCTTTTGTTTTTTCAGCAATGACGTAAGTTACAGGCGACATGGTTTATTTAAAAGCAACAGGGATATGAATAGTATATAAACAGGAAATCAAGCTGGAACACAGATCTCTAAATTTACCTTTGCTTTTATGCTGGCTGTGGCTCAAAACGTCAAGCGCATGTTCTAATCTAAAGGGACATTACAATGACTAATTAGTGGTTTTGAAAACAAGAAATGTTGCATGTTTCAATTTTTTTGGCTTAGTAAACCAAAGGCAGTAACATGCCTGGGTCTCAATATGTTTAGATGTTATTATTTGCTAATGTTTGTCATGACTATTCACTGGGTCAAATGTGTGCGTTCTTATATTCACTTTTAATTTGAAGCACAAAAAGTCTATAAATAAATGATACAAAAACTGGATAAGGCTTTAATAAGGCTGATGGCACACAGGGCATTTCTCTTATAGTGTATTCTGCTAGCAGAGAAGGGCCCAAACTGTCCCTGCTGCCCTCCATTCCCTTCAGTGGAAACAGCCAGACCCTGCCAATCCTGGTTAGCATTGCCACCTTTTCCCTTTTCCTATATTTTTATCATTTTTACATATTTATAACATTTGCATCAAGCATCATATTTACCTGCCAGGCAGGTAAAATACCAGCCAAGTGGCAACCCTAGCCCTGGTGGTGTCAGACACCATAGTCCAGCAGAATACCCCATTGCAATCCATTTTTCAAAAACACAAACAGATTTTTTAATATTTAATTTGGAAATTTCACATGGGGCTAGCCATATTCTTCATTTCCCAGGGTGCCACAGTCATATGACCTGTGCTCTGATAAACTTCAGTCACACTTTACTGGTGTGCTGCAAGTTAGAGTGATATAACCCCTCTCCCTTTCC
Source organism: Xenopus tropicalis (assembly GCF_000004195.4). Classification (NCBI taxonomy): domain Eukaryota; kingdom Metazoa; phylum Chordata; class Amphibia; order Anura; family Pipidae; genus Xenopus; species Xenopus tropicalis. Next base: position 40,950,504 of record NC_030683.2, on the reverse strand, counting down.
CTCCCAGCAGCCGATCAGCAGAACAATGGGAAGGTAGCAAGATAGCAGCTCCCAGTAGATATCAGAAAATCACTCAATAGTAAGAAATCCAAGTCTGGCTTGGGACTCCTCCAGTTACATGGGAGTAGGAGAAACAATAGGTTACCTGAAAGCAGTTCTAATGTGTAGTGCTGGCTCCTTCTGAAATCTTAGACTCAGGCACAATGCACTGAGATTAAATAAAATTTTAAATGGTAGAGTGAATTATTGCAATGTAAATAGTGTAATTTAGAAATAAAAAGTATACCATAAAAATCATGACAGAATCCTTTTAAGTACAATTGTGCCATTTTCACAATGTGAACTGTATTGTATTTATATAGCATAACAAATAGCATAACAGTGCTTCACAATGTGTAACTACAAACAGAGGGATGGCAGAACTAGCAGTAGACAGGCAAAGCATGTATCTCCATTACAGTGGGGTGGGGGTTGTAGTGGCTGTGCAGGCCAAGAAGGGGGGTGTGATGGAGTAGTGGGATGATGAGTGAGCAGACAGGGTGCTCGTCCAAGTAGTATTGCCTTAGGTGCTAACACTACTTGATCTGTCCCTTATTTTAACTTTTCGGCTAGTGGCATGGGGTGATTTCGAAGTCAAAACGTTAAGCATTTTGCCTCTGAAACTATGCATATCAATGCTTCAAATGTAATTTTCATGCTGAAATCTGCCTGCTGATGGACCAATGCCACACAATAAGGGATGGCCGGGAGGTAAGGATTTTTTATACTCCAACCTTGCCATTATTATGGGTTAAATAAACACAATGGGACAGACGTGATAAATTGAGGAGTACGCCCAGCCATAGCCATCAGACAGCTTGTTCCTTTGCTGTAAGTGCTTTTCCTTCAGTTCTTGGGCTCCAGTTTATAATGTGAGATGAGCAGGGTTATTAGGCACTAACTGCCAGGGAAAACACTGCTGAGGAAACACCTGAATTCATATCACATGACCCTGGGGCAGGCTCGGGCTGGGATATATTACACCCTGAGGCTATGCGTCATGATGGAGTGAGGGAACGTTCATGCCTCTGAATAATGGGTGTCTATATCAGTGACCTTAGCCACAGAAATATAAACATTGGCAGCAGTACTGCAGGTCTTGGCCCAGCTTCTCTTCCTGAAACCTTTATCCATGGATGTGTCATTTACATCTGCCGCCACAGCTCTGAAAACAAATAGCCAGCTCTTCCTCCTGAAGGACTACATGCAATATTCCTATTGTTAGAAAGAACCAAGCTTCACACATTCAGATATTACCAACCACTACTAGTAACTTCTCCACTAGTCTGCCTCAGCCTCACCCCTGCCCCCACTGCTTATCTCCTCTGACTTTCTGTTTTGTACACAGGCCAATCCTCATAGATATCCAGATAACTGCCCCCATGCTGAGGGGACAGATACCATACAAGGGGCCACATACTGCATGGCTGCCTTTCTATTGTTCTGATCATTCAGGCAGGCAGCCCCAATGACCACTTCCTCTTCTGCTGATGCACCAATCCAATCTCTGGTGCAACCAATATCCATAGCACATAGATATGGGTCAGGATTGGTACGCTGCCATACACATATTGTAAACTGTACAAGATTATCAGTATGTATATGACCAGCATTACAAGAGGACTTCTGTATCACACTATTTATTTGTGAATATTTAAATTGAGCAAATGCAGACCAGCTGTTGGAATCGCAGAAAAGTATAGTTATCAAAACTTAATTCTGGGGTCATTAGTGCTTGCATATTACATAGTTACATAGTTAAATAGGGTTGTAAAAAGACCAGTGTCCATCAAGTTCAACCCATCCAAGTGAACCCAGCACACACAAACCCATACTGACCTATCTATACACTCACATACAGACCCATACTGACCTATCTATCCACTCACATACAGACCCACACTGACCTATCTATCCACTCACATACAGACCCATACTGATCTATCTATACACTCACATACAGACCCACACTGACCTATCTATACACTCACATACAGACCCATACTGTCCTATCTATACACTCACATACAGACCCATACTGACCTATCTATACACTCACGTACAGACCCACACTGACCTATCTATACACTCACATACAGACCCAAACTGTCCTATCTATACATTCACATACAGACCCATACTGACCTATCTATCCACTCACATACAGACCCATACTGACCTATCTATACACTCACATACAGACCCATACTGACCTATCTATACACTCACATACAGACCCATACTGACCTATCTATACACTCACATACAGACCCATACTGACCTATCTATACACTCACATACAGACCCATACTGACCTATCTATCCACTCACATACAGACCCATACTGACCTATCTATACACTCACATACAGACCCATACTGACCTATCTATACACTCACATACAGACCCATACTGACCTATCTATACACTCACATACAGACCCATACTGACCTATCTATACACTCACATACAGACCCATACTGACCTATCTATACACTCACATACAGACCCATACTGACCTATCTATACACTCACATACAGACCCATACTGACCTATCTATACACTCACAGAAATGGATGCTGTTTAAAAATGTACCATTGTTGTCTCCAAAATGTCAATTGCAGCATGAAATAAATTTGAAGGAAACACATGCCGACTGGTGCACCCATAAAAAACCCACACAGGCACAGCACGCTCTTCATAGTCTTGGTCTTCTAACTTTACGTCACAATGCCAGCCATGAAGTTTAATTATTAATGTCACCTACATTTGGAGCCACTGACATTTCCACCTAATGTTTTTATGCATATTAACCATAGTATCATTAAAAATGAGTAGGATATAGGATATCTGTCATTTACATTTTTACTAAAGAAACTGAGGGCAAAGGAACCACATCTGCATTGGGTAAATAGGGTTAGAGTTTACTGTCTCGGTATACTGTAATGACTCCTGGCATCCCATTTGATGAGGCCGCTAAAAAAAGATTTTTGCTTCTTTTGGTTTTGACCCCTAGCCTACTTTTGTCCATCCTGTTTGCTGCCTGCCCTGACCTTTGCCTGAATTCTGACTTTGAGACTGTATAACCCTCAAGATACCAGATTTTGCCCAGTGTCTACCTTCCTCCTTGGTCCTGATTTTACAACCAAAAGGCAAAGTGGCCCATCAGTCTGAAGATAACAAATATCGTCAAAATACGAGTTAATGCTCACTATTTCTCAAGAGGTCTCGTGAATTCTAACCAACCAACAAAACATATGGCTTTGTCCTACCCCAGTCATCACAGCACTTTAGCCAGTCACGTTTGTACTAAAAAAAATATAACCGCAGCAGTTTCATTCCCTCTAGGGCAAACTGTCCTGCTGACTGCCCAAATCTCAGGCTGACAGTGCTATTCTCTTGGCCTGGCACCTGTGTGTGACCCAACTTCCCAGAAGATCTGCATGTTCCAGTTCTCCTTATTTATTTGTGGTGTGTGGTTGCAACTGTTTGCCTTATTTACCACATTGGCTGCTTCATATATATTTAGGGAGAAGTGCAAGTCCTGCTCTAACCACTGACATTATATTTTACTCTGCTCTCTAAAAATACATATTTTTGGCCATGAACTTTGTAGCTATGTGGTTCCATGTATCCTACCCAATATAGGGCACTCCCTGTTTGTACTTTTAAAAAAGCAAAAACAGCTCCTTAAGATTCATGAAAACAGTATTACAGTTAACAACTTATTTCTGGAGCAAAATTGGTTATTTTTTGGGACTTATTCTTTAAAAAACAACTTGTTTTTGTATCATTCCCCTTTAATACATAGTAAGCAGGCATTGTGCATTGAGAAACTGCTGTTGCTGTAGGACAGAATGCATTCAGGGTGCTAAAGGGATCCTAAACTCCAAAAAACAGGAGTTTTTTGGTTGGGATGGCCAGCTGTAGAAATTGGTGTTTTAAGGCTTTCCACTGGAGAACATAGATATAGTCTCTTTTTTCTGGAAGCTAAGCCTATATCGTCATTATATTCTGAGAACACAAGAAAATCATGATATCCCACACAGAATTCTAGGAAGACCTTAGAGGTCTCCATCTGGCTCACAGGCCTCCAGTTAGACAGCCATCCCATAACTGTTTATTAGTGCACAGAGCTACTGAATGGAATTTGGATAAATGGAGCTAGAGTCACTAATTAAAGGAAAACTACATGTTGTAAAACCCTGCTTCATCTAAATAAAACTTTTTTATAAAAATATACTTTTTTAGTAGTATGTGCTATTGGGTAATCCTAAATAGAAAATTTTAAGAATTAAGGGCCGCCCCCTGGGATCATAGGATCCACAGTGCACACAAACAAGCCAAGGCACACATACATGCTAGGCCCCATCAGCCAATGAATGGACAGAGTTCTGCCTTTTGCTTCCACACTTCTTCCTGTTACAGTTAGAGCTGCATTATTTCTGGTCATGTGATCTCTGAGGGAGCACCCAGCCCATCACTAAATGGTGGATCAAGGGAAAGGATGTAAAAGGACAATATTTACTGATATATATATATTCCAATTTGGTGAGATTCTTTAATAGGTCACTTAACATGATATAAACTATCTGTTGGTTAAGTATTCATTCTAAGCATATAGTTTTCCTTTAGAAACACACTAGATATAAATCTAGCAATTTAGCATCCACAAGCTGTAGAGAACTCACCAAGGTGAAAGTCATAAACCAGGTGCTTCAACCCCAAACCCTCAGCTCAAGGGAGCGGACAAGCTGTTAGCGCAGAAACTAAAAAAAGGAAAAAGGGGGGGGGGGGGCACTCTGGAAATCCAAAAGACAGGCCATTTGAAAAGTTAAAAAGAAAAAATCTTTATTATAGACTCATCTCATAAAGCCTGACGCATTTCGTGTCTATCTCATATAGTTTTCCTTTAAGCAGAAATTTCATTGCAGAGACTGATACCTTGTGCTAGATGCAGAGACAGTAGAATTACCTTCTGTTACATGCTATACTTGTGGCAGATGCCCATACAGAGGGAGGTTAGTGATCCATAAATTAATTGGTTACCAATAAAGCAGACCAATGGCATCTAATGGTGATGCCTATATAGTGTGGGAAACATGGCCACTTGCTTAAGGCAGTTTGCAAAGAGATCCCTCACCATCCATTTACAGCACCCAAGCATATCAGATACAAGGCCAGATTCAATTCCATGAGAAAATGTTATTATGGTTTATCACATGAAAAGTTATGGTCGAGATGAGATTCACTTTGAGTAGAAAAAGCTTTTCTCTGAATTCATTTCCAGTTTCCCATAGATTATCACATAAAGTTTTAAAGCGATAAACAATGAGATGCATCTGTCTCAATGGGAAAATCTGGGATTGAATTAAAAGATATCTTTTCCTCATCAAATTATTTCTGGTCCATAGGCTGACTTCCTTGAGAAACATTGCCAATATGTTCTGCAGATCAGGACTTGGCAATCTGAGCAGTCAGCCCCTGTAAGGAGGACTAATGGGCTGGTCCATCCACTGACAAAGCATATACGTATTCAGAGCCTGTTCCAAAATAATAAAGAAACCCAATTATTTATTGAGAAAGAGTGAATTTTCTACACAATGCTGATACTTTAGCCAATGATTGTACTAAATGTTCATTAATGTTCCACCCAATTATCATAGAGCTGGTTATTGTGCAGAATAAGTGTAATGGGACAGCCTGGCCCGGCTCATTATTCTATATTGAACAAGGCTGGCTTTCACTTACTGCACTGAGCACGTTCTGTCACGTAACCCACATACTCACACGCCTTCCTAACGGCTTCCTGACAATGACACAAGCTTGCCCGAGCCTGCTGAATTCTGACTCAGCACAAAACTGGGATCTCAGGCAACTTGCAGATGTTTTCTATTCTAGGATGTTAATGTTCCTATTCTTTCCTGTCTGTGAAATGAAGTGCTGCCCAGTCCCAGAACTGTGTGTTTGCTTAGCACGTTTCATTTCCAAAGCTGGGCTATTTTAGATGAGGGTGGTGGGGTGTGACCTAGAAATAACATTCTTACCACTGTGCTCTGAACACCTGCAAACCACAGGGGACTGGGAGGGAGAAACATACAGCCGTAATTAGCCGACTTGGGTTCGACTGCAAGATTCAATGTATTGTGAGTTCTACTGAGCAGGATTCTAAGTGGTTTAACTTGGAGTTACTGGGCCCCAAAGAAATCTCTTTTAGCCTCCCTAAACTCTGGAATAAGATATGTTTTAATAAAGTTATATTGCAAATCTTTATCTGTCATTGTCCAACTGGTTTCCATACTGATTAGGATTCCTTCTTTCAATCAGATTGATGGCTTCTACAGGGTCATCTTTAGATATGGCAAAGCAAAACAGAAGGGGGGGGGGGGCACATTATTAATATAAAGTTATAAAGTAAGCTAACCATTGATGCTGTTGAACCTCAATTCCAAGCATTCACTGACCACTTTTATCAGTTAAGGGGTACAGAGATTAGCATGACATCAACAGCTGAGGAAGGGAGACAGGAGTCACCCCGAAACATTGTTCATGCCTCACACTGTTTATTGTATAACAAATTCTGTTTAAAAACATTGGTGCGCTTGCCCCTGTTCTATTGCATCAAAAGCTGAAGGCCCCCATTTAGAGCAACACAGACATCAACTGCTACTGCCACCATCTATACCTTCTGTACCCCACTTTTCATACCTTCAGCTGCTTCCACTGAATGCGGGGGGCAGGGCAGTGATCCCTTTTTGCAACTCCCAACCCATTGAGAAAACTTTGGACTTCTGACTACTGAAAGCAACAGCAAAATAAGATTGACTCATTAAAGTTTCCTAACGGTCTTGTTATGTAACAGTTGCAATGCAATTAAATCATAAGGCACTTGGGAACACTTCAGTGGCCACTTTACTTTAGGGAACTAAACTCTATGATTTACAGTATATGTCAAGCAAAATACCAGTTACGCTCCATAGATGGAATATTTTTTATTTTGGCAGGAAAATTCCCATCAGCTACAGCCTTAAAGGAACAGTAACACCAAAAAATGAAAGCGCTTTAAAGTAATAAAAATATAATGCACTGTTGCCCTGCACTGGTAAAACTGGTGTGTTTGCTACAGTAACACTACTATAATTTATATAATAAGCTGCTGTGTAGCCACGGGAGCAGCCATTCAAGCTGGAAAATAGGAGAAAAGGCACAGGTTACATAGCAGATAACAGATAAGTTCTGTAGAATACAATAGTGTTTTATCTGTTATCTGCTATGTGCCTGTGCCTTTTCTCCTTTGAATGGCTGCCTCCATGGCTACATAGCAGCTTTTTATATAAATTATAGTAGACTTGAAGACTGAAGTAAACACACAACTTTTACCAGTGCAGGGCAGCAGCACATTATATTAAAGTTACTTTTATACACTTTCATTTTTTGGTGTTACTGTTCCTTTAAGCTGGCCATATACGTTCAGATTTTAGTCTTCTTTGGACGAACGTTCGGATGACAATTGTACGTTTAAATGCTACGATCTGAAACTAACATTCAGACTTAAATTGTAGGATAAAGCCCTAAAAATAACAAATCAGAGAATGATCTGAACATGAAATAGTTGGCAGACACCAATCGTACGAAAGTGACTTCCATTGTAGGATTTCGCCGGATACACAATGCATGTGCAGATTTTATGCTGTTACTGATAAATGTAAGAGTGTAGGAGAAACTACATGAAAGTATAGAATACCATATCAAGGAAGGAAAAATAATTACTCAGTTTAAAGGAGAAGGAAAGGCTAAGTCACTTGGGGATGCCAAAATGTTAGGCACCCCCAGTGACTTAGATCGCTCACCTCATACCCCGGGCTGGTGCCCCTGTACGGAGAGAACAGCACCAGCCCGGGGTAGCAGCGAGCGCTTCCTCCTTCCTGTAGCGCCGCGCACACATGCTCAGTAGAGTGAAAAGCCGAACTTAAACAAGAAAGTCGGCTTTTCACTCTACTGCGCATGCGCCGGCCGACGGATTTCGCCGGCAGAAGAGAAAGGAAGGAGGAAGCGCTTTCTACAGGTACCCTGGGCTGGTGCTTTTTTTCTCCTAACAGGGGCACCAGCCCAGGGTACAAGGTAAGCGATCTAAGTCACTTGGGGGTGCCTAACATTTTGGCACTCCCAAGTGACTTAGCCTTTCCTTCTCCTTTAAAAGTACAAAAATAAAACAACTTTTATTACAATAATAAAATGTTAAAAACTCTAAAAACATAAAAAGATAAAAACTTAGGGCTTGCTGCCCATAAATTTGTCCACTTTCTGCTCCACTCTGGCCAACTGGGCCTTCATGGAGGCAATGTCCTCTTGTATGGACCGAAGAGTGATGTCAATCCTGGATGGTGATGTTTGGGTACCCACTTCTTCGGTCGGAGGACTTGCCTCTTCCCAGTCTTCGGCCAGGGGAGCAAAAGGGGTGTCAGGTGCCTCGGGGGCCTCAGGTGCCTCGGGTGCCTGGGGAGCCTCTGCAGCATGGGGGGCCTGGGGTTGGGCCTCTGGATGAGGCGCTACATCCAGCTGAAGATCTGTGAGATAGTATTGCAAGATGTTAATTAAATATATTATACATATATATATATATATATATATATATATATACATTCATACACAAAGGGCCACCATCATAAATAACGGGGCCCCTCACAACAACATTTTTGGGGCCCCCTCCTCCCACTCCCCCAATGGCCCCTCCCTCTGTGAACCCTCACATCAATACAAAGGACACACAGACATTGTTAGCCAGGGCCCCCTAAAACATTCGTGGTCCTTCCCCAAATGACTCATACTATGCATACTACTGCTAAGTTTTATTTTTAACTGTCAGGCAAGTTTGGGAAGGCTAAGAAAGCTGCCATACTAAGTAAGGATAGTAATGATAAGATGGAAATTCTACTGGCAAGCTTTGGTAAATTCTGTTTTTCTGCCCCAATGTCCTGCTGAGGGTACCATATCTAATAATAATATATATATATTTAATTAACGTGTTCTTTAAAACCTGAATAAAGTACAATAATTACCTTCCGCTATTTCAGCCACTAAATCTGGACTCCTGCGCTTGATATCAGACCATATCCGCTGGAGAAGTCTGAGGTCCATTCGGAGGGCAAATCGATTTTCCAACCTCCGCATCAGCCTGTGGAGGATTGCCCTCTTCCTTGAATGGACCCCTACGATCCCCAGCAGCTGCCTGTCATAGGATTCGCGCAGGAGGTAGCGGCAGATGTAGCCCCTCTCCACCAGACGTAGCTCTGATACCCCAGGCATGTTGGCTCTCTGAATCACTGCAGGCTCTGACACAAAATGGCCGCAAGTCGCGCCTATCACGAGATTACAAACGGCGAATAGTCGCCAAAATATACTGTGTAATGTATTTGTCGCGACAAAATATGCACCGCTATAGTAGTGACTATGCACGCCATGTTAGCCATACATGCCAATACTTTTGTAAAACTTCGTAAAAAAACACATACTTGAATAAATAACACTGCAAAGTCCATATTTTATTGCCAAAAACTCATTTACTGTACTTTTCTATAATTATCGCCTGCCTGAAGTAGGTGTTATTTTTCGCATAGCCTAATGCGATATTTAGCGCGCCTAAGTGTTTGTGAATCATGCGTTAGTATTCTTTTCAGCGCGCTAATTAACGCATGCGCTAAAACTACCGCATGTGGAAGCGCGAAATTTAACGCATGCGATATGCGACTTAACGCACGCGGTAATACTGTCGTTTTTTTTCATGCAAAAAAAGTGCGATAAAATTTATTGCACTTTAGTGAATCAACCCCATAGGCTTTTAAGAGCTTTGTGGGCAGTAGGAAAAAAATGTTTCAAATATTGTCCCTCCATTAAATTGAACTCAAAGTGCAAGGTGAAGTTTAGAGCAGGTGATTATGAAAGGAAAACAGGGGACCTAATATTATTAAGTGATACTCACCTGCCCAAAACGGCACCCAACACTTTCAATATATTTATTTCAATTTAAGTTAATGGAGGGGCAATTTGTAGTGTCCCCCTTCCACAGGCCTACAAAACACTGCAAATCACCCTGTGTGCCATTATGGCCGACTTCCTGGTGGAAACAATATAATGTAACCTCCCATATAAATTGTAAGCTCTATGGGGCAGGGACCTACTTCCTCTTGTGTCTTTGACTCTTACAGTTGTAATAAGTTATCTTTTATTTATTTGTGCTTATTGTAATACTTTGTATTTTTCTATTTTAATACCCCTGTTTGTATTAATGTATTTACTGTACAGCGCTGCGTACATAAGTAGCGCTTTATAAAGTTATACATACATACATACATGTAACACGATTGATGACCATTTTGCAAGGAAGTAAAGAAGAGGAGGAAAGCTTTGTGGTTCAGTTAAGACACAGGAAATTATTAGACTGATTTGGAGATACATTAGTGTTCCTAAGGGCAGAGTCACACATGGGAGATCATCCGCTTTTCTCAGACCACGTTTCCTATGCAGCCTGAGGAAAGCGAATCTGCTCTTATCTACAGTTCCATGTAGTTGCACTGACAGGCACAGCTTCAGCCTGAGTGCAGCTACATGGAGCAGAGTGGAGTTTGCCCTGAAAACTGCAAAAGCAGACATTTTTAGGCTGATCTCCACTCTGTGACATATTGAATAAAAGCAGATCCTGTGTGGGGAAACACAGGCTAAGAAAAGCAGATGATTCTCTGGGTGTGACTCTGGCCTTAGGGCAAGGGAACACAAAGCAGATTGACCGCTTTCCTCCATTAACTGGTGGATCCATTTTCCCCCATGTCTATAAGAAAAGCCTAAGGAGGAAAGTGGCCATACCGCTTAGTGTGTCCTTGCCCTAAAGCTGGCCATGCAGGCACCAATATTATCGTACTATATTCGGTGCATGTGTGGCGGATTGATGAGGCTGACAATATTGCAAAAGCCTTGGATATCGGTTGTCTCGTCATTTGGGCGCCATTGAAGGCATCCCACAAAGGCAAGGGCTGAATCGTCAGGTAGGGGTAGAATTCCTATTGTTTCCACCTCCATATCCAAGGATTTCAGATTAGTCGCCCGCGACTAATCTCCCTGAATTGCAATCCCGCCGGCGAAAATGTAAATAGCCGGTGGGATGGCATACGCTGCGCCGCAATTTCAACAGATGTTGCCTTGAGAGGAAACTTCCGCGATTTTGTTGAAATCGTGGCGCCGCGTATGCCATCCCACCAGCGATTTACATTTTCGCCGGCGGGATTGCAATTCGGGGAGATTAGTCACCTGTGGAAATGGAGATTTGTCAGGGGTGACTAATCAACCCGTGTGCGGGCGAATAATCTCGTGTGCCAGAGCCCTTAGAGAAAATGTACAATCCCCCATGCCCGGAAGTGCTGGACTTTCTTTACAATGGGGAAAGTGTGAGGTTATCAGAGGATGATGCCATAAAAGGCTGCGGCACAAAGAAGAGATAACATCTGTGCATCAAAAGCTCAGGCTGGACACAGCAGAGACTGTTCCTCTGGGGAAAGTGGCTAAATCTGTAAGGAGTGCTCTGCAGGGATCAAACACACAGGCCTAGAGGTCAACAGAGAAAGGTGGAGCTCCATGTACAACAGCAGTCAGTGCTGTAATGATCCCAGGCACTAGTGCAAGAACTGGCACCATTTGTCTTTCAGATAAGGCTCCCAGTGCAAGTGAATAGAGAGGGAGAGAGAGAATTCCTTTAGATTAAATGCCTACAAATCACTCTTTGAGCCTGAAACAGAGCTTGGGGGTTGGGTCAAAGGAACGGGAAAGCCATAAGTCACATAGACAACGTAATATAAACAGATATATAAATCAATGCTTTTTCCAGTTCTAAATCAAATTCGACTTGCAAAAAAAGCCACTCCCCCCTTCTGCCTTAGTGAGGCACAATCAGGTTTTACACAAAAGAAAACAATCACTTAGCTAAATAGTTGAGCACACAAGTTATGAACTGGACCTGGGAACTAGAAATAAGTGAGGAAGATGCCCCCTATCCAACCAGAGCTTATACCCATGCCTATTGGCAGTGTACACCATTTTTCCACGAGTGCAATGATAGGGCTTGTGCTAAATAAACATTCGGTCCATTTTTAGGAGATATGTATGGTTTTTGTCTTTTTTTGCACTAAAAATGGCAACATCTGAAATTCAAAGTAAAGACACATTATATTTCTTGTTTGAACAATCAAAACAAATCAGGTGTATTTACCCCTTACTTGGATTCATTCTTTTGGGTCGCTAAGCATACAGGCATGTAGAATGGGCAAGATAAAGGGGTGGTTCCAATTAACTTTTAGTATTTTAAAGAATGCCCTATTCCTAGCAACTTTGCTGTTGGTCTTCATTTTTTAAATAGTTATTTCACGATTTTCCCTCTATTTCTGCCTTATTCCAGCTTTGAGATGGAGGTGGACCTCAACAGACTAAAAAATGTTGCTCTACATTACATCTTATTACTTATCTTTGTTGTTATTCTTCAACATTTCTTACATATAGATTGTAAGCTCTATGGGGCAGGGACCTCCATCCGCTTGTGTCTTTGACTCTTAACTTGTTGCAACTGTATTTATCTTGTATTTATTGTTAAGGTGGCCACACACGTGGCGATTTCCGATCTTTCGTGCGACAATCGGCCACTAACCGTTCAGGGCTGAAACGGCAGATAAGGAGGTAGAAACAATAGGATTTCTGCCGATTCAGCGCTGAAGGCAGATTTTGATCAAGCGCCTTCTATGGCGCACGATCAAAATCTTTTAACCTGGCCGATTGGCGAGTCGACCGATATCAGCAGCCTCCTGCGATATTGGTCAACTCGCCGACTTGCCATACACGCACCGAATATCATACGAAACGGGGTTTCGTACGATATTATCAGTGCGTGTATGGCCACTTTTATACTTTGTATTTATCTATTATCTTAATAACCCCATTTGTATTAATGTATTCTACTGTACAGCACTGCATACATAAGTAGCACTTTATAAATAAAGATATACATACAAATGTATTGTTTTTTTCTGATATCTACTGGGAGCTGCTATCTTGCTACCTTCCCATTGTTCTGCTGATCGGCTGCTGGGGGGAGAAGGGAGGGGAGTGATATCACTTCAACTTGCAGCACAGCAGTAAGGGCTCTGGCACACGGGGAGATTCGTCGCCGCCGCGTCTGCCATCCCACCGGCGACTTACATGTTCGCCGGTGGGATGGCAGGGGGAAGGCAACTCGGGGAGATTAGTCGCCCGCGAACAGGGAGTTTTGCCGCGGGCGACTAATCTCCCTGTGTGCCAGAGCCCTAAGGGTGAAGACATACAGAGCTACTAGTAGCAGCAACTCGTCACGGCTACAGAAACAGACAATGCTGATCATTGTATTTTAGCAGAGGCAATTCTCAGTATGGTCTATGGCAGGGTATTTTCTGGCGCTTAGAAGCCGTGACAAGTAGCTCCGTGTGTCTTCACCCTTTCAGCCACGATAAACCTTTGCTATTGCGGGACTAATCTCCCTAAAATGCCATACCACCAGCATAGAGAAGCCTAAGCGATGTGTATGCCATCCCACCATCGATTTACATTCTTGCTGGTGGTATGGCATTTTGGGGAGATTAGTCGCCCACAATACCTTCCCGTGTGTTGCTGGCCTAAGTGAAGACACATGGAGCAACTAGTAGCAGCTACCTTTTCACAGCTACTAAATGCCAGAAAATACTTTGCCATAGACCAGTGCTGTCCAACTTCTGTGGTACCGAGGGTCGGAATTTTTCCGGCCTCTGTGGTGGAGGGCCGATAATGGAAGCTAGTTTTGACCACTCCCCTTTTAAAAACCACACCCACTTGAAACCACACCCATGTTTTCACATGACCATAGCCATATTAATGGTGGTAGTACAGCAAAAACCTGCCATACTCTGCCTTCCCTACCCTGCCTGTGTGTGCGCCATACTCTGCCTGCCCTACCCTGCCTGTGTGTGCCATACTCTGCTTGTCCTATGCTGCCTGTGTGTGCCATACTCTGCCTTCCCTACCCTGCCTGTGTGTGCCATACTCTGCTTGTCCTATGCTGCCTGTGTGTATGGCACATACAGGCAGCATAGGGCAAGCAGAGTATGGCACACACAGGCAGCCTACAGTGACACAATGCTGGCAATGCTCCTACAGTCTGCACAATAACTATATATTAAAAACGTTTTAATTGCAGTACCACCTCAGTATATGTTCTTTTTATAGTGAGCAGGGTTTATTTGTGGGTTTCTACTGCTCCTGAGGTGTGAACAGGTGAACAATGGGGGGTGATTACAGCCTGAGCCTGAGGTGTGAACACTGCAGGGGTAGAACAATGCAGAGATTGAAAAGGTGTGAATAACACAGGGGATTACATTTTTAAACAATACAGCCTGATTACAGCCTGAATCTGAGGTGTTAACCATGCAGGGGGCCAGTACTGATACCATTTAAATCTTACACAAAGGTAAGCCATCAAAGCAGCCAGACAGGTGGGGGGCCACACAGAGGGGGGTCGCGGGCCGCCAGTTGGACAGCACTGCCATAGACAATACTGAGGAAAACACACAGACAATTATCAGTAAATGAACAGCATTGTCTATTTTAGTTGCCATGACAAGTAGCTGCTTCTAGTAGCTCCATGTGCCTTCACCCTGTCTTCAGCGCTATTGCACTCTCTGCACTAACAGAGCTGAATTTTCATTTTAAAAAATGAAAATTTGGCACTTAAAGTTACCAGAGGCAGCTTTGTGCCACCCTTGGTAACCTGGCCACTCCCTGCTGCTGTTCTCACCTTGCCTCATGGCCGGAGTGGCCCTGGTTCCATCAGACGCAGTAATATTGAAGGTGAATAAGTGTTTAGCCAACACTACACAAAAAAGGGTTCACACTTGACAATTTATTTAGGTGAGCAGAAATCGGATGTATAGATTAATTCCAATATCTGCATAATTATCTTTGTTTAAAAGTACAACATATATACAGCTATAAATTAATTCTAAATAAATCATATTTTTTCTTCTTTGTTCTAAAAGTCTTCTCGATTCAGTACAGGCCACCTTCTGAGGGATTGCAGGCTTGCACTGCAGCATCTGAACCTGTTGGTTTATCATGTTGAAAATGGGTGTAATGAGGGGGCCAATGACCAAAGGAATTTTGGGAAGAAGCAGAGCAGCTGTTTGCATCCAGTCCTAGTAGGATCTAAGTTCAAGTAATGTCGATAGGTTTGTGCGTTGACATTTATTAATTTATAAACCCTTTAACAGACAAAAGGGGTGTGGGGGCACATAATAGCAGAGCCAGGATTACAAGTCCCTCTAGCAATGAGGCTAGAATGCTCATTTGGTGCTCCCTCCTTGCTTGCTCTGTATTGCCAAAAGATTTTTAGCTACTCCAGAAACCTGGAAAAAAAAGAAAAGCACATTTTAAACATTAACATATAAAAAGAGCAAACGGACTACTTTCATGGATTCCATTCAATAAGAGTATTAGTTTAAAACAAACGGTGCTGCTCACTATAAATTGGGGGTCCCCAACCTTTTTTTTTTCCCTTTGAACTACTGTACATTGAAATATACTATATATATATAGCATATACTAAAGTACACAAACATTCTTTGTGGAAACTTAATTTGCTTATTGCAGGGTTTGCTCGTATATGAACGCTACATATTACATAACCTTTAATAAAACATGTTTTTTGGATAGTGCAGCAAGTCGCAACCATTTCCAAAATGCTGGCAAAACTTCTCAGAACTACTGGCAGAGTAGGGTATGGCACACACAGGGAAGACAGGAATATGGCACACACAGAGCATGTATGATCTTTCTGTATTTTACGACAACAATACGATGACATCTTTTCAAATAATTGTTGTCCGTAGACGGCATATCGTAAGGCAAACCGGCCGTCCAACGATCATGTACTGATTAGAGTTATTGCAGAACGAGTAACATCAGCTTGTGTATGGCCACCTTAATGCAAGATATGGTGCCTCATAGGGTCTTACCCTAAGGAATTACAGCATCTGCTTTGCTGGACTTATTTACCCAGAAAGGGCTTGTGTGATTGGGCCTAAAAAACATTTGTTAGTTTATAATGTAGAGTCGAGTGATTATAAGCAAGATTATCAATTATCCTATGAGCTTGTGCGTAAATACCTGTGCCATGTGACGTGCTAAGTAAAGGCTAGCCATGCATTGATGCTTGAACTTCGGTTAATCTACTACAACTTGGAGTGCCCATCCTTTGTGCTCGCTGGTACAGGTCAGAATCTCCAAAATAACGTGCGCGGTACAGCAATCCTTCCTCTGCGAGTGAAAAGAAAGTATGATCAGGAACAGCACCAAAACATGAAAGATAAAGTGACTGGAATCTATTATGTGACTATGCCCTTTCCAATGGTTACAGATAATTTACCCACTGCAATTCCTATTCATCACAACAAGGAAGTATTTTTTGTTCACCGACGCAGAGCACAATTTCACACCGGCGGCAAACTGCCCTGAATGTAATCACCCTTAAAAATAGTCCAGTGCTAGGCTCACTGAGCCTTGCTGCCAAAAAAACTAAACTGCAGGGGTCAAGCTGTGTGATTGTGTGTCCTATTAGTACTAATAAATGAGTAAACTAGCAAATGCTATGTATCCCTTGCCATTATATTTGATAAAAATCACAAAGATAATGGGACATGGAGAGATTCTCCAGGCCTGACTCACTCTGCTGCTTCTCCTTCCAGCAGTTGTTTCTGAGGTTGGCTATGAAGTCGTCTTCTACACTTCTCTCGACACTCCGCAAGTTTGAGCCAGTGTATTCCTCATCAAAACTGTCTGTTACAAAGTAGGGAACCTTCAAGTGCTCAGTTACACGCCTGTGAATGTGTCCCACTGACCTGTACAGGAAAGGAAACCCAGATTTATATGAGCTGATATTGTATAATGCACAATAATTACCCATTAGATGGCCAGTATGGAAATAAAAAGGGAATAGGAAGAATATAAATGTAAAAGAAAAGCTTACAGGTTGTGAAATAGCAATACACAAGGAAACCCTTAGGCTACTGCCATGCAATCCATTAACATTAGGTTCTCCCTCTATCTGCGCTAGTTGCAGAAGCACAAAAGTAGGCATTTTCGCACATTTCTTTCCATAAACAATTGAAAATATATCACAATCGATCATAATACACAATTCCCAGCTACATGTTTTTTTTCTTCCCACTCTAGCCCAGTGACAGATTTGGGCATCTGCTTCCAACACTCATTGTAATTGCACATGGCAGTTCTAGACCACTGCTTTCCTTGTAGAGAATGGAAACATGGTGTCTATGGTTGAATCTTCTGCTGGTAGCATTGGATAAGTTTTCCCATACCGTCCCAAACTCACACAGACATTGCATTTGCCATTTAGTTGAATGGGGAGGGGCTATTAGAAGACTGAATTGTTTTGGTTACTGTCGCTTTCTCTTTGGGGACTGCAGTGACCCTCCTATGTGCCATCAACTTTTGTGCTTAATTGACAAGAGTTGGACATCCCTCTATAATGTCAGGCTACAGAAATCACATAAGTTCAGCACCTTCTAAACTCATCTCACCCATGCATTAACAACTGACCCAAAACATACTTTACATGGGGCAATGCATTAGTTAAGTTAAGCAGGTACAACTACACCAGATCAAGCAGTTTGGTCAGTCAGTTGAACTACATGACGAATGAGTGGCTAGCATTAGACCATGAAGAAGCAGAGTGTGATAGAGATGAAACTGGCTGCATATTAAGGGTGCCCTCTGGTGGAATACAGTTAGCGCCGCCACATAACCCGCAGGGAAAATATATATTACATCATTACCTCTGCCTCTGACACACAACTGCTGCTCTATAACATAATCTCTATGGAACCCATTTTTGCACCTTAGGCCAGTCCTTGTCTTGACTTTTTCAGTTCAAGCCCCCAACTGGAGGTAAAATATTTGGCAAGTGTTCCTCACTGAAAGCACTACCGTATCAGCTATCTACCATAGCACCAATAATATATAAAACAGAATATACATTCTCACTAGTGATGTGTGTGTTGACCCGCAACATGTGGGTTTACCCTTAGGTGAGATGGGTAAGGGTTAACAATGGAGCAACCATTGCAGGTTAGGGTTGGATGCAGGGTCAGACAGGGGAAGTACACTCTTCCTATGCTCCTGAAGTTTCCTTCTCTTGGATTTTAAGGTGCATGCAGAAATAGTGTGCAGAGTGGATATACGTGGGTATGGGTTGGGTTGGGTTCGGAGTAGTGTGCAGAGTGGAAATATAGAAATCTAAGTTGTAATACAACGGCAACATTTAACGAGTTATTGTTAAGTTTGGGTTAAGATTTTGTGGGTTAGGGTCGGGTGTGGGTTGTGTTTTTCTTCACTCACACATGACTAGTGCTCACCCCCAAGTCCCACTCTATTTGAGCCTCCATGCTAAGCTTATAGGAGTATCTAAAACAGCACATAGGAATTCTTCTAAAATCTTTAATAGATCCCAAGGAGGGACAGCCCAAGAGTTTGTATACACAAACTATAACCTAAACCCTTAAGTTTATGAGAAAGGATAATGTAAAACACAAGGTTTGTACTTACGGTCGGTGGCTGAGACTATAAGGTGGTGTGGAAACCATCATTTGGCTCAGAGCAGAGACAATGATCAGGATCAGAATAGGCATCAGCTGTACAAACATTCCCAGGGTACCCTACAGAAAAAACAGACAGGAAAGAATTAGGACTTTCACAGAGTGCAGCCTTTATACCAACTGTAAATCTCTCATTTTGTAATCTGCCAATGTGCTTCAGTGGGTTTCACTCTGAACCAGTCCAGCTCTACCGTCTCTCCTCACCTAGCAACATGTGAGGGCAGTAGCCTTCAGTGTATCTGTCTGCAATTGCCCAATTTACTGATTTCTACTGAAAACGAATAAGATTCCCAAATACGTAAGCTGATATTTTGTGCTTCAGTCGTGACTTAAGCTGGGCTTGAAAAATTTTGTATAAATGTATGATTAATGTATCATTTATTTCCATGAGTGCCTTGCCTTTTTTTAAGCTTGCCTATACTTGGGGAGTCTAGAGGTGGGCCATGGGGCAATTAACACCTTTTATGAGTTTGACTGTCTGTAGTTCAGCACCATCTTATTGCCTTTAAAAGGAGTCAGTGAATGTCAATGCATCAAATACTTGCATGAGATGTACACTACAGTCAGGCAAACTGCTCCCAATGATAATGGCCATTTGTCTTTTTAAGATATTATTCCAAGTAACAATGCAAACAAAAACAAAACAGGTGTTCTAAATACACAGACATCTAGAAACCTAAACCATAAGGCTCCTGCCAACTATAATATAATCAGGGGTAAATATGAAAATATGGCAGCTGTGAGTTCAATGGCACAGAGCATGGTCATATGAAAGACATTCCTACTCACATCTCCTTGGTGTTCCCGCCGATCTTGCCTTTGAGGGTAAGTGTAACGCATTCGCCCATTACTATATACATGAACATTACCTGGCAGGAAAGTAAACAGAAATGATTTAGGGCCAGCGTAGTCATAAATGCAGCAAGTTTCTTTCATTCATTCATTCATTCATGGGACTGAAACGTCTCTGAGCAAAAACCAATCAAGGTTACTTATTTTAACATCTAATATAAATGAAAAGGAGCATTCACCATACTTCAGACAGTAATTGTCATTTTTATAGAGAACATATGAAATGACCTGAAAATTAAGAGAGACTATGAAAGATCTAGCTACTTACTAGCAGGGAATCCACCACCAAAGAACATGTTGAAGAGATCTTCAGGAGATATGTCGGCCTCGAATCCTCGGTGAAAGTCGGAGTGTCCATGTCGTGAGGAACTGACCTTTTCCTCTCCAAACTGGTCATATTGCTTCCTCTTCTCTGTGTTACTTAACACTGCGTAGGCATTCCCTATGGCTGAGAAGGAACATGCGGTATTACAAATGGATAATAAACAAATTCAGCAAATCAGGCCTATTCACATGGCTTGCGGGGGCTGCTTGGCCGTGGCTCAAGAGATAGTCCTTGGCTGCCTTTTACAACGAACATTGGAAAGTGGATTTAAATTACATTTTCAGTCATTATAAACAAAACATAACATTTTGGGATAGACATCCTCTAACATTTAAAGGATCAAAGAATTTTCGCTCACCACAAAATGACTTCCATCTGGCACCAGGCTAAAGCAGTTTTACTAAAGTGTATTATTTGCTGCCAAGTGAGCCCTAAACTTTTTATGGCCAAATTAGCCATCTGATCACCATTTAATCAACAAGGAGCTTATAGCAGGACTGTCCAACTGGAGTCCGACAGGGTTACGTGGATGCGGCCCTTTTTAAGAAACTGTGATGGCCTGAAGTAAGTGTGAGTTAATCATGCGAGATGTCTAGTTTTAAAGGCGACCACATTAAATTTAAATTGATCAGAAAACAAACTATCCAATACAGGCGCAAACGGCCTCTGACAATGTTGAAGACCCCACAGAGGAAAAAAAGCCCCAGTGAAAAGGTGTGTGAACCTAAAGCGGACATGCAAGCAAAAACAGTTCCCTTCTTGTTTTCAATGCAAATCATATATTAGTGTAGGCCGACCCAGAGATAAGGCCTTTACATCCCCTTATCAACCACATACTGTAATAAATACACATGCCAGTCATTATAGGGTGAAAACAGTTGTAAACTCCATCAAAAACAAACTCTGAAATAGGCATTGTACTTCTTGCAACACGTGCAGCTTTGTCTGAAGATTCACCTTGCACCCTGAGAAACTGCAGGCGCAGCAGAGAGACAACGGTGTTTGTTGTGCAAGGTCAGATGTGCAATCAGGCTGCAAGGAGATAGCGGCAAGGCTCCAGCGCTGTGTGAATTATCTACAGTAAGGTGTGGGCATTGTGCAGAAATTCCCTGATGGAAGAGATTGCCATACAATAGATAACACACACACAATGTCAACAATGTGAATTTACCACTGGGCTATAGCTAATTACACTGCTGTATTTTTTAAAATTTAGCCAGTTTCATTAAGAAGCAGTGACAGGTCAGGATTCGCCTTTGGCTGTTTGTGAAAGAAGGTCCGATGACATGCTGTTTGGCTTAGCCAAAAGGACTACCGACAACATGGACAACAAAGCAAGGTCACACTGATCTGATAACATCAGAGCTGAAGGGGGAAACCATGATTGATAGATGATTATATTGAGAATATGGGACTACAAACCAATCTTGAAGTTGGTGGTCACACCTAAATAATTTGGCCAGACAAATGTGAGTGAAAGAGCACAATATTAAAAGGACTGGTCGCAGGGATAGCTGCTAGCTGTCTTTAGCTTACCAATCTTATAGTATGGAATTGTAAGAGATTTACAACCAAAAGTTTTTTGCCTACAATGCAGTATTTTTCTCCAAAATCTCAGGGCAAATGCGACTTGCTGCAATTGAGCCATATGCACCAATGTATACGTAGTGCAAGGTACAGCTAACATTTACAGAATTAGGATTGCGTCACTTTCTGTAGTGGGAGTTAAAGGACATGTCAACCCCAAAAGTATTTTTTTTGCCTGATAAGAGAAAACATAATTCTAAGCAACTTTCCAATATCAATTTATTAAAAATATTAGTGCTTTAAAAGTTATTTGTAAATGTAATTGCTAAAAAAGGCAGCATTTGCTGAACTCCTGGTTGTTACTTTTCAAACAATGTTGCAAAGGTCAGGCTCCTCCAGCAAGGCAGGTCTGTCAGTCTGCTGTCTTGTGTTACATTGTTTCAAATGCCAAATAACTAACAAAAACAATACAAAAATGTAATGAATGAATGTATATTGCAAAGTTGCTTAGAATTAAGTTTTCTTTTATTAAGAAAAAAAATATTTTTGGGGTTGACATGTCCTTTAAAATATTAGAATGTGATTCTATCAGTGTAATTCTGCTGCACCCATTGATGCAACCCACCGGAATTACTGTGCAGACTCCCAATTCCTGATCTGCAATTCCTCTTGTTGGTTAATGTTCAGCTTTCTGGTACACACATGGGAACACTCACACGTGCTACTGAAATCAAACAAACGAAAGATCCTACCCAGCAGGCAGCAGATCCCTTGTAAACAGTCATAATGCCAGGAGAAACAACATTTTGTACTACTGGTCTCTGATATCTGTTCTATTATTTACTATTCACACCTGGAACATTCTGGAGAAATCTGAGTAAAGGTACCTCCATCCAGTCCCAACAGGAATCATTTCAAGGGTGCTGTACAAAAGCACTACTGATAGGATAAGGTACATCTGTGGTGATGCAATGAAAATATCCTCTTAAGGTGGCCATACACATTCACATTTTAGTCTTCTTTCGAGGGACATTCAGTCGTATGTTTAAATGCAACGATCTAAAACTAACATTAAGACAAAGGACAAAGTACTAAAATATACTATAGGACAAAGTACTATAGGACAAAGTACTAAAAATAACAAATCAGAGGATGTTCTAAATATAAAATAGTTGGCAGACACCAATTGTATGAAAGTGACTTACATTGTAGGTCCCCAAGAATATCGTCAGTTACACAACACATGCGCAGATTTTATCATTAACCAACCAAAATGTTCAAACCTGTCCGATCGACTAAATGACCAGGACGATAATTTGGAGACCATACAGAAAATCTGTGCATATATTGCCAGCTTAACACCTGGGACACCTTGTTGATACCTGTGGAGTGACAAAACTAGTGCTAATGCTTGCATTGTAGCAGACCTGTGTGTGTACTGGTAACCCGCAGCTACAGCTCTGACCAATGGGTGGGTCTCCATGTTCCCCAAAATAATATTAAAATTTCTTCTTACAAAAGAAAATAAAATGAAGTGCACATTTGGTTCTAAACAAATTTTTGGGTCAAAGCCGAGTCTGTAACATATCTGTCCTTACTGCTCAGGTGCAAGTAGGCCAGATAAGTACTGGAAGCCATTCAAGATTTATTGGGCAGCCTCAGCCCTGTCAGGGGTGGCATCACAAATCCTGCATGCCATCTGTAGCCAAATGACGAACCAAAAAAATATCTAGTTTGTTGCTAGTTATACATAATTTCTAACTTAACTGCCCTCAAGCTCCTTCTCTAAAGCTGGACATACACCTAAAGATCCGCTCATTCCTCAATATGCCTACATTGAGCTGAGTGATATTGGGCTGATCTGACTGTTTGGCCCATGGACTAAGAGATCAGCTCACAGCAAGGCAAATGCAAGCCCGCCAGGCAAGCACCACATTACTGAGCTGCTCTGCCCTTTGCCCTGCCAGAATTTTTAAACTTGACCGACTAATTTTCAGGCAGATGTTGATCAGGCAAGTCAGTCTGTGGGCCACATACACAGGCTAATATACTTTTGACTTGGTGCAAAAGGACAGAGACCATAGATTGTAAGCTCTATTGGGGCAGGGGCTGATTCAAGTTACGAGTTGCGTAAATTTGTCAGTGCAATATAAATATATAATTGCAAAGCTGCCAGCCAGGCCCAAGACCCTGCCTCATTTACACTTCCTTCACAGGAGCCCAACTGAGTTAAGTTTACCTGTACATTAGCAATCACTGGAGTTATAGCTTGCGTTGCTGAAGTCACATCATGGCACTAAATTTACCCATCTAACAAGCCAACAAAAGATGGCAGTACAATCTATCTGTAAGTGCAAGAACAAAAGCCGCCTATGCAAAAGCACAGTGATTGCGCAATACCATTACTCATTAACCAGAAGATGTAATACGCTTCCCAGGAGGGAGTTTTAGAATTTACTCTGTTTATCTCTTTGAATGTGAGTTAATTGCAAATCCGGGGATTATCATATCTCAAGTACGCACACTGGGACAGGAGGAGAGGGCCATGCGTCGCTAGCCATGTTCATTGTATCTCCAAGGACAGGATCATTCAGACCAGCCAGATAATGCTCAGGACAAATGTGCTGACACGGCATTCTGCCATTGTGCTTATGGGTCAGTGTTTTTCTATAAATTCATCATTTCTGCATTGATGTTTGTGTAAAGTCAAAATTCTACATGTAATAAAGGATAAAAATGAAGTGAACCTCTAATACCAACAAGTGATAATATATTAATAATCAATATAAAAAAAGGGAACACACAAAAAACAAAACGGACTTCATAATGTCTGTGCCATTTTTGGATAAAATCATTTACTTTCATTCTAAGGGCTCTGTCACACGAGAGAGTTTAGTCGCCCGCGACAAATCTCCCTTGTTGTGGGTGACTAAACCCCCCGATATTACATCCCACCCGCGAAAATGTAAATCGCCGGTGGGATGGCATACGCAGCGGCACAATTTGCGGAAATCGACAAAGTTGCCTCGAGAGGCAACATCGGCGATCGCATCGCCGTGTATGCCATTCCACAGGCGATTTACATTTACGCCGGTGGGATGTCATATTGGGGAGATTAGTCGCCCACAACAAGGGAGATTTGTCACGGGGGACTAATCTCCCCATGTACCAGAGCCCTTAACAACATTTTGGACAACGTCTTGAATCGGTTTGAAAACAATGGGATCTGAGACTGAATGGGTGGGTGTTTGTTTACAAAACAGATAAAAAATGGCAGCCATGATGAGGCAGATAAAAAAAAAAAAAAGAACCCACCAAGGGTTAAGGTGGATATACACGTTACAATTACAATCTTTACTGCGACCACTAGTGGCTGTACCCTCCATCATCGTTCAGGGCAGAATCGTCAGACATGGAGGTAGAACTAGAAACAATAGGAATTCTACCCCTATCTGACAATTCAGCCCCAAACACTTGCCTTTGCTTGGATGCATTCAACGGAGCCTGATCAAAATTTTCTGTCCTGCCCAATCGACGAGACAACAGGTAAAAGTTTTTTGAAAGTCGTCTCGCCAATCTACCATATATGCACCGAACACACAGGCTGACAATAAGCCTCATGTGACCTTGCCCTAAGCATTTTGTGGCTTTAACACTAAGGGCAAGGTCACACTGGGCGGATTGTCAGCC